>NC_142045.1:56689216-57314216 GCF_982192425.1 Myodes glareolus
CTCTAATGCCAGTGAAAGAATGGGATGTTAGCAAGAGCAAATAAAACAGGCAAAGAACAAAAGCTTCCTCCTTCCATGTCCTTATATAGGCTTCCAGCAGAAGGCATAGGCCAGATTAGCAATGGGTTTCCCAGTTCAAAAGATCTGAATTAAAGATGTGTCAAAGACCCACAGTAGAAGTAGAATATCCCACTTTAAATTAAGTAAAAATCTCTCACAGCTGTGCCCTCAGTTTTGGATTTTGGTTAATTTCAGATATAGTCAAGCTGACAAGTCAGAAAAGGCACCATAACCTCTTTTCATGATGTTACTGCTAGGAACATCATAATGCCCCCAACAGAGAGACACAATGCTAAGATAGTACAAAACTATTATGATGTGTCTTTCTGAGACAGGGTTTCTCTGTGTAACACATCTGGCTGTCCTAGAACTCACTTTGTAGTAGACAAGGCTGACCTCAAACTTACAGAAATCCACCTGCCTATGCCTTCCCAGTGTTGGGGTTAAAGGTGTGTGCCACCACTGCCTAGCTACGATGTGTAAATATTAAGCAGTTAAGAGTAACAAAACTTGCAGGGCAGTTGGTGCATGCCTTTAATCCCAGTACTCAGTAGGCAGAGGCAGGCGGATCTCTGTAAGTTCAAGGTCAGCCCGGTCTACAGAGTGAATTCCAGGGCAGGTTCCAAAGCTACAGAAAAACCCTATCTCAAAAAACAAAGACAAAGAGTAACAAAACTTGCTATGGAGACAGTGTAGATATTCTAGAAGTGTGTGTAAAATCAACTAGTATAAAGGAATAGGAAATTTATGAAATTCAGTCTGGTATTCTCTGTGCTCCTCAAGGTCAGTGTTGATACAGATGTCACTCAGAGAATAGAAGCGGCAATAGAAAAGATGGAATATATAGACATTAAGACGAAAAAATTGTTAAGATTCCATGAATATCTGCTCCAAAATCAACACATTAAAGACAATTTTAGAACTGGAGTGTAAGTGACCAGGAGATTTTTTATGGGTGATGAGAAAGGGCAAACAAAATATGAAGATTAGATCTTCTTTTATTGACAGAGAAACTACAGCAATCCCAGTCACTTAGGGAGTTTGAAACAGGATGATTTCAACACCAAAGCCAGAAAAGACAGCTTTGTTAGATCCTCCCTCAAAATAAAAATGAAAAAAAGAGGCTACAGACACAGCTTAGTGGCAGAGTTATTGCTGAGCCTGTGCATGGTTCTGGATTCAGTCTCCAGTAACACACATATGCAGACAGATACACACACACACACACACACACACACATGAACAGATAAAGTCAATTACTGAATTTAACCAATGGAGAGTTGTGGTTGATTAAGCATTTTAGGCTTTGCTACTTTGTATCATTTAAAAACTATATCTATTAATATTTGTCAAATCCTAATTTTGGAGGCTTATGTGTCTAGCTTTATTTCAAGCCAATAGACAATATTTTGCATATGAGTCAGCATGAATTAACTAAGCTTGACTCTAATGGTTTTGACCTGGTTTCTTGGCAACAGATTTCTTCCACTTCTGTGTAGTATTCTTAGAGCTAAGGACTGGAATGGGAGTGACCTGGAAGACAAAGTTCACCCACCACTGATATTCTTCCTGTTCACAGACTGGTCCTAGTCACAACAGAACTCTAAAACCTTTGCAGAGTTGAAAAAGGGGTGAGGCAGCAGGAAAAGATACATGAAGACAGTTGCCAAGGAAGTAAGTGTAGGGGAAGAGAGATGATATAGGGCTTGGGAGCAGTGCTTTGTTGTGGGATGCCCTTCTGAATGCTGTGAATAGGTTTTATTACCATTGGTTAATAAAGAAGCTGCTTTAGCACATGGCCAGGCAGAATACAGTTTATAGTGGTATATTGTTTGCGTTTTAATAAATAAAGCTTGCCTGAAGATCAGAGGGCAAAGAAGCCATACTACTCAGCTCCACAGGCCAGGGAACGGTAGCATACACCTTTAATCCCAGGATACAGGATTGTACATGTTTGAATCAGTCTAAAAGAATGGTGATCCTAGCGTTTGGGATCACACACTTTTAATCCCAGCACTAGGGAGGTAGAGACAGAGTGATATGGCTGGGCAGAGAGAGGAATGTAAAGGGGGAGAGACAGGAATTCAGTGGAGCATGGAGTTTGAGGATACATGGAGACAGGATCTTGCCCCTTCAGTCTGAAGATTTGGTAGAGGTAAAAGGTTGCTCTAGTGGCTGGCTGCTTTGTTTTTCTGATCTTCAGGCTGAACCCCAATATCTGTCTCTGGGTTTTTATTATTCATACTACAAAAGTTAGGTGGGAAATGCAAGCTGAGAGAGAGCGGGGGAAAGAAGGCAGAGTCAGAGAGACACCAGCAGCCACTAGAGAAACAAGGTGTGAGGTAACGTACAACGAGCCTCGTGGTATAGACTATTAGAAATGGGTTACTTTAGTAGTAAGAGCTGGTTAATAAGAAATCTGAGCTAACAGACCAAACAGTTTTTAATTAATATTAAGCCTCAGTGTGCACTTCAGGAACTGGCAGGCAAGACAGAAACCTCCAGATACAGTGCTTTCTAAACTTTAATGTTTAAACTTCAACAGCTCTCCTGGGGGAGTGACCGAAAAGTAGATGCTGTGGAGAAGGCCCACTTCTGTATTTCCAAGAGGCTCCACTGTCTGTATTATTCTGAATGTCCTTCTGTTTAAGGACTCCATTCATGTTCTATGACAATAAGATAACTCCTCTTCACTTTTTTTAGAATCAGTTTACTCTGTTGGGTTTAAGATTCAAATCTACAAACTTCCAAAGCACATTAATATATGTACATTCTCCCTTGCTAAGAAGCCCTATCTAAAATACTGTCAGAATTGCATTCTCTCTTTCAGAATTAAGAATTTCTCTTTCTTTCACTTACGTTTGCTTTCTCCTGTCTTACACTGTTGCAGCCCTCACTCGCATTTTATACTCTTAAAAGATTAAAGACAGAAATTGTGATTCACTTCTAATGAGATAAACGGATTACAGCTCATCTTTTGGAAGTTCAAAGCAGGCACTCAACTTCTTTCTTCCACGATTCTCCGCCATAGCTAAGAAATATCAATTCTCCAAGGGTTGAAGTTTCCATATATCCATGCATAGGAAAGCTCTGGGCTGGTTGGCACTTCAAAAAAATCTTCCCTTGTGTTTGTATCTAAGAAAGGTGTTGACTGAGCGTAGAATGCTGGTGATGGCTACAATAGAGCGAGACAGAACAGAGCAATATGAACGAACCCAACAAAACTGATAGCTTTCTGGCTGTATTTTGGCAGGAGAAGACTGCTCTGGATTAATATGCTCGGACCTTTCCAGTGTAGGTCAAGACTAATTCCTATTAAGCTGAAGTCTCTGAGTTGACAATAAGACAGGAATACTATTTTTATTTTGAAATACTTGGTTTCATTAAGTAGTTAAAATAGGGATCTGTTGTATTAGATCATTCAAAACAAAGATGAAAGTAAACCTATAGTAAATGTGTTTGAAAGGGTTTTGTCTGTGTTAGTTATACAAATCTTTATGTAACTTACCATTATTAACAAAATGTTGATACCTAGACCATTATTTTCATCTAATCATTTTGTAATTCATCCTTTTTGTTCAGTGTTGGTTATTGGGAAGAATTATACTAACGCAACAGAGAAGGATACCATTTTAAACTATGCTTAAAGACAATCTTGTGGCTTTTGTGTATGCATCTGCATCTGGTTGACCAAGAACTGGGCATTTGAAAAGGGAAGATCCTATAGTCATCTTGCACTGCTTAAGTGTTAGGTAAGTGAAATGAGTTAACATAAGTTAGTAATATAAAATAATCCATGTAATCTATGTACTCTTGAGGAAGTTTAATGGCTGAAGTAAAAATATCTACAAAATTGAATATATTCTTATACAGATGCTTAGTTGCTCTTTACACATATTTTCAAATTGAGAGCCTTCGTTATAACTATATACGTTCTTAAATAAAATCTGCATAATAAATGATATTGCCAAGCTATCCAAAAGTCAGATTTGGAGAAGTTTTGAATCCAAAATATCTTTCTTCAGGGAGTCTTCTCTCTCAGAAAGCTTACATTTTAGTAAAAAACAGAAAATTGAACAGAAAATGGTTTTTTTTTAAAAAGTAGTGGCAATAATTTTAGTCAGTTATACTAAAAAGTAACAAAATGATTGTTGTACAGTTGTACCAAGGTTGTGTGTAAGTGTGGCATGGCATGAAATGACTCTGTATGCTCACAGTAGCCAGTGTACAATGGGATAACAGACAGGAAGGAACATTCTAAGGATGGCAGTGATGGTACTGGCATTGAGGACTGATCAACATAGATTCTCTCATCCAACTTCCTCCTACAGAAACAGAAAACCAACAGTGATGTGTACAACATCTGTTTGTTGTTTTAACATGCCAAGACAGGATGAGATTTTTCAGTTTGAGAAACAGGGCTTTAAAAAGCAAGGGAGAAATGTGGCACAAAATTAAGAAACAAAATATTTATGCAAAGAAATCTTCACAAGAAATACTGCAAATTCCTGACTGAAAATAGGTTGACAAGAAGCTTGGTGGAAAAGCTGAAAGAGACAGACAAAAGCATTAGTATTTTATATTGTCATTGAGTGACAGGTAGAATTCAACTGTGATGTGGAACAGTTGACCTTAAAAGAAGACGATTTTTTTGTCATAGACATTCCTGCTCGTTAGTGTCATTTGTATGAACAAACAATGGCATAGAAACAAAGAAGGGTAACAGCCAAAGCAGCTAAAGTGAGGAAGGTCCTCTACATAGAAGAAAAATGATGTAGTTATAGGAAACAAAGCAAGGAAGCCACCTGACAGAATTTATGTGAAAGTGTGTGTGTGTATGTGTGTGTGTGTGTGTGTGTCTGTGTGTGTACAATTCAAAAAAGTAATATTTATAGGTCAGTACCAACAACAATTTCTTGACTTCCTGTCCAAATCTGTTGGTTAGGATTGATTCATAATTAATGTAAATCTTTCACTTAAGTAGACTCTAACTCACTGGGGTTCTTCTATTCAGTCCATTTCCATTTTTGACAAGTCTAATTCTATGGCTGGCAATGAGGTCAGTAAAGAATACTGGGACATGGGTGGATATATGATGCTCAGGGGATGGTACCTGAGACCCACCTGCCCTTGGAAACTTCCCACACCCTTGATTTGGATCCTAAAGAACCAACCTGTTGCCACCCTACCTGCCCACTGCCAATGCCTCCTACTGTGCCCCTACATTCACCTCAGGCTCATATCTGCTATTCAGGTGCAGACCATATCACAACAACTGCAGGTTATATTAGTCTGAAGAATAGGTGCAGGTCATGCCAGTCAGAAAATCATATAAGGAAACTTAGATGCTGGACTAGAGATCATGCCAGTCACCAGAACTCCATTCTCCAACTTGGGCAGAGAGCACTTCTGGACCTCCTGAAATTCAGCCATAAATTTGTACAGAGACTTGTAACATGAAGGAGCCTGCTTGTTGGGGTTTCTGTCCCACCCGATATCCCACAGCCAGCAAGTCCCAAAGAAAATCACACAGAGGACTCTGTAAGTTTTAAAGCTGATTGGCCTATTAGGACAGGCTATTTATTAGTTCTTATAGCTTATATTGACCCATTATTCTGATCTATGTTAGCCATGTGGCTTAGTACCTTTTTCAATGGGCAGGTCACATCCTGCTGCTTCGGTGATCTGGGCAGGACTGGGAGGAATCAACTTCCTCCTTCCCAGAATTCTCCTGTTCTCATTGCATCATTTCTACTTCCTGCCTGGTTTTCCCACCTACACTTCCTGCCTGGCCAATCAGCATTTATTTAAAACATGATTGATAGAATACAGACAATTCTTCCGTACCAGAGACTCACTTCTGGACTAGAAGTCATTTCATGGACAACAGAAATCCAGGCCACAAAACAAGAAGACCAAAGAGAAAACAGAAGCCTAGGAAGACAACACATATCCAATGAAGACAAACTCAGAAATCATCACCTAGACATATAATAACCCCTAACTCAGATGTCTAAATGCCAAGTTAAGAACAACAACCAGGCCAATATGTTACTACCAGAGTGCAACTATCCTACTATAACAAGCCCCACATATTCTAATACAACTGAAGCCTAAGAAAATGACCTCAAACCATATTTATGAAGGTGATAGAGGTTCTTGGAGAGGAAATAAATAAATCTCTTAATGAAATCTAGGAAAACACAGGCAAACAATTAGAGGAAATATATAACAACCTTTAAGGAAAAAAAACAAGGAAACAAACAAGTGAAGACAATGAATAAAACTATTCAAGACCTGAAAATGGAAATATAAGCAATAAAGAAAACACATACTGAGGGTATTCTGGAAACGGAAAATCTAGGTAAGGAAACAGGAACTATAGGTGCAAGCATCACCAACAGAATACAAGAGATGAAAGAGTGAACCTCAGTGTTGAGGACATGATAGAAGACATAGATACATCTGTAGACAGTCATTGGGCCTTTATTTCCTGGCTATCCAGTTGTGCAAAATCATACAGACACTATATTAGTTGCAGCACTTCTTGGCCAACAGCTTAGGCATATTTCTGGTTAGCTCATATCTTAAATGAACCCATTTCTATTAAACTGTGTATCACCACGAGGCTGTGGCTTACTGGTAAGGTTCTAGTGTTGTAACATGAAGGCCAGCTTGTTGGGGTATCTGTCCTGCCCGGCACCCCACAGTGGGTATGCCCCAAAGAGAAATCACACACAGGACTCCTTAACATTATAAACTGATTGGCCCATTAGGTCAGGCTTCTTGTTAACTCTTATAGCTTATATTAACCCATTATTCTTATCTATGTTAGCCATAATGGCTCAGTACCTTTTCCAGTGTGACAGCTTACATGTTGCCTCTTCAGTGGTCTGTGAAGGAATGGCAGAGGAAGCTTCTGAATTCTCCTGAATTCCCAGAATTCCCAGAATTCTTCTGTTCTCATTGCATCACCTCTACTTCCTGTCTGGTTTTCCTGCCTATACTTCCTGCCTGGCCAATCAGCGTTTTATTAAAATTCATGATTGACAGAATACAGACAATTCTCCCACATCATAGTGTCCTTCTCCTTCCACAGCTACATGGAGTCTCTCTGACTCTGTCTTTGTTCTTCCAGCATTCAGTTTAGTTTTCTTACCTATCTCCATTCTGTCCTATCATAGGCCAAAACAGATTCTTTAATAACCAATGGTAATAAAACATATTCACAGTAAACAGAGGGAAATTCCACATCAATCAAAGAAAATGTTAAATTATAAACTTTCTGACAAAAAGCATCCAGAAAATCTGGGACACTATGAATAGACAAAACCTAAGAATAATAGGGATAGAGGAAAGAAAGAAAGGAATCCTACCTCAAAGGCCCAGGAAATATTTTTAATAAAATCATAGAAGAAAATTTTCCTAACCTAAAGAAGAACATGCTTTTGAAGGTACAAGAAGCTTATAGAACATCAAGTAGAGTGAATCAGAAAGGAAATCCATATGATAATCAACACACTAAACATATAGAACAAAAGAAGATTATGAAAAGCTGCAAATGAAAAAAACTAAGTAACATATAAAGGCAGATCTATCTGAATTACACCAAACTTCCCAGTGAAGATTCTAAAAGCAAGAAGGGCCCAAGCAGATGTCTTGCAGACTTTAAGAGACCACAGATACCAGCCTGGCAACTATACCCAGCAAGATATAAATATAGAAACAAGATAGTTCATGATAAAGACAAATTCAAAATAAACCAGTGATGTGAGATCCTTTTAAATCTTATTAATAAAAACCCAAAGTCAGATATTGGGGTAAAAACGGAAAGATCAGAGTAGTAAGGGACCAGCCAAATGACCTCTTACCTCTCCAGATGCTCAGATCAGAAAGAAATCAGTTCCTGTCTCCATTCTGCCTTATCACTTCCTCTCTGCATCCAGCCTGATCACTTCTTGTCTGTCTATATAATCCTTCAGACCTCTATGGTTAACTAGTGGCTAGTTCTACCCTATGATCTCCAAGCAAGCTTTATTTGTCAGTATAGAAACAAAACATCACGTTTCCCACTTTTTGTCTAAAATAAAAAGAGAAGGTTATAACTAACATAAAAAACTGTGTACAATAAGTACAGTAACTATTTACAGATATATACAGGCAGTAAGTACAAAGTGTTGCACCTAATTCTCTTTCAACCCTAACTTGTATTACCAACCCCAAACAATCTTTTGATGTCTGTCAACCCTATAAATGTTACACCACTTTGTATGAATTTCTTTTCTGAATTTGTTAACAAGGAAAAACTACAAATATTACCATCTAGTCGTCAACTCCATCACAGACTGAGGAAGAAAATATTATTAGCTAAGTAAATGGAAAGTGCAAGTAAGTGACTTTCAAAAAGTATGAGAAATGACAGAAAGAGCTGGATGCCTTTACAGTCACCCAGGGATGACACCTGTCTCTGGCCTAGAGGCCTAGAATATATGACAGACTTTTCTGTGAAGCAGGGTATTCAAAGGGCTGTCCTACTTTGTTTTGGTAAAGTTTGGCAGTTCACTTTCTTTTGTGTCCTGCTTGTCCAATTTGAACAATACTTTCAGCAGTCAAGGCAAGAGCACTTTCTTGCCCAATGGCAAACTTTTGATACGAAGGACGTAAACTCCATGTGGAGTTTTTTCTTGATGCCCGCCATCTTCTCTGATTGGTACTGCTAGGAACAGACATATCTCCTTGTCATAAAAATAAAGAACCTGTGCTATCAGAGCTTCTTAAATTCCATATTCTGTAGATCTCTAACGTGTTTGAAGACTACCTGTCTACCTAAAATATATCTCTGACCTTGAAAACATATCTAACATGCCTATAAGTTTAATTATAGGTGACTAACTACTAGTCTACACTTTTTTATTATCTTAAATAGTTTATGATAGAAACTTTGAAGGACTAGAAATTTGTATTAAATTGTTAAATGAGCTGTATAGGTACAATACCTTGAACAAGTGTAGACACATATATACAGTATGTTCTGAAAAAAACCTTACATTTGCACCAATATACAAAAATCACTTTGAATGTAAAACATTCAAAATTAGTATTAGTACAAGTTTTTCTAGTTGAAAAGTGGATTCAATAATCTGCCCTTTTATCCAATCATGTTTATAACACACATATGATATAGCAAAAATGAGTTCAATTTTGTATAAATACACAAAAATCCAAGCCAATGTAAAATATCTAAAACTAGTAGTTGCTTTTATATTTTAAAAGTAGATCAAATAATCTATCCTATTATCTTATTATATCTATATCCCCCTTGTTTTCTTTTTAGAATGAAATACTTGAATTCAATCTTCTTTTTTCAGCTTTTTTCATGACTATTACCAACAGTAACTGAGAACCATGACAGATAGCTATAACCCATTGAACAATCAAAAAGCATTTGCTCCATCTCTTGAAAATGAGGCTGTTACATTCTTGAAATTACTTAAAGCTCTCTGAGGGGTGATAGCACCTTTAGGGGAGCCTGAAAAAAGTTTAATTCTCAAGACCTGGAAGAGTAGCTGTATCATTTGTTGTCAATTTCCATGTAATGGAAATTGCAGGGTTTGTCTCAATTCATGACTAGAGTAATCTGTAAGGCTGAACCATCTCAGCTAGCCACCTTGAAATTTTCCTGAGCAGTTTATAGGTAGTGTTTGTCAGCTTAATGGAATTATTATAATCTAGATGGAATCATCATTTTGGGGCCCCATAATCTTTTTGGAGACTTCAAAGATTGCTGTTAGGCATGGTCTTGGCTCACTGAAGGAAAACATTTTAAATGTCATATGCAACAGATCTCAAAGAGGTTAAAGGATCAATATTTGTCATGTACATGCAGAGTGTAAAAACTTAATTCCCAGTTACCTGATAGAAACTCTAACATGAAATCATGTATAGAAAGCTCGATGAGCCTTTTCCTAGAATAAATAAATATTCTATATGACCATTAATGCAATGAAAAAATTAGTATATATTAATCATAAATTTTGAGATATATTTATACCTTATAAAAAGTTTTAAGAAGACAAAGTAAAACCAAAGAATTATTAAATAGTGGCAATAAAATAGTTCTTAATTTTGGTTTTTCTTCTGTTTCATATCAAGTGGCTTTTCTGACATGAGACAGAGATTTTGAATTTTCCTTGAATAAGCATGCTTGGGTTGAGAGAAGGAGAGAGCCATGCAAAAATTCCAAATTTAGCTATAATTTTTAATTGGACTGGAACTACAAAAAGACCATTTGCATTCTATATCTGTAGATAATGGCAGAAACAAACATTTGGGAAAATTTATGAAATGTTATTCTATTGGAAATATGATACACCAATAGGCCAAATTATGCTTTTTATTGAGACATTTTTTTATGGATGATCTGTCCCTTTTCTTCGCATGTCTCATTTGTCCAGTGGTTTGAATGTTACTTAGCTGAATGCCTTCATTCTCCTGAAAGACAAAAACAAAATCTCGCCCCAATCCTAACTTTGGGGAGGTTCCCTTTTGGCAAGTTTTATCTGATCAAATGAAAAGCATTGGATAGTTTTATTTAGTTTAGATAGGATGGTCATGCTTTTTGATGAACTATCACCTCTTTTAGTCAAGTGGTCTCTCTTGTTCAAATCTAACCTTTGTCAATTTTGATGGTATCCTTAGCTTTTCTTATCCTATGGAAACAAAACCAAAACCCCTTCCCCAACATAAAACATATACTGGTTTCCATTCTGAGGTCAACACATTTTAAAAGTACACAGAGTGATTTAGTTCAGTAGCTTTTCTATTGTCCAATATGTCTTCCTTGTCATTGACAAAGAAAGGAATCTGTCGTTCCTTTCTCATTAGTGTTTAGAAAATTTAAAGCATTATACAATCGATTTCTGGGAAACTTTATTACTTCTTTCTCTTTATTAAGCATATCTTTTAGAGTTTAATTTGACTTTTCTGTAACTGCCTGACCTGTAGGATTGTGTGGTATACCTGTAATATGCTTTATATTATAATATTCAAAAACTGTTTCATTTTATTAAATATATATGCTGGAGCATTGTCAGCCTCTATTTTTACAGATATATCCATGGTGGTCATAACATCTATAAAATGTGTGAATACAAATCAGTCTTTTTCAGAACTCAGAGCAACTGCCTATTGAAATCCTGAACATGTATCTGCGGTACTGTGTATATCTTATTTTTCTAAATTCTATAAAACGAAACATGTACACTTGTCATATTTATTTTCTTTGAGTACCTTTTGGGTTATATCCTATAGATAGTGGAGTTTGGTTGTATAAAGAAGCAGGGGACTTCATTATAATTTCCCTGACTTGTTGCCAAGGGATGGGAAAATCTTTTTTTCAAGCCCTTGCTATTGATATAATATTTCTGTGAAATTCTGAGGCCTTCAGCACATTTCCTATAAACAGTTGATCAATTTCCTCATGACCTTTTCCTAGAGGACCTGGCAGAGCCATATGGGATCTAATATGGGTTATATATAAGTGATCTTTCTATTTCTGATCATTTTTTTGCAATTGAATGAATAAGAAAGGCATTTTTGTATAATTGGTACTAATTCAGCAGTTTCAATATGTAGAACATTCTTTCTGCATATTGAGAATAAGTAGCTATGTTAAGAGATTTTGAAAAATCTAATAGTACCATGGGAATAATATATAATTCTGACTTTTGCACAGACTCATAAAGTCTTTGAGACAAACACTTGAATTTTCTGGTTTATAACATGCCTTTCCTGATTTATTTGCAACAATTTAAAATATAGGGGCTCCAGATATTGGTCTTTCCTGTACAATGTGAGAAATGACCAGCTAGTTCTCTTTATAAATTGAATTAATTTGCTTTGGGGATATTTGTTGTTAATCTCTTCCTCAAAAATTACTTCAAACTCTTTGCAAAAGTTCATTTTCTGCCCATAATGAGTCAATTTTATCATTAGTAAAATGTACTACAATTTTTGCTGGATCTGTTCCTAGTAATTGATGCAGTTTCAATTTTCCATTTTGAATCAACTCAGAAACTTTTTTCATGTAAGCTTTTAACTTTTTACACAGTTTATGTGGTAAAAATGTTAAGATTTTAAAATATCTATTTTAACATAGTATCTTCCCTCTGCATGAAAACTTTTATAGGGGAATTTATGGAGGGTAAAACAACCAGAATGACATTATGTTCTGGTTCCAAATGATTCACATGTGCATCCTGTAATTTCTTCTCTACAAAACCAATTCTTTCTCAACTTCACTGATAATTCTCTGGAACTATTTAAGTACTTATCACATTTCAAATTTTGGAACAAATTAATAAGTTCTAGATTTGTTACTCTAATAGTGGGCAACAGATGGGCCACATCTCCCAGAAATCTTTGAAAGTTGTTAAGAGTCTGCAATTGACCTCTCCTAATTAGACATTTTGGGATAAGATTTTTTTTATAGAATCATTTTATATCCTTAATATTAACAAAATCTCCTCTTTGTATTTTTTCAAGAGCAATTTACAGTACCCAGCAAGGCAAAACTTTCTTTACTTCTTTAATTAGCTAGTAAAATATTGTCCATATAATGATAAACTATAGACTTAGGATATCATTTACCTATTATTTACAATGACTAACATACAAAATATTGTCACAAGGTGAGACTATTTAATATTCCCTATGGGAGAATCTTCCATTACTATCTCTGAACAGGCTGAGAATTATAAATAGGCATCATGAAGGCTAATTTTTCTCTTTACTTTTTTTGTAAAGGTATAGTGAAGAAACAGTCCTTTAAATCAATAACTCTAAGAGGCCATTTTTACGTAATAAAGAAGGCAAAGAAATTCTGGGCTTTAGAGAACCCATTGTCTGAATCACCTTATTAACAGCTATTAGATCTGTTACCATTCTCCATTTTCCATATTTCTTTTTAACAACAAACATAGAAGGATTCCAAAGGCTGATTGTTTCTTCAGTATGATGAATATTTAGCTTCTCCTGTACCAAGCTCTTCTAAGGCCTGTAATTTCTCAATTTAGCAATGTTAAAGGCCAGTGTTTAACCCATACAGGGTTGTCTATTAGCCATTTTAAAGATAGGACTCTTGATATTTTTGAAAGATCAGCAACTGCTTTGCCCTGTTCTTGTACAACCTGAATGGTTGGTCACTATTTTTTCATAATACCTCTTAATATATTTCCCAGAAACATATGTTAATTTACAGTTTTTTCTTATATTGGAAGAATGTTAACTTGGATATTCCATTTCTGCAACAAATCACATGTGTAAACAGAAAGTACACTTTTGTTTCTCAGTCACCCAGACTCAAATAATCATGCAAAACCTATATAAATTACAACATTGTTTGGTCAATGGCTTAGGCATAATTCTAGCTCACTCTTACATCCTAAATTTACCTATTTCTATTAATCTGTGTATTTCCACGAGGCTGTGGCTTTCCAGTAAGTATATGGCATCTTTCCCCTTTGGCAACTACATGGAATTTACGTGACTCTGACTTCTTTCCTCCTCTATCTCTGCTTGGATTTCCCACCTTGCTATATTATGTTCTACCATTGATCAAAGCAGCTTCTTTATTAACAATGGTAATAAAACATATTCATAGCATACAGAGGGGAATCCCATATTATCTCCCCTTACTGTCTAAATAGAAAGGAAGGTTTTAACTTTAACATAGTAAAATTACATATAACAAAACAGCAATCAAGCAAAAAGTAGATTTAATATTTAGTCTATTTGTATCTGAAAAATTAAAGAAAATATTTTATCATCTATTTTATCTTTGTGAGTCTAAAGTTTTATATCTAATTCATTCTTTATAATAGCTAAGGAAAACTATAATTATAGCTATCTATTCTTCAATTCCATCAAAGACTCCTAAAGGATATAATATTACCTAATTAGACAGCAAGTACATTATAAGTAGCCTTCAAAGCTCTAGAATTGACAGAGATGGCTGTATAAACATACCTTAAACAAGATATATGTATGTATATATATATATATATATATATATATCCAAATTGATCTCAAATTTGTCTCAAAAAACCAAAATCCACACCAATTTAAAGTATTCATTTCTATATCATTTCCCCCTTTTTAAGAAATGGATTGACTGTGACAATTATCCACTTATAATCAACCTAATTTAAATGAAAACAAACATTTATAAGCAACCATTTTTGAGAATTTTGACATTGTTTTCTCCAAACTGCTTCCTGTTGTTTGTTGGTGAAGTATTTTTAAGGTTCATGGAAACCTTTCAGGGGCTCTTGCTCCATCAAACCACATTATCCTGGAAGGAATCCACAGGTTCTCATCTTCTGTGGAAACAGAAGCAGGACATTTTTCAAAGCAACATACTCTTAAACTCAAATTTTGAAGTCAAGATACCTTTAAAAATATATTTTGGTTAAGCTTAACATACTCCAGAATCAAACGTTTTTTAGCAGTTAGCTCATTAACAGTCAAAAAAATCCAAATAAAACACAATAATACACAAAATCCAGACTCTCTCTGTGTTTTCAATCTTTCCATGGCCTATTATGATTTTTTAAATTCTATTTTTCATTTATGAACCTCATTTAATGTCCTTAAATTATTTTTTTCTATGACTCTATCTTTTATCCTCCTCTGTCTTAAGCCCATGCACATTTATTAAACTTACTATTGTCTATTTAAAAATCTGAATCTGTCTTTACTGTATCTGTAATCCTTTTTTTTTGACTTTTAAAAAATGCTATGTTGGTGTGTTTTAAACTAACACTGAGGCTTTCCCTATTGATTCTACCTTGTCTAACCAAGGGTATATTTATCACCACTGCAAGCCATGTTCACTGCCCTTGCTCCAGGGATGCAGACGGTCTTTGTCACCATTAACTAACTAGTAGCATGCTTCTCACAAACACCATTTAAGAGCTTCATAGCAGGGCTTCTCCAAAGAGCCAGAGTTATTCTTGCTGCCAGCATGACCCAGAAATCTGTCTCTTAAAGAAGCCATGCCTCTGCTGACTGCAGCAAACAGAGCCTATCTGAAAAAATGTGGCTACTAAGAAGTTCCAAATGACTTCAGTTTTTGTGGGTCTGTAAACATTTTAAATTAAACTTTCATAGACTTTATGTGGATGCATGTTACTGAATATTTGGTATCACTATATAAATGGAGACTGTGATTTTGTTTCCCAGTCACCCAGACCTGAATAATCACACAAAACTTTATTAATTACAATACTGGCCAATGGCTCACATATTTCTAGCTAGCTCTTAGATCTTAAGTTAACCTATTTCTATCTTCTGTATATTGTCATGAGGCTGTGGCTTACTGGTAAGGATCTGACATCTTTCTCTTTTGGCTGCTACATTGCATCTGCCTGACTTCCTTCCTCCTCTATCTCTGCTTTGATTTCCTACCATTCTATATTTTACCCTGCTATAGGACAAAACAGTGGTAATAGAACATATTCACAGCATACAGAGGGGGATCCCACATCACATGTCCCCATAAATTCATGTTATGCTAGTCACATATAGCTTGGATTTTCCCGTGTCTTCTGACCCTATATATTTGACTCTTTTATGTTCTGTTTTACCTGAGATAAAGTTTCAATCCCTAAAAACTGAACATTTACCTCCTGCAATTTGGATATCAAGATTCCCGTGCAATTAATGTCTCATTTGCACCTATGTCTATAAGACTTTCAATGATAATGTCGTTTATTTGTATTATTTGTCTTCGATCATTTATTGGAGTTTGCCAAAATATTTGCTTTATGGTTTTTCCTGCAATTTTTATCTTCTATAAGCTGTTCTATCATCCAGAGCAGTATGGTTTCTTAAAGTAGGCGTTAGGTTCACAAATTGCATTGGGAAGGAGTTTCCTTCATGGTCACAGGGAATGGCTAAACCAAATTTGACATGAGGGCCTATGAGAGGCTCCTCACAGCATTTCCTGATGCTTAACTTAGGCTTGTTCCTAACTAGTTCTTATAACTTAAATTAACCCATTTTAAAATCTACATTTTTCCAAGAGGCTCATTACCTCATTTCCATACTCCCCATGATGCTTCCTCTGAGTGAGGCTGGTGATTCAATCCACCTTCTTTTTCCCAGCATTCTTTCTCTGCCCAGAAGTTCCGCCTATCTCTCCTGCCTAGCTATTGGCCATTCAACTTTTATTCCACCAATCAAAGCAATACATCTTTACATTTTATACAAATATTTCACAGCAATCATTATTTGCAGATGATATAATAGTATACATAAGCTGCTCCAACAATTCTACCCAGGAACTCCTACAGCTGACAGACATCTTTAGTGAAGTGGCAGGATACAAGATTAACTAAAAAAGGTCAATAGCCCTCCTATATAAAACAATACATGGATTGATAAAGAAATCAAGGAAACAACACCCTTGACAATAGCTACAAATGATATAAAACATCTTGGTGTAATTCTAACCAAGCTAATGAAAAATCTGCATGACAATAACTTCAAATCTTTACAGAAAGAAACTGAAGAGGCTATCAGAAGACGGAAAGATCAGCCATGCTCATAAATCAGTAGATTTGGCACAGTAAAGATTGCCACCTAAGGCCATCTAACCAAAAGCATTCTACAGATTCAATGTAATTTCCATTAAAATCCCAACACAATTCTTTACAGATCTTGAAAGAATAATACTCATCTTCATATAGAAAAGTAAAAACGCAGGAAAGCAAAAACAATCCTATACAATACAAGAACTTTTGGAGGTATCACTGTCCCTGATTTCAATCTGTAATAAAGAGCTATAGTAATAAAAATGCATGGTATTGGCATAAAAACAGACAGGTTGATCAGCAGAATTGAATCAAAGACCCAGACATAAAACCACACACCTATGGACATCTGATTTTTGATAAAGAAGCCAGAAATAAACAATGGAAAAAGAATTCATCTTCAGAAAATAGCTTTGTCTCACTGGATGTTTACATGTAGAAGAATGCAAATAAATTCATATCTATAATCCTGCACAAAATGCAAGTCCAAATAGATCAGACCTCAGTGTAAATCCAGGCACACTGAACTATCTGATAGAAGAGAAAGTAGGGAATAGCCTTGAGTACATTGGCATAGGAGAAAACTTCCTAAACAGAACACCAATAGCAAGGCACTAACATGAACAATTAATAAACAGAATCCCATGAAACTGAAAGCTTCTTTAAGGCAAAGTACACCATCAATAATATAAAGCAGTAGCCTACAGAATGGGGCTCCATTTTCCCACCAACTCCATGTCCAACAGAGGTCTAATATCCAAAATACATAAAGAATTCAAGAAACTAGACATCAACAAACCAAATAATTCAATTTAAAATTGAGTACAGATCTAAACAGAGAATTCTCAACATAAGCAACCAAAATGGCTAAAAAACACTTTTAAAAGATTTTCAACATCCTTAGCCATCAGGGAAATGGAAATTAAAACAGCTTTAAGATTCTATCTTACACCTGTCAGAATGGCAAAGATCAGAAACACAAGGGACAATTCATGCTGGTGAGGTTGCAAAGCAACTGCCTCCATTGCTGGTGGGAGTGTAAACTTGTACAGTCACTTGGGAAACCAATATTGTAGTTTCTCAGATAATTGGAAACGGATCTACTTCGAGACCAGGCTATACCACTCCTGGGCATATGCCCAGAGGACACGCCCTCCTACCTCAAGAACACTTGATCAACCATGTTTACAGCAGCTTTGTTCATATGAGCCAGTAACTGGAAGCATTCCAGATGTTCCCCAACTGAGAATGAATGAATAGTAACTTGAGGCCAATGCCCTGAGAGCGAGCCTGTTCCTGACACCACCCGGAGGCCAAGGACCCAGAGGCTGGATAGATCAGAGACCTATGATAGAACCAAACATAGCTGTCAAAAACCAAACAAACAAACGAATGAGTGAATGAATGAATGCCAATGAAGTGAATGAAGTGATTTCTAATGATATGTTACCATTCTCATAGGAGACTAGTATAATTGTCGTCAGAGAGGCTTCATCCAGTAACTGACAGGAGCAGACTCAGAGACCCATTAGCCAAACATTAGGCAGAGTTTGGGAATCCTTCAGAAGAAGGGAAGGAGGGATTATAGGAGCCAGGGTAGTCAAGAACAAAAAAAAAGCAAAGAACCCAAAGAATCAACTGATTTGGGCTCATAGGGGCTCCCAGAGACTGAACCAGCAACCAGGGAACCTGTTTAGGTCTGACCTAGGTCCTCTGCATATATGTTATTGTTGTGTAACTTTTGTCAGACTCCTAACAGTGAGAGCAGAGGTTGTCTCTGACTATTGCCTGCTCTTGGGACCGTTTTCCTCTGACTGCGTTACCTCATCCAGCCTTGTATGTGCCTAGGCTTATTGTAACTTGTTATACCATGTTTGGTTGATATCTCTGGGATATCAGCTACCAAATAATTATGGAATACTGGTTTCTGTACAGCTTCCAAGTTAATGTTGTATTATTTAAGAATTCCAACTGCAAATAGTCAGATTAATTCTGCTATGAATGGAAAAGTTTCTAGGGGGAAAATTTAAAACATTCATAGGAAGAAGGATCAATAGTTTTTCAAAGCACTTGCAATAACTTATAAGGAAAGAGAAATGCATATGAAAGCTAAATAATGTGATGAGTAAGTACAAACTGAGTAGCTTCAAACACTACATTTATTCATACGCATTTGCATCATCCAAAAAAAAAAACCACACTCCCAACCTATGTTACATAATATCAGTGAGATTTTTCTTTTTCTGAACTGGGTTTCTCTGTGTAATGCTGACTGTCCCAGACATTGCTTTGTAGACTAGGTAGGCCTCCAACTTAGAGTTCTGCCTGTCTCTGCCTTCTAATTCCTGGAATTAAAGGCATGGGCCACCACAGTCCAGCACAATGGGATATTTTTAATGAAAATAATTGAAAGAAGTTTCAGTAAGTCAAGAATTATTTTCCTTATGATTAATTTTTTTATTTTAAGGTTCCCAGGCTTTGTTATGACACCATTATTTTTTTGGCATCCAAAGTCTCATGGTCATCTGTTAATGCAAAGTGCATTTAGTCCATCTCCAAAGTGTCAGCAGTACCATCTTACTCAAAAGCCCAAAGTCCCTACAAAGACTCAAAGCTAGCTCTTAGATGTGAGAACCTCTAAAGTCAAATTACAAGAAGGTTACGTACTTAAAACACACAATGATATAGAATACAGGTTCTTATTTCAGAGAGGAAGAGTACGGTCATACTTTGTTTGTGATCTAACAAATAAAGCTAGCCTGAAGATCAGAATGCAGAGCTAGTCACTAGTTAGTCATAGAGGCCAGGCAGTGGTGGTTCATACCTTTAAACACAGTACTTGCAAGTCACAGGCCTTTAATCCCAGCAGTAGGGAAATGGAGACAGGAATGGATATGGTTGAGATGAGAGAGGAATATAAGGCAGGAGGAGACAGAAGATCAAGGTTTTCAGTCTGAGGATCCCTAGAGTCATGATATCCTTCAGTTGAGGTAAAAAGTCCCTCTAGTAACTGGTTCCTTTACTTCTCTAATCGTTCAGCGTTTACTCCGATATCTGACTCCAGGTTTTTATTATTAACAAGACCAATTAGAATTCATGCAACAGAAGAGAGAATAAAGAAAGGTTGCAATTCAACCAAGGCTGGAAGCCAGAAACAATCACTATGTTCTGTAGCTGCATGCCCAGTAGTCAGGTGAAGAGGCTGTATAACTTCACAGTGTATTTCATATTCAAGACACAACAACACTCATAAAAACAGCAAATGGTATGCATAGTTTATAGAAAAATGGAGTATTTTTTCTGAACACAAAAATATGCCAAGGTTAGCCGTAGTAAGCAAACTTATAATACTCATAAATAAGACTGATCTCTGAGGACCTACGGAAACGAGGAATTCAAGATGAAACGGAGCAATCTATCAGGACTGCTAAATAAAACCAAAGCAAAATCTGCCTCCAAACACATGGTTAACATTTCTTTTACTACTGTG
Source organism: Myodes glareolus (assembly GCF_982192425.1). Taxonomy (NCBI): domain Eukaryota; kingdom Metazoa; phylum Chordata; class Mammalia; order Rodentia; family Cricetidae; genus Myodes; species Myodes glareolus. The sequence continues at coordinate 56,709,359 of NC_142045.1, forward strand.
AACTGGTTATGAATAATTGCATCAAGCCCAAAATGTCCTGCTTGCTCCTCAGTCCACAAATTAATTTGTAACTAATGCTGTGTGATCAGTGGTATCACCACCTCCCAAGTCTTATTAATACACATCATGGTTGAAGTGCTGCTCAGTGCACTGTCTTCAGTTTGTAATATCGTATGAGACTTTACACGAATGCTACAAGCAGGAAGGGCTTGGGCAGTAGAGAGGAGTGAGTGGCCGAGAAACAAGCAAGAAGACTGAAGCTCAAGGACAGTGTATAAACAGAGTCTAGAAGAGCTGGCTGAGGATGCTGGCATTGATGCCATCCAGACTACGCAGGACTACAATAGCAGCAATTTAGTAGAGCTGAACTCACAAGTACAGTGGGTGTGGCTGTGATAGGAAGTGAAGAGGAACGGTAAGTGATACTATAATTTCTCATTAAAGCAACTCTTAGGTGGTGTGGGAGAATTGTCTGTATTCTGTCAATCATATTTTAAATAAACTCTGATTGGCCAGGCAGGAAGTATAGGCTGGTCAACCAGACAGGAAGTAGAGGTGGGGCGAGGAGAACAGGAGTGTTCTGGGAAGAAGGAAGCCCATTCCCCCCATTCCTGCCCAGACCACCGAGAAGCAACATATGACCTGCCCCACTGAGAAAGGTACTATGGCTAACATAAATAAAAATAGTGGGTTAATATAAGCTACAAGAGTTAACAAGAAGCCTGAGTTACTGGGCCAATCCGTTTATAATTTTATGGAGATCTCTGTGTGATTTTCTTTGGGGTTTGCTGGTTGTGGGGTACCAGGCAGAGTAGAAACTCCAACAAGCTGGCTCTCCATGTTACACTTAGGGAAGTTTGTAAATGAATAGTACTGAGAATAAAAGTTGGAATCTAATCTGGAGTTAAGAATTTGTTTTTATCATTTCAAATTTTATTTACTTTTAAATACATTTTAACTAAAATAAAATTATATCACTTCTCCCTTTCCTCTCTTTCCGCCAACCCGTCTTATGTACTTTGTACCCACTCATCCCATCCGTACTTTCAAATTGATGACTTTCCCTTTTTTATTCACACACACATACACACCTGTGTGTATATACATTTATAATACTGTATTTACATATGCAAATTTACATAAGTACATGCATATAAACACAAATATGTAAATATGGTCTGCTGAGTTCATTTTTGTTGCTGTGTGTACATGTTTTCAGGGTAACCAGTTTGTAATGGGTAACCATAAAGGGGGCTCATCCTGGAGAGAGGACAATAGCTCTATCTCCACAGTCATTAGTTGCCTGTGTTTTTTATCTAGGGGTGGGAAGTCCATGAGACTTTCCCCTTCCCAGTTAGGATGTCTGTTGATATTGCCGTTGCTTAGGTCTCCTTTACGAAGCCATTTCTAGCAGGTGGGTCTCCTAGCCCACCTCCTTGCATTCTAAATCTTACAATCTTTCTCCCCGCTCTCACGCAGTGTTCTCTAAGCAATAGATGCAGGGGCTGTCATTCAGATACATCCGTTGTCACAGGGTCCTCATGTCCTGGATCTCTGGACTGTGTGTAGTTGTAGCTTTCTGTAACGGTCTCCTTGTTGTAAATAGAAGGTTCTTTGACAGCTGCATTTGTCTGTGAGTCTAAGGTTTAGAGCTCTGCTGGTTTGATAAAGTGATAGCTGTAGATCTCCTCTTAGACCATGACCTCACTAGCTCTTTGTAGTGAGCCTGGTTTCTACTACTAGAACTAATTTCCCTCCTGTTGAGTGGGCCTTCAGTCTAGTTAGACAGCTGTCACTCACTATCAATCTGTGAACGGCCCTTATTACACTCTTACAGATATCTTGCTATACTGGTCATTGCTGTGTCACAGACAGGTAAGACTTAACTGTTTTCCTTGGCAATTTTCACAGTACTTTCTGATAGTATGGAAGCTAGACGGCAGAATGGAGGCTTTCAGGCTAGATACTTATTGAACCACCTGAGTCCTGTGACCAAAGTGTAAGACTTTAGCAATAAGGCCTTACCTTCAACCTCTTGTGGGTATCCATGGCCTATAGCAATTGTTTGTATTATTTGAGGGAACCGCTTGGACATGAAAGGAGGGTTTTTGTGTTCAATACTAGTGTTTTTGTTATTCTATGGATTTTGTGTGGAGCACTGTTAGCCCAAGGGGCACAATCTTGTTATACAGATTCATGTATTTTATGTAATTTTAGGTAAATATGAAATAATATGATTCCTTGAGGCTTTATCAAACACCTTTGGTGTTCTGTGTCCTTCTTACTACTTACTAACCCATAAAAGAGCTTCATGTTATAAGTTATACATTGAAAATAAAGAAAACACCATTCAATTTGCTCTTTAAAAAAACAGCTTTGCAAAGAATGAGCTCTTTGTTTCATTGATTCTTTGTATTGTTTTCTTTGTTTCTATTTTATTGATTTCAGCTCTTGATTTGATTATTTCCTGTCCTCTACTCCTCCTGGGTGAGTCTACTTCTTTTTTTTTTCTAGAGCTTTTGGGTGTGCGGTTAAGTCACTAGTGTGAGGGTTCTCTGCTTTGTTTATGTAGGCACTTAGTGCTATGAACTTTCTACTTAGTACTGCTTGTGCCTTCATTTTTGTTGAATTCTAGGATGTCTTTAATTTTTTTCTTCATTTCTTTCTTGACCAAGGGGTAGTTCAATAGAGCATTGTTTAATTTCCATGTGTTTGTGAACTTTCTGAAATTAGTGTTGTTGTTGAATTCTAATTTTAAACCATGGTGATCCGATAAGATACAGGGGGTTACTCCATTTTTTTTTTGTATCTGTTGAGGTTTGTTTTGTTACTAAGTATGTGGTCAGTTTTAGAGAAGGTTCTCAGCACCTCATGGTGCTGAGAAGAAGCTATATTCTTTTCTGTTTGGGTGAAATGTTCTATAAATGTCTGTTAATTCCAAATTGAGCCGTGATATCTGCTAGATCTCTTATTCTCTGTTAGGTTTCTGTCTGGTTGACCTGTCCACTGGGAATAGTGGGGTGTTGAAGCCCCCTATTATTAGTGTGTGGAGTTTGATGTGTGATTTAAGCTTTAGTAATGTTTCTTTTACATATGTGTGTTTCATTTTATTTGGGGCATAGACGTTCAGGATTAAGAATTCATCTTGATGGATTGTTTCTGTTATGAGTATAAAGTATCCTCCATCTCTTTTGATTGATTTTGATTGAAGTCTATTTTGTTAGATATTAGGATAGATACACCTGCTTGTTTCTTAGGTTCATTAGATTGGAAAATCTTTTCCTAACACTTTACTCTGAGGTAATCACTGTCCTTGAGGTTGAGGTGTGTTTCTTATATACAGCAGAAGGATGGATTCTGCTTTCATATCTATTTTCTTAGCCTGTGTCTTTTTACAGGTGAAGTGAGTCCATTGATATTAGGAGATATTAATGATCAGTGAATGTTAATCCTTATTTTTTTTTTCAGTGGTAGTGTGTGTTTCCCTTCTTTGCATTTTTTTGGTGTGAAGTTATCTATTGCCTCTGTTTATGTGGGTGCAGTTAGCTTTCTTTGGTTGGGGTTTCCTTCTAGTGCTTTCTGTAGGGCTGTATAATCAACAAGATAGACAAACCCTTGTCCAAACTAATCAAATAGCAGAGAGAGAGAGAGAGGGAGAGAGAGAGAGAGAGAGAGAGAGAGAGAGAGAGAGAGAGAATCCAAATTAACAAAATGAGAAATGAAAAGGGGAACATAACATCAGACACTGAAGAAATTCAGAGAATCATTAGGTCATACTACAAAAACATGTACTCCATAAAATTTAAAAATGAAAAAGAAATGAACAACTTTCTGGATAGGTACCACATACCAAATTTTTTTTTCACAATGATTATACATTATATTTATTAAATCTGTTCTTTTCAAGGCATATACAACCCATTCTAACTTGTTGCTAAATAATTCCAACCCTTTATAATGCTTTTCTATTTTATTTTATTTTATTTTATTTTTTTAAAGTTTATTAAAATATAAAAGTTTCCATTTTCACCCCTCCTCCCAACACCCTCCCACTCCCCCCACTCCCTCTTCTCTTCCCTCTCCATCCCTAAGAGCAGTCAGGGTTTCCTGCCTTGTGGGTAGTTCAAGTTCCTCCCTGCTCCCTCCAGGACCAGGAAGGTGAGTATCCAATCAGACTGGATCCCCAAAAATCCAGAATATGCAGAGGAAACAAGTCCCAGAGTCATTGTCAATGGCTTTTTAGAAAGACTTTGGGCCAGCCACATTCAGAGAATCCAACCTCCTCCAGAGAATCTGGTTGGATCAAGCGCTCCTTCAGTCCCAGTCAACTGGCCATGGTGAACTCTCATTAGATCAGTCGCCTTGTATCAGTGGGTGATCGCTCCCCTTGCGGTTCTGATTTCCTTTTTCATGTTCTTCTTCCTTCTGCTCCTCCTTTGGAGCCCTTGGGGGGCTCAGTCCGGTGCTCCAATGTGGGTCTCCATCTGCATCGCCATCCATCGCCGGATGAAGGTTCCCTCTGATCTTGCCCTCCCTGCTCACGTTCTTCTTCCTTCTGCTTCTCGGTTGGACCTAGGGAGTTAAGTCCAGTGTTCCAACGTGGGTCCCCGTCTCTATCTCCATCTATTGCCAGATGAAGGATCTATGGTGATAAGCAAAATATTCATCAGTATGGTTATGGGCCAAGGCCAGTTCAGGCACCCTCTCCTCTGTCCAGAGAACAATCTGGGGATCTCTCCTTGGACCTGGGATCCCATTTACAGTCAAGTCTCTAGTAAACCCTAAACTGACTTCCATAGTTGAGATATATTCTTCCCTGAACCCATATCTATCCTTCCTCCCTCCCCCCTCCCAGTCCCCCCGAGCATTTCTCATTCCTCCCCTGCTCCCTTCTCTCTAACCTCCTCCCCTTCCAACTACCCTCCCAACCCCTCATGCACTCTTGGTTACCTGGAACTCTTGTCTATTTCCAATCTCCAGGAGGAAAACTACCTGAATTTTCTTCAGGTTCACCTTCTTATTTAGCTTCTCTAGGATAACGAATAATAGGCTCAAAGACCTTTAATTATGGTTAGAATCCACTTATGAGTGAATACATACCTTATTCCTCTTTTTGGGTCTGGCTTACCTGACTCAGTAAAGCGTTTTCTTTTTCTTTTTTTTTTATTTTTCTTTTTATTTATTTATTTATTTATTTATTTATTTATTTATTTATTTATTTTTAAATTTTTACTGGGAACCCCTCAAAAATCAAGTCTCTTGCAAACCCTAGAATGGCTCACTTAGTTGCGATATAAACTTCCCTGCTCCCATAAACATCCTTCCTCCCTCCCCCCCTCCCATTCTCCCAAGCCATCCCCAATTCTCGCCCTCTCCCCTCTCCCTAACCATCTTCCCTTACTTCCACCCCCCACCCCCCATGCACCCAACTTTGCTTGGCAATCTTGCCTAGTTCTATTATCCAGGAGGATAACTATATAAATTTTCTTCAGGTTCCCCTTATTATCTAGCTTCTCTAGGATCACAAATTATAGACCCAAAGACATTTAACTATGGCTAGAATCCACTTATGAGTGAGTACATACCATATTCCTCTTTTTGGGTCTGGGTTACCTCACTCAGTAAAGTGTTTTCTATTTCCATCTATTTGCATGCAAAATTCAAGATGTCATAGTTCTTTACCGCTGAGTAAAGCTCTAATGTATATATGTTCCACACCTTTTTTTAACCATTCTTCTATTGAGGGGCACCTAGGTTGTTTCCAGGTTCTGGCTATTACAAATAGTGCAGCTATGAACAGAGTTGAACAAATATTTTTGTAGTATGATAGGGCATCTCTTGGGTATATTCCCATGAGTGGAATTGCTGGGTCCTGAGGGAGGTTGACTCCCAGTTTCCTGAGAAACCACCACACTGATTTCCACAGTGGCTGCACAAGTTTGCATTCCCACCAACAATGGATGAGTGTTTCCCTCATTCCACATCCTCTCCAGCATAGGCTTATCATTGGTGTTTTTGAGTTCAGCTATTCTGAAAGGTGTAAGATGGTATCTCAAAGTGGTTTTGATTTGCATTTCCCTGATTGCTAAGGAAGTTGAGCATGACCTTAAGTGTCTTCTGGCCATTCGAAGTTCATCTGTTGTGAATTCTCTGTTCAGATCAGTACCCCATTTTTTAATTGGGTTAATTAGAGTTTTAGTGTCTAGTTTCTTGAGTTCTTTGTATATTCTGGAGATCAGACCTTTGTCTGATGAGGGGTTGGTGAAGATCTTCTCCCAGTCAGAAGGCAGCCTTTTTGTCTTAGTGACAATGTCCTTTGCTTTACAGAAGCTTCTCAGTTTCAGCAGGTCCCATTTATTCATTGTTTCTCTTATTGTCTGTGCTACTGGGGTCCTACTTAGGAAGTGGCCTCCTGTGCCTATATCTTGTAGACTACTTCCCACTTTCTCTTCTATCAGGTTCAAAGTGGACAGATTGATGTTGATGTCTTTAATCCATTTGGACTTGAGTTTTGTTCATGGTGATAGATATGGATCTACTTTCATTCTTCTACAGGTTGACATCCAGTTATGCCAGCACCATTTGTTAAAGATGCTTTCCTTCTTCCATTGTATACCTTTAGCTCCCTTGTCGAAAATTAGGTGTTCATAGGTTTGAAGGTTAGTATCTGGGTCTTCTATTCGATTCCATAGGTGACTTCTCTGTTCTTATGCCAATACCAAGCTGTTTTCAATACTGTAGCTCTGTAATAGAGTTTGAAGTCAGGGATAGTAATGCCTCCAGAAGTTCCTTTATTGTATAAGATTGTTTTGGCTATCCTGGGTTTTTTGTTTTTCCATATAAACTTGATTATTGTTGTCTCAAGGTCTGTGAAGAAGTTTGATGGGATTTTGATGGGGATTGCATTGAATCTATAGATTGATTTTGGTAGAATTGCCATTTTTACTATGTTGATTCTCCCAATCCAAGAGCAGGGGAGATCTTTCCATTTTCTGGTATCCTCCTCAATTTCTTTCTTCAAAGGCTTAAAATTCTTGTCAAATAGGTCTTTCACTTCCTTGGTTTGAGTAACCCCAAGATATTTTATGCTATTTGTGGCTATCGTGAAAGGTGATGTTTCTCTGATTTCCCTCTCCGCTTCTTTATCCTTTGTGTATAGGAGGGCCACTGATTTTTTGGAGTTGATCTTGTATCCTGCCACATTACTAAAGGTGTTTATCAGCTGTAGGAGTTCTTTGGTAGAGGTTTTGGAGTCTCTTATGTACACTATCATGTCGTCAGCAAATAACGAAAGTTTAACTTCATCCTTTCCAATTCCAATCCCCTTGATCTCCTTATGTTGTCTTATTGCTATTGCTAGAACTTCAAGCACTATATTGAAGAGGTATGGAGAGAGTGGACAGCCTTGTCGTGTTCCTGATTTTAGTGGAAAAGCTTTGAGTTTCTCTCCATTCAATTTGATGTTAGCTGTCGGCTTACTGTATATTGCTTTTATTATATTTAGGTATGATCCTTGTATCCCCAGTCTCTCCAACACCTTTATCATAAATGGGTGTTGAATTTTGTCAAATGCTTTTTCAGCATCTAATGAAATGATCATATGGTTTTTTTCTTTCTGTTTATTTATATGATGGATTACATTGATAGATTTGCATATGTTGAACCAGCCCTGCATCTCTGGAATGAAGCCTACTTGATTATAATGGATAATTTTTCTAATGTGTTCTTGGATTCGGTTTGCCAGTATTTTATTGAGAATTTTCACATCAATGTTCATGAGTGAGATTGGCCTGTAATTCTCTTTCTTGGTTGTGTCTTTGTGTGGTTTTGATATTAGGGTGACTGTAGCTTCATAAAAAGAATTTGGCAATGACTCTTCTGTTTCTATATTGTGGAATACATTAAGGAGTATAGGTATTAGCTCTTCCTGGAAGTTCTGGTAGAATTCTGCATTGAAACCATCTGGTCCTGGGCTTTTTTTGGTAGGGAGATTTTTGATAACAGCTTCTAATTCTTCACGACTAACAGGTCTATTTAGATTGTTAACCTGGTCTTGGTTCAACTTTGGTATATGGTACTTATCTAAAAAAATGTTTATTTCTTTTACATTTTCCAACTTTGTGGCATATAAACTTTCATAGTAAGATCTAATGATTCTCTGAATTTCCTCTGTGTCTGTGGTTATGTCCCCCTTTTCATTTCTGATCCTATTAATTTGCAAGTTCTCTCTCTGCCGTTTGATTAGTTTGGATAGGGGTTTGTCAATCTTGTTGATTTTCTCCAAGAACCAACTTTTTGCTTCATTGATTCTTTGGATTGTTTTCTGTGTTTCCATTTTGTTGATTTCAGCCCTCAGTTTGATTATTTCCAATCTACTCCTCCTGGGTGAATCAGCTTCTTTTTTTTTTCTAGATCTTTCAAGTGTGCTGTTAGGTTTCCAATGTGTGCTTTCTCCGTTTTCTTTATTTGGGCACCTATTGCTATGAACTTTCCTCTTAGCACTGCTTTCAAAGTGTCCCATAGGTTTGAGTATGTTGTGTCTTTGTTTTCATTAAATTCAAGGAAGACTTTAATTTCTTTCTTTATTTCTTCCTTGACCCAGGGGTGATTTAGTAGTTGACTGTTCAACTTCCATGAGTTTGTTGGCTTCCTGGGGGTACCATTGTTGTTGAATTCTAATTTTAATCCATGGTGATCTGACAAGACACAGGTGGTTACTAATATTTTTTTGTATCTGTGGAAGTTTGCTTTGTTACCAAGTATGTGGTCAATTTTCGAGAAGGTTCCATGAGCTGCAGAGAAGAAGGTATGTTCTTTCCTATTTGGGTGGAGTGTTCTATAGATGTCTGTTAAGTCCATTTGACTCTGTACCTCCAATAAAACTCTTATTTCTCTGTTGGGTTTCTGTCTGATTGACCTGTCCATTGGTGAGAAAGGAGTGTAGAAGTCTCCTACTATTAGTGTGTGTGGTTTGATGACTGCCTTGAGTTCTAGAAGAGTTTCTTTTACATATTTGGGTGCCTTTACATTAGGGGCATAGATATTCAAGATTGAGACTTCTTCCTGATGAATTGTTCCTGTTATGAGTATGAAATGTCCATCTCCATCTCTTCTGATTGATTTTAGTTTGAAGTCGATTTTGTTAGATATTAGAATGGCCACACCTGCTTGTCTCTTAGGTCCATTTGCTTGGAAAACCTTTTCCCAACCCTTTACTCTGAGTAGGTGTCTGTCTTTGTGGTTGAGGTGTGTTTCTTGTAAACAGAAGAATGTTGGATCCTGTTTTCGTATCCAATCTCTAAGTCTGTGCCTCTTTATAGGTGAGTTGAGTCCATTGATATTGAGTGATATTAATGACCAGTGATTGATGACTCCGGTCAATTTTTTGGGTAGTAGAGTGTATGTGTTTTCCTTCTTTGAGTTGTGCTTGTGAAGGGTCGCTAGATGTCTGAGTTAATGTAGGCAGTGTTGGGAATGTTGGATTCCTTGGGTTGTGATTTTCCTTCTAATATTCTCTGTAAGGCTGGATTAGTAGCTACGTATTGTTTAAATTTGTTTTTATCCTGGAATATTTTGTTTTCTCTGTTGATAGTGAACAATAGCTTGGCTGGGTAAAGTAGTCTGGGCTTGCATTCATGGTCTCTTAGTTTTTGCAGTACCTCTATCCAGGACCTTCTGGCTTTCATGGTTTCCATAGAGAAGTCTGGTGTAAGTCTGATAGGTTTACTTTTATAAGTTACTTGACCTTTTTCCTTTGCAGCTCTCAATATCCTTTCTTTAGTCTGAATGCTTTGTGTTTTGATAATTATATGACGAGGGGATGTTTTTTCTGATCCAGTCTATTCGGTGTTCTGTATGCTTCTTGAACCTTCATAGGAATATCATTCTTTAGGATGGGAAAGTTTTCTTCTATAATTTTGTTGAGTATATTTTCTGGGCCTTTGAAATGCAATTCTTCTCCTTCTTCTACTCCTATTATTCTTAGATTGGGTTTTTTTTTTATTGTGTCCCACAGTTCCTGAATGTTTTGTGATGAGAATTTGTTGGATTTGCTGTTTTCTTTGGTCAGAGTGTTTAATTTCTCTATGGTGTCCTCAGAGTCTGAGATTCGTTCTTCTATCTCTTGTATTCTGTTGGTTATGCTTGTTTCTGAAGTCTCTGTTCATTTACCTAGATTTTCCTTAGCCAGCCGGCCCTCAGTTTGTGATTTCTTCATTGACTCCATTTCAGTTTTCAAATCTTGAACTGTTTCTATTACCTGTTTGATTGTTTTTTCTTGGTTTCCCAGAATTTCATTTACGGATTTACTCATTTCTTCAAACTTTTTGGTATATTTCTCTTCCATTTCTTTTCTCATTTCCTCAATCTTTTTGTTATACTTATCTTCCATTTCTTTACAGCAGATTTTCACCTCCTGTTTAAGATCCTCTATTATTTTCATAAAGATCCACTTAGAGTCGATTTCTTCTATTTCTTCTGGAGTAGGGTGTTCAATTCTTCTAGTTTCGAGCTCCCTGGATTCTGGAGATGTCATGTTGCCTTTCAGGTTGTTGGAGGAATTCTTGCATTGGTGCCTGCCCATCTCCTCCACTCTGGATGAAACTCCTCAGCACTTTCTGGATAGAACTCCTCAACACTCTCTGGGTAGGACTTCTCAGCACTCTCTGGATAAAGCTCCTCAGCACTCTCTGGGAAGAGCTTCTCAGCAGTGCAACAGGGCTAACTGGTCTTCCCAGGACCCAGGAGACAAAGGGCCCGCAGCAGTGGGGGGAGGGAGGGGTCCCGTGGAACACCGAAGACCCTGCCGCAGAAGCTGAGGGGGGAGGGGCTGTGCTCTCTTCCCGGACAGGCAGGTTGCACAGGCGAGCACCCACTCACCTCTCTGGGAAGCCCACATACCAAATTTAAATCAAGACCAGGTGGACAATTTAAATAGACCTATATCCTGCAAGGAAATAGAAGTTCTCATCAATAGCTTCCCAAACAAAAAGATCCCAGAGATAGATGGTTGCAGTGCAGAATTCTACCAGAACTTCAAAGAAGAGCTAATACCTATACTTCTCAAAGTATTCCACATAATAGAAACAGAAGAAACTTTTTTTATGAGGCTACAGTTACCCTGATGCCAAAATCACACAAAGACTCAACCAAGAAAGAGAATTAAAGACCAATCTCTCTCATTAACATTGATGCAAAAATACTCAATAAAATACTGGCAAACCGAATCTGAGAACACATAAAAATTTCATCCACCATGATCAAGTTGGCTTCATCCCAGAGATGCAGGGATGGTGCAACATACAAAAATCTACCAATGCAATCCAGCACATAAATAAACTGGAAGAAAAAATATGATCATTTCATTAGATTTTGAAAAAGCATTTGACAACATCCAACACCCCTTCTTGCTGAAGGTGTTAAAGAGATCAAGGATACAAGCAACATATTTAAACATAATAAAAGCAATATACAGCAAGCTGACAGTTGGCATAAAATTAAATGGAGAGAAACTCAAAGTGATCCCACTAAAACCAGGAACAACTCCGCTAAACAAAACAAATAAATTGATCCACAAGGCTTTACTATGCAATCCTGTCTAATTTCAAAAATCACTGCTTAGCTTAAACTGGTCTCCAGCTTATAATCTTCTTACCTTTCCTCCAGATTACTAGAATGATAGACATGTGCCCAGCTCAAACTATAGTTGAAATGATCTCACAAATACAACAGTCCTAGTGTTTTGATTTAGTATTTCTCAAATACACCTGTTAGCTTTATCATTTTAAATTTCCTTCTGAGGCCATGGAACCCCAGAATGGGCAAAGGAGGATCATAATAATCCCAGTTTGAAGTGTGGTTTTCTTATGGATTTTTGTCCCCAGCAATAGGCAGCAAGTTTTCATTTCTTGTGGCTTTTTTATTTTAACAGTAGAGTCTCAATTTCTCCTCACATATGATAGATGTCTGTCTGTCTGTCATAGCATAAAGAGCAGAGGAAGTTACAGTTTCCATACTGATTCCAACCAACCAACACTTGAGAGACAGAGACTCAATTTCTGTTATAGAAGGAGTACACAGATGCCTTTGAAGTAATAGAGAAGGGGGGAAGTGAGAACATTTTAATCTCAAATGATAACCCAATCGTCTTAAAGTCAGTGTTCTTCCAGGAGAGGAGGCTGCCTTCTCTGTCCATGGAGTCTCTAAGGCTCACCATATACTCTGTCCTTTTTCACTCTGTTTCTTTTTTATTTAAGATTTGCAGGGTTTTTTTTATTCAAAGTAAATATTTTCACAAGATACGTTTTGATCATGGTTTTCCCTCCCCCATCTCGTCTCAGGTCCTCCCACCTCCCCATTCATCCTTTAGTTTGTTAATTCAATGAAGAATACACCTGCCAGTGGGTATCAGTTACATACTTGTAAACAACAATGAGAAAGCTTTAATGTCAAAGAACTTATTTCTTTTTTGAGGCTAGATTGCCTTCAGGCTATCTTAGGCTCTGACTTTCTATGTAGCTGAACGTCTGATCCTCTTGCCTCTACTTCCCATGAGCTTGGATAACAGTTGTGTGTTACTATGCCTGGTTTTATGTAGTGACAGGGATAGAACTTTGGACTTGGAGTTATTAAAAAATCACTCTGCTGGCTTAGTTACAACCCCAGCTCCTGACTACAATTTTTTCTTTTTGATTTTCAGAACAGTGTTTCTCTGTGTAACAGCTCTGACTATCCTGGAACTTGCTTTGTAGACCAGGCTGACCTCAAACGCACAGAGATCTGCCTACCTCTGCCTCCCTAGTGCTGGGATGAAGGTGTGTGCCACCACTGTCCAGCCTGATGACAAACTTTAAAGGCAAAAGATAATTTCTTGTTTTTCATTAAAGTTTGTTTGGTACATGTAATCTCAGCTTCCCTGGGAATCCTGAAGAGAGCTACTCACATACAATTTCACAGAAATTAAACATTTACTATATTAATAAGTAAATTACAGAAGATTGTCTTTTTACTTGTTGCAGATATATGTGTGAGTTAAAATAATGGCAGAAGTGTAAACCAATTTAAGTCTGAACATTTAATACATAATGAATTTAAAAGCTTTTAGTGCCTCTTCTACTTTCAGATTGGGTAAATTCAGCATACATTGTGATTGGTTATTTGTTTAAGTGAATGTTTTGCACTCTATTAGTGAGTGTCACTCTGTCTTGCCTTCCTTCCACTCTCTTTTGTTCTGTGATAACTTTTTTCTCTGCTAATATTCGCCATCTCTCTTCTCCCTACCAAGCATCTTTAGCACACCATATCTGTACTGATCCACTGGATTCCCAATTCTATCCTTTTCCATTCATGCATTTCAGACTTCCTTCCACTGCTTCCCTTTTCTACTATCTCTGGAATCAGTCCAACAAAAGCACAGATGAAAATGAAGTAGACTGTCTTCATAACAGAGAGAGACTTTAGGCTCCACTTCTCTAGGACTTCCAGGGCACCTTCAAAAAGTAGCCTTTACAAACAAACTTAGGCTGCCTCAACAATACAACATAGTTAGCTTGGAAAATATATTTTATTGTGTAGAGTTTGCTTTATCTTTTATGAAAGTCTGTGTTGATTAGGGTTTCATAGGAAATGTAAAGGTATGTTCCATGAGTTGTTCATCTTTTCAAATTTGTTTTGTTTTTGCTCACCCTAGAATATTTCTGTCCATGTAGTTGAAATCATCATATAGCCAACCACATGCAACCACATGCCAGTTTGTAAAAAGATGAAGAAGGGTTTGGCAAACAACTTACTTTTCATGTCATGACAAAGAACTTACATGTCATTTCCACTACCCCCATCTCTCATTCACCCAGATGTAGCTGCAAGAGAGTCTGGATGGCCACTTGTAGTGAGGACAATTCTCATCATTAAAGAAAGATTCTGGGGCAACTATAAACCTTTGCCATTATCTGATTGATTCACAGTGTTAGCTTCCAAGTTTATTATGGCTTTCAAAATTCTTGTTTGTTTATTTGTTTGATAGAGTCTCAATTTTTATTATGTAGCCCAACCTGGTCATGAATTTATTATGTAGTATAGACTGAGTTTGAACTTACAGTGCTGCCTTAGTCTCTTAAATACTGTGCATCAACAATGCATGACCATAAATTTTGCTCTTTGTTCATGTATAATCAAATTTAGGATGTTGAGCATACAAGGAGCATACTCTATCACTGAGTCAGACCCCACCCGTTCTTCCAGCTTCTGAGTCTGTCTTTGACTCACCTCTTTCAAGTTTGCTGGCCTGACATTTGTTATTAACCTTGAGATGTAGGATTGTAGGAGAACTTTTACTTGATATATTAGAAATTATCTTGATATTGTTTTCCATCATTTGGATTAATTTTTACTTGTGATAATTAGAAATTAACCAGTTATGAATAGTTTTGTTATCTGAGTAAATTTTCTGCAAGCATTATCAATGTTCTAGATACCATAGTATTTTTACCCTGAGAAGAAGGCCTGGGTTCTTGTTCAGCTTTCTCACAAAGATCTAAGCCTTCGGTTGACTTGATGTAAACCACAGGGCTGTAAAGGGTAAATTTACACAGCTTCAAAAAGATTATGTGATAATGTTATAGTTTTTTTAAACCTGTAAAAATCTTTTCAATAAAGATTATAGATTGCATTAAAAAGTGAATCTACTTAACTGTAACAAACTCTTTCAATCAATAAGAGAAAAGTGTTAGTAAGTCAAAGATAGCAAGTTGTGAGTTCTTGCATGTACCAATTGTTCCAGGTGCATTAAGGGCTGAGTCAGGAAGATTACTTGAGCACAGGAATGAACAATATGGTTAAAATTTCTTATCCTGGTGGAGTGATGGATGAGGTTCCAATTAAGGCTGTCTGTGCCTTTGTTGGAGGAGTGAAGGAGTTGTGAAGTAAGGAGCAAGGGCCTGGTACACCCCTTAAAGTGAGGTCATGAGGTGCCTTGAAACAAGTCTCCCTGCTCATCCTGCCTCCCCCACTCCCTGAGGTCATGAGGTGCCTTAGGACATGTCTCCCTGCTCTTTCTGCCCACCCCCCAGAGTGACATCATGAGGTGTCTAAGGGCATGTCACACTGCTCATTCTGCACCCGCACCCCAACCCCCAACCTCTGGCCTGTAATGGGAAGGGTAGTATCAGAGTCAGTGAGATGCCTTTAGGGTCCTTGTCCTGTTGTTCCAAATGCTAATGCTTTGACTCCCTCTTATCTACCCCATCTCTCTCTTCCGTCAATAGCTGTTAGGTTTTTATTTTCACTCCTTTCCCCCCTCTTTCCATGACTGGCTAGGGATTTTCTGAAATTTTAGTTACTGCCTGCTTACCCTTTTCCTTATAAATTCTGCCTTTAAAGTAACTGCTCTCCATTGTTGGCTTGGCACCGCTCCTTGGGTGTTAGGTGCTTAGTTATTCCTTCTTCTGAAAGTCCTTCTTCATCACTCCAAGTCTAGCTTTACACAGGGCCATGAAGAATGAACAAATCATTTCCCTTCCAGCTTCCAACAAGGTGTTTCTTATTTCCATTGGAGAATTCTTCAGAATGACTTTTGTGGTTCATGTTTTCAATGACTTAATCTCAAAGGATTTCTGGACTCTAGAGTCTTTCCTTATTTCTTAGGTTCTTGCTGAAATTTTTCTCAATGCTTCAATCACTCATGAGAACAAGGCCTTTCCTGTTCACTTCAAAACTCTTCTATCATCTATCTGGCTCCAGAACTACTTCAACATTTCTGGTTTTCACCATACAAAGAGTTCTGCCCTCGGACTCAGCCTTCAGTCTTAGCTCATTTTCTGTTGCTATAGCAAAACACCACAAACCAGGCTTATAACGGACAGAGGTTTGTGTAGCTCAATGGCTTTGGAGGCACTTACATCTGGTGAACGCTGTTCAGAAGGCACCTCATGGGGAAACAGAATGAATGAACAGAGCTCAGGGCCCTTCTCTCCTTTCAATTCCCTTTATGTCACTGAGAAAGACAGACCCCATGGCCTGCTATAATCTTGCTTACCTCACAAAGTTTCCCTGAAGATGTCATTGGAATATGAATTCAAGGCTCAAATTTCCAACACATGAAAACTATTGCTATTAAAAGGACAATTTAATAATAGAGAACAATAAAGTCCTAAGAAATAAGAAAAAGCACAATTTTCTCCTGCACTCATACACTCTCAATTAATGCTGGATGTTTCTGCAGATTTTCCCACATAAGCAGAATTTCCAGTGGCTCTTAAATGGACATCTGATCCAACTAAATGCTGATACAAGCTCCTTGGGATTGGTGTCAAACACCAGGTAAAGGGCTCAACCTTGTGAGAATGCTTCCGCTTTAGAGGTCCCTACAGTGCCTCGCAGGCCCTGAGAAACACTTTCTGTACTAGTCCTGGTTTATTAATGTCATATGTAGAGAATGGTGCAAACATATAGCAACCTGGAATGGGTCCATGGAGGCAGAGAGGAAGTGGGAAGAGGCCATGTTCTTTTGGGATATGCCAAACTCCAGTTTCCACCATGTGAGTGACTCCTTTGGCAGGGTCTGGGGAGTTTCATGAGATGGTCACAACCTTTGGCCAACTAAAACTTTGCCAACACTGCCTACAATAACTCAGACATCTAGCAACCTTTCACAAGCACAACTCAAAGAAGGGAAACACACAAACTCTACTACACAAAACAATAAAATAAAATAAAAAAATAGCTGGAGTCAACAACCACTGGTCATTATTATCACTTAATATTAATGGCCTCAACTCACCTATAAAAAGGCACAGGCTAAGAGATTGGATGTGAAAACAGGTTCCAACATTCTGCTGTTTACTAGAAACACTCCTCAACCACAAAGACAGACATCTACTCAGAGTAAAACGTTGGGAAAGGTTTTTCAAGCAAACAGACCTAAGAAACAAGCAGGTGTGGTCATTCTAATTTCCAACAAAATTGACTTCAAACTAAAATCAATCAGAAGAGATGGAGATGGACATTTTATACTCATAACAGGAACAATTCATCAGGAGGAAGTCTCAATCCTGAATATCTTTGCCTCTAATATGAAAGCACCCACTTATGTAAAAGAAACACTTCTAGAACTCAAGGCAGTTATCAAAACACACACACTAATAGTAGGAGACTTCAACACACCTCTCTCACCAATGGACAGGTCAATCAGACAGAAACCCAACAGAGAAATAAGAGAATTAATAGAGGTAATGAATCAAATGGACTTAACAGATATCTATAGAATATTCCACCCAAATAAGAAAGAATATACCTTCTTCTCTGCAGCTCATGGAACCTTCTCGAAAATTGACCACATACTTGGTAACAAAGCAAACTTCCACAGATACAAAAAAATATTAGTAACCACCTGTGTCTTGTCAGATCACCATGGAATAAAGTTAGAATTCAATAACAATTCTAACACCAGAAAGCCTATAAACTCATGGAAGCTGAACAGTCAACTACTGAATCACCCCTGGGTCAAGGAAGAAATAAATAAAGAAATTAAAGTCTTCCTTGAATTTAGTGAAAATAAAGAAACATACCCATGGGACACAATGAAAGCAGTGCTAAGAGGAAAGTTCACAGCACTAAGTGCCCAATTAAAAAATGAAGAAAGCACACATTGGAGACTTAACAGCACACCTGAAAGCTCTGGAACAAAAAGAAGCAGACTCACCCTGGAGGAGTAGAAGACTGGAAATAATGAAACTGAGGGCTGAAGTCAATGAAATAGAAATACAGAAAACAATCCAAAGAACCAATGAAACAAAAAGTTGGTTCTTGGAGAAAATCAACAAGATTGACAAACCCCTACCCAAACTAATCAAACGACAGAGAGAGAACACTCAAATTAATAAGATCAGAAATGAAAAGGGGGACATAACCACAGACACAGAGGAAATTCAGAGAATCATTAGATCTTACTACGAAAGCTTATATGCCACAAAGTTAGAAAATGTACAAGAAATGGACTGGTTTTTAGATAAGTACCATTTACCAAAGTTAAATCAAGACCAGGTGAACAATCTAAATAGACCTGTTAGTCGCGAAGAATTACAAGCTGTTATCAAAAACCTCCCTACCAAAAAAAAGCTCAGGATCAAATGGTTTCAATGCAGAATTCTACCAGAACTTCCAAGAAGAGCTAATACCTGTACTCCTTAATGTATTCACAATATAGAAACAGAAGAGTCATTGCCAAATTCTTTTTATGAAGCTACAGTTACCCTGATACCAAAACCACACAAAGACACACCCAAGAAAGAGAATTACAGGCCAATCTCACTCATGAACATCGACGCAAAAATTCTCAACCAAATCCTGGCAAAACGATTCCAAGAACACATTAGAAAAATTATCCATTATGATCAAGTAGGCTTCATCCCAGAGATGCAGGGCTGGTTCAACATACACAAATCTATCAATGTAATCCATCATATAAATAAACTGAAAGAAAAAAATCATATGATCATCTCATTAGATGCTGAAAAAGCATTTGACAAAATCCAACACCCCTTTATGATAAAGGTGTTGGAGCTATTGGGGATACAAGGATCATACCTAAATATAATAAAAGCTATTTACAGCAAGCCGACAGCTAACATCAAACTGAGTGGAGAGAAACTCAAAGCCATTCCACTAAAATCCAGAACACGACAAGGCTGCCACTCTCACCACACCTCTTCAATATAGTGCTTGAAGTTCTAGCAATAGCAATAAGACAACATAAGGAGATCAAGGGAATTCAAATTGAAAAGGAAGAAGTTAAACTCTCATTATTTGCAGATGATATGATAGTGTACAGAAGCAACCTCAAAAATTCTACCAAAGAACTCCTACAGCTGATAAACACCTTTAGTAATGTGGCAGGATACAAGATCAACTCCAAAAAATCAGTTGCCCTCCTATACACAAAGGATAAAGAATCAGGGAGGGAAATCAGAGAAACTTCACCTTTCATGATAACCACAAATAGCATAAAATATCTTGAGGTTACTCTAACCAAGGAAGTGAAAGACCTATTTGACAAGAACTTTAAGTCTTTGAGGAAATAAATTGAGGAGGATACCAGAAAATGGAAAGATCTCCCTTGCTCTTGGATTGGGAGGATCAACATAGTTAAAATGGCAATTCTACCAAAATCAATCTATAGATTCAATGCAATCCCCCGTCAAAATCCCATCAAAATTCATCACAGACCTTGAGAGAATAATAATCAACTTTATATGGAAAGTAAAAAACCCAGGATAGCCAAAACAATCTTATATAATAAAGGAACTACTGGAGGTATTACCATCCCTGACTTCAAACTCTATTACACAGCTACAGTATTGAAAACAGCTTGGTATTAGCATAAGAACAGAGAAGTCGACCTATGGAATCGAATAGAAGACCCGGATATTATCCCACAAACCTATGTACACCTGATTTTCGACAAGGGAGCTAAAGGTATACAATGGAAGAAGGAAAGCATCTTTAACAAATGGTGCTGGCATAACTGGATGTCAACATGTAGAAGAATGAAAGTAGATCCATATCTATCATCATGCACAAAACTCAAGTTCAAATGGATTAAAGACCTCAACATTAATCTGACCACTTTGAACCTGATAGAAGAGAAAGTGGGAAGTAGTCTACAAGATATAGGCACAGGAGACCACTTCTTAGGTAGAACCCCAGTAGCACAGACAATAAGAGAATAAATGAGTAAATGGGACCTCCTGAAACTGAGAAGCTTCTATAAAGCAAAAAACACTGTCAGTAAGACAAATGGCTACCTTCGGACTGGGAGAAGATCTTCTCCAACCCCTCATCAGACAAAGGTCTGATCTCCAAAATATGCAAAGAACTCAAGAAACTAGACACTAAAACTCTAATTAACCCAATTAAAAAATGGGGTACTGATCTGAACAGAGAATTCTCAACAGATGAACTTCGAATGGCCAGAAGACACTTAAGGTCATGCTCAACCTCCTTAGCGATCAGGGAAATGCAAATCAAAACCACTTTGAGATACCATCTTACACCTTTCAGAATAGCCAAACTCAAAAACACCAAAGATAAGCCTATGCTGGAGAGGATGTGGAATGAGGGGAATACTCATCCATTGTTGGTGGGAATGCAAACTTGTGCAGCCACTGTGGAAATCAGTGTGGTGGTTTCTCAGGAAACTGGGAGTCAACCTCCCTCAGGACCCAGCAATCCCACTCTTGGAAATATACCCAAGAGATGCCCTATCATACTACAAAAGCATTTGTTCAACTATGTTCATAGCAGCACTATTTGTAATAGCCAGAACCTGGAAACAACCTAGGTGCCCCTCAATAGAAGAATGGTTAAAGAAGGTGTGGAACATATACACATTAGAGTTTTACTCAGCGGTAAAATACAATGACATCTTGAATTTTGCATGCAAATGGATGGAAATAGAAAACACTTTACTGAGTGTTGTAACCCAGACCCAAAAAGAGGAATATGGTATGTACTCACTCATAAGTGGATTCTAGCCATAGTTAAATGTCTTTGGGTCTATAATTCATGATCCTAGAGAAGCTAAATAAGAAGGTGAACCTGAAGAAAATCATATAGTTATCCTCCTGGATATTGGAAGTAGACAAGATTTCCAGGCAACCTTGGGTGCACGGGGCGGTGGGGGGGTGGAAGGAAGGGGAAATTGTTAGAGAGAAGGGAGTAGGGGAGGATGGGGGATAGCTTGGGGGAATGGGATGAGGGGGAGGGAAGAAGGAAGGATATGGGAGCAGGGAAGTATATATCTCAACTAAGGGAACCATTTTAGGGTTTGCAAGAAACTTGATTCTAGAGGGGTTCCCAGGTTCAAAGAGAGGTCCCCAGATTGTTCCCTGGACAGCAGAGCAGAGGGTTCCTGAATTGGCCTTGGCCCATAACTATACTGATGAATATTTTGCATATCACCATAGAACCTTCATCTGGCGATGGATAGAGATAGTGACAGAGACCCACATTGGAACACTGGACTTAACTCCCTAGGTCGATATGAAAAGCAGAAGGAGGGAGAACGTGAGCAAGAAAGTCAGGATGAGAGGGAATCTTCATCTGACGATGGATGGAGATAGAGACGGAGACCCACATTGGAGCACTGGACTGAGTCCCCCAAGGTCCAAATGAGGAGCAGAAGGAGGGAGAACATGAACAAGGAAGTCAGGAGTGCGAGGGGTGCGATCACCCACTAATACCAGGTGACTGATCTAATGAGAGCTCACCAAGGCCAGCTGGACTAGGACTGAACGAGCATGTGGTCAAACTGGAGTCTCTGAATGTGGCTGACATGGGGGCTGACTGAGAAGCCATTGACAATTGCACTGGGTCTTGTTTCGTCTGCATGTACTGGCTTTTTGGGATTCTAGTCTGTTTGGATGCTCACCTTCCTAGACCTGGAGAGAGCGCGGAGGAACTTGAACTTCCCACAGGGCAGGAAACCCTGACTGCTCTTAGGACTGGAGAAGGGGGAGGAGAGGGAGTGGGGGGAGTGGGAGGGTATTGGTAGGAGGGGCAGAAGTGGAAATTTTTATAAATTAAAAAAAATGGCTTATTCAAATTAGTAACACCTGGTTGATATCCATTAAAGATTTGGGAACTTAATGTTTATCATTTCCCTGTCCATTTGCCTCTGCCTCAGTTTACTCTGCTAAGGAAAAGGCCCTTCAGAATCATTCTCACCTCTACATAATTGTCAACTGTTTTCTGGTCATGAGCTTCATTTGTGTGTTTATTAGTCCCATGTTAAGTCGTCTCTAAAACCCTGGTCCGAATTTCCCTTCTGTAGTACGTGCCCTGCTAACTCCCATCAAAGACTTCCACTCTCCTTCTGAGCGGACCTTGGAGGATTTCTAAACAGACAAAAAGTCAAGTGGCACAGCTTTCTGCTCAATGGAGTAAACACTTTGTTTTTATTCAGAGAAGAAAAGAGCTAGTATTGGCTATAGAAAGTAAGTCTCCCTGCATTGTAGTTTAACATTGTAATAATGTTTCCTGAATTCTATCTATGATTTTCAGTGTTTCTCATGAGAAACCACGTGAAAGAATACACACAAGTTAAAGGAAAGAAACTGACCAACTCATGATCAATTAGTTGTGAATTAAATACCAATACATTCCATTGTATGTTTGGTGTTTTCCTATGTCTTTTCTGCTTTATTTTGCAGTTCCTTGTCTCCAGGATCAGTGTTATGCTGTGGTAGCTTGAATGTAATTAGCTCTCATAGTCTCATAGGGAGTGGCCCTATTAGGAGGTGTGGCTTTAATGGAGTGGGTGTGGCCTTGTTGGAGGAAGTGTGTCACTATGGGGGTGGGCTTTGAGGTTTTCTATGCTCAGAATAGCACCCAGTGTCTCAGTCAACTTCCTGTTGCCTGTAGAATGTAGGACTCTTCAGCTGCTTCTCCAGCATTATGTCTGCTTGCACGCTGCCATGTTCTGTGCCGTGATGATAATGGACTGGACCTCTGAAACTGTAAGCCACCACCTCAATTAAATGTTTTCCTTTATAATAGTTGCTGTGGTCATGGTCTCTCATTCACAGCAACAGAAACCGCAACTAATGCATATACGTACATGGGATGAATAGAGAGAAACATGAATTTTTTATTGATCTTTGACAATCTATGAGTTAATATTTATGTATTTCTTTTCTTCTGAAAGTATCCATTGTCATTGGCCTGAAAGCCTAATTTATAAATCTAGTAACAAACCTTAAAATAAAATGATGGCACTTGTTGATCCAATACCTCCCACAACTGTGTAGACAGTTTCTAATATTTCTAATTATTGTTGGCATCATTACTACGTGCCTTAGTTTTAGTTGTGATAGGATAGTTTACATATATGCACCAGAGTGCTGATGTCCTGTTCTATGCACTGTTTCCTTGTATCCGTGGGGCATGGGTTCAATAACCGTCCTGGGAACCGGAATCTGTGGGTGTCCAAGCCTTTTCTATAAAATAGCATGGTGATTGTTTCTCACCTGCACACATTCTCCCACATGGAACATCATCTTCCAGATGTCTTTAACACACAATATCACGTCAATGTTGAGTAGATAGTTATTATACTGCTGGACTGAAGGAATAATGATCAAAAAAAATTCCATGGTGGTTTTTTTAAGGTCCTTGCCATGTAAAAATGAGGACCAAAGTTTAGATCCTCATAACCCACATACGTGTCAGGTGGGTGCAGCAGTCCCAGGATCCATATCACATCTGCCATGACCACATGGAATTCCAGCCTTGGAAGAAGACACGCTATGCCCAGAGTAAACTGGCAAGCAAGGCCAGCTGTACCAACATCTCTGGATATGCTTGAGAGACACTGTCTCAATAAGTAAGATTAAAGAGCAATTGACAACAGTTTTCAGCATTCACCTAGACTCTCCACATGCATGCCCACAAATGACATACACCCCACGCATGTATGCCAGTCATACAATACACACATTAAGATAGGAAAATGTTGGGCCACGGGAGTTGTAGCCGCGGCTGCCCGAACAGACCCCCGCCATGGGCAACATGAGCAGCGAGCGCGTCGAGCTGGAATGGCAGGGCGGCCATAAGATGGCGCGGAGGGACAGCTCGGGGGGCGCCAAGGATGGGGACAGGCCCAAGATCCTGATGGACAGCCCCGAAATCCACAGCCGACATCTTCCACTCCGAGGAAATCAAGGCTCCAGAGAAGGAAGAGTTCCTGGCCTGGCAGCATGATCTTGAAGTGAACGATAAAGCCCCCGCCCAGGCTCGGCCAACTGTGTTTCGATGGACAGGGGGTGGAAAAGAGGTCTACTTGTCTGGGTCCTTCAACAACTGGAGCAGACTTCCCCTCACAAGAAGCCAAAATAACTTCGTAGCCATCCTGGATCTGCCTGAAGGAGAGCATCAGTACAAGTTCTTTGTGGATGGGCAGTGGACCCACGATCCTTCTGAGCCAATGGACCACAGGGACAGCAGGCAGTGCTGGGCTCTCCACGTGCATGCAGATCCTCACTTCACTCTCTGGGACATTTCACCCCTGACCTAGTCCTCCTTGAAGGCTTGTCCAGACACAGCCTCTCTAGAAGAGTCCAGAAATGGGGAAGGGATGGCTGCCTGCAGTCCCAGAACCACAGTGCACGAGGCTAGTGTACTCCAAACATCCCCTCGGCTGGCCAGAGATGTCTAAAGCCAGACCTGAGTGCTGGCACCTTGCTAGTAAAAACTGGGGAACGGACTGAAGCCACACAAAAGTCCTCATCGTCTGTGTCCAGTGTCGATAGCCTATCCCTGCTGGAGCCTCGCTGTGGACGTAAGCAATATTCAGTCCTGCCTGTCCTTCCAAATCAAAGCAGTAGATTGTAGATTCAATGGCAACTCAGATGTCTGATTTCCAGGTGCAGCTTTGCAATCGTTGCCCGACACTGTGTGCACTAAGGACCTTTTTAACTAGAGTGGCTGGTTGTCCAGTCCTACCTAAGGCAATAAGTCACCAGGATGAAACTATAGATCATGTGATTTCGCTCAGCAATAACTGTCCTCAACACAAACTTCAGAACCCACTGCCATATTCTCCATTAAGCTGAATGATCCTGAGGACTGGCCACCATGGAAAGTTGTCCACTCCTTACTTCACCTGTAATGGTGACAGTGTTACCATGACAACTTTGTCAAAGCACCCACCCTTCTTCAGTTCCAGCATGTGCTGTTCGGCTGGGGACCTGTGTCTTAAGTGAGCAAGGATGTCACAGTGGCTGCTATTGCTCATTCTAAAAGAACTTGAACCCCTATAGCAACCACCTAGATTCTCAGTAGGACGATCTCTTTGAGATTAGTGTGAATGAACCTGTTCTACACCCATCTTGATTTCCATGGTGATGCCACAGATGTGCCTGTTGGTGTAGGTTCCTGTCACCTGTCAGCAGAAGTTACCAATATACCCTTTGTTTCTGCTGGGCAGGCGGGGACAAACTCAGTGGTGTCAGTATCTGGCTGGCCTGAGTTTGGGTTCCTTTTTGTTACTGTTTTCAAAACACTGAATTGCTGTCATCTTGATGTGTTAGTTTCAATAAAAATTCGTAAAACTAGAAAAAAAAAAGAGAAAATGTTGGGCCACATGAGGCCTGGCCATGAGGCCCAGTGTAAGTTCCTAAGCCTAACTTGAGTTTGGTGAGGCCTAGTGTAACTTCCAGAGCCTAGCTCGACTTTGGAGACCTGTCTCTGGATACCAGACCTAAGCCTGCCTCTGCCCAGCCACCCTTAATGTGGCAGAATATTATTGGCCCTTGTTTCTTGCTCTGCCTTGACTCATTCCAGGCTTCTCACCCCCTATCGCAGCCTATATAAGTTCCTGCCTGATGCAATTAAGTGACATTCTTCTTCGATAGACTCCTGACTCAGTGTGTGTGTTTCTCCCGGGGGAGCAGGGAGGAGGTCTGAGTCATTTGAAGGTCTGAGTCATTGGACACTGGACACTCACCACCCCACTTAGCCCCAGGGAATGTCCTGCAGGTCCAGAAACTGTCTCTGACATCCTCAGGGGTCCAGGTCAGCAGTACTTTATCTTGAAAACAGAATTAAAGGTAGCCTTTGCCAAAAGGCTTGGGGCCAGGCACCAGAGCAATTTCCAAAATGAGCCTCATGCTGAAGAAAACTGTTCTAAAACCCCAGAAGTCCCAAAAATTTGCTATTTTTTGTGACACATCGCTTTTTGTGCTAATGTGAAAACAATGAATTTTCAAATGAAACATTCGGTGGTTTCAAAACAAAAGGGAAATTGTTCACTGGTGTAAGGAGGGAGTGGTCAAGTTCACTGCTAAATGTTGAATTGAAATTCGGTTTCTTGGGGCTGGAGAGGTGGTTGAGAAGTTAAGAGGATTTGCTGGTGTTGCAGTGATCCTTGATTTGATTCCCAGTACCCAGAGAGCAGATCCCAATCATCAGCCACTCAAGTTCTATAGGAACCAAAGACGCCTTCTGACTTCCTCATGATTCAGCCATGCAGATGGTGCACAGACATACATGACGGCAAAATAGTCACACGATAAGGTAAACAAACATAAATTGAAAAAAATTAATTTTCTTCATGAACTGCAGATTTGAAAATGGGCGAGAAATGAGTTGGACCAAAAAATGTTATAAGAGGGCCGTGAAGACAGCTCAGGAGATAAAGGCACTTGCTGCCAAGCCTGATGACCCGAGTTCAGTTCCTGGAACCCACACAGTAGGAAGAGAGCAACCACTGCAGCCAGCTGTCTCCAGACCACCACATGTACGCCTGCACGTCCACAACAGAAAGAAAGAAATGAACTTAGAAATTCAAATTTTCACAGAAAGAATCTTTCAGTCCCTTAGAATCCTTAAAGCTATGTTTCCCAAACATAAAAGCCAAAGAAAGGAAATGCAATTTTTGAAATTTGTGTGAATAAACCATTTCCATATTCAAAAGATTCATTTTGATATCTGTTAAAGTGAACCATACTGATGCCACGTATAAGAGAAATTCTCATTTGTCACTCAGTTTTGGGTGAATTCATGGCTTTCAAAACAATACACACAATCAACTTTAAGTCCTTTTCCTCCAGAGTCCTTGAAATGTCAATGATTTACTTGATGCTCCCCATACCAGCTCTGCTGAATTTTCACATTGTCTGTACCGCCACATTTCTCCATACTCAGAACTCTGTGATAGCTTTTGAATCCCTCTACCACATCAGTTCCATTCTGACAGATGAAACCTCTAAAATAAGCAGTGTGATGCACTGAAACCTAAAATAGACCATTCTTCCAGGGTTAGGTGCGTCACACCTGCAAATAACCTCATTTATCTCGAGAAACGCACTTAATGCTTATTGTATAAATACCAGCATTTCGCATGCTGCATAAACCATCTGTCACTTTTCTTTGTGCGATCCATAATTCAATGGGTCCCTTATTCCATGTTTTGAGATGGAAGGTTCTCGCACATGTCTCTTGATACCTTGACAAGAATTCAGGCATATTATGAAAATGATCTCAAATATTATCCCAGATGAAATCTTAATGCACATTGAATGAAGTGGTGCTTCGGTTGCTAAGATATGCATTAAAACGTGCCTGGTTCACTGGTATATTTCATGCACTTCATCGAAGGATATTTTAAACACAATGTTCTAGAAAGTGGGTATTCAGTGGCTGTGTCGGTCAGAAGAGTGTTTTCTTTGAAGCAGAAAGAGAGGAAAAGGAAACAGAAAGTGAACATGTTGGAAAAGTAACATCAACTTTCTTCATGAGAGGTTGCTTCAAACACTTTTGCCCGGACTCTAATAAAGACTTAATTACATTGTTGTTCCTGCGGATATAGGTTCAGAATACACATAAACCAGAAGACACCTGTTTGATGAGCAGAACTTGGTTGAGTGAATACCAGGTGTGAGGCATGATACCTAGTCAAGACCCTGAAGAAGTCTGCCATCAGATGCTCTGTCCCTGACAGGGAGGCAGGCAAGACCACGGCAGAGAGCTGGGGCCAGTGCTCCAGTGGGGGAAGAGCTCACTGGAAGACAGTGCCAAGGCTGAGGGGTGGTAATTCAGCTGCCCTGAAGGAAGCACCAGCGCAGACTCTCACCTCAGCTCCATTCCACAGAACCAGCTGATGCCTTCAGTCCACTTAACTTCCACGCCACTTTCTCAAAAGAACGACACAAATTCTGACACACACTGGCCATGTACAGCTCTGGGTCAAAAAAGATAACACATGTCCCTTCTCTTTTCTTCTCACAAACACAGGGCTTCTTTTTTTTTCTTTTTAAAAAACTTCTCTCATATCTTACATCCCAACCAATGTATCCTTTCTCTTCCCTCCCCCAAGTATCACCCCGAGCCCTACCCTCTCCCTCAAATCTAACTCCCCCTGCACCTGCTCTAGGGACATCAACCAAGCACAGTAACAAACTGCTGTGAGACTAATCCCATACCATCACATCTCTGCTCGCTCTGCTAGGAATCCCACAGAACACCACCACACTACTCAGTCATGGCATCCATGCAGAGGACCTAGGTCAGATCCCTACAGGCTCCATGAGTCAGGGTCAGTTGATTTTGTGGGCCCTATTCTCTTTGTGTCCCTGACTCCTCTGGTTCCTCCAATTCTTCCTTTCTCTTCTCTGCTCCGCCCAGTGTTTGACTGTGGGACCCAGCATCCCATCGATTTCTGGATGAAGTCTCTCTGGTCTCTGATGAGGATTCTGCTAGTCTTTGGACCTGGAACACTCTGCAGGCAGGACAAGTTGTAGGTTGGAGTTTTTGTTGCTGGGTTGGTGATCTAGTCCCTCCCCTTGAGGCCTCAGCAGCTTGTAGAAGATGGCTGGTTCACGCTCTGTGTCCTCCATTGCTAGGAGTCTTCGCGAGGATTATTCTCACAGACTCCTTCAATTTTCCACAGCACTAGGTTTCTGCCTTGTCCCCTGAGTGCCCCCTAATTCTAGTAATTTCTCCCAATTTTTTTCTCACCCCATCCCTCTTGTTCCCAACATCACCTGCTTCAGACCACCCATGAAATCTATTCTATTTCCCCCTTTTAGGGAGATCCTTACATCCGCCCTTCCTTAAGCCCTCCTTGTTACTTAACCCCTCTGAGTCTGTGGGCCATAGCATGACTATCTTTTACTTAACAGCTAACATGCACTTACAAGTGAGGACATGCCACATTTGTCCTTCTGGGTCTGGGTTACGTCACTCAGGATGAAATTTTCAAGTTCCATTCATTTGTTTGTAAATTTCCTGATGTCATCTTTTTTAAACACTAAGTAATTCTCCACTGTGTAAATGTGCCACATTTCCTTTATCCATTCTCCAGTTGAGGGACATTTAGGTTGTTTGCAGGATTTGGCTATGATGAACAGAACTGCTATGAACACATGTCCTTGTGGTGGGATGGAGCATCCTTTGGGTACATACGCGGGAGTTGTGTAGTTGGGTCTTGAGGGCACAACTCTAACAGGTCTGTGTTTTCACGTTACCTGTCCCTTTTTCCTTGCAGATGTTAATATTCTTTACTTGTTCTCCATGTTTACTATTTTGTTATTATATGGCAAGGGGACTTTCTTTTCTGATTTGGCCTATTTGGTGTTCTGTAAGCTTCTTGCACCTTGATAGGCATATCCTTCTTTAATTTAAGAAAGTTTTTTTCCTATGATTCTGTTGAATATATTTTCTGGGTCTTTCAGCTGGGGTTATTCTTCTATTTCTATCATTCTTAGGTTTTGTCTTTTCATATTTCCTGGATGTTTTATGTCAGGAAGTTTGTAGACTTAACATTTTCTTTGATCAACGAATTTGTTTTTTCTATCATATCTTCAATGCCTGAGATTTTCTCTTCTCTCTCTTGTATTGTTGGTGAGTCTTGCCTCTGTAGTTTCTGTTTACTTACCCGGATTTTCCATTTCCAGAATTCCCTTGGTTTATGTTGTCTTTATTGCTTCTATTTCCATTTTCGGGTCTTGAACAGTTTCCTTCACCCATTTGTTAGGGTTTTTTCCTGGCATTTTTTAAGGATTTTTTTCATTTCTTCTAATTTTTGTCTTTTCCTTGATTTCTGTAAGGAACTCATTCATTTCCTCCTTAAGGACCTCTAACATTTGTTAAAGTTAGCTTTAGGGTAATTTTCTCATGCTTCAGCTCTGCTGGAATATTCAGGTCTTGCTGTAGCAGGATAACTTGGCTCTGGTGGTTCTATATTGCCCTGGCTATTGTTGATTGTGTTCTTACACTGGCCTACACTAGACATCTGGGTTTGGGATGATTATAGCTCTTGGTGCTGATTTCTGAGTTTATCTTCATTGGATGGGTATTTTGTTCTTTGATTTCTGTTTCCTATTCGGTCTTCTGGTCTTTCTGTCTTGGGCTTCTGGCAGCTGGCCTGACCTCTGATCCAGTAGTGAGAGTCTCCTTCCAAACTAAGGGCTAAACTTCTGGTGGTACGCTTGGACTTTGGTCCAGCAGGAGATCTCTGCCTGAGCTCGGGGTGATGAAGTGACGAAGAAAGGAATCGGGTTGGGGACACTGAGTGAGGGAGGCGGTCTGAAGATGGGCTGCCTCTCTGTGGTTCTGGCAGCAGGTGTAGTCTCTGGGCCCACAGGGAGTCCCTGTCTGAGTCCATCAGTGTTTCTGGCTTGGTTCCCCTGCCCCCCCTGTTCTTCCAACCCCTGTGGCCTCCAGGAGTTCTTCTGACTAGAGCGGGCTGCACCTGTTCTCACTGGCATGGTCTGCTCCTGAGCAATGGAAGACTCCTCAGTTGGGCCTGAGGTCACAACAGTGGGAGGGGACAACGGAAAGGTGAGGGGGGTCACGGCAGTGTCTAATCTGGGGTGTGGTGGATTTCTGTTGCCGGGTGAGTCATTCATTTATTCTGAGTGGTATGGCCTGCACCTGAGCACCTGAGCAGCGAACTCTTCTGGAGCTGGGAGCAGGGCACCGAGCAGTTTCTCTTTAATGTGTGGCTTTACTGTTAGGTTATTGTTCTTAGATTATGTATGAGGGAGACCAGTGGGAAGGATTATGCATTTCTCTTAATGTAAGAAAATTTCGTGTTTGGAAATTTTGCCTACATGTGTGTATTGGGACCATATACTTGCAGAGCTTCCAGAGACCAGGGGAGGGTGTCCGATTCCTCAGAAGGACTGGTGCAGATGGTTGTTAGCCACCAGGTGAGCACTGAGGATCAAGCACGGGCCCTTGGGAAGAGTTGCCAGTGCTCTTAAAACTGCTAGCCTATCTCTCTGGTCTCAAAATAAAATTCTTAGTTATGTATTTCTCCTCACACTTTCTACACAAAAGGAACACAGTTTTTATAATATGGTGTAGAGTCAGGTATTGTGGCAGATTCCTGTGTGTGTGGTTGTACATACACAGTTTTGCCTGTGTGTGGAGGTCAGGGGGCAAAGTTGATTGATTTCCCTCAAGACACCACCTACCTTATTTTTTGAGCCATGGTCTTTTACTGGACCTGGAGCGCACTCCTTTGGCCACGGTGGCTTGTCAATCATCCCTGAGATCCTCTCGTGCTCCAGCACAGACTTTAATGTGTGCATCACCGTGCTGGGATCTCTAAGTGTGGGTTCTGGGGTTGGCACTCAGGTTCACCTGTTTGTTTGGCAAGAACTTCACTGACAAAGGTATTTTTCTAGCCTCAGATTCTTTTATGTTTAAATATCCATAGAGTGGAATGAAATAAATGAAAGCATGCTTTCTCTAGGAGGGTATTTATTTGCGAAAGAATAACCACATTCTAATTTGGATACTTTCCCCTTTCATGGTCTGGAAGAGAAGAGCAGGTGTGTCCTCTGACACAGGAGCTGGAGGGGATAAGCCAGGTCTAAGATTGCTACAAATTCAATCACATCAGGCACAGAAGTGGGTGGAGGAGATGGTTTTCACCTGCTCCTGGTGAGGAACTGTTGGGTTCTCTTCCACAGCACAGATTATCTGGCTTATTAGCTGCAAAGAATAGGAAGGCACAGACTCCTGAAGAATGGCACACACTTTCCTGTGCTTACTTCTGAAAACTGTTTTATTGATTCTTCCCACTCTTTCTCCTTTTGCTGTATGAGGTGAACATTGGTCAATATGTTCTTTCCCGATATGACTGGATAGCTTTGTGGTATTTTGTTTTTCTTGCTTATTTATTTTTATTATGTTGTAACTCATATTTCCAAAACTATAAAATGAACAGTATTCTTTCTTGTGTCTATTCTACAGTCTGACTACGAAAGCATTTCAAATCTGCATGAAGCTCTTTAAGGCAGTCGTCATGCTTACTGTATGAACTCACATCTTCAGATAAACTCTAAGGCAAATTTGCTGTTTAACTTACTATTTTTATTATTTTACCAATTACACATATTCCTCAACAACATGAGTATTACTTTGCATGTTTCAGTATCAGCTCCTGTGCACACCCCGGCAGCTTAGTCCTCTCACCAATATCTTCTTTGATTTCTCCCTACGTTGTACACGTAGCCACAGGTCACTCGCTTTTCAATACTACATAGTATTTCATTGTGTGACTTCATTACACTTATTTGCCAATTCCCAAGTTGATAGATGTTTATTTTAAAAGGATTTTTTTTGCTATTTCAAAGTTACTGCAAACATTTTTGTACTTATTTCTTTGTACATTGTGCAAGACTTTTAAAGGTCATATTATATGCTGGGGAAATTGCTTTTTTGCAAACCATGTCTTTTTTACACTTACAAAATATTGAAAAACTGAACTTCAAACCTTCTGATACTAATCTACACTTTCCCAACAGCTTGCAACAACTCCTTGCATTCCTTCCTCACTAGCAATGGCAAATAGTCTTAGCGAGGCTAGAGGGCACAGGCATGTGCTGGTTGTGAGTTTTCAGGAGCATTCTCTCATTATTGCACATGTGAGTTTTCTCTGTAAATCTCTGTAAATCATCATGACTTTTTTTTTCTTTTCTGATACCAAAGTATTTTTGATAAATTCTGTGCAGTAAAACTTGAGGCCAGTTTAGGAATAAATACCTTTTATCATGGTAGTCTACTATTAGGGGCCACAAGAGTCACATCTACTTATGTTTCTATCTGCACACGCCTTGGCTCAGTCTATCTGCATTTTGCCTGTCACTTGCCTTCCCAAACAGAATGCACAGAGGCGAAGCCTATGTCTCAAGATTTTACCATCAATACCATGAAGTAACATGAAAGAAACTCCTGCTGCTTCCTTTGTACTCTACAGTCTTGGATGAAATAGAACCCACACCCTACCTCCTGAGAAATTCTATACATTGCTGTGTAACATGCTGGTGTCAGACAGAATAGATCTGGCCTAACTGTGCTACAAATCCAAAAGCTCACATGGAGACACAGTGATAAAAAGGGGAACTTGGGAATCTCATGGGGAGCGGGGAGAGGGAGGGAGAGAGAGAGACAAAGAGAGAGAGAGAGAGAGAGACAGATAGACAGACAGACACAGAGACAGAAAACGCTCATGCTTCTCCTTCCTCAGCATCCCAAGTGCTGGGATTACAGGCAGTACTGCCATGCCTGCCTGAACGATTTCTTTCTATACTTAATGTGCATCTATTCATTTTCACTATAGTTTGTGATTTTTTTCTCTTGTGTAAAAACTTTGCAGCTCAAGGATTATTAGGATGGTCTCCTGAAAGTTTTAACTATTTAACTTTTGCATTTCCGCCTTTAAAGCAGCAGGAATACACTGTGAATGTGGTGAGAGACAAGGACAACTTTTCTTCTCCCTATGGCCAACCAACTTCCCTGAAGCCTTTGCGATGTCTAATTTATTTCTAGATATTCTTGCCTGTAGCTATGGAAAGTTCTTCTTTTCTTTGTTTTCTCATACTAGGGATGACACAGGGCTCAGCATTTCAGGCAACTGCCCTGGCATGATGTTGTATCCCCAGTCCTGAGGTTAATTTCCTTTTTCTCAGTCAACGTTAATGAGGTAGTGTTAATGCAATACAACTAAGCCTATTGTATACACATAATTTGATGAGTTTTGGTAAATGTTTTATTTATATCATGAACATAGTTAAGATAAAAATATTTCTAATATTTCAGAGCATCTCAGTGTGATGTTTGTGGTTCATTCCTCCACCCTTCGGGCCACAGCTAATCAACCATCTTGCTTATTTCAGTATAAATCATAGAGGCCCCCACCAACTCCTCCTTCTTTATCTCTGCTTCCTCCTCTTCCACATCTTTTCTCTCCATTTCTCCTGCTTTTTCTCTCCCTTTTTACTCTATCCCCTACTTGCTCCCCTTCTCCCTCTTCCCTCCCTCTCTTTCTTTCTCACTCAAGAGAGATAGATATTAGATATGTCTCCATTATCCTGGATGAATGTAGCACAAATAATAAAAACCCAGAGAAAGAAATTGGGCTTCAACCTGAAAATCAGAAAGGCAAAGCAGCCGAGTCACGAGAGAAGTCTTACTTCTACCAAGGCTTGGTGACTGTAGGCTAAGAGGACTAAGCCTCTCTCCGCTCCCATTTTATATTCCCTCTAGTGCTGGGATTAAAGGCAGGACTCCCTAGTACTAGGATTAAAGGTGTGAGCCACCACCACCTGGATTTATTTCTGTACTGATCTTGTGTAGCCCAGAGTGGCCTTGAACTCACAGAGATCCATCTGTTGCCCAAATCCTGGCATTAAAGGTGTGTGTCACTGTTACCTGACCTCTAGTGACTTTAGCTTTGTCTCTGGTCTTCAGGCAAGATTTATTTATTAAACTACAAATAATATACCACTATAGATGAACAGTACCCCATAGTAAACTAATCAGGGAGTATGCTGATTACTCTGCATTTTGAGAAAGCAACAATCTATTTTCCAAGTGGAAGCAGCATTTCCTTTTTCCACCGAGAAAGACAGCAATTTTAGTCTCTCTGGATCTTCAGCCACAGTGGAATTGTCAGCTGAATTGTGGCTATTTCACTTGTGCCTATTGGTGTGAAACTTCAGTTCTAATCTCCATGTTTTGATCTTTGGTTGTGTAAACATCTCCTCATGTGTTTATTGGCTCTGTGTGATTGTTTTGTAAAACAAGAGTACTTTTTTCAATTAAAAATAGGCTACTCATCTTATTTTGAGTTCTTGATAAAAACTACATTTTAGATATGTGCATTACAAGTATTTTTCAATGCTTATGGCTTACCTTTATTTATTTTCCTTAGCAACTTGAGAAACACATCTGATTTTTAACTTTAATAAACCCTGGTCAATATTTACTTACAATTCCACTTTTGTATATTTGAGCTGAGTCATATTCTGCTTTAGCAATACACCCTGGCTAAGATATCTTTACCTTCATCATAGTCATAAATAATTTATTCCATAATTTCTGCTAAAAAATGAAGGTGCTTAGCTATTATAACCTGCAAAAGGTTGTGTAGAATTTACTGCCTAGGTCTTTGTAGACTCGGTGTGTAGGGCTGCAGCCTTCTTGACATAACCATGGATAACACCTGAGAGCTTGTTAATTTTTTTTTACTTCATTAATATATTAATTGTAAATAGTGCTATATCACATTATAGCTTATTTCTCCTGCACTTTCTCAGGTGACTGTAAACAAAGGCATTGGAGAGGGCTGTGGAACATTACTAGATCCTGGCTTCAAGGTGTACATGGTTCCTTGACAGTAGGTGAAGACACATCCCATCTAGGAAGAAGACACTTTTGTTCTATGAATACACACACACACACACACACACACACACACACACACACACACACACACACAATCTCCTTTTTCTGAACAGAGTACAGTGATAGGTTTCGGTTCTGTTGATGGCAAGGACAATGGTCAGTCAAGCCCTCAGTAGTTTATGCTCTGCTCTGTTATGGATCTACTGTTCTGACCTTCCTCTTTAACAGTTACTAGTATTTAAGATCACCTGGGAGGCAAGACTCTGGACTTATCATTGAGATAGTTTCTACTTTTAGTTAATTGAGAAGAGGGACCTTCCTTAAATGTGGATGGTACTATTTCATGGGCTGGGATCCCAACAGAATGAAGGGGAGAGCAAGCTGCACATGAACATTGGTCTCTTTGCATCCTGACTGTGGACACAGTGTGACCTGCTGCTCCAAGGTCCTGTTGACTTCTCAGTAATGATGTAGCACACTCTCTAGCTTTGACCCTATGGAAATGCTTCCCCGCTTCAGTGGCTTTTGTTGGGTGTTCGGTCACAGCATTGAGAAAACTGAAACAAGTCATGTCATGGTTCCTTGTGTCAGATCCTCATACACTAGAACTTGTGTTTTTTGAGGCAAATTTTGAAGTTTAGCAATTCTAGATTAATTTTTTGATAAGGGTTGGTGTTCATTGTTCTCCTTGTAGATAGTCCGTTTCTTCAGTCATATTATTTACATAGAGATCTTTTCTACATTATGCTCAGAGATTTTTCAAAATTTGTCAAAAATTAATTAACTACGTGTATGTGAACTTATTTACGGAATTTTTATTATTATTTATATAATTATATATGGCTACCAAAGTGTCAATTTTACACTACTCTTATTATTGTACCATTTTAGTAAGATTTAAATTCAGATAGTATAAAACTTTCTAATTTTGCTTTTTTTTTCAAAATTGTATAGAGTTTTCCATGTAGCTTATTTTTTATTAAGTTAATAAAAGTTTGTGAAAATTTTAAAAATCCTTAAGATGTTGATGTACGTAACTTAAATCTTTCAATCATTGTTTGTAAATCAACATATTGGCATAATCAAGACTTCCAGTTCATAAGATAAGTTCTGTATCTCTAGGAATCTTTAATTTCTGAGCAATTTCTTACACATAGTATAAATACAATCTTCCATATTTTCCAGAGTTATGTGATATTATAAATTTCTTTCTTTTGGCTATTTTTTTAAAAAAATACAAATATATTCTTATTTTATGTATAGGGTGCTTATTGCTTGTTTTTGTATGTTTGCATACCATATCTAGGAAACATCCTGGAAGGCAGAGTAGGATGTTGGATCCTCTGGAACTGGGGTTTTACATGACTTTTAGACATCATGTAAGTGGTGAGAACCAATCCTGGGTGCTGTGTAAAAGCACTTGCTGCCCCCACTCCAGCCCCAATGCTGTGCCCCCTTGCGAGTCTCAGTGCTGTGCCCCACTCCAGCCCCTGTGCTGTGCCCCCACTTCAGCCCCTGTGCTGTGCCCCACTTCAGCCCCAATGCTGTGCCCCCACTTCAGCTCCAATGTTGTGCCCCCACTCCAGCCCCAATGCTGTGCCCCCACTCCAGCCCCAATGCTGTGCCCCCACTTTCCACTTGGCACAACCTAGAATCGCCAGGAAAGGGGTTCATAATGAGGAATTAGCTAGATCAGGTTGGCTTGTGTATATGGCTGTCAGGTTGTTTAGACTGTGTTGTTAATCGATGTGAGAAGACCCAGAGGCAGTACAATTCCCTAGATGGGAGGTCCTGAGCTGTAAGAGAGGAAATATCCAGCTACAAGCACACAGGTAAGAGAACTAGGGTCTACCTTTTTCTCCCCATGCTCTTGATTGTGATTGTGATTCTCTAAGTTCCCGCCTTTACTTCCTGAGAGCGAGGGGCTGGAGACTGGAACTGCAGGACCAGTAAAGCAAACCCTTTGTTCCCTAAGGTGCTTCTCGTTAGATTGTCTTCTCATAGCAACAAAACAAAACTAGGAATACATGTTTTCAAAGTTCAAATTCCATTTTATTATAATATAATACAATTGGTACACGAATGTTGACTCTTTGTATAGAACATATGCATGTATAGATTCTTGCATATGTGTGGGTGCACATGTGTAAAGGAGTATATACATGTGGGTGCATCCATGTGGAGGTCAAGTGTTGAAATTGTCTTCAGAGATTGTTCTTCATTTCACCATCAAGGCAAGTCTCTTACTTGAATTCCAAACTTTCTGATTTTTGTAGTGTAGCCAGTTTGAACCAGAAATCTGTGTGTCAGTCTCAAAGGTGAACTCTCCATGTGTACCTGTTTCTTTTTTTTTTTAAAAAAAAGAGAACAAACTATCTTTTTTCATTTTACATACCAATCCCAGTTTCCACTCCTTCCCCTCCTCCCATTCCCTACATCTTTCTTCCACCCCACCCTCCATCCACTTCTCAGAGAGGGTAAGGCACATTGCTTTGGGGAAGGTCGAAGGCCCTCCCTACTACATCTAGATTGAGCAAGGTATCCATTCAAAGAGAATGGGTTCCCAAAAACCCAGTACAAGCAGTAGAGACAAATCCTGGTGCCACTGCCAGTGACCCTTCAGTCTGCCCCAGGCACGCAACTGTCATCCACATTCAGAGGGCTTAGTTTGGTCCTCTGCTGGTTCCTTCCCTATCGGGCTGGAGTTGGTGAGCTCCCATTAGCTCAGGTAGACTGTGTCAGTGGGTGTCGTCTTGACTTCTTGTTGATATTCTCACTCCTCCCTCTCTTCAACTGAACTTTGGGAGCTCAGTCCAGTGCTACCCTGAGGGTCTCTGTACCTGGTTTCCATGCAGATCTCTGTCCTCAAGCCCTGCATGAGCCCTCTCCCTAGCCCTCGCATGCTCTCCCTAGCCCTACATCTTGGTTTAAGCTCATATAAATCTGAGTCGTTTTAAAGAAGATCCTTCAGAACTTTCTATATATGATCATGCCATTTGTAAATAAAGAAATTATTACTTCCCTGAAATGCACGGCTTAGTGTTCAGTAGAACAGTGAGAACTTATATCCTTCTATTTTCCAGAGCTCAGAGGACGCATTCTGTTCCACCGTGGACTGCGTGTCAGTGTTGGACTTGACAGATGTTCATGATCAGGTCCACGAAGTTGCTTTCTGGTGTCAGCTTCCTGAAGGTACTAGCCTGTCTTGCTGATTGGTCACAGTGTCTTACAACCTGGACTTCCTTGTTATTTTTTATTGGCTGCTCAACATTATCATTTTGTTTGAGTTTGAATTTTTAAAAGCTTCCATTAATGATGTCTGTGCTTTTTCTGGAAGACCATTTGATTATCAGGAATATATTGGTCTTCTCAAGGTCATTTTAAAACTGTGACAGGATAGTACTGATTCAGTTTTACTCCAAGAGTGATTTCCTCCCACTGACCAGGTACTCCGATCTGGGGTTCCCACTGCTCCCGTGGTCTTTAATACTGTTCATTTCAGTTGGTCACAGTTGACACGACTTCCTTCCCCACACAAGCTGTTGGAATTATATAGTTTATCAAACCCTCCAAGTACTTACAATATCATGTAGTTTTTTTTATATGTATGTTCAATTTAACATTATTTGCCAACTTGTACGTCTGTTCTAGGACATGCTTTTATATATGGTCCTTTATCTCTACAATTCAACTATTCAACTTCCAAGTATCTGAGACTCCATTAATTAAACACTCTACTTTTCAGTGAATAAGACACTGTGTCTTGCTGAAGAGCCTCCCCATTCTACACACTACAGGTTTTCTGTTCCTCAGGCTCATGGTACTTGTGTCTGCCATTCCTTTTTTTTGGAGTATGTGACAGTTTTGTTCCTCATGGTTTGCAGTGTCTAAAAGGGATTTGATGGCCTTCCTCCTGTTTCCTTATTGTTGCCTGTCAAAAGAATGTTGCCATAATGGAATTAGATCAGGGCTGTTGATGTTACTTTATTTAATCTTATGATTAATTTATTAGTTTTAGTTATGCATATCTGTGTGTTTATGTACAAACGAGTGTAGGTGTCATTGGATCTCCTGGAAATACAGGTGGTTGTGAACCACCAGACACGGGAGCTGGGAAGAAAACTGTGTTTCCTAGAAGAACAGGATGTGCACTTAACTAGTGAGCCATCTTCCTGTACCCTTTTGTTGTTTTTAAACAATTGCATTTGATCTTACTTTGGGTCTTCATATATCAATATTCTTCCCAAACTCTTCTCCTAAATTGTAATAATTTTTCATCAGATTTCTGAATGTCCAGTTTCTGTGATAAGGAGGGCTCTGCTTTCCCCTGTGAAATCTGGGGGTTTTACCTCTCGGCAGAGTCTCACATCAAGATAAACTAGAACAGTAGCGACAGAAAACTGAACTGCAATGTAAATTTTAAAGGTAATGCTGATGATAATCATCATTGAGCTTGTCCAACAATTCGCATCTCTTAGGAATACATTGCAGGTGACAAAAGGTGCAGAGAGTCTGAGAGTTCAACTTGTAAAGCTGTAGATTGCTCCCTCCTTCTCCCAGGGCGGCTGCTGGGAGCACAACTTGTCAAGCGTTCTTCCCAGTGCTGGGAAAGGAGTTGGAAATGTGGCTTGATTAACCAACATGGGATGTAGTTATCCACA
Organism: Myodes glareolus; assembly: GCF_982192425.1. Lineage (NCBI taxonomy): Eukaryota > Metazoa > Chordata > Mammalia > Rodentia > Cricetidae > Myodes > Myodes glareolus. The sequence continues at coordinate 56,749,207 of NC_142045.1, forward strand.
ATTTTTCCTCCTTTAATTAGGGCTGCCTTTTTCTGTATATACACAAACTATGCTCCTTCCTTTTGAATCTATTAATGTTATGAGTTACATTGTTAGGGCTTTTAATAGTGTATTACCTCAACCCTTCTAGAGTGTGCCAACCTGGTCATGACTTGCTGTTTAACTAGGTTGCAGATTCAGTGTGAACACACACACATACACACAGAGCACATATTTATAAAAAGTTATGTGCAAACACAGTGTGAGGCTCCAAATTAAAAACAGCACAGCAATAACAGAAAATATGACCTTTCTGTAAAAGGGAGTTGCTGTAAACCATGTTAACTCTTGAATGATGAAATGGTCCTTGTCTTTTCAGAATTCATCAGTGGGAGTGAACTAGTGACCGGAGGTGCTTTGAATGGTGGGGTCGTAACTTTTTCTGGTATGCATTGAGAACACAATCTAAGAAGCACCTCCTTCGTGTTGTGGTTGTAGTTCACATGGCTGGTGTATTAGTTGCTTGTTCGTTCAACATTGAACCAAAATGAAAGTCGCTATGGTCTCAGTTATTTGTCTGGGTAGTTGGAGTTTAGATTAAGTCACTCTAGCCTAGCTTCACTGCATACCAAAGTGAAATTGTTGTATAATTGTTTCTAATAGTTCTGTGAGATTGACTCAAACTGTGTCTGTGTGTGTGTGAGAGAGAGACAGAGACAGACAGAGATAGGGAGAGAGACAGAAGATGGCACGAGAATAAGGCATATGTGTGTGGTGTATGCCCACACACTGGGGTCATCTCAATACAGTGGCAGAGGAGGATGTCAGGTGTCTCTGTCGCTCTGGCTTGTTACCTTGAGATAGGTCTCTCACTGAGCCTGGAATTGGGCAAAAGCTAGCAAGCCACTGGAGCATCCCATTTCTACCCTGTGCCATGCTGAACTTACATGCATGCCCATTCCTGCCTTCCTACAAGGGTACTATGCCCACACCCATGTTTTCATGCTTGACTGAACTGTTTCTATTTTTCTTTGTTTAACGCTTGCTATCAGTTTCATTCGGTCTGATATTTTGTTATTTTTCTTTGTGCTTTTCTTTTTGCAGATTGGAAGGTAAGTTTTTATTTACTGAATATATGTCTTTAATGATCATAAATTGTTCAGGACTTTTCTCTTTCATTTTTCATTATTGTTGGTGAGAATTATAGCTTCCTAGTAAGCAATCTCTTTATGAGTTTTCAACTATCCCGCATTAAATTTATTTATAGCTTCATTTTGTTTTGGGGGCTCTTCTATCATCTTACCATTCTCCTACTTATCAATCCCCAATTTTTATTGATATCCATATAATTTTCTTGATGAATTCTGACAGAACTTAGTGTCTTTTAGTTGCCTTTCCAAGAGTCAGTGTTTTTGTATTCATGGATTGTATTTTTCAGTTCTTTGAATTTGCCTTGCTTTATTTTTTTTCTCCTTCAGTCCTTTTATATTTTAGTTTTATTTTTCTAGTTTCCCAAGATAATGCTGTGATGGTCTCTGATTTATGCCTCTCATTTCCAAACTGTGCTATTTTTTTAAAAGAAGAGGTTGGCCTTGTGGATATTTCTCTTTGCCTGCCAAGAAGACCTCAAAGGGCAGCAGAGCAAAGAGTGGGTGGGCTCCTTTTGTTTGGGGCAGTCTGATGGTCCAGCTGCAAAGAGCACCTTTCTATGCGCTGCTTGGTCTGTCCTGTATGTCCAGTGCTGGGTACCTGCAGGGTTCAGCATTCACCAGTGATCGACTGTCCTGGTATTTTTCTAGGTGTTGAAATGGGGAGCAATAACATTGGCCATGCCTCAAGATGGTATGGGCTAGTTTTAGTGTCTGAACTAAATGAAGTCTTCATTCCCTGCCCTCTGACCTTAGCCCTAAAACTGCACCGTACTTGGGGTCACAACAGCTAACCTTCTAGTGAGGGCTCACCCAAACCTCATCGTTAGACTCAGTTCTACAGGCAGCTGTGCTGCTGCTGCCAGGAAGAAGAGTGTTAAGTCATTCAGCTCCTGCTTCTAGTAAGGACCTCACCAGCCCTCTCCCCTCTCCCCTACCCAGACTTCCCCCTTCCCCACCACTCTACCTACCTCACTTCTCTGCTCTCCCAGCCGACATTCCTTCTCCTCACTCCAGCTTCCTGGCTGCTTGTCTAGGCTTCCTCCGTCTTCAAGGTTTGCTTCCTGCAGCTTGGCTAATGTAAACCTAGTGACTGACTCTCCTCCCACATCTGCCATGAAGCTTCAACTCCATCATCTTCACTTTATCTGTGCTCCAGTGTGGACTCTTGTTGCTCGAGCTGGCAACTGTGGATCAGCTTTTCTTTGGAAGTCTAGCAAACGTCTTGATTATTTAACCTAACTGGTTGCTACCAAACCTTTGACATGGTTTGAGAAGCTTTTCAAGATTGCCCTGCCTTGGACACTCTCCTTCAAGCCTTGAATAGAGTATCTTAGGATTTTTTTCTTGTCTTTAAGTAGCTCTCATCATAATCAATTTTCAAATTCAAGCCACACCTAGTTTTTCTCTTCTTATTCCTCCTCTCTCCCTCTCTCTCTCCCTCCCTCCCTCTCCTTCCCTCCTACCTCTCTCCTTCCCTTACTGTCTTTCTTTTTTTCTGTATCTCTAGGGCTCTTGCTACCTGATATTTTGAGCTTCTTGTTCCAACCTCCAGGTTCTGAGATTACAGATTTTTAGCACCAGTTCAGTGTGTTCTTTTTCTTCTGTACTTAAAAGAAAAAAATCAACACACAAAGTATTACACTTTATTATGGCACTTTGTCATATTTTCTAATAAAACCACATTTAAAGTTATTAATCCCATCTTAACAGTGAATTTTCTACAAATGGTAAGAGCTCCTCTGTTATTGTCCATTGTTTCTGTGCCAAGAATTAGAGATGAGGGTGGCATAGTAAATGTATTATTTGGGTTAACACAATAAAATACAAACAATGAGAAACAAATGTTGGGCTGCCTCAGGGTAAAGGTATATGGTATGAAAACCATAAGGTCTGAGTTTCATCCTATGAGAAGAGAACCAGTTCCATGAAGTTGTCTTATGACCTCTGTGCAAGCACCATGGAACACATTTTCAGCACACACAAATAAATGAACTAAATATATTTAAATTTTACCTTACCAACTGTAATAGCTGTGATACCCAGGACAACCTGGACACACATATGGGGCTCAGGCCACATGGTTGCCATGACAGACACAAACAAAAACATAACCCTGTTTACTGGCAGGCAGCACAGGTTCTAGGAAATGCCATTAGCTAAGCTGTGATCTCCCAGGGAGGGTCAGCCTCTAAAGGGAATACCTGACATTCCGATATTCAGATAAATCAAGATTACCAGATATCCTTGAATTTAGGACTCATCTAGCCCTTTTTGCCGAGATACCCCCAGATAAATACCAGCCAATCAGGGTCCTGGACCCTGGAAATCCCCTCACCTCCAACATCTACTGTGATAAAAATCCTACCCCACCTGGGCTGGACCCTTTCTGCTCTCTGCCACTGCATTGGAGAGATGGAGAGTTCAAGCTTGAGACTGAATAAAGGCTCTTTGTTTTTACACGAGGAATTTGGTCTCCGTGGTGGTCTTTTGAGGGTTTTACATGATCTTGGCATAACAATAGCAATGAGACAGAAAGCAAAGAAAACAAAGTAAATTCTACTAGCTAATGCGTTTTTGTATACAGGATACCCAGACCACCCCAGCTCCGCCTCCACTGGGTTCCCCGGGTGCTGCTCCTGAAGCTGCTTCATGGGTTAATGTCCCCTTCCCTGTGCATTTCACTCTTGCTGTAATTTAGCACCCCTTGTGCTTCCTCAATACCTTCCTATTATGTTTGTTCTATTTAGAAATAAAGCTTCATGTTTACCACAGAAATGAATTATTAAAGAATAGGCATGCTTATTATCCATGCTACCGGTCTAGTAGGACTGTTATTATGATGGTATATTGTGTGCTCATGTGTGAACATGTTATGTGAATGAATGTGGGCACATGTAAGCAACAGTGCATGTGTTGTGTGGTCAGAGGACAACCTAAGGCATTGGTTTGTGCCATCCTCCTTGTTTGAGATAGGGTCACTTGTTTGTCTCTGCATATGCCAGACTATCTCATTCAAGAGTTTCCTGGGCATTATGTTACCTTCTGTCTCACTATAGGAGTGCAGAGGCTGCACACATGTGCAGTGGTGTGTGACTTTACATGGGGTATGGGATCGGCACTCAGGATCTCACGCTTGCTCCGCATGCACTTTTCTACATCGCATCTCCACATTTCAGGTTGTTACCACTTTCACTAGTTCTCAAGACACAGCTTTGTAGACTTCGGGTGTTGTATTTATTTGCCTATTTTCCCATTGGCGGATGGTTTAGGGAAAAGAAAAGCTAAGCATATTGCACAGGTGCTGCAGGAATTCCTACTGCTAGTAACCTTTAAGTTACCTGCCCACTTGGGTGTGGCCTCTTATACTACTTATGCTGATGTAAAGCTCACGTCTGGCCTCTTTTCTCACTGTGGGATTTGGTTGCTGTTCACCATTTTAGCAGAGAATTGTGATCTGTGAGTCCACCCCTAAATAAATAACCCTTTATTATTCTCAATTCTGAGCTAGTGTGGAATTTCTTTTAAGCGTCCTTCTTCATCTGGCGCCCCATGTGGATTTGGACTCCACACCTACCAGGTGGATGGCCTAAAGGTCTAACCCGTCCATAGGCCAGAAAGTCTCCCAACCCTGTCTACTTGGCTTGCTTTTACCTAAGTGGTTTTTTTGTAAAACCCCTGCCACAGCAGAGCTAATGTCCTACTTGCTCTTTCTATAACCAAACACCATTGCCTGCTGGGAGTAACCCAAAGGGTACTCAAAGAAATGAGATCTAGCAAATGGATGTGATGTGTTCCACTTTACAGAATTTGGCAAATTAAAATATGTGCACCACACCATAGACACGTATTCAGGTTTTCAATGGGCAACTGCTTTAAGCTCAGAAAATAATGATTTGGTAATTGTACATTTATTAGAAGTTATGGCTATCATGGGTATACCTGCACAAATAAAGACAGACAATAGTCCAGCTTATGTTCCTAAGAAAATCAAATAGTTTTTTGCTTATTATAATATTAAGCATATTAAAGGTATACCTAACACAATACTACAAGTCAGGCAGTTACAGAAAGATCAAATCAAACTATAAAAGATATGTAAAACAAGCAGAAAATATCCCCAGAAATATATTATATAATGCTTTATTAACCTTGAATTTTCTTAATGCTAATGAGAAAGGGACAACAGCAGCAGAGAGACAATGGATAATAGAAAAATCTTCTGTATTAGATCAGCCAGTGTATTTCAAGGAGGTGTTGACCTCACAATGGAAATCAGGAGATGTGCTACATTGGGGAAGGGGTTTTGCTCTTATTTCCACAGGAGAAGAAAAATTATGGATACTACCAAAATTAATAAAGATTCTCTTTGAAATGGAGAAACCTCTAGAAAAAGAGAAATGACAGCTCATCCACAATGGTGACAACCATACAGCTGGTAAGGAAACCTCATAAGGGTTGGGGCAGGAAAAATACTCATCTTCAAAAGGTCAAGAGACCCTGGACATCTAGATGCCTAAGGAGGAAAGATAATTATCCAGATAGGATCACTAAGTAAAGAGAATTATGACTTATGAGGACATGCCATCTGAGGGTAAGAATCTCAAAACATAAACTAAAATAATAATCATGATTCACTTAAAAATCAAAGCTGGCTTTGGAGTTGGACACTGGCTCTGTCCTTCTCTAAACCCAAGCATGTTGTTAAAATAAAAATTCAGAGTTTCTGTCTCATGTCAAAAGCCATTATATGGGACAAAAAGAAAAAAATATTTAGAAAAAGTTTTACTTTTCTTCATACCTATTTTTGTCTATATTGTAACTTTCATTGAATATATGTCTGTATAAATAATGTTTAAGTTTTCCACAATGAACAATGAATTTTTCTGCAGTAATCTTTCAAGTTTCCAGGAAGAAGATGGGGCCCCACAACAACAACTCCACTTTTTTGATATGACGTCATGATGCTGATAGTGCTACTATAAGACCTGTTTTGGGTTCCAGCTGCTCAAGATGGTTTCAACTTGGTTAGCTGAAATGGTGCACTCTTCTTTTTTTTACAATGCTATGGTCAGAACTCCAAATAGGAACTCAGAAAAACCCTACCGAATACTCAGAGACTATTTGCAATTATACCAGACAGTAATCTTGGAACTTAACCATCATTTTATTTTCACAGGATCCCATAGAAAGAACATTGCCCCCATGACAGCTGGAATTTGAGAAGATGACCTCCCCTCTCCAAACAAAGTTTGTTTTCAGGGCTAGGGACATCATTTAGGGGTTGATTATAACCGGTATAGGGTTGAGGGTTGGAGGGAAAATTATATAGGCTCAAGAATCTCTTTTAAAAAATGGGGGAAGGGAATTGGATGGGATAATAGATTAGTGTGAGCTTACTCTCATTAATAATAATAGTGAGTAATAGAGTGAATACTTGCAAGCTTCAATTTACATTGGTATAGTTTTTGTATATAATACAAACTTAAATTATATTGAATATATTCCTATTTTTATCCACAATATTTGTATACCTAGGTAAAGTTATTTTGTCATATTGTATGCATACATGTTTCTACATCTGCTTAAAATATTTTGTATTTTGATACAATTTTAAGATGTATTTATCATATTGCAATGTACATTTCTACCTCTGATCAAGATACTTATACATTGTTTACATTTTGAGGTCATTGTCCTCATTTGTTGCACAGTTGTTTAATGTATAATATTCTAATATGAAGTCTTAGTCTTTAAGTTATACAAGGCATTAAGACTTATACATCAACAGTCATCTGTTTGTCATACTTATAGTTAGACTAATCAGGTTCTTTAGATACATAGAGATTGTATTCTGCATAGATAGGTGATCTTCAACCATTTCAAAGAGCTATAGAATATGACATTTAAATAGCTTAGGGTTCTGTTGAAGTGAGACACGATTGCTCCTGGCAGCACCAATATATTCCAGAGAGAATGTTGAACACTGAAGACACTCCACTTGGAGCGTGTTTTCTTCTTGACAAAACTGGCTTTTGTGCAAAGAACTGCCCATGCATCGACCACTGACAAACGGCACCATTTCCAGTCAGGACAAGCAGGATACAAGAAAAAAGACTGTCAAATCTTGCCAAGACAGGTTAAGATGGTTTTGAAAATATTTTTGCCTCTGAAAATGGTCTGTCAGTTACTCGAAGGCCTTAGCCAAAGTTGGTTGTTCCAACATTGAAAATGAGACTTTGGGTAACTGCCCAGGTAACCAATTGTTTCTGTCATTTGCTGTACATTTGGAAGTTGTTTGATTACACTTCCTGCTTACTCAAGTAATATTATTTCCCTTCTCGGATCTTTGATGGGTTGAAGACTAGATAGTTGTAGTTCCTTTCCTCTCATGATTTGGCCAAGTTATTTATTATACAAGACTTAAACTCATTAGGATAATTATTTGAACCATTTATCACGTTTCTTGCTTAATATATTTGCTCTTATTTTATATAATTTTGTATTAAGTTTAGAACTTTTTTATATAAACAAAAGGGAAGTGTTGTAGGAATTCCTACCACCAGTAGTCTTTAAGTTACCTGCCTACTAAGGCACAGCTTCTTATACGGATTTATATTTTATATTTACGCCAACGTAAAGCACGCGTCTGACCTGTTTTCTGTCTGTAGGATTTGGTTGCTGTTCCCCATTTCAGCAGATGATTGTGAGTCTACCCATAAATAAATAACCCTCTATTAATCCCAATTCTGAGTTAGTGTGGGATTTCTTTTAAGTGTCCTTCTTCACACAGACTCAGAATACCTGTGCTTTGGTTCTCTGTCAAGTTCAAAAGTTTATAATTCCCCTTTGACTCACAAATAATTTCAAAACAACAGTCATATCTTAGAAAATATATAATGGTGGGAGAGTGCTATAAATAAAACTCTGTTGCAGAGTACTTGACTTACATGGATAAAGCCCTGGCTTTAATCCATGGCACCTCAGAAACTAAATTGGAATGAGTGCCACATGTTTGTTAAGGGTCACTTGTATTGCTCAGTGCATTAGACAGTTTCAACACCTTCCCCACATCCTTGCAGACAATCGGTAGTTTTTAATTTTGGGTTTCAAGATTATAGATTCTAATAACTAAGTATTACAGTCTGAGGTTTATTTCTGCCATCCTTCCTTCCCCAACAAATTCATATATTAGAGATATATGGGGTCTTCAGAAGACAGTTCAGGTGAAAAGATCCTAAACCAGGTAAGCAAGTGGCTTTGTAAGAAGAAAGGAACCTGTGCACAGATACGGTAGACTGCGACAGCAAGGAGTCAACATCAGACCTTATAACAATGTTCGCCTTGGGGGAGCCTCAACTTTGAACCCTACAGTTCACAATAAGGTAAGAAATGGATTCCCATAAGTGGAATTTTGTTATGATATCTCAAGTAGACATACTAAGTTCCTAATTATTATATTCTTTGAAAGTTTAATTATGTCTCTCTCTCTATATATATATATATACATACATGTAAAAACAGACAGATACACAGGTAGACAAGCAGACACATACACATGCATCCACACAAATACTCAGACACGTGCTTACAGAGACACACACACACACTCACATACACTCACACACACACACACACACATTCATACACACACCTTTCTTTTTCTGTAGCTTTCAATTCCCAAAGAATTATACTAACTTCCACATATGATTTTGAATTTGTCTTCCCTAAATGTCTGTCGTTAACTGTTTGGAAAAAGACTAAGTGCATATATATTTTAGAATTGTAAGATTTCTTATAAAATGCTTCTTTCAAAATTATGGAGTAAATCTTTTATTCATAGCAAAGGCTTTTGGCCTTGTCAGCTTTGTCTGCTACCTGTAAAGCCACATTACCTTACCATTAACTAGTAATTTCCTTGTATATAATTTTCAACATTATAATCATCATTTATGTACCATTAAGTTTTACATGTATATCTTGCCACAGTTTTATTTCTAAAGCCTGTTCCTGCAGGTTTCTGTGTATGCTGTCAATCAGCTAGACTATGGACTTCCCATTTGCCTTATTTTTTGTATGATTGAGTTTTTTACCTTTATTTTTGTTTTATGTAAATGAGCATTTTGCCTTTATATATGCATATGCACCGCATACAAACCTAGAGCTTGCTTGATGACTCCCAGAGGGCGTCAGATGCCATGAAACTGGAGTTCCAAGAGATTGTGAGCAGCCATGTGGGTACTGTGGTTTTTTAGCAATTTTAATATTTTAACAACTATGTGTTTGAAGATCTCCATCTGTATCACATAAAGGGCTCAGACCTGTCCCTTTCTTTTTCTTTCCTGTATTGCATGTTACTGTTGCCATGGTGTAGTTCTGGATCATTCTATGGCCTTAGTCAGCTAATGCAAAGCAGAGCTGTACAGTATCATGGAGTGATGGGCAAGAAAACCCAGGTTCTTGTTCTTTCCGCAAGTCAGTGTCTCATTTGCTTACACACGGCTAGTATTTTTGATCATTTGTCTCTAAGTCATTATAGTCCTTAAGCCAACTTTCTTCTTTCTGAAGTCTACCCTGTAGATTGATCATTACATATAAAAATTTAGACTGGGCCTTATTTCAATTAGTACTTTCAAGTTATCCTTTTGGCTCTCTTCTGTTTTACTTGTCTACTTTTTTCCAAACTACTTATTTCTCTCTCTCTCTCCCTCTCTCTCTCTCTCTCTCTCTCTGTGTGTGTGTGTGTGTGTGTGGTATGTGTGTGTGTGAGAGAGAGAGAGAGAGAGAGAGAGAGAAAGAAGAGTGGAGAGAGAGAGAGAAAGAAGAGAGAGAGAGAGAGAGAGAGAGAGAGAGAGAGAGAGAGAGAGAGAGAGAGAGAGAGATGCTGTGTTTATGTCTGTGCAGACAGGGTTTCTCTGTGTAGCTGTGACTGTTCTGGAACTTGCTCTGTAGCCCAGATTCAAGCTCGTGGAAATCTACCCTGCATCAGCCTTCTGAGTGCTGAGATTAAAGGCATGCACCACCAACACCAGGGCTTGATCACTTTTCTTGATGTAGTTCAAGGACTCTAGCTGCCCTTGGGAACTGCTATTCTGACAAACCAATCTGCATGTGTTTCATGCCTCATGTGGCTCTTGGTGAGGCCACCTCACGTGCTGAACTGTCTTAACAGTTTCCAGGTTATTTAACAAACTCCTTTGATCTTCAGGGATTTTGAATGAAAGTTTTCTTGGGGAGGGTAAGGCTTTTATTTAGTTAAGTTTGGTCTGATTTGGGATTGAGCTATAAGGTGAACTTTGGTTATCTTCTTTGTGCTTGTTCAAATTCTTTTGACACTGTGTGTTGGATCAAACATTACACACCGAGTTTGTTTATGTTCATAACTAATTAAAGTTGCTCCCTTGGGCATGACTGTGATGGTCATCAAGGCAAGAAGACATATTTAAAAACGGACAGCATCATTCCATGGGCTAAAATTTAAGACTGAATTAAAAAGAAAGCTATCTCTGCTTCCTGACGACAGAGCCAGTGTGCCCAGCTGCCTCACGTTGCTCTTTTCTGACTTCCCTGTCATGGCTGACTGTTTCATTTTGCTGTGAGTCAAAGCAGCTTGTCATTTGTAAGCTAATTTGCCACAATGATGTGAAACATAACTAATATAAAATTCTCAGTCTACTATGTTCCTTAATTCAGCAAGTCCACCATCATTTTAAAAATATTTCTGCAATAAATTTTCATTGACATGCATTATTTTGTAACACTTGACAGGCAGGAAGGAAAGGCCGATATTCATTGAGTGACTGGATGTAGTGGGCACAGCATGAGGGCTTCAAACGGCGTTTTAAAAAGTTTGACTGTTTGAAAATTTATGCCTTCAGAAATGAGTTGTGGCCAGTAAATTTTAAAGAAAAAGGAAGGTCGGTAAATCAAGAGCAATGTATAGACACAGAATAGAGATGAGGCTTTCTTTCAGGGTCCTATAAACCAAGAAGAAAGAGTATCAAAGACAACATTAAATTATTTTAGCATTAATTTATTGCTTTCTAGACAACCTTAGTTATACTTTATACTGTCTAATAAGGAGACCAGAGTCATCAGCCCTGACTGACATGAGGTCCTTTTCTGTCTAAAGTGTTGGGTTCTCTCCTTCATTTCTCTACACTATGTGCTTTCAAAGAGTTATTTTTACTCAGTTTTTATAAGTTTATTCTTTCTCTAAGGAAATTTTCTGGATGGACTCTCTAAGGACAGATCTTGCTCCTTGGTTAGTCTCAGGTGACAGGAGGAATGCCATTTGCAGACGTCTTTAAACTCGCCGTGTTCTTACGTAACTCACAAAACACTGGCAACCAGCAGACACCGACTAAGTTCTGAACAGAAGAAAGGGTTGTTCTTTCTGTTCTAGAACTTTCAGAGTCAGCAGATTAAGCTTCTCGGTGGATTCAGAAGAGAGCTGTGTGATGGGGCTGGACGAGCTGGAGTGGCAGTGGTCTCTTTGCCGTGGGTCACTGGTGGCGGAGGAGACTATAGGTGAGTGATATGAGGCCCACAAAGGTCACAGGGTCACTGCGTACTGCTTTATGCCATTTTTGAGATTTCCATCCTGGAAACATTCAGTAAGTCCTGTGTGAATAAAATGCATGTATTTGTTCTCCAAGTGGAAGACATAAAAGGAGGGGAAAGAGAATGATTTCTATAGTAGAAGTAGGTGTGGGAATGAATGGGCATTCTTACAAATTCTAGAAAAGCATGTCAAGGAATTTGGCCCTGGAAGTAGCCTGAGTTGCTTCGCATGCTAATTTGGCTGGTTCCCGATTTTTTGGACAGAGTCTTCTCATCCAAGGTCATCCATGGCTGTATTGAGAAAATCACAGAAGGACACGCTCCAAGTGGAGGCCGATCAGCATGATAGTCGCTGTGACGCTAATGGTCGTTTGTGGACCTGGTTACACACACTATGTGCTCAGCATGTTTTATTTGCTTTTTATCTCCAACTTGAAACACTACGGTAGATAGAAAATTAGTATTTAATAAGGATTTGCTGGAAAGCAATCTTAAAGGAAGGCCTATTCAAGTGACTACCATGGCTAGCAGACTCTGGAAAAGGACCTTGTTGCAGCTTCAGAAAAAAAATGAATGTCAAACTAAGGCAACTGGGAAGTCAAAAATCCATTTATTTCATTTCATGGAAACTTTCCCATGTTTATTTTATACACAATGGAATCTTAGATAACTTCTTAATACATAGCAAAGCCTTGCAGAACAATCCTAACCACATGTGCGATATTCTATCCTATGTGTGATATTCTGGAATTTTAAAAATTGCTTTGAAATACATTATATTTTCATTTCTGTGTTGGTTGATTATTTAATATAATATGAAGCCACAATGTCAGTGGGACTACCTAATGTTAGTTTTGAAGACAGAGATTAGTTTTGACATTCCTTGCATTTTCCTTGATTATTCAGGCCTGGAAAAGAGTTGTCCACTTATACCTCCGTTGTACGTGTAGCATAGTTGTTTTTCCCACATAGGTCATAGCAAAAGGAAAAGACTGCCACGTCCTTCATTATGGTAACAACTCTTTGCCACGAATACAGGTTGGATGTTGGATTGCGTGGCTTCTGGACAGAAGATCCTGAAAGCTGGTCCTTAGGCTAGTTAGCACCTGGCTGCCCCTGTGGGGTATCAGCGATGCCCATTCCTTCTAGTCCACATTTTTCTCAGGTTTTTAATTTTTCCTTCCCTGTGATACCAAATGGATACTAAAGCAGCCTTTACCAACCTTTACTTGTGGATGACCTTCACAAAAAACTAAAATCTGCTGTTTTTTTAAAAATTTTTAAGATACATTCTATATTTTATATTTCAATTATATATATTAATAGATAGTACTGAATTTTCTTCTTCTCAAACTGTGGAGAAGTTTACCAACTGCTGATGGTGATCTGGTTTTATAAAAATTCAGTTGCTCACATTTGAGAGATTTCAAATAGTTTTAATCTTAAGATGAAACCTCTCCAACATTGTCAGGTCTGAATGCTAAGAAAGTAAATTTCCTCTGAATTAGCATGACTTGCTTTTTTTTTCCCTATGCAGCATTATACAAAGCCATGTGTTGTTACAGCATAGCTCCTGGTTTCTGGTGTTGGGATTTATCACTCTAAGGAAATATTCAGTATGCACTGTGTATTATTTAATTTGTGAGTATACACAATGCCACAATGATATATATTATATGCTATCAGAAAGTTGAAGTTTATATACATATAAATAGTTTTAAAATTAGGCCCTAAAATAAAATTGCATTTCTGTTATACTTTATTAAATATTTTTCTCAATTTTTGCTTTAATTTACTGGGTTTTATTCTAATAGCTGTATGGTCCTCTGCCAAAGTCGACCCAGATTCTCCTGTCTTACTTCATAAGTGCCAACGACACCAGGCTCTAAATTCATGTTCATTCATGTTCAAGATTGACAGCAAAACTAGAATTCACTCTGATTTTATTTTCTTATCTCTGCCTATGGCTTTGTCCTATCCCCCTACATTATATTCTCTCTCCACAGTCAGAACTTTTATAAGAACCAAATTAACTTTAATCGGACCTTGGCTGTGCTGTAAACCCCTCTCTAGCTGTCCCATTCAGCTTGGACTGAGAGTCCAGGTCGTGGAGTTCTTCCTGTCAGTTCCTGCGATCTCCCAGCGCCCCCTCTCAGCACAGTATGCCATGCTGGACTCCTCTTGGCTTTGTGGACATACCAGTCCTTTTCTGTGTTTCATCTTTGCACTGTTGTTCTTGTTCTTGTGTGTTCTGAAATGTTCTCTTGTGGCTTCACTAGACTTGTTCCTCTTCTTCCTTAAGTCTACGGCACAGTGCCTTTCAGTTTATCTTTGTCTACCCATTATAAATGAGTAATCTTATGTGGTATTCTCTATCTACTCTTCCTTATGTTTAGTATTTCCAGAACATTCTTTGCTTCATTACCTGCCTATTCTCCACTTTCACACAGATTCTAAGCTGCATGAGGACAAGGATTACTGCTATTGCTTTCAATCACATTGCATATCCTGTCCAAATATTGTTCCTGATAAGATAAAGTATTCAGTAACTACATGTTCAGTAAATGAATTCTCTTAAAAGAGTTGTTTCATTTGCTTGGAAGGCTGCCTTGATGGTAATCTTGCTTTGAAGTAATTACTTTGTTTAGAAAAGCATGTGTGCTGTGTTCAGTATTCAGAAAGAGTAAGCGATTGAATATATATCTTCCCTGTGCTTGTAACATCCTTAAAACTAATTGCAGCAGCTAAACTTTAGGGACGGCATAAGCATCAAGAGTGTGTTGTTTCTGCAGCATTGGAGGCCAGGCAGCAGTACTGTCCAAATCATCCTCTAATGATCTCCTCATAATTATCAATCCCTACAAGGGGGTTCGGTTCCTTCCTGTGCTTGAAATCTAAATCTGATTAACCATACAAAATTCTTTTTTTCTCTTTTGTGTGTGTCTGTGTGTGCGTGTTGTTTATTGTTTTGGGGAGGTTGTAGAAAGGGAATCCTGAGAAGGGAGGAGGCACTCTTAGTAGGTGGGAAAGAGGGTAATGGTAACTTGACAGACAAGCAGAGTAGGGGAGGCGACCAGCTAGAGAGGAGATGGGAAGGGAGGTGAACTAATGAGAATAAAGTGTGATTATACATACTTATAATGCAGAATGTTTTCGCTTGGTTATTCCATAGAGACCAAAATAGTTCTTTGCCCACTTGGAATTTGGGAGATACTTGTATACATTTGTAGATATGAATATCAGATTCTTGTGAAAATTTCAATTTATTATAAACATGACTTCATAATATAATTAAAATTTGAGTCCATGGCTTTAGGTCTTTACTGGAACCTCAACATTGTGGACACCCATGCAACTGATTGGAGATATTTTTTGCATCTGTTGCTTCCTCAATAAATTAAATGTGTGTATTTACTCTCGGGAAACTTCATAGAAGGTTGATTTAATATTTTTATAGCATCTTTAAATATACTCAATAAATACCTTTCTAAGACACAGATGTGTCTATGTTGGGGCTAAGGGTTCAGAATGAAGTTCCGTTGGTGAAGTACTTGCCTAGTATTCACAAAGCAAGTTGGATATGCAGTACCACATAAATCAGGCATGTGGATAATACCTGTGATCCCACACTCAAGCATCACAGACATCCAGTGGATCCAATATACATTACTGCATCTATGGCTCAGGGAACATCACACATTGTGGAGGGGATGGTGGTGATATGGATTATAGGAACCAGATGCCAGGACAACTGCTGTGAAGCA
The DNA here is from genome assembly GCF_982192425.1 of Myodes glareolus. Lineage (NCBI taxonomy): Eukaryota > Metazoa > Chordata > Mammalia > Rodentia > Cricetidae > Myodes > Myodes glareolus. The sequence continues at coordinate 56,764,661 of NC_142045.1, forward strand.
GGCTGCTGTGGGAGAATGCTCTTGTACACTGTAAAGATTTGTCACCCATATTGGTTTAATAAAATGCTGATTGGTCAGTAGTCAGGAAGGAAGTAAAAGTGGAGCAACCAGACTTAGGAGAATTCTGGGAAGAGGAAAGGCAGAGATGCAGTCACAAGTCAGATGTAGAGGAAACAAGATGAGAATGCCTGACTGAGAAAAGGTACCAAGCCACATGGCTAAATATAGATAACAATTATGGATTAATCTAAGTTGTAACAATTAATTAGTAATAAGTCTGAGCAATAGGCCAAACAGTTTATAATTAATATAAAACTCCATGAGTTTATTTGGGATGGGCTGGCTTTGGGGTCAGGTGGGACAGAAACTTCCATCTATAGCAGCCTTTCATAGAAATGGCTGCATAAGAAAAGATTTGAACACTGGCACTATTACTAAAGATGCTAATGCATTGCAGATGGGGTAAGATCTCATGGTTGCCACATCCCTAAACGAGGAACTACAGGCAACCGAAGACTGCTGAGAGAGCGAGAGTTAACCCATCCCAGGAAAAGTCTCTTAATTATTTTTCCAATACAAAATGGTCAGCCCTGCATCTATATACACACAAACAACAAAACAGGTACAGTAGGTTGTATTTATATAAACACACACACACACACACACACACACACACACACACACACCTATAATGGTAATAATAAGGGAAGAAGAGGCTATCAATTGGAGAGTGAAGGGGAGACATGGAAGGAATTTGAGAGAGGGGTCTGGGGAATGTGCTGAAGGAAGGAAAGGGAGGGGTAAAGTCATGCTCATTTTATTTTAATTTAAAATATATATAAAAAATTAAGTGGAGGCAGGAGGGTCAGAAGTTATGACCATCCTTCACTACATATCCAGTTCAAGAAGAGTTTGATTCATGTGAGACTTTCCTTGTTGCAAAATCCACCTGATGCGAAATACTTGAGAAGTGTCTACTGTGTGGATTTTTCCTGAACAATGGCTGTTTCTCTGGAGACCACACCTGATCCACCTCTCTCTTGAACTCAAGTAGTCCCTGAGACCAGTCAAAGCTGGGCATGGTCTCCGGTAATATCTGTGTGTTCATGGAGTAAGCGGTCCTCAGCATTCTCTTCCTTCTGCATTCTGACTGGATGACATTGGTGTATCAGAAACATAGGTCCAAAGAATGGAATTGGGCTCCCTCAATTGCCTGGATGCATCTTACACCCAAAGTCAAATACACACAACATCAACTTTGAACTCATTATGAATGAGAAACAAACTTACATTTTGTTATGATATTGAGATTCTGTGCTAACAATAGTTGTCATATCCACTGACTTAAATAGAATATAATCATGTGTATTATATCATAGGTATTGCTTATGTTATAACAGTGCTTATTTTTGGTCGTTTTAAATACGAAAAATGTGAAAAACAAAAAAGATTGAGCAAATGTACTCAGATTATAGAATATAGTAGCTTATAACTAAACTAAATCTAAGGGTTTACATGTTGTGCATGAGTTAAAGTATGGTCCTCAAATTAGTCCCACTGCATGTTTTTCTATAAAGTTTTATTGGGTTACTGTCACACACATTGCTCTGTGTACTTTCTCAAACAGCTCAGCTGCTACAGTAATAGAGATAAGTAAATGGAGTAGAGTCCATACAACTAGGAAAGCTTAACATACCTGGTATCTAGCTGACCTGTGTAATATAGTATAGTCCACTGACTTCTATGGGAGCTCTCATACTAGATACAATTAAAAGCCAGATCTTAATTTTATATCCATATACCATCCCATATAAATTGAAATTTAGGAAAGTTTATTAACTTCATGTTTCTACTTTTTGTATTTTCCTGTTCCATAGTATGCTTCATAAATTACCCTTTTTCTCATCTACTCTTTGGAAGTTGATGGTACAGATTCTCTTTTTGATCCCAACATTACCTCCTAGAGGAGTTTAGGAGGCAAGATTTAGGGTGACTTGGTGAAAGACTACTCATGTGTTTAATCACTGCCTTATTCTTATATCAGTGATGAGAAGAAGAAGAGTACATAGGTGAGTTTGTCCGCTTAGATTCTATTCTACCTTGTTCAATCCACCCCCAGGAGAACAAGGGATAAGACCCAGTGTTTCTCCGACATTCATAAGGTTTTTCTTTTCTTTTTTGTTCATTTAGTTGTTTTTAATCTTTTCTGCCTACAGAATTCCTGTCTTTAGCAAGGGCCAGTAATGCACTTGACCCTGTTACAAGTCAATGCCAAGGATCAGCCTGGGCCATGCAGGAGACCCTACTATTCCCATATGATATTTCTCCATATTCATTATTAGCACTTTTTACACAATGTCACAAAAACGTGTGAACCCTGTGTACACCAACACCCACACTACTGGCACTGCCCAGGCCCTAGTTTTCACATGTATATTTGTAGTTCTACATTGTCCCATCAGTTCTTTCCCACTTTTACCAAAGAAGATACTGATGAAAATTAATATACAAACATCTTTAAGTCTATCATAATTTGTTTTTAAAATTATATAGTCATTAATAATTAAGTTGTCAATAATCAAAGCTAAATTTTCTGTTAGCACAGGTAATCTGACAAAAAAGATTGCTATAACAACGTAAGACAACCCTTGAATCTATAAGAGAAGAAAAACATCCAAGAGGCTCATAGCAGCAAATTTTATTAATTTCCTAAAGCAGTTAACTTTGCATTACTGCAACAAAATAACATAACTACGTTAGTGAAATGACAAGGCTTACTTGACTCAGCATGGCCCTGGCATCTGTGTATCACTGTAGTGAATAGTAATGGCAGCAGTATGTCTCAGGGTTAATGGTCACATGATGAACAGGCCAGAAACAATGAATGAAGCCAGGCTATCACCTCATGTGAATGCAAGGTGATTGTAAGAGAACTACCTATCAAGTGAATACAAGTTGATCAGTGATCTAACAACTGGACTAATTTCTAGATGGTTCTCCAGCCCCCAATTGCACCATCCTTCCAGGTGCCCCCAATTGCACCTACCTTCTTCTGCAGCACAGCAGACCTCTGGAGGAAACAAGCCTTATCCACAGTGCAGCATTTCTTCACGGTAAGTTGCAGTTATGATTTCTTTTTCCAGAGGTGTGGAGATAGATCAGTGGGTAAGTCCTTGAGTCCCTAACATACATGTGAGTGATGGGAATGGCTACACATGCGTGCAACACCAGCACTAGAGGGCAGGGAGAGGAAAATGCAGGAAACTTCCCAAACCAGTAGCTGTTGGGTTCAGTGAGAGTCTGTCAGGGTAAAAGGAGGTAGGTGACAGAGCAAGACAGTTAACACCCTCCTACGGCCTCAGCACACATGTGCTTCATCATGTGCACACCCAGAACCACACAACACAGGAATAAACACATCATACCACCACACTACACTACATCCGTGCACATACATTTTCTCTCTCACACACACATACACATAGAAAACTGACTTTATCAGATAAAACAAAGAAAAACACCTGTTTTGAATTTATATGAGGAAATGTTAAATATCAGAAAAATAAAATACTAAGTTATATTTTTTAATAGACTGCTAAGTAAATATGGGGCAGAATTAAATGGCAATGCTGTCACTTCCCTCTTCTGGAAATAAATGCCAACGTTCTCACATATTCACATTTGACAGCATTATTTACAATAGCTATGCGATGTGATCTGCCTGGGAGCATTGGTGGTTATGTAAAGGAAATGTGGAGATATGTATTCATAAGGAAGAACGCATTGTGTCATTGCTATGAAAGTGGAAACAACTGGGAGGTCATCATGTTAAATGAAAGAAGCCAGTTTTTCATGATGCTGCAGCCAAATCTCTCATGATTCCTTTCATACGCTAGGACATAAAAGACAGACTATTCAGATGTGTAAGACTGGAAGTAGTGGAGAGTAAAAATGGGCAACAGAAGTGATGAACACTATTTAAGTACATAATATGTAATTAGAGACATGTAAGGGAACCTGTGCTCTGTATAATTAATGAACAATTATTAACAAAGAGGCAGTGCTGGTAGAATTTGTTTTTATATTGGTTCTTTATTATTGAGAGTCTTATATGCATACAATTTAAAATGATCATATCCACCACTATTTCTCCACCCAACTCTTTTGTTTATTGCCTACAAATAGACCCCACTCCAAGGTTTCTGTCTTTTTTTTTTTCAGCTTGATCTGAGTTTGAGCCAACAAAGCAGAAGGGTGTCTGTCAAACGGCTACTGAAGTGTTTCCCCAAATCCTGTGGGACCCAGGTCTTAGTCACTAGCACTTCTGACTTTTCCTACACTCTGGCTCCCATAGTCCTGTAGGAGCTTGAAGCTAAAAGAGCCTGCTGCAATTGCTAGGAAAGTCATAAGGAAGTGAGAAGCTCTGCTGTTCTTCTGTTAGGAGCATGAAATACCTTCTTCAGCTTTCTTGAAAAAATTTTGTATATTTCAGAAAATCCTTCTTATATTTAGCATTATCTATTGTCTGTTCTATATTTCCAGTAAGTTATATGTTAAAGTTATTTTCCTAGCTGACCTGAGGATCTGTCTCCATGGAAATAATTGTGAGTCTGACAAAGGGAAATCTATAATCATCTACAAAATGTATTTTAAAATGAAACACATTTGAATCTTAGAGACACCTCTTCATTTTGGTTCTACCACACAAACTGTGTTTTACAGAATGGTTAAGACTGATGGTCACCATCAGATGCCATCTGCATGTATCATTATTGCCAGGTGTCATAACACACAGCCCTCAGGTATTTTTCACCCATGAATCCAAATCTATGACATAGTTGTGGCACAGGTGAGCAATTTAATTTATTTATTATAATATGAATGGCATTTAGCACCAAGCCTGTAAGGCAAAAATCTCTGGGTTACAAAGTTAGACAATTCTGATTCCTTTTACTACTTTTATTTTCACCATTTCCTTCAAATACAGAAATAGTTAAGTCATGGTAGTTGGGGTGTTTTTCTAGATTCTGTTTTTACTCTCCATGAGCTCCAACTTTGTGTACTCTAGGATATTTGGCTCCATGGCAAGTGACTGCTCTATTTACTTTTTGCCTTTTGGCTTTTTCCTCCGTTCTCTACTTTGGTAGGAATAATTTTGTCATCTTATCATTAAGTAAACTAACTTTTGCTCCTTTATTGCCTAATCCAATATAGCCATCTGGGAAATTTTCCATATGGGACTTTGTATTTCAAGTCTCCCGAGCTTCATTTGTTTCTCTTTTATAGTCTGTTCCTCTCATATTGTACTTGTTTTCCAGTCAGTTCTTGGCTATTGGGGATTTGGGTTTATTTTACCCTTTAAAGGGATTGAAAAAAAATTTGAACGAGTGAAATAGTTACAAGTCAGAGGGTGAACTTGGCCAATTTATATGATAAAATATTACTCAGGCATTGGTGAGAGACAACAGGAGAATGACTATAAACTGTCATTGAGAAGTGAGGAGAAGAGAGGACTGAGAGGTATCTGGAAGACAGACTGGTGTCTCTGGCTCCTGACAGCTGTTTTCCAACTGTCTGAACTCACTGGTACCAGCTATCCTCCTAAAATTCTGAGCTCTGTGGTTGGAAGGCATTTTCTCTCAACCTGAAATCTTACTCATTCTTCCAGGTCATTTGAATCCAGACTCCTCCTCTTCTTTTAAGGTTTCTCTATCATTATGCAATTTGAAATAGTACGAAACATTTAGCAATTCCTTAGTGTATACTAGTGAATGGAAGAAATGACGTGGGAAATTATTTTTTGCTTTTCTTAAGATATGGAAAGCTATCAAATCATCCTCAGTAGGGTATCGGTGACATACCAAAGTAATAGTTCCTTCATAGTTGAGCTTGGTGAACCAATGAGTTTTTGGTTAGAAAACATAGGTGAGCAGTACTTATAAGAGCACAAACGAACACATGAGGCCCACAAAGCCATGCCCCTGGAGCAGCTCATCAAAGCATAAATCATTACTTTCTCATAGCCACATGGATAAGGTCCCATTTTTACTTCCTGTATACTCTACCACTTCCCCAAACCATATGCAGCTGAGACGACCATATGCAATATGAAACAGCTGGCCGGGAGGGGTTGCAGGAGGATTGATTGGAATTTCCTATGACGTTGATCAAGCCATTCTGAGGGCATATCAGCAGGTCCCTTGGGTCACCACAGCTGCACCGATGGAGATGGTAACAGCTGTTATTCCGAGGACAGCATCCCACATTGGATTAGTTTCTGTTATGCTTATAATTTGACTTTTTTTTCTGTCCTCTTCTTTCCTTAGTTTGGGACTGGGAGAAGAGTAATTTCTGTGAAGAAAGCAGAGAGCATATGTTTTGGAGGCTTCTGCTTTTGTCCCTTGTAACATGAGGGGCCGGCTTGTTGGGATTTCCGTCCTGCCCGGTACCCCAACAGCCGGCAAATCCCAAAGAGAAATTACACACAGGACTCCATAAAGTTATAAACTGATTGGCCCATTAGGTCAGGCTTCTTGTTAACTCTTATAACATATATTACCCCATTATCCTTATCTATGTTAGCCACATGGGCTCAGTACCTTTCTCAGTGTGACAGCTTACATGTTGCCTCTTCGGTGGTCTGCACAGGAGTGGCTGAGAGAGAGCTTCTGCTTCCAGAATACTCCCAGTCTCTTTGCTCCACCCCTACTTCCTGTCTGGCTTTCCCGCCTATACTGCCTGCCTGGCCAATCAGCGTTTTATTAAAATATAATTGACAGAATACAGATAATTCTCCCGCACCATTTCCCTCTCTTTTTTTTTAAACAAAGGAAAATACCCATAATCCATTTGTTGGGAACATGGGCGTAGTATTTCAAGCTACTTCCTGCTGGTTGGGGGCGCTGATAGTCTTAAGGAGGCCTAAAGAAAATTTAGAGTTATAATCAAGTCATGACTGGAGTATCCTGTGAGTCTCGATCATCTCAGGCAGCAGTCTTGGATCAGTTCTGGATGTAGACCTCTGTCATCTGGGCCATCTGTTCCTATCGGAGATTTTTCAGGTGGCCTCCCTTGGTCAAAGGTGATTATTCTTAACTCTGAATAAATCCAGAGTCTCTCGTTTTCTGTGGAAACAAAAGCAAAATCTCTTCTCCAAAGTAACATACCTTTTGACTTCAGTTTTGAAGCCAAGGTATTTTCAAAATTCCTATCTTGGGTTAGTTCAGCAGCATTTATAAACAAAAGTCTTTTAGCAGTTGTTGCTCCTTCCTCAGCAATCAAACAATTTAAAGAGAGCATAATAGCATACAGTATGAAGATTCTCTGTGCATTTTCCATCTTTATGTGGCTTTATTTTAACCTCTATTTCTTTTATTTTTACTTTTACTTTTTGAGACAGGATCTTTGTATATCTTTGTCCTGGAATAACACTGTAGACCAGGCTGTCTTTGAACTCACAGAGATCCTCCTGTCTCTGCCTCCCCAGTGCTGGGATTAAAGGTGTATGCTACCACACCTTGAACTCACAGAGCTCTGTCTCTGCCTCCCAGGCATTGGGATTAAAGGCGTGTACTACCACACCTTGAGGTCACAGAGGTCAATCTACCTCTACCCCTTGAAGTCACAGAGGTCAATATGCCTCTGCCTCCCAGGCATTGGGATTAAAGGTGTGTACCACCACACCCAACTACTCTCTTTCTTTCCTTTTAACTTTAAGAACTTTAACTTTTAGCCTGCATATACACACTGTAAACCATTTAGAGGTTTTCTTCCTCTTTGAATCTCTCTTTACTGTATATTTTTCTTTTTCTGACCACATGAGCCATTAATTTACTAAGCAATACGGAAAGCCGTGGCTTTGAAAGCTAGATCCTTAACTTTCCAGCCTCTACGGAGGTACTGGCTGTAGCCATTTTTGTTGCCACAACTCTATGGCGTTTCAAGGTCCTTGTTAGCAAGTAAGCTGGAGCATTCTGCTCACAGACCACACTTAGTAGGACTGCCTGTCTGAAAGAGTCAGAGATTGCTCTGGCAGGACAGCCCAGATAGCCGGCATTTTAAAACAGCGCAGCTTTTTTCCTGCTACTGCTGAAAACCCGAAAAGCATGCGTTCAGCTTTTCATCAACACCATTTAAGTGCTTCGCGGCAGGACCTCTTAAAAGAGCTGCAAGGTTTTGCAGCTAAAGCTGAGTCAGGAAGCCTCTCTCAGATGAGAGCGCTTGCTTGCCTCTAGCAAGCAAAGTAGATCTGAGAAATTGCTGCCACCAAGAAGCCATGCTTTATTCTTTTCCAAGCTTTCTCAGGCTTTCTGTGGATTCAGTTATCCACGTCTGGGCGCCATATGTAACATGAGGGGCTGGCTTGTTGGGATTTCCGTCCTGCCCGGTACCCCAACAGCCGGCAAATCCCAAAGAGAAATTACACACAGGACTCCATAAAGTTATAAACTGATTGACCCATTAGGTCAGGCTTCTTGTTAACTCTTATAACATATATTACCCCATTATCCTTATCTATGTTAGCCACATGGGCTCAGTACCTTTCTCAGTGTGACAGCTTACATGTTGCCTCTTCGGTGGTCTGCACAGGAGTGGCTGAGAGAGAGCTTCTGCTTCCAGAATACTCCCAGTCTCTTTGCTCCACCCCTACTTCCTGTCTGGCTTTCCCGCCTATACTGCCTGCCTGGCCAATCAGCGTTTTATTAAAATATAATTGACAGAATACAGATAATTCTCCCGCACCAGTCCCTGTTTCTTCAATGATTTGAAAACCAGCCTAGCATTAGGTGTTGTCTGTTGGGAGAGTTAAAGAAGTTCAGGTACAGTCACATGCTGAGTATGAGTTGCTCCCAACATGCCTTGACTGTGACTCACAGAGACAGAAGAAACATGGACTCTGTGTTAGTGCCAAAGCCGAGATTTCCTGCTCTCCAGCTTCCTGCAGTGGGGAAAATGTTCATCTCTCTGAGTTCACATTGGAAAACAGTGACACCATTTTCATATGCATTGGTTTTGGAGCCTTACTACTGCATTGCTGGTGGGAGTGCAAGCTGGTACAGCCCCTTTGGATGTCAGTGTGGCGGTTCTCAGAAAAATTAGGAAACAATCGTCCTCAAGACCCAGTAATACAACTTTTGGGTATATATCCAAAGGATGCTCAATCGTGTCACAAGGACATGTGCTCAACTACGTTCATAGCAGCATTGTTTGTCATGGCCAGAACTTGGAAACAACCTAAATGCCTCTCAACCGAAGAATAAAAAGAATTGGTACATTTACACAATGAAGTACTACATAGCAGAAAAAAAATAATGACAGCATGAATTTTGGAGACAAATGGGTGGGGCTAGAAAATATTTTGAGTGAGGTAACCCAGACACAGAAAGACAATTATCGCATATACTCACTCATCAGTGGATTTTAAACATAAAGCAAAGAAAGCCAGCCCACAAATAACAATCCCAGAGAACCTAGACAACAATAAGGACCCTAAGAGAGACTTAGATAGATCTAATCTACATGGGTAGTAGAAAAAGACAAGATCTTCTGAGTAAATTGGGAGCATGAGGATCTTGGGAGAGGGTTGAAGGGGAGGAGAGAGGCAGGGAGGGGAGCAGAGAAAATGCAGAGCTCAATAAAAATCAATAAAAAAAGAAATTGGAAAAGTTCTATTTACTCCCAATTTTATGATGCACTCAACAGAAACCTAACAAGTTTCAGCTTCGGTATTCCTTCCTTTCCTGCTGTTTTACCTTTAGCATGCTTTCCAATCAATTAGTTTACTTTCCTTCATTCTTATTTTTGTCCACTGTAGTAGAAATTGGAGAAGCAGAGACAGAATCAATTAAAATGGGCTTGGGGGGATTTAGACAAAATATAAAGTGGCTAAGTATTGTACAGTTTTTCCGGGTAAAGAGCCCGAGGTCTCCCAACTTTAAGTTCCCCCATTTCAAGACTGGAGCATGACATTTTCTTCTCCTGCACTTCCGCACCCAACCTGGCCAACTCTCTGCCTTGTTATCACTGCTTCCTGCTGCTTCTTTTGCTTAGCTCCTCTTACACTTATGATCTTCTAAGTGATGCTCCTACATTAATTACAGTATATTCCTCGGAGGGGAAAAATCTTATTCATGATCATTTTGCTCAATACTTTTTTAATATCTTAAAATTATCTTTTGACTCAAAGAACAAAAGTTAATAATAACTGAAAAATCAGGATTGTTTAGGTCTTTGTGGGAGAAATTCTAGGGCTACCTTAGGTAAAGAAAAAATACTTTAATTTTTTTTTCTGTAAGGGGTAGGCAGTATGTGTGTATATTCATGAAAATAAAGCATACTCTTTATTATTGATTCTAGGGACTGTATTGATTCTTCTTTGTGCCCTAGGCTAGTTAGTATAATTGATATATAATGAATTTAGTATGGTAAACTAGACATCCCTTCCTTGGAGGATAGAAGCCACACAGCACACTTGGAAAGTTTACTGCAGAGAGAGGGAAGCCGATATCCCACCTAAATCTGAAAGTGTGAAAATCATTCCTATGCTCGATTGCTGCTGCCAACAGGGGTCCTCCTTTCCCCAGGGCAGACAGAGGGCAGCTTTCTTTTCTCTTCCCACAGAAGTGGCTCCACTTAAGGAAAAACTTGAAGGAAGGGAGGAGCTTAGTCAGCATGTTGGGAGGAGATATCAGTAGCCTATTGGGACTGAGTGCAGAACATAGAGAAATGTAGACCGAGCTTAAGTTCAGTCCCCGGCTCATAGCTTCTTGGTTTTCTGCAGGATCTTTTACAGAGAGAGCTGGGCACCCTGGAGGATTATCTTAGGTAATCCACTGACTCTGGCCATGAGCATCATTGCAGACTGCATTCTTAACCTGGCAGGAAGGTGCTCTCTGCATTACCCTCAAACCAACTTTGAGTTCACCTACACTTTATAATAAACGGAACATTTCCACGCAGAATTCACTCTTCTCTGCAGTTTTAATGATCTTCCTCTGTGCCTCTGAGAGATTAAACATAATAGAAGCCAATTTTAACTCTAATATAATGTTCTCTGTAGGAGAGGATGGCTGAAGTTTAATTACAATTATTTTATGCCAAATGTGTGTGTGCACACTGCAGTATGGGATACAATTCTTCCAAACTTCCCATCTCAGAATCAGCCCACGAATACAGTGGCCATATGCAGTAAATTGTCAAGGAGCGTGACGCTTTGGGGCTGTAATCCAAGCAGAGGACCCTGGCAGTCACAGAAATAAGTTTTGAAAAATCTAATAACCCAGAGCTTTTGTGCATTTCAAATGTTTGTTTTGGTTTTGTTTTGTTTCTTCCATTATGAAAATGTACTGAAGAGGGACAAATAAAATGTGGGCTATTTTGTATAGTTTCTTCTGTGAAGGCCATTTCATTGCCCTTATTCTCTCTCTCTCTCTCTTTCTCTCTCTCTCTCTTTCTCTCTCTCTCTCTCGCTCTCATAGAATAAAACTCAGTTCCACTGAGCATTCAAGTTCAGAATATGTTCAAGAACATGAAAAATTTAAACAATGTCCACTATGGCTTTTAAATACATTTCCTCTTTGCAATTATCCTTCAGGGTAGGCAGGAAGCTATGTGTTTCGGGCTTTCTTCTTACTGCGTATCTCCTAAATCACAGATTCGAAAAAGTACCGAAGAGTGTAGTATGTTTCCTAGCTTCGGTTTGAGATCTGATACTTTGTAGAGCTCTCTGTGTGTTTCATTTCTATGCTAGTAGGATTGTTAGTGCAGTGTTTTCTAGGAACCGGAGAAGTCGGAGAGATGCCAGTTGAACACATGTACTCTCCCATACTGTTCGGCAGCTCCCAGACGCATGACCACCACAGAAGCACAGCTAGGACCACATTACAAAATGTATAAAATTCTGTTTCAGGAACTGCTCTAATATGTAAGATGCACACGGGTGAAGATTCTTTCACAAGCACTTGGAGTGAAGGGGAGTTTGCAAGCGAGTCCGAGTACAGTAGGTTGGCGGTGGAGAGTCTAGAGGAAGAGGACTTCGGTAACCAAGAAGATTCATTTTGCTGAATGTCCCAACATGAGAATGTCCCAACAATCCTGTATTTGCCAGGAAAGTGCATCTCTTTCACATTCTATCTTGTTTTTAAATGTCAAAGGAGGACCTTCTCCTCCTTCATTGGCTTCAATACTTGCCATTGGCAGTCTCCACTGCGCAAAGGTCCAGTGAGCCTCACCCAGAGTCGGCCACGGTTTTGCCTCACTAGAGATATAAGTTGTCATGGCGAGGATGGGCAGAGCTGTAAAAGTGCTGACGTGGATGAGTCCATGACTAAAATGTGGAGATTAGGCAAATAGTGCTTGTAAGGGAATTCTTGACGTTGCTTTGACCCAATAAAGCCCAGTATCCACCCAAAGACTGAGTTCTCTCCACATGGTTTAGCTCTGTGATGCTTTATGTCTTTATTACTATCATAAACTATAATGATGAAAAACAAATTTTAGTTTTAATGATAGTACTATGATGTATTAGTATAAACCCTTACATTTTATAGCAAGTAGCATATATACATCTATATCTGTATAGTCATATGTATTCATTTGCAATATTATATATAAAGAGGCAAGAGAATGAGATTTAGATAAACACATTGTATTGTGGCATATATACAAAATTTCACTTTAGTTTTTACAAGGAACTATAATTATTTAAAGTAAACATGCCTAATTAAATTTATTTTTCAATTGCTCTATATGAAAATTAAATAATACAATCACATAAAATAGTTGATTATGTTAATATTGTTATGATATAGTTAAAAACATTTAGATGTATTCTTACATATTTTATTTTTTTCAGAATATTCACCTTGAGTTCACAATTCAAACCTTGTGTTTACAGTTAATGAAGTAATAAAAGAATATGGAAATTGTTTCACCATTTCCTTTACTTCCAAGCAGAGCAAAATCGCTTAAGTAATAATTTCTAGAAAGGATATTGCATTTATACTTTCAGTGTTGAGTGTGTGGGGGCTGTGTGTGCTTGCATGTGTGTGTGTGTATATGTGCATGGATATATGCATATGTGGAAACATGTGCATGGTAAAGCCCCTGTGTGGGCATCAGAGGGCAACCTGGACATGCCAGTTCCCTCTTTGCATTACATGGACTGCAAGGGTTGGACTCAGGTCGGCTGGTTGGGGGCATGTGCTTCATTTAGCCCCCTGAACTATCTCACTGACTGAAGAAACATTTAGATACCGTGTGTGTAGCTTGGTGTTTTCCTAATGTGTCTCCTTTGTTTTATTTCCACATGATTGGATGGGTGAACTAGGAGATCACACAAGGCTTCTGCAGCTAACCTGAGTCTTCACCCTTGACTTCTCATTTCTGCTAACACACACTTACATCTTTGAGTACTGATGATTGAAGATATCAGAAAAGTTTATTGAAATGCAAGTATTCCTGGGAGGAATAGCATCATGACATACAACCTTCTGGGCTTTTTATTTTTAATTATTAGTAATTCTTAGCTTCAAGGTGATATAAAAATGGAAACGCAATGCAGATTTTTGAAGGGAGAATGTGAGAGAGATAGATTACAGAAAGGGTACTACAGATACCAAGCACAGAATTGTGTTACCAGATTGGTGCAGGGCCAGCTATCTTTTTTCCAAGTTTGAGATCTTCTAACTATGTGAAAATTTGCACCACGAAGGCTGATGCAATGCTTGTGCATGTGTTCCCAGCTTAATATTCTAACTATAAAACTTTCGATATTCGGTGAATTGTGAAACTTCTTCTTATTAAAATTTCATATACTGAAAATACTTTATTCATTTCCCGGGGACTTATTTCTTTTGGGGACTGCGGTCTCTCATACCTTTTCACCCGAGTTACAATGCTCTTCATTGTGAGGCATCCCTTCCCATATCTTAACCTTTAATTCCACCCTTTGCTTCCCTGGCTTTCGACTCCACTTGCTTTAAAAGCATCAACTTCCAGGCTCCGAGCTCTCCGACTTGACCTTCTGCATATTTATCTTGTCTTTCACAGCTTATTGGGTGCTCTTTATAGGAAGGGTTGTTCTGTGAGTAGTCCCTTTCATTACATGTTATTGCTGAAGTACTCTGTTTACTATCTGAAAAAGTGAGCAGAGGAAACCATAAACATGTCCTAGAATCATCCTCTGGAAATGAAGCTCAAGGGATTGACAGTAATTGAAAAGGAGACTTTCTAGGATTGACTAGGTTGTGAGCCCAAAGAGGTGGGCAAGAATTTTCAGGTTTTCTTCTTTCACTCTCCTGTTGTGCTTGGCCTCAGATTCAGGCACAACAGCAAATGTGTGTGGCAGACCAGAAAGACTGAAAAGAGAGGAGCAGCAGTTACAGGGAAATGCCAGAGATCACAGAGTAAGAGGCAACTCCATGAATTCGCTCAACCACTTCTGAGCTTTCTTCGGGACTGTATGTGTGTGAAAATAAACTCAATATGCAGGGCAAAGATGCTGAGAAGGGAACTGATCTAGTGGCAGAGCAGAACCTCTGGTTCCAGACAGACAACTGGTAATAATTAACACTAACACAATGACTTTAAAATTGCATTGATACTGAAATCACCCACTTTTCAAGAACTTAAGCATAATCTAGGTAACTGCATACCAAAGTAAAAAATATTTTCCAATATTTAGTAAGGTAAGACACAAAGCACCACACAAAAATTTAAAATTTTCATGATAGAAAGCAAAGTTACTCAGAATATAAATAATCAGGGGTAAGTCTGCTCACATGAAAAAATAAAACAACAACAACAATAGCAAAAAAATAAAAAAACCCAAAAGCCAGTGAGCGCCATTACTATCACAAATTTTGAGATAATTAGGGGTGTAGGAGGTTCTTCTGTGTATGTTTTGCTTTCATTGGTTGAATAAAAAAACTGCCTTAGCCTTTTGATAGGGCAGCACTTAGATAGGTGGAGTAAACCAACTGAATGGGAAGAAGGGCAGTGTGGCAGACGCCATGGATCTCCTGCCTGAGACAGACATAGGTTAAAATCTTGATGGTAAGCTACAATCACATGGTGATACACAGATTTAATAGAAATGGGCTAATCAAGATGTGAGAATTAACCAATAAGAGGGTAGAGCTAACGGGCCAGGCAGTGATTTAGTTAATACAATATCTGTGTGATTATTTCGAGTGTAAGCTCTCTCAATATCTAGCAAGGATATTAAAAGCTTTAGTGTCAGAATGTTGCACATAACATTTGTGAAGTTGCTTGACATAAGTAAAAAGAAAGAAAATCTCAACAAAGTATAACAGATATAAAGAAAAACTCAATTAATAGTTTAGACCAAAAGATGGAAATAGAAAGCTTACTGTAGAATGAAGCTGTCACTGAAATCTGTGAATTTGAGGTTAGATCAATAAATGAGCAAAATTTCTAATTAGTCTATAGTCAAAGAAGTCTCAAGAGAAACAAAAAAAACCTTTGAACAAAGTGGAAACAAAATTATGATATTTAAAAACAAAAATCTTTTATGTAGTTAAATTAGTGCTTAGAGGGAAACTTAATGCATAAAATCTGGTAATAAAAGAGGCAGAGCTTGGGACACTAGTGTGGATTTCATGTTAAGAAACCATAAAGGGAAGAAGATGAATGAAAAACAAAGCAGGAGTTAACATAGGGAAAGAATGAAGAAACACCTGGAGGCAAATTTGCATTAAAATATAGGGGAAGCCATGTAAAATCTGAGACTATAGAATGACTCACCTTAAGGGAATGTACATTGTACACCCCCCAATAACCACAGCCTGAGGGTCATTGTGGAAGCTGAGTCATAGCCTTAGGAGTCAGAGGCAGTGGATAACTCCAAGGAAACATCTTCATGACACAGCAGGGCAGCTGCACATACAAGCTCCCAGAGGTCAAACAGCACACGGAAGACCTATGCAAGCACAAGCCAGACAAAGTCCCAGCGCAGAGAGGGCAGTGGAGCACACAATTGAACCTCTAGCCTGAGATTATTGGCAGTTGTTAGCTGCTAAAAAGGAGAGCATTTTCTTTTAAGTGTATAGTCGTGGGAGGTTGACCATACACCAATGAAACAGTACATAACCACGAATTTGAAGAGCACACACTCATACAAAATTGGGTGGATAGAGAATAAGTTGCATCTGGGAAGAGTTACAGAGAGGTTAATGTAGGGGAATGTGTTACAACTGTGCAGCTGCAAAGATATCCTGACTTATGCAGAAGCCAGGTTATACTTAGAACTGCAGCAGGACAGCTCTGGAGGGGTAGAGCCACAATAGGACAGGTCTGGAGGGGAAGAGCTGCAACAGGACAGCTCTGGAGGGGGCAGAGCCGCAACAGGACAGCTCTGGAGGGGCAGAGCTGCAACAGGACAGCTTTGGAGGGGCAGAGCCGCAACAGGACAGCTCTGGAGGGGCAGAGCTGCAACAGGACAGCTCTGGAAGGGTAGCCACACCAGGACAGTTCTGGAGGGGTGGAGCCGCAATAGGACAGTTCTGGAGGGTTAGAGCTCAATAGGACAGCTCTGGAAGGGTAGCCACAACAGGACAGTTCTGGAGGGGTGGAGCCTCAATAGGACATCTCTGGAGGCTGGAGCTGCAATGGGACAGCTCAGCCCTAAAGGAAAGGTGTGCTGACTATTAGGAAACCAGGCTACTTGAAGCTGAGGTGTGGTGAGGGATTTCCGAGCAGGATATAGAATCTTGCTCTTCTCCTGGAGAGCCACTGCAGCTGAGCTCTGCTCTCTTTCCTTAAGGGAACGTCCTAGCCCTATCTGCTTCTTCTTCCCCAGCCGGAGACGTTACTTCTTTTGCTAACACTCTGCTAAAGGGGAATGTAGCAATATCCTCTGGTTCGGATGAAAACTTGTTACTTTTTCTGTTCAGCCCTTTTTTAGCCTCCTCTAAGGGAGCATCTCAACAAGGTTTTTCAGCTCAGTCCCCTAAAGGACATTTCAGCCAGGTTCTTCTACTCTGTGCCAGTGAATGAAGATCGTCACCCAAGACTCTTTTGAGAAAGATTTACTTGGGAAGGAGAACTCCAGAAGAGTGGCTCCCTCTGCCAGGGAGGGATAAACAGCAACCCCTAAGTGAGCAGCTGGAGAGGCTTATATAGAGTTTTTGGGGGGCATGGTTTTCCCAGGGAGAAGCAGGATTGGTTACTTTAGTTGCTCAGGGGCAGAGATGGCTCTGATTTCATGGCCAAACTGTGTTTCTTCCATTGGTCCTTTTTAGCCTTTTGATGCTAATCTTAGGATTTAGGCATATTTCTCTCACTGGCTCTCTGATTTGACAGCAAAGTGTGTTTCTTTGGCACTGTTTAGAGCTCAGTGATTGGTTGGTTTCAGGCTTTAGTTGTCTCTTTTCCCCTACAGTTAATATGATAAAATCTTGGTGTATGAAGCTGTTAAAAAACTAATAAAAAAGAGTTAAAAGGTCAGATTTTGAAAAAGTCAATAAAATTAATAAATTTGATTATCAAGATGGTTGATACCAGGAAGAAAAATGAATAATATTACCCGCAACACATTAAATATATTGAGCGACAAATTCAACTGTATGCCTACACATTTGACCATTTAGATGAAATGACACTATTCTTTATTTTTTAAATGATTTTATTGAGCTATACATTTTTCTCTGCTCCCTTCCTCTCCCCCTCCTCTTCTACCATCTCCCTTGGTCCCCATGTTCCCAATATACTCAGAAGATTTTGTCTTTTTCTACTTCCCATGTAGATTAGATTCATGTATGTCTATCTTAGTGTCCTCACTGTTGTTTAGGTTCTCTGGGATTGTGATTTGTAGGCTGTTTTTTCTTTTCTTTATATTTAAAGGCCACTTATGAGTGAGTACATATGATATTTGTCTTTCTGAGTCTCAGTTACCTCACTCAATATGTTTTCTAGATTCATCCATTTACCTTCAAACTTCAAGATGTCATTATTTTTTCTGCTGTGTAGTACTCCATTGTGTAAATGTACCACATTTTCCTTATCCATACTTTGGTTGAGAGGCATTTATGTTGTTTCCAGGTTCTATCTATTACGACCAATGCTTCTATGAACAGAGTTGAGCACATGTCTGTGTGGTACAATTGATCACTCTTTGGGTATATACCCAAAAGTGGTATTTCTGGGTCTTGAGAAAGGTTGTTTAGTAATTTTCTGAAAAATCTGATATTCATGCTGATATCCAAAGGGGCTGTACCAGTTTTCACTCCCACCAGCAAGGTAGAAGTGTTCCCTTTATCCCACAACCTTTCCAGC
Organism: Myodes glareolus; assembly: GCF_982192425.1. Lineage (NCBI taxonomy): Eukaryota > Metazoa > Chordata > Mammalia > Rodentia > Cricetidae > Myodes > Myodes glareolus. The sequence continues at coordinate 56,782,955 of NC_142045.1, forward strand.
ATATGTTGTCTTCAGTGTTTTTGATCTTGGCTATTCTTACAGGTATAAGATGGCATCTCAGACTTGTTTTGATTTACATTTCTCTGATGGCTAAGGATGTTGAGCATTTCCTTAAGTGTCTTTCAGTCATTTTAGATTCCTCTGTTGAGAGTTCACTGTTTAGGTCTGTACCTCATTTTTATTGGATTATTTGTTCTTTTGATGACCATTTTTTTTTGTATATATTTTAGAGATCAGCCCTCTGTCTGATGTGGGGTTGGTGAAGTTCTTTTACCATTCTGTAGCTTGCTGTGTTGTCTTGTTGACCATATCCTTTGCTTTACAGAAGCTTCTCAGTTTCAGGAGGTCACATTTATTAATTGTCTTTCTCAGTTTCTATTCTGCTGGGGTTATATTTAGGAAGTGGTCTCCTGTGCCAAAGCATTCAAGTGTACTTCCCACTTTCTCTTCTATGAGGTTCAGTATGGTTGGCTTTATGTTGAGGTCTTCGATCCATTTGGATTTGAGTTTTCTGCATGGTGATATATATGGATCTATTTCAGTAGAAATATTCAGTATCTATTCAGTAGTAGAATACAAGATTAACTCAAAAAATTCAGTAGCCCTTCTTTACACAGATGATAAATGGGCTAAGAAAGAAATCAGGGAAACATCACCCTTCACAATAGCTACAAATAGCATAAAATATCTCGGGGTAAGTCTAATCAAACAAGTGGAGGACCTGTATGACAAGAACTTTACATCTTTGAAGAAAGAAATTGAAGAAGATATCAGAAAATGGAAAGATTTCCCATGCTCTTTGGTAGGTAGAATTAACATAGTAAAAATGACAATCTTACCGAAAGAAATCTACAGATTCAATGCAGTGTTCACCAAAACTTCAGCAAAATTCTTCATAGACCTCGAAAGAACAATTCTCAACTTTATATGGAAAAGCAAAAGATTCAGGATAAACAAAACAGCCTGTACAATAAAGGAACTTCTTGAGGCATCACAACCCCTGACTTCAAACTCTACTATAGAGCTACAGTACTAAAAACAGCCTGGCGTTGTCATAAAAACAGACAGAAGGACCAATGGAACCAAATCAAATACACAGATATTAATCTACAAACCTATGAATAACCGATTTTTGACAAAGAAGTAAAAAACATAAAATGGAGAAAAGAAAGCATTTTCAACCAATGGTGGGGGCATAACTGGAGAGCACCATGAAGAAAATGAATGACACAATTCTTGAAAATGAAAATCCAACATCATCCACGGTGAGAGAGATGAAGCCAAGTCTTCTTAAAGCATCTAGAACAATGGGATTAAAGGCCTTGAGGTCTTTCAGAGTGGGGGGGGGGGGTAAGAAGTGAACTTGTCACTGTCTCATGGAGGTACTTCCCTGTCTGAGATCTGTAGGAAAGAGTCAGTGTCTCAGGTACACTTCAGTAATTTCTTTCTTAAGGGCCTGAAGGACATGTGAATATCTTTTTGCCACACCAAGAACCCTGGTGTTCTATTGTTTCTATTGTTCTATGATTTGAAATGTAAATTTCCTAATGGTAATTTTTAGGGAATGGGGATTTGTTTTTAGGATTAATGGTTTTTAAACATCAGCAAAATCCCTGTATGCTTTAACTAAATGTGGTTTCTTCAAAAGTATTTAAACTTGGCTCCTGGTGCATCTCTGATGACTACTCAAAGACACATTTAATCTACACAAATCTATTTACTCATGTATTAAATAGTCTTTACAAAGCCAGCTTGACTTAATTTTAATAGACGCACATGGGGAAAAATAAACACAGTAAATATAAAATTTTCAAATAAGACAATCTGATTTTTGTAACTAAGCCACCAAAACCTGGCTAAAAATAATCATTGTTTCTTGCCATTTTGGATTCAAAATTAGTTGGCAGCACAGTGAAAACCCGAGCTATGGGACTCTCAGACAACAGACTGGGGTAGACGAGTCTCTGCCTACGCAGGGCTCTTGTCTTCTCTACCTCTGCTTGTCAACCCCTGATTATTTATTAAATTCAATTTCCATATATATATATATATATATATATATATATATATATATATATATATATGCAGGCTTGGCTGGCATGAGTTTTGTCCTCTGAGATATTAAAAATAAACATTTACAACATGTTTTGCCATACTCTGCTAAATATTACTGACTTCAAAGACTATGATCTCTACTTTCTTGGTGCCCACAACAAAACCATTTAGTTAGTGCCCTTTGTAAAATGTTTTAGTAGCCTACTTCTAACTATAGATGAAGAGTAAGACTAAAGCCATTTTAAACCCAGGCCTCGTTTTGTAAGAATCTAACCTAGCAGACATCCCACCCCAAACCCCCTCCTTGCGTACTTAGAAATTTTGAGAAAAGCCACAAATGACCCAAAAGCTACCTGGATGTCCAGAGACCTGAGGACAGTCAATCAGAAGCTAGACAAACAAGGTTTCACAGCTACCAGATGTTTTGTCGAGAGTTACAGAAAGCGCCTCTTAATTTAGAGCCAACTGCAGCATAAACATATCCCCTACCCCAATCTGGTAATGCCAAGACGTATAACTCCCTGCTTGCAGTTTTTCCCTTAAAAAAAAACAAAAAACCTTGCACTGTGAGCTAGTGGGTCTTCCTCCCTCACCTGCTACACTCGTGTTTTGGGTGAGGTCCCTGTTCTGGAGCTTGTAAGCAATAAAGAAACTTTGTGATTGCATCAGAAAGTTTGCTCCGAAGTGGTCTTGTTGGGGGTCTCATGACTTAGGCATACACTGACATAGAAGGAGTGAGCAAACTATGCAACCAGAAAAGAGCTGCAGGTGAGATAGCAGTACATTCCCTGCAGGAAGTAGACTCTCTAGATGGATCATGTAGGAGTCCTAGTGCTGTGGGACCATGGTCTGTACCTTGTCAATTGTATTTTAATAAAACACTAATTGGCCAGTAGCCAGGCAGGAAGTATAAGTGGGGTGGTGAGAACACGAGTATTCTGGGAAGACAAGAGGTCGGTCTGCAGTTGTCTGTCATCCAGACACAGAGGAAGCCAGAGACAGAGCAAGCAAGATGTGACTGTCTTGCCGAAAAAGGTACCAAGTCATGTGGCTAACACAGATAAGAATTATGGGCTAATAATTTATAAGAGTTAATAAGTTATAAGAGTTAATAAGAAGCCTGAGCTAATAGGCCAATCAGTTTATGATTAATGTAGACCTCTGTGTATTTCTTTGGGACTGAACGACTGCAGGACCTGGTGGGACAGAAACCTCAGTCCACATGCTATGCTCTTCCTTCTTTCTCTGGTGCAGTATCGTTATCTGCAATATTCTTGAGGGTGGCTCACTAACCCATCCTCAAACACTGCAGACCAGGAAGAGCAAGAAAAGAGGGACAGAGACCGTATCATTCATAAGTGTGTGTGTGTGTGTGTGTGTGTGTGTGTGTGTGTGTACATGGACATCTGTAGATAACTTTTGGGAGTCCTCCTCTTCTACTTTTTTAGGCAACATCTCTTTGTTGTTCTTATTGCTACACTTCATAACCCAGGTTCACTGGGTAAGAAGGTTCTTGTTTCTCATATTCCATTTGAGATTACAGATGCAGTCTACCATATCTGTTTTTTTTTCCTGGAAATTCTGTGATTGAATTCAGATTATCATATTTGCACATGCTAGCATCTTTACTGTCTCCTTTGCCCTGCAATTCCACTTTAGAAAGACAATCCCCAAATGTGGAAAAGACTTCATATTCCCTTAGTTAATAAATTACATGATCACGACTACCTCTAGAAGAGATGGAATGATATTCTCTACTTAGGTACTTACTTGTCAGGGTAAATATCAAAGTCGTACCACCACTAATAAGAAATGGATTTATCTTGGGAGGCAGAAGTTGGACTCAGTATTCTTCTGATGGTTTTACCCTACTTGACTGCAGTGTGAAAAGAGTAGACCTCAGAAAGGAGTGCCTACTAGAATGCTAGGCTTGAGGATTCTCGAGAGCAGCTTGTGCTATGTAAGTGCAGCAAGAACACTGCAGAGTCTGGAGGTCCAGAGACAGCTCTAGATTGACTGCCTGAAATATAACTGGAAATGATATAAACAAATGTTGGTTATACTTGAACACTAAGCTATTCTTGAACAGGCTGTATCCTTTGAAGGTGCTGGAACCTAAGAGTTGGCCATTCATTTAACTTCTTCCCCTTTTCCATTTTTCTTCGATTGCCCAACATGCTGCACAGTCATTGGCTCACCCTCACACTGAGCATGCACTAGATATGGGATATTGTAATGACAGCTTTTGGTCTTCATCCTGATAAGTTTCTTTGACCAAACTCTATTTTCCATTTTAAAACTTCCTTCCACATTCTCTAAGAAGTATTTCTGATTCTATGGTTTTTGAGCTTCTAGTCAGGTACAGGATGAAGCTCCCTCAATTTCGAACATGGTATGTTCTTTTTCTGTTGGGAAGTCAGGCTTTCTCCTGCTTCCTTGCTGGTAAACTTTGGTGGATGATAATATTTCATACATTTAATATGTGCACAATCCGTAGGACTTACTGAATATCCACAATTCATGAACAGAGCAGAAAAATAGTGGTTTTAAAAATGGTACCTCGACTAAAATACATCCTAAGAGTGTTTCAAGACCTGCAGAATGGTAGCTGTACATGCGCCATGGCTGTTACTCTGTTTTCCTGATTTTAATGGCAATAACTAATGAGCAATTACTAGCGTAAAGCTTATCCTGCTCATAAATACGTTATTGCATTTGGATTATATTATTTGTATTATATATTTATATACTTTTAACTTATTTACCTCTCCAAATAATCATATGAATGAATTGTTTTTATTACTTTCTTCATTTCCTTGCAGAAGTGACAAAGCGGGGTTCATTCTAGCTCCAGAACCCCACACTTGACCATGACATCCTCCTGAAAACTCTGCAAAAATGGTCTCTGTTCTTATGCTGTAACAATAGCATTATCACACATCAGACAAATATTTTAATATATCCTATTGTGAGGCATTTGTGAACTACCCAGTCTCCTAGGGAGGCTCATACATGTACGGTGCATGTCTTTGCAATGAGAGAAACAGTAAAAACTGACCACTGTAGGCATTTTTTAATCTTTTCAGAAAACACTTTCTAATTTAGTAATTGATTTATAATTTGCATAAGATAGGTTTGCAAAACAAATTGGGTTAATTTTCAGGTATAAAAACTCTCTGGGAATTAATCGGTAGCTTTTCCTTGATGTAGGGAACATCTTGAGCACAGAGACTAACATTTCAAATAACATCCCTAGTTTTACAATCATGGGGCTTTATTTTATAAAGCCAATAAGATGTAATTACATCTGTGGTGTTATTAAAAAAGCAAAATTAATTTATGTTCAGAGGCCTGTGGAGAATTTCACACTCATGTGTATCCATGCACAGAACTTTGAACAATCATAAGATACCATTCTGAATGCTGGATACACCAAAACCCTCAATATAATAATGAGAAATAGTTTCATCTTGTATTTAAAGACAGCAACAAAGAAAGCATTTTACTTTTAAATTTATTATCAAATATGCTTAACTTGTTACCAGGTTTTACATAGGTCTTTGTGTAACGTAATCAGATCATCCATCAGTATCTTAAGGTGTTTTATATATTCTTGCCAATTTAGTAGCTTAAACACAAATTTTTATCTTGAGATCAGAAGTTAAAAAAATGAGTCCTGAGAGAGTCAGGTTAGGTGTTAGAAGGACTAATTCCTTCATGAAGTTCTAGCAGAGAATAATGTCATTTGCTGGTAAAGCTGGAAGAAGAAAAAAGTAATTCTGCATCTGACACACCACCTCTTCTCTGTTGGCCCTTTGCTTCCTCCTATAAAGGACTTTAATCATATAGATCATGTAATGGTAATCCATAATAATTTAATAATATCAAGGCCCTCAAAGGGAATTGTGAAACTTAACCTGTCAGAGAGGGGAATATATCCATAGGCTTTGGGGCTGCAATGTTGATATGTTTGCAATCTATTTTGCATTTTATTTCAACCTATTCCAATTTTTAATTCTTTCTTTTTATATATTGGATAGTTTCATTATGAGTAACTAAAATGATTTTTGAACTGTAAAATATTTGTTAAATTAGTCCATCCATTTGTGCTTAATTATCATGGTTCAGTAAGTTTGTGGTAGTTACTGCCTGGCTTTCTCATACCATTGCCTATAGACTAGAGTTGGGTTTATTGACCCCTTAAAATTTTTGAGTAGTAGAAAACGCTTATGTATGTGTTTGGCATCTATCCTTCTTCTTCCAGAGGTCTCATGTTTATTCATCCCTCTAATTTTAACAGGATTCCTTAGCTAAAAGATTTTGAATGCATTTAAGAACGTAATATCATTAAAAGCTGCCAAAAAGAAAGGATAATAGAATTTCAGAGCTGAATAAAAATACAAATTAAAAGCCCCGAGAAAGAGTTTTTCCAAAAGCCAGAATATTGGGAGTCCCTGAGGTGGAAGGAAGCCCAGCTTTCCAGTCAAGAGGAATAGATGACAGAGGCTCTATGGACTGTCCAAATGAGAAACGAGCGCCAGGCTCACACTGGTTGTGTGTCCATCAGCGGGAACCTAAGGCCATTTGTTTCCACTGGCCACAAAACTAAGCAGAAAGTACAAGTAGTTTGACTTCCCTGCAAGGACCAACCTGTGACAGCGAGTAATCTTTCCAGAGAGCGCTGGGTGCAGACTTGGAGCAGAGGAACTGCGGCTGTTATTTTAACCCTCTCAGAAAGCACTTTGTTCTTAAAAAAAAAAAAAAAAAATAAGGGAGTTGGCTGTTTCTCCATAATTTTCAGCTACTGAACGTGTGCTGATTTAGGTAGGGTGAACTCTGAGAGCTCTTTCTGGGAAGAACGAGAGGGTGTGCCGGGAAGGACCAAGTGAAAGGATTCTGGGTAACTCCATAGTTTGCGAGAGCTATTTCCAACATACTAGCCTGCGCAATGGATGATTAGGATACAAATGGGGATGGAGAATGTTTGCGGAAGTCATGAATAATTAAATAATTTAGAGAACGTTGGCCTATGCTCTTGATGCTCAGTCACCTGGCAAACTGCACCTTGAAGAGCGAGCTACAGCTTTGACTTGGCTGTTCTCGCCGTGGTGCCCTTCTCTGCGAGCTCTTATGCTTTGAAGAGAGGCAACGGTTGGAAAGACGCCGACTGCATGCTCACCATGCATCCAGCGAAGCAGCGTCGGAGAAGGACATGTAAACAAACAAAGCTGATCTGGTTAGGACGGTGGCCTGAAGTTCCATCCCAGGATCTCTCCACTTCTCTAACACCTCACAGTATCGAAAGGTGAGAACTACAACTACAAGAACAATCAAGGGTACCGGCCTATGAAAATCGGCATAAGTTAGTGCAATACTTCTGAAAACTTGCATTCATGGGAAAAATATAAAACTCTAGAGTTAAAGGCAGACATGACAAGGATTATGTGTGTTATGGATTTCCCTTGCTGGGATGATGTAACTATGTAGATACTGACATCCTTATACTTTTGTTTTGGGGTAAGAACAGCAGTTTGAAAGGAAGAGGTGGAATTCAGAGTTTCAGAGAACACATGTCACATGTATGTTTCTGCATGTATATGTGGTGTGCATCCATGTGTGTATGTTTTTCATGTGACTGCACGTGCATATGTATCGAGAGGCCATAGATTAAAGAGGGCTGTTTCCCGAGATTACTTATACTTTATGGAGGGTCTGTCACTTAAACCTGGAGTTTGTTGATTTGGCGAATCGAGTTAGAATACTTACCCAGGGAAAACCCTGGGATTACACATGAGTCACCATGACCATGCTTACCTGGCATTTATGTGGGTGATAGGGATCTAAACTCTGGTCCTCAGACTTGTGCAAGAAGCATTTGTACTCACTGAACCAAACTCCTAGGCTGTATGTTTCTTATGAAGAATTGGGCCTAGAGAGACGACCTATTATTATTAAGAGTGCCTGCTGCATTCCAGAGGACTTGGTTCTATACCCACTTCTCACATTGTGGATAGGCCACAATCATTTCACCTCTAGATTCTGCAGATGTGACACTCCAATCTGACCTTACTGCGCCTATTCTCACAGGTTTGTGCTCGCACACACACACACACACAGACACACAGACACACATATGCAAGAGCATGTGCATCCAGGTTTAACATAATTTTCGGAATTGTAAAGGATGAAGTTCAAATATTAAAGTAAGAATAAAAAATACTTAGCTGAGGTTTTATCCTTTCCTCCATGTAGACTGTAGAGCTGAGGATGGGTTGAAAACCTCCCTTTCTAGAGGGCGGAGAAGTACAGTTATGGTTGAAACACATGGACTAGAGGGAAGATGTTATAGTTCCATTTCACAAGAAAATTTTGGTGAAACATAGGGTCAAAGCACTCATTATATAGATGAGACAAGGCAGAAAATGCACTCAGTTCTGTGTTAAAAGAACACAACCAAGAAAGCTAAGTTTGGAAAAATCCTGGGTGTTCTTATCAGGACACAGACTCATACAAGGATAAAAAACAGGAAAGATGTCAACCAGGTAGATGATGGTCATGGAAAACAGTAACCCAAGCCTATCAGAGGTTAAAGGGGAGTAAAATGATGGACCAGCATAGACAAAGAATAATCCTGGGTTGCACTGAGCAGGAGAAAGCATTGGTAAGACATCTAAGGAAATCTGAATGAAGTATCTGCTACATAATAACATTCACTTCCTGGTTTGACAAACGGAAATAGGCTTATTTAAGGGAGCGTCATTATTTTAGAAATATATACTAGAAGGTTTAGAGGAAAAAGGAGGCTCACACCTATAACTCTTCTAATGCTTTTCTAGAAAGAATACAAGTAGATAGATAAAAAGTAAAATTGCATGTTTTTAATTAATTAATTGATTTTATTAGCTGGCTGCAGTTTCCCTTCTTTCTCTCCTCCCAGTCTTTTCCCCTAACTCCCTTCCCCTGCTCCAATTCATGCCTCCTCCATTTCTATTCAGAAAGGGGCAGACCTCACATGGATATCAACCAAGCATGGCATACCAAATCGCAATAAGACTAAGCTCCTCCCTTTGTATTAAGGCTGAGCAAGGTGTAGGGTCCCCAAATGAGTATGAGGAGTAGGGTCCCAAAAGCCAGCGAAAGAGTCATAGACATCTCCTGCTCCCACTTTTAGGAGTTGCGGAAGACTGAGCTATACAACTGAGCCATGGTCTGAAGCCCAGTTGTTACGCAGCTGTTTCTGGCAGAGATTTTAAGCCAAGCTGAAAAGGTAACCTACACTATCTGTGTGGCCCGGCCTCGGTTCCCCCCACCACGACAGCATTTCAGGCTCACAGGCAGTTTTCAGGGAGGGCTCCCTGTGGGCAGGGTGGGGAGTATTTTGAGAATTTAGCTAGATTTGCTTCTATATCCAAAACGGACTGTCATCAAACTCTTCTTCACCCCTTCAAAAGAACTTTTCAAGAAACTTAAATTACTGCTAGGTATAGAAGGACATGCCCTCATCTTTCCCTAGTGTGAGGAAAGAAGGGAGAGAATCAGACGCCCACTGCCCAGAGCTCTTCTGGTTTGAGGCCTTGCAGAAGGGAAGAGTGGCAGATATGTGTTTTCTTTATGATTTTGTATCAGAGGAAGGAAAGAGAAATTGAATGGAAGAAAGCAAAAGAAGCTTCATTCAGAGATAGTGTGTTCTAGTTTACTCTCCTTTCAGTGTGTATATTTATGTGTGCCTGTAACCACTTCAAGATTAAGGTAGAGAATCATTGCATATTGTATAGCAAACATATACACTTTGTTCTACATACCAAATATCATGCACTAGATTAGTAAGTAAATAGTGCCTTTTATTAATGTGGCTATTTTATTATTTATGTGTTAGTAACTGCACATATTTTTCTGTATATTTGGGGAATGCGTATGTTTATAACTTAGTAATAATATCAAATTTGGTGCATTTATTACAACTACTATCCTTACATAAATGTGGCCAAGGTAGTAAGCATGGCTGAATTTTAGAAACATTGGTCCGGGAACACAACTCAAGACAGCATGTTTGAAATTCCAAATAATGCTCACAGACTTTTCTCTGCTTTTATAAGTCTCCAGAAAGCCAGGGTATCTTGGCAACAACTTGACTATATATAAAAACTAGTCATGTAGAGAATAGGGGAAAAATAATTTTCTTAAGTTGTTTAGCATTCTAAATTCCTCATAAATTAATTTGCTCCTGAAATAATGACCTTTCAACATATATGCTTTGCTTTAATGTCCACATGGATTCCTGAACACAGGAAATGATTTTGCAGTGTTAATCTTATTTCAAACTATGAACTGATCTGACTGACGGGTGTTGCCTAGAGGGGTGACTTTGGGAGCTCTCGAGTGGTATTTGTCCCCTCCTGTAGTCCTCACCTGTGCTGACTCTTCTAAATTCCCTACCCTCTATGGTTATTAGACTTAAGACTTTTCCTCTAAGCACCCATTAAATGCTGGGCAGAGAGACTTAATTTTCAAATAATAAGTTTTATGAAAGTGTGAAATTTGGAAAATAGCAGAACCTAACATTAGAGTACTGTTTTTTTTTTCCTTTGAGAAAATTGGTAGCTCTTTTCAGCTGATCCTTGTTGGTTGTGTTGGGAAATATATTCATTTCGTGAGTTATTGTAGCTTTTTGCAATTGATTCTCTAATTTCCTCTCCCATCAGTTCTACTCAAATCTGAAGCAGGCCCTGGCTATGTATATAAACTTGGAGGTAGAAACTATACCCTTGTTTCCTTCGCCTTCTGTCCATATCATTGATAGATCGCAGAAACGTACACAGACAGGGGTAAGGAGGAGCCTGAAAAAAGAATCTCTGTCGTAAAAAGTGTGTTGCAGAAGAGGAAATACATGAAGAAAAAGAAATCATGTAACTCCAAAATTATCATATTACAAAAATGTCTCTAGTATTAAGCATGGCTGTAAGCAGAGACTGTGCTATGTTTCCCAGCCTCCCAGACCCAAATATGTAATAACATAGAAATTATATTAATTGCAACACTGTTTGACCAACAGCTTAGGTGTATTCCTAGCTAGCTCTTATATCTTAAATTAACCCATTTCTATTAATCTGAGTATCACTATGAGGCTTTGGCCTACTGGTAAGTTTCTGGGATCTTCCTCCTTTGGCAGTTACATGGCATCTTCTTGATCCCACCTTCTGTGTCCCAACATTCACTTTAGTTTTCCTGCCTAGTTATGTTCTCCCATGCCAAAGCAGCTTATTTATTACACAATGTTAATAAAACATATTCATACTGTACAGAGGAAAAACTTACATCACATGGCAGTGGTAGACAGACTTGTTCTTTCTTCCACACTGTGTCCAGAAAACAGTGACGTGTTGGGGAGAGAGAGAGACGTGGCATCTCTTTGAAACTGTGTACAGAATATTCACCAGGAAGAGGCTTGGTCACAGTTAGGATGGTTCCTCCATAAGGCAAAAGATAAACAACGAAGACGGAGGCTCCAGGATACCCATGCAGATCTCTGATGCTAGGTTGCTACTCTTTGAGGAGGTTTGGCTTCAGGGAGAAGCGGTAGAACTCAAAGTATACTTGGCACACTTATTACTCTGAGACATTAGTGCATTATGGCAATTAGTGTACATTTTCAAGATTAAACTAACATTAAAATACATACGCAAAGTAGTGCATGAGCACAGGGATTCTAGGCAGTGTGGTGGGGTTGTCTATTCACAAAGGAACAGGAGTCTATTTGAAAATATTTAACTCTATAAAATAAAACATGTTTGAACAAGACTAGAGTTTTACATCTTCAAACGTTAGCCATATATATAAAAGTTCCCCAGAAATTTTGTTACTGTGGTAGCTACAGGTTGATAACAGAACAATAACCTTTCCAAACTATGATAAACTCATTCAGGAACTCTTCAGTTAAAAAATATATTAAGCAGCATTTAAAATAAACAAGATAAAAGTCAGTGTATGTAAAGTAGCATTTTATTTAAAGAACAAAATTCAAGGCACTACTATTATCCCGTGAATGTGGTGCTAGCTGTGACGACACAGGAGTTGTGGGGAAGTAGATGCTGCTGTATATTGCCTCCTCAAGCAGCACAATGTGTGAATATTAGAGCTGGCATTCCTGGTCGGAGGCAACATGGCGGCTCTATGGCCAGAAATTACTTGAGGGGGCAGGTGTTAAACTGCTTATAAATATGCAATGAAGGCATAAATAATTTTCTTATACTAATTCAACTTTTTATAAGCAAAATATTAGGATATAATTATGTAAATTTACAATTTACATATTGGAAACAAATAACAAATACAGTCTTTTCCCTCTGGCATAAGGTATGCTTAAAACATTAACATTTAAATGTATGAATTTTAATGATATCTCTAAACAATGTGTTTTCTGGGATTTATTCAGGAACTTAAGCACAACGGAACTTCTTTAGTCTGCAGCTCCTCTGCCTCGTGTGTTTATATCTTGTAAAGCCATGGGAAAAAGGATCCAAAAGGATCCAAGACTGTGATGCAACAATTCACTGTGGCTTCTTACCCCAGCTTCAGCTTTCATACAATAGATGGGCCCAAATCAGCTTCCAAAGATCACCCTTGCTGAGTCTTAGAAAGGCTAAACCTTCTAAGTCACTGTGACTTAGAACTGTGACTTCCAGCCCTTCCAGTCAAATGTCAGAACTTCTGTGCAGATGATGCATTTGTGTTCTTAGAACATACACTGCACCTCACCTCAGAAATGCCGAAGTCCAGTGCTTCTGCAACCCACTTTGATCTTAACCAAGCGCTTAGGTTTGTTTTCCACACTGACATTTCTGATTTTACCTTAACCCAACCTAAAATGTTAGACAAATTTCCAATGATCTGAAACCAAAGTCTTTGAAACTGATAAAATCAGACCAAAGTGAAGTACTAAAACATAATTAAACCATGTAACTGATTTTGTGTGGATCTAATAAAATGACTCTTGCTTTCTTGTTCGGGCGCCATTTCTCACCCAGACAAATGGAGCTTTGGATGAGGAAATGCAGCCTGCAGCTTCCCTGTTCTGCGTGTACACTGCATTGTCTTTGCTCTTCATTGTCTTGAGTTGTACTTAAGTTATCCTCATTGTATGTGTCAGGAGACTGACTGAGGGGCTAAAGGACTGTCCAAGTGGAAGGATTAGCTACTTGTAGGGTGCTGCAGGGGGTAATCTAGGTCTTTCCTGACTCCAAAATCTGCTATCTTCCTCTCTGCCAGCATACTGATTTAGAAATGCTATCTCTATGGCAGAGATTATAATCCATCTTGCATCTAAAAGAATCCAACTGAACTTTTTTGTTCTATTTGCTTATTTACTTATTTTACATCCTACCCACAGTTTCCCATCCTTCTTCTCCTCCCAGTCCCTCCCCCCATCCCCATCCTATCCACTCTTCCTGTGTTTCTCTCCAGATATAGATGATCCTCCCATGGATATCAGCCAGCCCTGCTTTATCGAGTTGCAGTGAGACGGGGCACCTTCTCTTCTACTGAGGCTGAATGAGGCCATCCAGTAGGAGGAATGCATTCTAAGAGCAGGTAACAGAGTTAGAGACAGCCCCTGTTCTCGCTGTTAGGAGTATCACAAGAATACCCAGGTACACTATTATAACACATGTGCAGAGGGCTTAGGTCAGTCCCATGCAGGCTCTGTTCAGTCTCTGTGAGCCACGGGTTAGTTGGTTCTGTGGGTTTTCTTGTGGTGCCCTTGACCCCATTAGCTCCTACAATCCTTTCTCCCCCTCTTCCACAGGATTCCTCTAGCTCTGCCTAATATCTAGCTGTGGGTCTCTGCATCTGTTTCCTTCAGTTGCTGAGTGAAGCCTCTCCGATGACAGACAGTTGGGCTAGACACCAATCTGTGTACAGCAAAATATCATTAGGATTATTTCATTGACATTTTGTCCAGTCGTGTTTGGTTCACATTCTAGGTCTCTGGGGTATCTAGCCTCTGGTTCCAGATTATCAGGGCTACACTTTCTCTTAAGATATGGGTCTCCATCTGGGTCACTCCCATAACTGCTGTGCCATATTTATCAAGCCCATCCTGTAGGCAGGACAAATGGTAGGTTGAAAGGCTTGTTTGGTGTCTTAATACCACTACTGGAAGTCTTGTCTGGTTGCAGGAGGTGGCTGGTTCAGGCTCCATATTCTCGATTGCTGGGAGTCTTATCTTAGGTCAGTGTCACAGATTCCTGCAAGTTTCCATTGCTATGGGTTTCTAGCTCATCCCAGAGAGGCCCCAATATTTCAATTGTCTCTCCCAGTATTATCTTCCCCCAACCTGATCCCTCCTGTTCTGATACCCATCTCCCCCTTCCAGCCCTCTTTCTTCATCTACTGGCAATGTCCATTTTATTTTCCTGTCACAGTGAGATCCATATATCTCCACCCCACCTTAAGCCCTTCTTGTTACTTAACATCTCTGGATCTGTGGGTTGTAGCATGGTTCTTCATTACTTTACAGCTAATATTCAGTTATGAGTGAGTCCATACCATGTTTTTATTTTGGGGTCTGGATTGTCACACTCAGGTTGATATTTTTCTAGTTCTATCCATTTGCCTGCCAATTTCTTCATGTCGTCTTTGCTACTATTGAGTAACATTCCATTGTGTGAATGTCTCACATTTTCTTTCTCCACTCCTCAGTTAAGGGACATGTAGCGTGGTTGCAGGTACTGACTATTACAAATAATACTGCTATGAACACAGCTGAACAAATGTCCTTGTGATATGAGTGTGCATCCTTTGGGTGTGTGACCAAAAGTGGTATCTCTGAGTCTTGAGGTAGTTTGATTCCAAATTTTCTGAGAAACCCCAATATTGTCTTCCAAAGTGCCTGTGCAAGTTTGTACTCCCACCAGCAATGGAGAAGCATTTCTTTTTCTCTATATCGTCTCCAGCATAAGCTTTCTTTGATGTTTTTGGTCTTAGCTATTCTTCTAGGTATAAGATGGTATCTCAGAATTGTTTTGATTTGAATTTCCCTGATTGCTAAAGATGTTGAACAATTCCTTAAGTGTCTTTTGGCCATTTGAGAGTCTTCTATTGAGAATTTTCTCTTTAGTTCTGTACCCAATTTTTTAATTAGATTATTTGGTAATTTAATTTGAAATTTTAATTTCTTGAGTTCTTTATATATTTTGGAGATCAGTCTTCTGTCTGATGTGGGGTTGGTGAAATCTTTTCCCGTTCTGTAGGCTGCTGTTTTTTTCTTTTGACAGTGTCCTTTGCTTCACAGAACTTGTTCAGTTTTAAGAGGTCCATTAATTAATTGTAGATTATAGTGCATGCACTACCAGTGTTCAGTTGAGGAAATTGTCTCCTGTGCCAACTGAGTTTAAGGTTAGTACCCACTTTCTCAGGTTCAGTGTATCTGGTTTTATGTTGAAGTATTTGATTCACTTGAACTTGAATTTTGTACAGTGTGATAGATATGGATCTATTTGCATTCTCCTACATGCTGACATCCAGTTAGATCAGCACCATTTGTTGAAGATACTCTCTTTCTTCTATTGTATAATTTAAGACTTCTTTGTCAGGAATCAAGTGTCCATAGGGATGTGGATTATCGTTGAGGCTTTGATTTGATTTCATTGATCCACCTGTCTGTTCTTATGCCAATGCGATGCAGATGCAGTTTTTATTATTATTGCTGTGTAGTATAGCTTGAAATAGGGGCTGGAGATACCTTCTGAAGTTCTTTTATTCCACAGGATGGTTTTGGCTATCCTGGGCTTTTGGTTTTTCTATATATAGTTAAGTATTGTTCTTTTAAAGCCTATAAAAAATTGTGATAGAATTTTGATGGGGATTTAATTGAATCTGTAGACTGAAATTGATAAGATGGCCATTTTTACTATGTTAATCCTATCGATCCATGAGCAGGGGGTATCTTTCTATTTTATGATGTCTTCTCGAATTTCTTTCTCTAAAGACTTAAAGTTCTTGTCATGCAGGTCATTCACCCTTTTGTTTAGAATTATTATAAGATATTTTATATCATTTGTGGCTACTGTGAAGGGTGTTGTTTTCCTAATTTCTTTCTCAGCCTGTTTATCGTTTGTGTATAGGAGAGCTACTGACATTTTTGAAGGTATTTTTTGATGAAGGTATTTACCAGTGGTAGCAGTTGTCAGGTAAAACTTTTGAGTCCCTTATGTATTCTATCATATTTTCTGTGAATCGTGATACTCTGACTTCTTACTTTCCAATTTGTATCTCCTGATTTTATTTAGTTTTGTTACTGCTCTAGCTAAAACTTCAAGTACGATATTTGATAGATATGGAGAGAATGGTCAATTTTAGTAGAATTATTTTAATCTCTCTATTTAATTTTTGATATTGTCTATTTCTGGTGACTGGCATGATTTCTGATTTAGCTGGGAATATCTGTCCAAGTTGGGAGTTGATCTTTGTGTGACGCATCCCTTGACCAGCAAGCAGAAGCGACCACGAAATCGAGAATCCTTCCCAAATCACACCTTTATTGGAGTGCTTGGTTGAAGGGGGAATGGGAGACGAGAGAGGAAAGGAGCAGGAGAAGGCCAGAGGGAAAAGGTGAGAGAGAAGCCCAAGCGGCAGCTGCTTTTCTAGGGTGGAGAGGCTCAGAAACTGATTGGTTAATACCATTCCGCTGGAGCCCGGGGTTTCGGGATAGGCTAGGGAACCAAGGCTCAGTTATGCAAAATACAAGCCCAAGGCGCTCTGGCCCGTGCCACGGCAGCATCAAAAGGATCTGTTTACCTCCAAGCTGCAGGACGCCAGCACCATTTAACTGATGGCTCCTTACAGATCTTTTTTTGTTTTGCTTAGTCTTTGGTGTAGCAAGGTATCTCTGCTCATCTGAATGATGTGGTCTGTACCTGTTCTTCTGACTGGTGTTGCTTGTACCATAATGCCAAATACTATTCAAGCTGGTGTGGCTTATGTTTAAACTAACTGGTGTGGCTTTCACCTCAGTGGTGGAAGTCTACCGAAGTTGGAGGCAAGGTCCAGTAGTGGGCCAGTGTAGGTCAAGGCTGTTCACTTGTTCCTGGCCACCCAGACCTAAAACTATATTAATTGCAGCATTGCCTGACTGATGATTCTACCATGTTCCTAGCTAGTTCTTACATTTTGAACTAACCCTTTTCTAGTAACCTATGTATCATGATGTGGCTGTGGCCTACTGGTAAGATTCTGTCCAGCATTTGTCTCCTTCAGTGGTTACATGGTATCTCTCTGACCCCGCAGGAATTCCTGTCTTGCTCTATTCCACCTTGTCATAGACCCAAGAAATTTCTTTATTCATTAACAAATAAAAGCAACAAATATACATAAGGACTTCCCACACAATTTCCCCTTTTCTGTCCAAATAAAAAGGGTGATTTTAACTTTAACATAGCAAGATTACATACTACAAAATAGTTATCAAGGAAGAATTATAGTTACAAAATTTAGTTCACTTACATTTGGCAAGTTAAGGAAAATACTCTATCATCTATCATATATTTGTGGGTCTAAAGTTTTATATATAATCTATATTTGATAATTATAACTATCTTTCTTCAACTCCATCAAGACTACAGAAGAATATAATATGTCTAAGTAAACAAGAAGTGCATTGTAAGCAACTTCCAAAACTCTAGAATTGACAGACATCTCGCTGCCTGGAAAGTTACCCAAAGTTCTTCTCTATCATTATAGCATCCATCTTCAGCCTAAAGGCCCATAGTATCTGGCAGACTTTCCCTTGAAGCAGGAAATTTGAAGATCTCTTGTTTCTTGTACTGGCAAAGTTCATCAGTTGCTTTCTCTGTGTCCTGCAAAATATCTGGCAGTTCTTTTATGAAGTAGAAACCATGAAGTATCATTTTGCCTTCTTTTGGCAAGTTGAGCAGTCATTTTTCTGTGGATCCTGAATGTCCAGTTCATACAATATGCCATTAAACAGTCCAGGCAAGATTAATTTCTTACACAATTAGCTAACAAACTCCATAAAAAGTCTCTTGATTCCTTGATGCCCATCATCCTCTTGAAGCATTGGTCCTACAAGGAGCAGATGAAAAATCCTAATTTCTTAAACATTTTAAATGCCATATTCTGTTAGTCTTTGAAAGGCTTGAAGAATAATTATCCATCTGAAATATATCTCTGTACATCTAGAAAACCTAACTAACATGAATTGAAACTTGACTATTATAGACAATGATCTATTAACCTGTATTTCTTAACTGTACATTACATTTTTAGATGAGCTGCACAAACGCAATACCCTAATCAAGAGTAGAAATACATATACACAGCATAACAAACCAAACTTAAATTTGTATCAATCAACCAAGATTTATACCAGTGCAAAGTATTCATCTCTATAGTATGTCACCCTTTAAATGTAAACAAACATATATAAACAATCATTTAGCGAATTTGACCGTTGTTCTCTAGACTACTTCCTCCTGATTGGGGGTGTTGTTAATCAGGTCTTTCATGGGATATCCTGTATGGTTGGTCCATTTCAGCCAGCAGTCCTGAAGTTGTCGTGGATGTTAGACCATCTGCCCCATTGCTTCAGGGGTCTTTTTTGATCAGACCATATTAGTCAGTAAGGAATCCACAGATTTTTATCCTCTGTGGAAACAAAAGCAGAACCTTTTGTTGCAACATATCCTTAGACCCAAATTTTAAAGTCAAGATGCCTTTAAAACATTTATGTTGGTTTAGCTTAGCAGCCTGAACAATGAAATGTCTCTCTGTACTTAGCTCATTTACAGTCAAAAAATTTAAACAAAACCTGATAACATACACAATCTAGACTCTCTGTATATTATCCATGCTTATGTGGTTTATTTTTCTTAATCTATTATTTTTTCCACAAGTTTCATATTTATCTTTAATCCTTTAAGACTGTCTGTACTCTTTTATATTATAAAGGTCTATACTACTTTTCCTTTCTCTCTCTCAAGCCTATGTACATTTATCCAACACTGTGACCCAGTTAGAGGTCTTTTTCATCTGTATTGATCTTTATTGTGTGCATATCTGTATTATTTTTTGACCAGGAACACTCTTTTTCTTTTAAATGCAAAGTGGGTATGGCTAGAACCAACTCTGAGGGTCTGTCTGTTGGCTCCACCCAGTCCAATATGATGGAGGCATGTTCACTGCCTCTGAGAGCCATGCACATTTCCCCAACTCCATGGTTATAGCAAGTCTATGTCACCAGTAAGCAATTCATAGCATACTGTTCACAGACCCCATTTAAGTGTCAGTCTCATGAAAGAGACAGAGCTGTTCATACAACTAGCGTGTACCAGGAAGCCCCATCCTAAATTAGTCATGCAACCTTCACTGCCAATGTCTCTCTTAAAGTAGCCATGCTTCTGTTTGCTGCCTGCAAACAGAGTCTATCAGAGAAAATGTGGCTTCCAAGAAGCTGTGCTTGGCTCCCATTTTTGTGGGTCTAGAAGCCTTCTTTCTAATTTTTTTTAAAAGCTTTTTTAGGTCTTATGTGGATCCATGGCCCATATGGTGGGTGGCATTTTGTAGGCAGAGGTTGCTTGTTCATTCCTGGCTGCAGACCTGAAATAATCACACAGAAATTATATTAAGTGTGACACTGCTGGACCAATGACTCTAGCATATTCGTAGCTAGCTCTTACATTTTGAATTAACTCATTTCTATCAATCTACATAACATTAGGTGACGGTGGCCTACTGGTAAGGTTCTATCCAGCATCTGTCTCTTTCAGGGGCTACATGGAATCACGCTGACTCTGCCTTCTTTTCTCCTCTATCACCTCTTGGATTTCCCACTTTTCTCTTTTCAGCCCTGTCACAGGCCCAAGCAGCTTCTTTATTCATTAACCAATAAAAGAAACACAATGTATAGAAGAATTTCACACACCAGGCCAGGCATGAGTTGGGATGTCATGGACTGCAGGCAAGGTCACAAGGAACAAAATTCAGGGAAAAGGCAGTTGTGGGGACTGATGGACCACTCACAGGTTCTGACTGGTGTGGCTTTTGCCTGAGTGGCAGGAATCTTCTGGGGTTGGAGGGCAGCACTGAGAAGGGGACCAGGACTATCTGGGATGGTTTGGGCTGTAGGAAGGGTCCAGGAGAACAGGATCCACTTGAACTTCTTTTTGGGTTGAATTCATCAGGCTAACGTAGCATGAATAATAAAAACCCAGGGACAGAGATTAGGCTTCAACCTAAAGATCAGTAAAGCAAATCAACCAGTCATTTGCTCTTATCTCTACCTCAGACTGACATTGAGAGAAATCCTGTCTTCATGAAACCTGAAGACTCCACACCCTACACTCCATACTGCACTGAGTTTCTGTCTCTTTCTCCTTATATTCCTGCCTCAGCCCAGCCATATTACTCCTGTCTTCACCCTTTTAGTGCTGGGATTAAATGCATGTGATCCATAGTGCTGGGATCACCTTTGTGTGATCTCTGTTTCTCTTTTAGGCAGATTCAGTCTTGTTTAATACAGGGTGGCATTGAACTAACAGAGATCTATCTGCCCCTGTCTCCCAAGTCCTGGGATTAAAGGTGTGTGCCATTCCTTGGTCTGTATGACTGACCAGTATGACTACTTTGCCCTCTGATCTTCAGGCAGGATTTATTTATTAAAACACAAACAATATACCACCATAGGCTAATTTAGAGTGTTTTCCTTATCATTCCATAGATTTCCATAACTGGATATAAGTGGTAAGAATATCTGAACCTGGCTGGACAAAGGCAGGTCCAGAGTGTGACACATGGGAAGCAGGTACAGCATCAATGCTGGTCCACTTATTCTGTGGAGTTTTAGTAATGCTCAGTTCATATTGTTGGGTCTGTGGGGGGGGGAGGGTCACACAAAAACGGGGGCAGAGCACCAAACTTTATTTAAGAAAAAAGAATCTGGGAAATAAATATATTAATAATCTCCACGGGGCACAAAAAGCTTACCAGCTAGCCTAGACCACAACCTGAGATGCATTTTGTAAGGATGTGGCAAAGGCCGGTTTCTGAACCCATCTTTTTATAGTAGGGGCACCAAGCATTAGGTCTGAACAAAGGAATTTTTACAATCTCAAGGTAAAACTCAGATACAGATTGCCTTACTTTATAAGGTCCATTAACAGAGTTTTTAAGTTAAACTAGTGTTTGTACTTAATCTATTGTCTGCCTTGGTACTTCCAGGTGGTGTTTGCTAAAGCCTGTGTTCTCCCCTTTGATGCTGCCAGTTTCACATAGCAGAGATAATGCATAACCCAAAGGTCATATATTTATCTCCTAAATGTTGACACAGCTCATATCTGTGGATTAGCTCTCAGTTTTTAGAAATGCTTTGGCTTTGTAAATAGAGCTATGGGTTGTAAAGCAGAGTAACCTGCTGTTAATAGTTAATCCTTAAGCAAGTGAGGAAGCTGCTGACAGTTTATCCTCATTCTCCTAGGCTTACAACTTTATATTTCTTTATTTCTATATTCCTATTTTTGCAATCTACATTTTATTTTCTCATTCTTGGACCCAACAATTTCAGATGTTATTAAAATATTCATCCTTGAGAAGTGGTGCAGGGCCCTTTCTGCACAGGTTTTAGACTTGGCTTTGAAGAGGACCTGGCACTAGTGGTTTTGTGTGTTGTGCTGCAAGTTATACTACAGGGAGCTGAGTGGAAAGCTTGGGCAGTCTGGGAAATCACGACATGGCTGTTTTCAGTACTGTAGCTGTATAGTAGAGTTTGAAGTCACGGATTGTGATGCCTCCAGAAGTTCTTCTATTGTACAAAATTGTTTTGGCTATCCGGGTTTTTTTTTGATTTTCCATATGAGGTTGAGTACTGTTTTTTCGAGGTCATCTGCCTTGAGTGCTGGGACTGGATTGTAAGTGCAACCTGGCAGGAGGGAGTTCCTGTGTTTCAATAGCCTGCCTGAGGAAAGGTAGGCTCTGTGTCAGCTCAGCGACATTCCTGGCCAGCAAAGGGCAGTGATCCTCTAGCGGACATCCTTTGGAGGGGTGAGTTTGCTCCTGACCTGCAGCAGAAGCCCAGCAAGGAAGAGTGCAGACATTCCCTGTCCCCCTTGACTCCCTGGTCACTCTGCAGAGGTGGCTTCTCCCTGCTAAGCTCTCCTGTCTCCTATCCCAGCTTTCACTCAGGTAGCCCTTCCTCTATTCCTCCCTTCCCCCTGGGGCCATAAAATCCCCCAGCTCATCTGTCATGCCTGCTGGGACTGGATTGCAAGCGCAACCCAGCAGGAGGGAGTTCCTGTGTTTCAATAGCCTGTCTGTGGAAAGGTAGGCCCTGTGTCAGTTCAGTTACATTCCTGGCCAGCAAGGGGCACTGATCCTGTAGCATAAGATCCATCAGAGGGGTGAGTTTGCTCCTGACCCATGGCAGAAGCCTGGCAAGGAGGAGCTCAGACATTCCCCGTCCCCCTTGACTCCCTGGCCACTCTGCAGGGGTGTCTCCACCCTGCTAAGCTCTCCCGCCTTCTATCCCAGTTTTCACCCAGGTTGCCCTTCCTCTATTCCTCTCTTCCCCTTGGGGCCATAAAATCCCCCAGCTCAGCTGCCTTGTGCGCTGGGACTGGGCTGTAAGTGCAACTCAGCAGGAGGGAATTCCTGTGTTTCAATAACCTGCCTGAGGAAAGGTAGGCCTTCTTTCAGTGAGGTCCCTGCCCAACAAGGGAACCTGACCCAGTATTAGAAGATCCAATAGAGAGCATTTGAAGGAAGAGATGGGCAGACGCCAAGGCAAAAATTCCTCCAACAATCTGAAAAACTACATGAAAACACCAGATTCCAGCGACCCTACAATAGAAGGACTGGAACACCTTAATCCAGAAGAAGTGGAAAAAAGTGTTGTTATGAAAGCAATAGAGTACATTAAATAGGATATGAATAACTTCCATAAAGAATTGGATGAGAAATATAACAAAAAGTTTGAAGAAATGAGTAAAGAAATGGATGAGAAGTATAACAAAAAGTTTGAAGAAATGAGAAAATCCATAAACAATACCGTGGGAAACCAGAAAAAAAAACAAAACAATAAAACAGGTAATGGAAACAGTTCAAGAATTGAAAACTGAAATGGAGGCAATGAAGAAAATACAAATCGAGGGCTGGCAGGATATGGAAAACCTAGGTAAATGAACGGAGACTACAGAATCAAGCATAACCAATAGAATACAAGAGATTGAAGAATGAATCTCAGATTCTGAAGACACCATAGAGAAAATAAACACTCTGATCAAAGAAAACGGAAAATCCAACAAATTCTCATCACAAAACATTCAAGAAATCTGGGACACAATAAAAAAAACCAAATCTAAGAATAATAGGTATTGAAGAAGGAGAAGAATTGAAGATCAAAGGCCCAGAAAATATATTCAACAAAATTATAGAAGAAAACTTTCCCAACCTAAAGAACGATATCCCTATGAAGGTTCAAGAGGCATACAGAACACCGAATAGAATTGATCAAAAAAAAATCCCCTCGCCATATAATAATCAAAACACAAAACATACAGATTAAAGAAAGAATATTAAGAGCTGCAAAGGAAAAAGGTCAAGTACCTTATAAAGGTAAACCTATCAGACTTACACCGGACTTCTCTATGAAACCATGAAAGCCAGAAGGTCCTGGATAGAGGTACTGCAAAAACTAAGAGACCATGGATACAAGCCCAGACTACCTTACCCAGCCAAGCTATCGTTCACTATCAATGGAGAAAACAAAATATTCCAGGATAAAAACAAATTTAAACAATTCGTAGACACAAATCCAGCCCTACAGAAAGTAATAGAAGGAAAATCGTAACCCAATGAATCTAACGTTGCCAACACTGCCTACAATAACTCAGACATCTAGCAACCCTTCACAAGCATAACTCAAAGAAGGGAAACACACAAACTCTACTACAAAAAAAAAAATAACCGGAGTCAACAACCACTGTTCATTAATATCACTTAATATTAATGGACTCAACCCACCTATAAAAAGGCACAGACTAAGAGATTGGATACAAAAACAGGATCCAACATTCTGCTGTTTACAAGAAACACACCTCAACCACAAAGATAGACATTTACTCAGAGTAAAGGGTTGGGAAAAGGTTTTTCAAGCAAACGAACCTAAGAAACAAGCAGGTATGGCCATTCTAATTTCCAACAAAATTGACTTCAAACTAAAATCAATCAGAAGAGATGGAGACAGACATTTTATACTCATAACAGGAACAATTCATCAGGAGGAAGTATCAATCCTGAATATCTATGCCCCTAATATAAAAGTACCCACTTATGTAAAAGAAAAACTTTTAGAACTCAAGGCAGTCATCAAACCACACACACTAAGAGTAGGAAACTTCAACACACCTCTCTCATCAATGGACAGGTCAATCAGACAGAAACCCAACAGAGAAATAAGAGAATTAATAGAGGTAATGAATCAAATGGACTTAACAGATATCTATAGAACATTCCACCCAAATAGGAAAGAATACACCTTCTTCTCTGCAGCTCATGGAACCTTTTCGAAAATTGGTCACATACTCGGTAACAAAGCAAAATTCCAAGGATACAAAAAAATATCAGTAACCACCTGTGTCTTGTCAGATCACCATGGAATAAAGTTAGAATTCAACAGCAATTCTAACCCCAGAAAGCCTACAAACTCATGGAAGCTGAACAGTCAACTACTAAATCAACCCTGGGTCAAGGAAGAAATAAATAAAGAAATTAAAGTCTTCCTTGAATTTAGTGAAAATAAAGACACAACATACTCAAACCTATGAGACACAATGAAAGCAGTGCTAAGAGGAAAGTTCATAGCACTAAGTGCCCAATTAAAGAAAATGGAGAAAGCACACATTGGAGACTTAACAGCAAACCTGAAAGCTCTAGAAAAAAAAGAAGCAGACTCACCCAGGAGGAGTAGGAGACTGGAAAAAATCAAACTGAGGGCTGAAATCAACAAAATAGAAACACAGAAAACAATCCAAAGAATCAATGAAACAAAAAGTTGGTTCTTGGAGAAAATCAACAAGATTGACAAACCCCTACTCAAACTAATCAAACGGCAGAGAGAGAACACTCAAATTAATAAGATCAGAAATGAAAAGGGGGACATAACCACAGACACAGAGGAAATTCAGAGAATCATTAGATCTTACTACAAAAGCTTATATGCCAAAAAGTTGGAAAATGTATATGAAATGGACTGGTTTTTAGATAAGTACCATTTACCAAAGTTAAATCAAGACCAGGTGAACAATCTAAATAGACCTGTTAGTTGCAAAGAATTAGAAGCTGTTATCAAAAACCTCCATACCAAAGAAAGCTCAGGATCAGATGGTTTCAATGCAGAATTCTAACAGAACTTCCAAAAAGAGCTAATATCTATACTCCTTAATGTATTTCACAATATAGAAACAGAAGAGTCATTGCCAAATTCTTTTTAGGAATCTACAGTTACCCTGATACCAAAACCACATAAAGACACAACCAAGAAAGTGAATTACAGGCCAGTCTCACTCATGAACATTGACGCAAAAATTCTCAACAAAATCCTGGCAAACCGAATCCAAGAACACATTAGAAAAATTATCCATTATGATCAAGTAGGCTTCATCCCAGAGATGCAGGGCTGGTTAAACATATGAAAGTCTATCAATGTAATCCATCATATAAATAAACTGAAAGAAAAAAACCATATGATCATTTCATTAGATGCTGAAAAAGCATTTGACAAAATTCAACACCCCTTTATGATAAAGGTGTTGAAGAGATTGGGGATACAAAGATCATACCTAAATATAATAAAAGCTATTTACAGCAAGCCAACAGCTAACATCAAACTGAATGGAGAGAAACTCAAAGCCATCCACTAAAATCAGGAACACGACAAGGCTGTCCAGTCTCCCCATACCTCTTCAATATAGTGCTTGAAGTTCTAGCAATAGCAAGATGACAACATAAGGGGATCAAGGGGATTCGAATAGGAAAGGAAGAAGTTAAACTCTCGTTATTTGCAGATGATATGATAGTGTACAGAAGCGACCCCAAAAACTCTACCAAAGAACTTCTACAGCTGATAAACACCTTTAGTAATGTGACAGGATACAAGATCAACTCCAAAAAATCAGTGGCCCTCCTATACACAAAGGATAAAGAAGCAGGGAGGGAAATCAGAGAAACTTCACCATTCACGATAGCCACAAATAGCATAAAATTTCTTGGGGTAACTCTAATCAAGGAAGTGAAAGACCTATTTGACAAGAACTTTAAGTCTTTGAAGAAAGAAATTGAGGAGGATACCAGAAAATGGAAAGATCTTCCTTGCTCTTGGATTGGGAGGATCAACATAGTTAAAATGGCAATTCTACTAAAAGCAATCTATAGATTCAATGCAATCTCGATCAAAATTCTTCACAGACCTTGAGAGAACAATAATCAACTTTATATGGCAAAATAAAAAACCCAGGATAGCCAAAAAATCTTATATAATAAAGGAACTTCTGGAGGTATAACCATCCCTGACTTCAAACTCTATTACAGAGCTACAGTAATGAAAACAGCTTGGTATTTGCATAAGAACAGAGAAGTCGACCTATGGAATCGAATAGAAGACCCGGATATTAACCCACAAACCTATGAATACCTGATTTTTGACAAGGGAGCTAAAGGTATACAATGGAAGAAGGATAGCATCTTTAACAAATGGTGCTGGCATAACTAGATGTCAACCTGTAGAAGAATAAATGTAGATCCATATCTATCACCATGCACAAAACTCAAGTCCAAATGGATTAAAGACCTCAACATTAATCTGACCACTTTGAACCTGATAGAAGAGAAAGTGGGAAGTACTCTACAAGACATAGGCACAGAAGACCACTTCCTAGGTAGAACCCCAGTAGCACAGACAATAAGAGAATCAATGAATAAATGGGACCTCCTGAAACTGAGAAGCTTCTGACTGGGAGAAGATCTTCACCAACCCCTCATCAGACAACGGTCTGATCTCGAAAATATGCAAAGAATTCAAGAAACTAGACACTAAAACTCTAATTAACCCAATTAAAAAATGGGGTACTGATCTGAACAGAGAATTCTCAACAGAAGAACTTTGAATGGCCAAAAGACACTTAAGGTCATGCTCAACCTCCTTAGTGATCAGGGAAATGCAAATCAAAACAACTTTGAGATACCATTTTACACCGGTCAGATTAGCTAAACTCAAAAACACCAATGATAGCCTATTCTGGAGAGGATGTGGAGTGAGGGGAACACTCATCCATTGTTGGTGGGAATACAAACTTGAGCAGCCACTGTGAAAATCAGTGTGGCGGTTTCTCAGGACACTGGGAGTCAACTTCCCTCAGGACCCAGCAATCCCACTCTTGCTGAGATGCCCTATCATACCACAAAAACATTTGTTCAACTATGTTCATAGCAGCACTCTTTGAAATAGCCAGAACCTGGAAACAACCTAGGTGCCCCTCAATAGAGTGTGGTTAAAGAAGGTGTGGGACATATATACATTAGATTTTTGCTCAGCTGTAAAAAACAATGACATCTTGAATTTTGCATGCAAATGGATGGAAGTAGAAAACGCTTTACTGAGTGAGGTAACCCAGACCCAAAAAGAGGAATATGGTATGAACTCACTCATAAGTGGATTCTAGCCATAATTATAGGTCTTTGAGCCTATAATTTGTGATCCTAGAGAAGCTAAATAAGAAGGTGAACCTGAAGAAAGTCATATAGTTATCCTCCTGGTTATTGGAAGTAGACAAGATTGCCAGGCAACACTGGGTGCACGGGGGGTGGGGAGAGGGCTAGGGAGAAGGGAGTAGGGAAGGATTGGGGAAATTTGGGGGAATGGAATGGGGGGAGGGAGGAAGGAAGGATATGGGAGCAGGGAAGTATATATCTCAACTAAGGGAGTCATTTTAGTGTTTGCAGAAGACTTGATTCTAGAAGGGTTCCCAGGTCCAGGTCCAAGGACAGCTCCCCAGATTGTTCCCTGGACAGCAGAGCAGAGGGTGCCTGAACTGGCCTTGGCCCATAACCATACTCACGAATATTTTGCATATCACCATAGAACCCTCATCTGGCGATGGATGGAAATAGAGACAGAGATCCACATTGGAACACTGGACTTAACTCCCTAGGTCCAAATGAGAAGCAGAAGGAGGGAGAACGTGAGCAAAGAAGTCAGGATCAGAGTGAACCCTCATCCGACGATTTATTGGAGCACTGGACTGAGCCCCCAAGGTCCAAATGAGGAGCAGAAAGAGGGAGAATATGAACAAGGAAATCAAGACCGTGAGGGGTGAGCTCACCCACTGAAGGGGACTGATCTAATGACAGCTCACCAAGGCCAGCTGGACTGAGACTGAATGAGCATGTGATCAAACCAGATTCTCTGAATGTGGTTGACATGGGGACTGTCTGAGAAGCCATTGATAATGGCTCTGGGACTTGTTTCCTCTGCATGTGCTGGCTTTTTGGGATCCTAGCCTGTTTGGATGCTCACCTTCCTAGACCTGGAGGGAGCGGGGAGGAACTTGAACTTCCCACAGGGCAGGAAACCCTGACTGCTCTTAGGACTGGAGAGGGAGGAGGAGAGGAATTGGGGGGAGTGGGAGGGTATTGGGAGGAGGGGAGGAAGTGGAAATTTTTATAAATAAATTAATAAGTGAATTAAAAAAATAAAATGTTCATCCTTACTTTCATCGTTTCTTTCTGTTTTTTTTTTTTTTTGTGAACAGAGCTGGGGCAGTTTCTCTGTGATATCTAGATTAACCAGATGGCTTTCTTTTTCCTATCGAAACTGTCGCTTGGCTTATAGCTGGAGCTCTTAGCCACTGACATTTTTCCACGTTGACATTCTATTTTCTCTCTGCTTGTAGTATCACTGTGTTCCCAAAGCACCATATCCCCAGGTCCTGTGTGTTGGAAATGCTTCTCTTGGACACTGGCTCCACTTTGTCTCATTACGTGGCTCTGCCTATGTGTTCATTGTCTTCACATAACAAAGTGAGTACAGCTTATGGAAATAAGTAACACCAATGAACTCCAATGTCAGTGCTTTGGCTTCATTCCATGACCTCTTTCTTGGTGATCCCCTCCTCCTACTTAGTGCTAATTTTGATTTAAGTGATGCTGGTAAGATATCAAAAAATCAGATATGATTAATATAAAAGGTTCGTACCTGCCTTGGATGTAGATTATATAGCACTCTCATTACAATCACCTTTATTTTGGTCTGAAATAGTTTCCTTTAGTTTTTCGTCTTTATCATAATTAAGAAATTTTGCTGCATGGCCACATTTGCTCCTACAATGAGTTGAATAATTCACTATGCTGTCACTTCTGCCATAGGGCAAATCTTTGCCCTTGACAAGATGTTCATGAAGTATTGTAGTATTCACCCTTGGCTCCGTTCAGGTCACCCCTGTTAGCAGTGTATGGATGAAGAAGCAAAAAAAATTGCTTACTGAATTTTCAGGACACTGGAAAGACTAAATTCAGTATTTCAAGATTAAGATTTTAAATTACTCAAGGAGACTAGAAGACTCCATCAAAATAAATGGAAGAGAATTTAAAATAGAAGTAGGAGAATTGTGAACTTAAATATAAAAAAATGAACCGTAGCTGTGAGACAGAGATGCTGCTTGGAAAAGAACTGGAAGTATTCAGTTCACTTTTTCGGTAACAGCCAGAGACATGGTGAATGTATGACCCCCACACATTTTATTTATTGGTCCTAAGCATTGCCGTGCATGACACTGATGTTTCACGTGGCAGTTTAACATGCTATTTGCAGAAAATACATTAAAGAACTACGCATGGCAAATCCTTAAACTTTGCTTAATACTTGACATGTAGATGAAATTAATGGGAAGTATTTCTTTAGGGACATTCTTTTCTGGGCATTTCAATAAATAACAGTAAAACAAAGAACTTCATGTTTTATAAGGTTGCCTTTGATCAAACTCTCTTAAATTCCACTTCTTTCAGTCGTAGTTTTAAGTCTTAGTCAATTTATGTCAGCATTTCTGGCATCTAATTTGCCAGTGTTTTATATCATTGGAGAAGCAGTCTTAATGTTTTATACTCCATTAATAGGCTGCTACAGACATATTCAAGATGCTTCTGCAGAATCGTTTTTGTTGTTTCCTTTTTCTTTGAAAATTTCATATTTGAGTCTATTATGTTTGAATCATTCCTATCCACCGTCATCCTCTCAAATTCATCCTGTGGTCTCCTAACCATCCCACTTGAATTCATGGCCTCTGCTGTATACATATGTATTTGCTCATGCATGCACACACACCCACACACACATGCACACATGTACACGTGCACACATACACAATGTTTGGTTCCTGTTGCTGGGATAAGCACCAAAACAAAAGAATTCTGGGAAGGAAAGGGTTTATTTCAGATTACTGTTTTCAGTCCATCACAAGACTACAAGAACTTGGAACAGAAAAAGAAACTTGGTACTGAAGAAAGTTGTTTTTCTGGCTGTTCCCTGACTCACATTCAGCTACCTTTCTTATGCAGCTCAGGTGCACTTGCCTAGGGGTAGCACCGCCCACAGTAAACTGCACCCGCCTCTACCAATTAACAATGAAGAAAATGCCCTAAAGACAGGACCACAGGCTAATCTTAGTTCAGGTTTTGTCTTCTCCTTATTGTCAAATTGACAAACAAGATTAGCCATCACATATGCATATTTGCATAAACTCACATCTACTGAGTCTAATTAATGTTCTTATTTGCATGTGTTTACAACTGACAATTTAGGATTAGGATTTTGTCCCTGAAAACAAACAAAACAAAAAACACAAAGCAAAGCAAAACAAATATTAAAAACAGACCCTGATCCCCTTTCCTCAACAGCCATTAATTGCTTTTAGCTCTTCACTTAGAGTGGGGCCTCCTGAATACTCCCCAGCCATGCTGCTGTGTGTTATTCCAGGCACCAAAATATTGTTCTTTTTAAAAGAATATGATGATGGAATTGCCCTGCGGCTCGCAGAGTCCGGCAAGGATGGCCGTGAGTCCCTGCAGCGCCATGCGGCCGGGGAGTCAGGCGGGCAGTTACGGCGGATAAAAGGCTCATAGGACATAGTATTATTTAAAGAAGAGGGAGACATTTATTGCTTAAAAGAGAGAAAACAGAGAGAAAACAAAGACACACGTACATACGAGACAAAACAAACACACACCAGAGAGAGAGAGAGAAGATGGCGGCGGGGGGAGGGCCAAAAGTGGCTGGGATGGGCGTGGTTAGTTCTTAAAGTGTCCTAATGAAATAACACTGTGGCCCTTGAAGGTTTTATGTAGGCAATATATTGTTGGGAGTTCATGGCACAGAATTCCAAGTCTGCTCTGTCCAGAAGGGGCTGTGCCAGTCTTGGACTCTTACAATCTTTCTACCTCCTCTTTCAAGATGTTCCCCGAACCGTAAGTATAGGAGCTGTGGTATGGATAACCCTCTTGGGATGGCACACCACACTGCTGTGTATTTGCATTTTGACCAGCTGTGGATCTTCCTAGTCTTCATCTTCTTCAAAAAGAAGTTTCCTTTGGGAGATGTGGGTGCCACACTTTCCTATGAGTATAAGGAAAAGTATTCATAGAACAGTTGGAATACTGTATTAATTTAACAATATGGTGTAGTAGGTTCTGTTGTATGCACATGGGTTCTCAGCTGGGTTTATATTACCATGCATGAATTCTGTTCTATTGAGCAGAACTTGGGTCCAATTAGACAGTTGCTTGTTACTCTATCAAAAGTACATGCCACTACAGAAACACTGGGGACATCCAACAGGTCCCATCGTTGTTCCAGCTCTCAGGCATTCAGACTGGGTAGGGCTGGATATGGACCACTTTCCCCACCTTGGTAGCTTGCACAACTTCTTTCCACATCATGAAAATTAGCCTTTCTTGAGTGTACTTTAGGTCAGTGTTAGGAATTTTCTTTACGCGAGCTCTCTGCATATGCAAATATCCCAATCAAGCCAAATTACAACAAGCCCGGTTAAAAAATACCAGGTTTAATGGGAATCCTGTGCTCTTGGGTAGCCCCCTGAGAAGGAGCCAGGAAGCAGCAAAGGCAACCTCTGGAGGGGGGTGGAGATCACAAGGGAGCTTTCCAGGGAAGCAGTTTAAATAGATTGGGGGAGCGGTCAAGATTTTGGCAGGCTGTCTTGACCCTCCTCCAGGGAGGGGTCAAGGCTTGGTGAGCACAAGGACAGGATCTCCAAAGGCGGAGGCAGAGACCAGGATTTACAGTCAGAACCAGCCTGATTTCTTCAAGTACTGTGGTTGAAGTGTGTAGTGTCTTTAGTCCTAGGGTTTTACTTAGTTACTCTGGCATGCAACCAAGAGCAATGAGAATAGCTTATTGCTTTGTTAATGTACAGGTGTTGGCTCAGCTGGTTGGTTGGCACTCCTAGGTGTGTTCTGTAAGGAATGAAGATGACTCCACCATGGAAATACTAGTGCTAGCCATTTTCTACTAGCTAGAGATGGAATCAACTGTTACCAATTTCATGATTTAAAACATGAGTAAAATTGCAACCATGAGTGTGAATGTAGGTTCATGTCAAAATATGTAACAGTAAGGCTAGACATACATCTTAGCTGGTAGATTCTTCCTTAGTATGCACCCGGATTCAGGTCCCAGTACTTCATAAGACCAGGCATGCAGGCACATATCTGTTATCCTGAAACTTGGGAACTAGAGGCAGGAGGATCGGGAATTTGAGATCATCCTTAACTACATAGCAAGGTAGAGGCCAGTTGAGATATACAAGACGAAACAAAACAAAACAAAACAAAACCATATACATCGATAATAGGCATGTTTAAATGTATTCGTCTCAATGTAGGAGGCCATCTTTGGAGAGGAACACTGTAGAGCAATGAATTCTACATCTCATATCAAACCTGGTGAGTTCCACAAAAGTTGAAATCCAGCCTTTCCTAGTGGTTTCTGAACACCACTGGAGTTAGTGGCAAGTCCACACAGCGATATTAACAGTGTCTGGTTTCCACTTACATAAAGTCATCCAACGGAATCTTGGGCGAATCCATTCACAGATGCTGTGGCATAGTCTAGCACTAGTGGGAAGTGGTGTTGGAATGATTATGAAACACGGAAAAGAGAGTTCTTAGCAGAAGAAATTTAATATTCTGTTTCCGTGCCTGTCTTAAGGCATGCCTTGTATTTCTATTCATGAGAATGGGATTTCGTGTTCCCCTCCTGAATAGTGTGGGGATGGCCCTGAGGGCTCAATAAATTTGAACCATCTTTGAACAGTTCCTAAGAAGTCCTCACAAAGCAATCAAATTATTAAAAATTGATTTTTTGCACTGTAACACAGACATCTAGCAGAAGTAGTATTGAAAATAAATTTTCATTGAATGATATCCTTGCTGAGTATTTTAAAATTGCATGCAGCAACTGTGTCCTCCTCCTGGCATTAACAGATAAGAAGGGTCACAATTCCCAGCTCCTTGGAATCTAAAATAGGCTGTCAGAGAGGAATATGGAGTGAAAATTAAAGAGCTGGAACAACTTGGGAGTCTGTGGGTCAAAGATTAAATTCACCTTCATTCAGGAGACAAGAGCAGCCGGCAGCTAAATGCTGAAGGGGGTTGGTTTGGGAACACAGAGCCAAGGAGGTTTGGGCGGGAAAAGCTCAAGAGCAGAGCTGTTTATGAAGTCTTGGCATGTGTAGGACACTCGGATCGGGAAAGCACAACCTTCTTTCCCTGCGCCCAGCTTTCCCTCGGCAGCGGGGGTGCACGCTTCCGTTTGTCCTCCTCCATGAGCTGCATTGACAAAGAGGCTTCGCACCTCTTGACGTCTCACCACGTGCTCATGTTAAATTTAAAGCTTCCATTTGCTTGCTCTGTTCTGCCTTGCTCTAGATGTCAGTCTCTGAGCTGGCTGTAAAGAAATCACTAATCCGAAAACAATGACAATTTCACTCAGGTAAATTCCCACCTGTGATCTTGGGACATTTAGACTTATTTTTCTCTGAAATAAAATGATGGTATAAATTTTTGACGTTGAGATATTTGAAATTAGGTATTGAATGGAATGTTTATCATAAGTGTTTGCTCATTCTGAAAAAGACAAATAATTTTTACTTTTGCTTTTTAAATTTCATGTTTGGCAATGCTGGGACTGAGTCTCTTGAAGGTTTGTTTGAGAGAATAATTTTCTTGTCTGAATTTCAGAAAAGTTTCTGTGGAACCATAGATTCTTTCACTTTCTGTGCTTCAGTTGGAAACCGATATAAAAACCATCCTACAATCATTCCTAATGTAAGACACCAGGTGTTCTTACTGCCTTCTTTCGTATTTGTTCTTACTTAGGTGTCTGTGTGTGGGGGTGCAGTGCCCATAGACGCCAGAAGAGGGCGTCTGATCTGCTGGAGTTACGGGTGGTTGTGAGCTGCCTGATGTGAGTCTGGAAACAGAATTTCAGTCCTCTGGAAGTGCAGCTTCTGCACTTCACCACTGGCTTCAGCTTCTCACTCTATGTCTTAAAGTGCATGATGTTTTCTGATTGTTTTTCTACTTTTCATAATTAAATATCTGTTATTTAGATCCTATTATGCTTTGCAATGTGTTATCAATTTTTTAGGTTAAACATTAACAATTGCAAAATCTTCATTTAATTCTTATCTTTTGTTGTAGTAAAAGCAAAATTAGTATGCTTAAGATTAATGGACAATCCTATTAAAGGATGACTTTTGTTGATTAATCCCTCTATGGGTTTGAACTTGCCAGGTACTTTTATCATCTGAGCATACCTAGAGCAGTGTTAATTTTTGGTTTAGAGAAACAGAGAATATTCCACAAAAGCACAGTTTGAATCTCGCTCTCTGTAATACATTCAAATGCAGCTGATACTTAATATGTACCACCTATTTAAGGGAACACCATAGAAAGGAAATATGTTTAGGAAGATGAAATTAAAAATCCTAAACAATAGCCACAATGTGGAGGAATTTTCTACTACATATAATATACTCCTATTTTTTAAAGTCACATCTAAGTAATAAAGGGCATCAGTGACAAGCACAGAGCTGATGTTTGTATCCCTGGATATCCCACACCCCAGGAGAGCCTGTCAGACGCCCCATCGCTGTATGCGGTAGGAGTGCAGTTCCTCTTCTAACGGACATCTTCACTCAACAAGTCAGAGTCATCCAAGTTCTAATTAAGTACTTTCGGCAGTTCAAAAACCATTTAATTTGGAAAACCAAGAAGTAACCATTACCATAGCAAAATCTTTTGATTTTAATGTATACAACGCTAATAATTTATAATTTCAGTTGAGAGCCTAGTCTTTAAGGCCGAGCCTTTGTTCCCGTCCCCATTATTTAATAGAAATTAATGATAACACTCATCAGATTGAGTAAATGAAATGACTAGTGCTTGGTTTTGATAACAGAAGTCTATTATTTCACACATTCATTCAACTTGGACAAAATCTACTCTAGACGTTGAGAAAGAATATTTAATGAGTGTCAGACTCCGACATTTCACACAGTGTGAAAACTGAGGTTTAACTCCTTTGTGGCTCAGAGACAGTGCAGTTTACGGGATGCATCTAAGCACACAGTGTAAGATCTGTTCCTGAATGTTTCTGTTTATGATGTTACAGGAAAAAGTAAGGCAGTGAAGACGTGTTATAGCTTGGATGTGAAATGTCCCCCATAGACTTATGTGCCTTAACACCCGCTCCTCAGTGGAATGTGCTGTTTTTCAAGGTCAGGAAATCTATTGGCATGAACGTAGTTGGTGTTTTATGGCAATGTGGAAGGGTGGAGGGGTATAGCTGGCTGAGCTCTTCACTTCCTGGCCCACCCAGATATTATCAAGCCAGGCAACAAGTTCTCACTACTCCATTCCTCCCCTACCACAAGACTGCAAGTTGAAATAAATCCTTTTTCCCTTAAATTGCATCTCATTGGTTATTTGGTCACTATGATGAAAAAGAACTGAACATAGAAATCCCTAATAGAATGCTTCCCTAATAGTAATGATCTCACATACTAATACAGTGCTATGTGCTAAATACCCTTTAAAGGCATGTGTATGTTTGCATATGCATATATACATATATTCTCCAGCTTTCATGATACAGATCAGAAGCATGGAAGGTCACACTGGCCATGTGCTAGCTGACCAGAAATGAGGCTTCTGAATTTTGTATCTTCATTACCACGTTCACATAATATACAGAATAAGATCACTGTATACATATGCATAATTAAAAATGGATCATATTTTGTTGACTCTAGTATCTAGTAGGGTTTTACATACTTTATTCTCAATAGGACACAGGTTCCTTATCTATAACTAGCAATAATAATGTTTTTAATATTTTCTTGACTGAAATGTCCTCTAAGATCAGAGTATAGTCTATCGATTCAACTAGAACACCTTTGAGAGAGAGAGAGAGAAAGAGAGAGAGAGAGAGAGAGAGAGAGAGAGAGAGAACGTGTGATTAAGAATGACTTTCTGACAAGAGGGAGCTGTGACTGTTACATCAGTGGGTGGCTCTGTTTGTGCAAACAGAAACTCTCGGATTCTCTGAGAAGGCTGTTTCTGTAGTCTTATAACCTAGAACTAAGGAGCCACATCATGTTAGAACTAGAGATGACTTTAAACTGCCCTAAACATGTGACTTCACAATGCCCGATTTTATTTTTATTCAAGATTCTTCTGTGTTATTGATGCTGTTGTTGGGTTTGCCTTCAGTCTGTGGATAAGATTGTGGGCAGGGTGGCCCTATGTGATCTGAGTTGTCCGATTTCTTGTTGACAGCCTGCCTGTTGGCCAGAACTCTCAGTATGCGATGCTGACTGACTGGCATATCTCTCAATCTGCACTCATCTAGTTTGGGTTTGCTTATGCACCAGAGCGCTGAATGCTCGAGAGAAGGTGGGTTCTCAGGCCTCAAGTCAGCTTGCCCTGCATGTTATCATTAGCTTGCTACAGCACAATGCACGGTGAAGCCCAGAGTTATTCTGAACAGTTGATCAAGGACATCACTGGCGGAAATTCTGTGCCTCACCAATACTCATCAGGAACTCTGTGGACTGTCCTCAGGACTTCTATATGTCGATAAATTCAAAACATGGCGATCACACAGCTTGAGGAGGACCATACAGATAATTTTAAATCACCGTGGGCTGAAAACTGTGCATGGTGCTCTATGGTGAGTAAGTTCCACTTAAGTATCAAGGCAACAGGATTTGTAACTCTTCCATGTACTAAGCTTTATTTTGGGTTATTTTTATTTTACGACATTAGTTGAAGCTGAATTAATTTTATATTATCATTAAATGCATAAAAATCTTATGAATAAAGGTTGTCATATTTGTTTGATATGGTTCTCCGAACACACAAAAAGTTGAAATTACTATAAGGAAAGATTTTTATGCTAAAATAAAATTATTGAGCAGCATATTTCTCTTGTGCAATTTTGTTACCCTACAATGATTTTATATGATTTTCCC
Source organism: Myodes glareolus (assembly GCF_982192425.1). NCBI lineage: Eukaryota > Metazoa > Chordata > Mammalia > Rodentia > Cricetidae > Myodes > Myodes glareolus. The sequence continues at coordinate 56,820,613 of NC_142045.1, forward strand.
TTTAAATTCCAACAGTTATGGAAGACATAAAAGATAAATATGAATTTATTCCTTACAGCATATAGCTATAAAATAACTTCATTTCAGCTGCGCTTTTGATATGCTAGTTAGTTTTGCCCTCTTTCTGGCACTAAACATCTATGAAAGTGTGGTTCCTCTTGACATTGATGGTTTCCATGTTGATCTTTACATCTGACCTACAGATTTGCTGTAATTTATAATACAGCACTGATACCGGTCACAAGGAGCATCATTGTAGTGCTTGGTTATCACTAATGGGGAATCTATGGAAAGTAGACACAAGTCAAACACCAGACACAGACAGATTACTTCCGGTACTGCCTCATTAGAGCTAATACACACAGTTGACGCTCAGAATCAGAGACAATGCAAACAGTAGGTGCTCAGAATCAGAGACAACACAAACAGTAGGTGCTCAGAATTAATCATGTTGATTTCGACTCATAATTGCGATTATGCCAATAAGATAGAGCTGCTGTGCTATTAAAATACACAGCACGGCCAGCTGAAAGGGACACTTTTGGAAACTGGAGATCCCAGCGCTTGGGCTAGGAAGGCTTGGTTTCTGCAGCTTCTCTTCTCCTTGCAGACAAGAACTTGCCTCTTGCCGGGACCTCACATGGTCTAACCTTGGTCCTCTCGTGTTCCAGTGCCTCCTCGTCCTTAGAGAAGGTCAGTCTTCTTAGATGGACCCAAGTTCGGACCTTGTTTTACACTGACTACCTTCTTGCCGGCCTTCTCAAATACAGCCACATTTGAAGTTAGAGACTCAACTCAGAAATTTTCAATTTAAACCAAAAAGTACAGCAAACATTTGGGCCTCCATTAAAAATATGGTTTTAATGATTTTTCTCAATTGTATGTTATCTCTTATTTAAACAACTGACCATTTATAGGTAACGTTCCTTTAATTTTCATCTATTTATATTAATGTAGGTATTTGTCTCTCCGTGGCATTGACTTTTCACAGCCTTGTGACTTAAAATGAGCAGGTAAATTGTTTGCTTCCACATGCTCGGTATGCACCAGTGGAGGGCGAATTGCCAATCATTAACTTTTCTCTCTTGGTTCACCCCTTTAACCCGGTTGCACAGTTTGAATCTCAAGAGTCCTTCAAGGGTCATGGGAAGGCCACAGCAAGGTCTCAGGAGATGGTAGTGTCTTCCAAAGGGGAAGCTAATGGGATTAAGGTATTTCATTTGCAGCATGCCCCTGAGAAGACGGAGGTACCGGTTTCTGTCGCTCTCTCCTTGCTCCTTGGCCATGAGCAATTGAGTAAACTGCTTCAATGTACGTTATGCCATAGGTTGAAAAGCAATAGGGTTACTAACTGTAAATTGATGTCTCACAACTGTAATTCAAAAGAAACTTCTCTTTACAGGATATCTCAGGCAATGGTTGCAACAACAGAGAATGGCATCTCTCTTTCTGTATATTTTGTATGTAATGTATGTATGTATAATTTGTATATGGCATTGAAATACTGTCAGTAGAGAGCCCTGGAGAATCACTGCCAGAAGAAATGGATTCCCCTACCTGATCTGGTACATGCTCACCCTGCTCACCCTGGGCTCCCCTGATCTGGTGCAGGATCACCCTGTGTTCACCTGATCTGGTGCAGAATCACCCTGAGATCTCCTGATCTGGTCCTTGATCACCCTGAGCTTCCCTGATCTGCTGCAGGATCACCCTGCTTACACTGGACTCCCCTGATCTGGCGCAGGATCACCTTGGTCACCGTGTGCTCCCCTGATCTGGTGCACGCTCTCTCTGGGCTCCCAAAGCATGTGTGCTCTTCTACATTATCAGGATCTTGTAACCGTTGCAGCTCCTTTGGAACTAATCTTTGCAGAGCTTCTGGGATTCAGCTGCTAACTGTGGCACATTGTCCTCTCGGATGGGTTTAGCAGACTGCTCCAATGCTGTAGCACTGATTCGCCAGTGTTAGGATCTCCAAATGCACAGTTATTAGCAGCATCCGGTGGCAAATAGATAAGTCCCATCACATAAACATCTGTTGTTTTGGTAGTCGAAAAGCATCTAGGGAGATATCTACGAGAACAACTGCAGGATGCCTTTTCTGGCAAGTTCCAGGTGAGAATTTTCTGCCGAATTACACTGGACTGGCACAGTAGAAACTGGGCTGCCATTTGTGGCCCACTGCCCTCTCCTAGCTGATAAATTCAGGACCCAAGTCCTGTGGAATAAGGAGTCTTTCTTGAATGCTCTGCCTTAGTCCTTAGGGCAGTGGCTATTCTCATTATCTGTGCGTACATGTGTGTGCACATCCACGGAGACCAGAGGATAATGCCAAGTATAGTTCCTCAGGTGCCAACGCCTTCTCTTCTTTAGTTTTGGAGCGGCCCATCTCCATCTCTCCATCACTGACATGGCTTGCATGTCTGAGATGCCGAGCTTCCTTAAAGCGAGTTCTGGTGATTGAACTCAGGTTGTTCTGTTGGTGCAGAAATCACTTTACCAAACTCTCTGATCTATTATTTTTAGAATGGTATTCATTTTATATAGAAATTTAAATTAAAATTATATTTACTTAACAATGACTTTAATAGGAATCTTCTGGCAGCTATCAATTACTGTAGTAAATGTTCCCCTGTTCATAGAACTGTGGCTTCTCTGTCTTGAGTGGATGGGTTCCACCGAGGAAGTAGCTGATGAGAAAAATAACGTACACGCGTCTGTCCAGAGGAGGAATGCAAACGCAGTTCCCTGTGTGCACCAGATGGCACAGGGCAGGATGGAGGAATGAAGAGTGAGTGACATTTTGTTAGCTAAAGGACTTCCTGGTCAGACTGCGAGGCACTCGCTATTGCCTTGTGGAGTTAACCTTGCTCTCTGGCCTTCGCACCTTCCTCTAACGGCCTTTGACCCTTCCATCCTTGTCTATATTCTAGTCTGGCCTTAGTTTGGCATTGTGGCTCACAATACCTGACTGTTAAGTGCAATGGGACTTTGCAAACTGCTTCCCGCTAGTCTGTATTTGAGGTCAGAGGGTTTCTCTAGGAGTTAAAAATGCTTCCAAATCGGGAGTATCAATCAGTGAGCAGTGAATTCTGGAGTGTTGGAAACATGACTTTCCTTGATTTTAATCTATCTGTATTTGTTCTTCGCAGTGGATAGAAATAGGAAGAAAAGATAAGGGCACGGTATAGTTGCCTCATCTCTTGAGGAATGTTCCCAAAGCCCTCACAAGTGATCTCTTCACATTGTTTCTTATTCAGAGTGGTCAGGTAAGCCCTATGATACGGGAGGAAAACATGGAATGGCTACTGAAGGAGAGATAGCCACTGATACTTAGGGCTCCCATGACTCACACATAAATACCAACATAAGAACCATTTGTTAACACACTGAAATTCATTATGTTAACTTTTCTCAAATACTGTAAGATTATCCTTTAAAACCAATTAAAGGACAGTTAAATTTTACCAAGTTCTTATAAGAAACATTTGAAAAAATAATAATTACATTAAGAAATAGAATCTTCCATTTGTTTAACTTCCAAAGCCTTACTTGCAGTTTATGGTTTATGCGAGAGTTCAATCTCCTAGAATAGGATATTATTTAGTGTCCAAAACACTGTTTGATGTTATCAATCTCACATTTCTTATGATGTGTGTAAGGGGGTATAATACATACGCATGTATGGGAGTGTGTATATAATGCATGTGGGGATGAGTAGACACGTGCCTGCACACCATGGTACAGTGGGGAGTGGAGGCCAGAGGACAACCTGGGCTATTGGTTCTTGCGTTCCATTTTGTTATCTTGTTGGACACAGTGTCTCTGTGTTATTTTGCCACTGTATGTGCACGGCAGGCTCTCCCAGCAGCAAGCCTCTAGGGATGTTCCACTTTTCACCTCCCACTCTGTAAGACACTCAGACTACAGACCTGTTCTACTGCGTCCAGCCTTAGTGGGTGCTGGAGATTCAAACTTATGTCCTTAGGCTTGCGCAGCGACTGCTTTCTCTGCTGGGGTCTTTTCTCAGTCTTCAGTAACAACTATTGTTGAGAGACAGAGAGAGAAAGAGAGTGAGATGGGGGAGGGAGACCAGCTACAGAGAGAAGAGGAAGAGGGAGGGAGAGGGGAAAGGGGAGGGCGAGAATACATATTTGTGAGGTGAGGAAGAGCCAAAGAAGATTAGACAGGGAGGAATGGAAAGGGTGGAAGTTTGATTTTCTTTAAGATAAGAATGTAGAACACTGAATTCACTTATTCACCCAAGGTCATTTTCTTGAAAGAGTGGCATTCTCTTGTGCTCTGTTTGAAACCATTCTGTCTGTGGTACAGGTCATGTGAGGAACATGGGAAGTCGAGATGAAGCACTTCAGCATTTTGACATGCACAATGGCTGATAGAACTCAGTTTTACAGTCTCTGGTAGCACTTTGGCAGTGTGTATTTTTAAAAAGCATCTTTTGCAAAAGTCTTAAAGCACTTTCTATTTGCAACATTAAAAGCTTAATAGAAAGCGAGGTAGAATCTGTAGCAGTGGGAAGCATAGATCAATTTGGGAGTAATTACTTCAATTATTTCTAATAAAATCATTTTGTAAAAAGTGAAAATAGTTTTAAGTTTTAAGCATTCATTGAGGATTAAGACTGGCAGTCTCAAGCCTTTGTCTTTCCATAAAAATGAATCCCATTATTCTATATTGAGTTAATAGACTTTCATAGGTGGTTCTTAGATAAAGGAAAGTATATAATTGCTTATACTAATCAAGGACAGCCAAGCCCGTTTTTCTTAAGTGCAGTCATACTGTAATAACAAAAAACGAGGAATATGAATTACAAGTTCCTTCCAAGGGTCATCTGTTTTGTATTAGATGCCAGATGAACATTAGACCCCACTGAGATTTTTGTCAACCCTGAATTAGTTGCTAATACCCTTGAACTTTTGTAGAACACAAACATTGGAGTTAGTTTCAAGCCATAACTTAACAATCATCAATTATGACCTGGGGCAAGGCATTTAAATATTCCGTGTCTCCATTTCCACCTCTAGACTCTGGAAATAACAATATCCACACTGTCGTCCTGTCGGGTTTATGAGACATAACACCTCAGGTACATGCAGCGGAGCTGTTGCATGGAAACACTAGGCAACAGGGGATGCCATTGTCCCTAAGGGTCGCTGAGGTGCTGCTCCTTTATTTCTCTGTGACCTTCTCTTTGACCCTACATGGAACCCTAGGCTTGAGAGACGTGAGTGCTTCTGTGCCTTCTACAGGAGCTGACATCCCGCTGCCAACAGCCTAGCGACTTGTGATTCCTAATGTGTGCTCCTTTCAGGAAGAAATCAGCGTGAACAGCTTAACTTTGGAAAATTTTCTTCTTAAATAAGATACAATTTCTGGACATGGCATCCACAATGCCCACTGTCTTTCCATAACAAATAAGCTTAATTATCCCCAACTTCAAATGTGATTATTTTTCTTTTAAAAAATAATAATTATATTAATTTTTTGAGACTTTCATATAATGAATTTGGTCATAGTCACCCTTTTCCTGTAACTCCTCCCAGATTCAGGCTCTACACCCTCACCACCCAACACATTTAACTTCAAGTTGTCTGTTATTTTTTTTTTAAGTAATTGAGTCCACTTTTGTATGTGTGCTTTCCAGTAGTATGTGTATCAAATTTCTAATTCTTTCTCAGTGAAGAATTAATAGAGCTATGCCTACTTTGTAAATATAATATCTTTATTATTTATATAGTATATTTATATGTAAGAAAACAATATTCTTATTTAATTATATTACAGGCATAGTAAACTGAGTGACTATACCCGAAGCACAATTTAATTCTAAAAACAAAAGTATTCCTAGCCATCAAATCTGATATCCACAGTAAATTATTTGCCAATATTATTAATTTGGTTTTTGTATTTTGGGTATTTCTATATCTTCCTCAACACATTTTCTTAAGAACTGAATAATTTATTCCTATCCCACCAAAAATCCCAACTACTTTATTCAGGAATTTCTTAAAATATTTGTAAACATTTGTATTTGTAGCAGTCACCAAGGGTTTCTGGTTTAATTTAATACATTTAGACACAAAATACCAATTATATCTTATGTGTGTGTATGTACATGTGTGTATGTGTGTGGTGTGATCTGTCTGCCTGTGTGTGCATCACTCAAGAGTGGAGGAACATACTACCCCAGAACATTCCACTTTGGCCTCAGTGTTGCTTTAAACTTGATAACCCAACAGATGTGGCCAGCATGCTCTAGCCATCTTCGTCTTCTTCCTGAAAGGAAGAGTTAAATCTTGTATGGAAGAAGTCCTCCTCACACCAATGGTTAGCAGTGTTTCCGTCATCAAGGACAGGGTGGAGACAGAGTGCTTTTCTTCTCCCTGGCTTTGCTAGAGCCACCTTTGCTTGTCTTTACTCACTGCACATGGCCTCCGAGCTTTGCACAAGGCCTCTCTTCTTTAGCCCTACACAAACTAGATGATTCATCTCCCCAGATGGTTTCCATATCATGTAACATGTTAAAAATCTCTTTGGTATGTTTCTTTCTGGCATTAAAAAAAAGAACTGGGTAAACTAAATTTCTTTTCTTATTGCAGTGTCCTATCAGAGAACTAAATGCTTTTTAATTTCTGTCTCTACAGTTTGATTCTGAGCATATAGATTTATACCTTATTATAACATTAATCAGTGTAGGGCACGATGGGATATGCCTTCTACCCCAGACGGAAGCACAAGCAGGTGGACTTCTGTGGGTTTGAGGCTAGCCTAGCCTACATAGTGAGTTCCAAGACAGCCAACGCTACAGAGAGACCCTGTCTCAAGCAAAACAAAATGTTATCAATCAATGGCTAAAAATATAAAAACTTAATAGGTATTCCTGACTTGAGGACTTGGTTTTAATATAACTGGTTTTGATGAAATATAAATATTAGGTGAAGTTCTAGCAAAAACTTAGCTCAATTTGTTTCTTGTAGCTTTTTTTTCTTTCCTTCAGTCAGCCCACAGCATTTTCAGTATGTTATCAGATTAAATATTTCTGAAGTACTATGGTGTGATAAATTTCTCCCCTCTCCAATAATGTTATCAGTTGATTTTATGCTCAAATGGCATGGTAGAAGCATAATCTGACCTCTTAGTGGCGACAAACCACAAAAACACCACATTCATTCACTGTGGAAACAGATCCCAATGAGGTTGGCACAGGGCCTGAAATTCCCAGTGTTAGCCCTGCTGCTTGAGGGCATCGTGGAGACCTGCATTTTAATTAAGTTAATTCATTGTGTTTCCTGGTTCAGTTGCTATCTAAATACAGAAGAATTCATTTTTTTCTTATTTAAACTGTTAACCCGAATCAAAGTCCCAAGGAAATGGCACCAAACAGAAAACATGTGTAGTGTACATTAGAGACAGGAATGGCTAAGGAAAGGGAAAGGTGGCCTTTGGAAGAGTGACCAGGTTCCGGGGGTGATGTCTGTATTAAAAAAAAATGTACAGGGATTCAGGATCATTCCTATCTTCTCAATGTCTCTTGCTGTGCTTTAATTGGACATTTTGCTTGTTGGTTTGCTTTGTTTGTGTTAGTAACTCATTAAAACAAAACCTCTCACGTCCCTCTTGTGAGCATGGATTACATCAGTCTCTGTATGTAATACGATGAGGTGGTGACCCTCTCATCGTATCCTGGCATGGCTTCAGGAAGCTACTTTTACCCAAATGTTTTTGCAAGTTTCCATGAGCTAAAGTTTTTTTTTAAATTTTTACTAGAAGATAAAAAATTAGTAGCCAAGGAAGTAATGAAAGAGTGCTTCATGCTTCCATGACATAAACAATAAATCCAATTTATGTTTGTATGATTAATATAAAAGTGATATGGCCTGCATTTTTGATTATGGTGTATATTACTTTCATTTTTATTTATGTGCATGTGTCTATGTGTCCGTGTATGTGTGCCCCCCACTGTGTGTGTGTGTGTGTCTGTGTGTCTGTGTGTCTGTGTGTCTGTGAAGGCCAGAAGAGGACATCAATCAGGCCCTGAGGATGACAAGGAAGTGTTGCTAACTGCGACACCATCTTTCCAGCCCTGTTTATTCTAAATTCCATAAAACTTCTTTAATTTAAGTAGCTAAAATTCACCAAACTAAATCTTGGATTACAAAATTCCTGGGAGTATTTTGTAACTCCAAAGTAAAAAGTTTATATACCATTAACTGTGCAAAATAGGCAGTGAGGTCTTGATTTTTAGTACGCGATGATTTGCACTCAGTTCTGTAAACAGTGAAAGTGTGGATTGTTTCGCCCTCATTCAAAGTGCAGACTAGAGAAACGTTCCCCACTCGCTCAGTGAAAAGACAAATAAATTTTTCCAGCTTGCCTTGGACTTGAGTGTTGTCATCATCTCAGTTTGGCTTTCCACGTGAAGTTTTTGTACAACAAAAGAAAAAGAAATAGATAGCAGATAGACAGGGAAAGAGGGACTAAGTCCCCATATTTACATATGTATTTCTTGCTAACTATACAATCACAAAAGAGTATCCTGAAAATGTAAGGAAACAAAAACCCTCATCCTAGTTCCAAATGAATCCCCAGTCTCAGAGGTCATAAGGTCAACACACAAAAATAAATTCAATTCTCTTTTGTTAGCGATGAATAATAAGAAATACATCTGAAAAAGACTACATTGTGCTTTCCTTGAAAGGATACATTCAAGTCAACCTGTAGTTCTGTGGTTCTCAACCATCCTAATGCTGCAACCCCTCAAAACAGTTCCTCCTGTTGTGGTGTCCACAACCATAAAATTATTTCCATTGCTACTTCATAACTAGTTTTGCTACTGCTTTGACTTATAATGTGAATCTTCTATGCAGATAGTCTTAGATGATCCCTGTGAAACGGTTGTTTGACCTCCAAAGGGACTGCAACCACAGGTAGAGAACCTCGGGTGTAGATATATAATCTCTGTCTCCTCATTAGCATCAACTGTCATTGTTGCTAAGCCTAGAATCAACCAAAAAGTTTATCAGGTCGTTCTTTGGACATGTCTGTGAGCAACTGCCCTGATTGTTGTAATTGATACAGGAGTGCCAAGTCACTGTGGCTGTGACCACTCTCAGCCAGTTGGTCCTGGTTGTGTAAAAGACACACTAAGAGGGAGCAAGGCAGCAAGGCAGCAAGGCAGCAAAGCAGCAAGGCAGCAAGGCAGCAAGGCAGCAAGGCAGCAAGTTGGACTTCTCTATTGGGATCTGTTTCAAGAGTCTGCCTGGAGGTCCTGCCCAACTTCCTTCAGTGATAGATTGTGACCTGGAAGTGTACCCCAAACGAACACGTTCTCCCCCTAGGTTGCATTTAGTCAGACCATTTTATCACAGTAGGAGAGTGGAACTAGATCAATCTAAACTCTGTAAATGAAAAATGCTGATGACGTGTGTGTGTGTGTGTGTCCATGGGTAAGAAAAAACACGGCAGTAAAGTTACCAGTTTCATGAGAAGAAATGAGGAGCATATTAGACACTGGGAATATTTTTCTGTGACCTCAAGAAAATGAAAATAAGTGGAAGAAGAAAAACAAATCAATCTGGAAGAGAAATGTTAAAACTCAGTGATCTGTGTGGAAGCACAAAAAGCTGTTAGCACACTTACCTAGAATGCAGGAGATAACATGCTTACCTGGAGTCCTGGTGTTAGCACATTTATCTGGGATCCTGGTATTTGCACACTTACCTGGAATCAAAGAGTTAGAACACTTATCTGGGATCCTGGTATTAGCACACTTGCCTGGAATCATGGAGTCGAGCATGCTTACTGGAATCCCAGACCAGAAGAGACGTTTGGAGGAAGGTCAAAGTATCCGAGCAGAGTAGAGATGAAAAAAATATAAAAAGAAAATGCATCCATGAATCTCTACTCACAGATTCCAAACCACAACAGAACATCAAAGCTAACGGATGATTGCTTGGAAAAAAAAAATAGAAAAGAAAGAGGGAAAGAAAAAAAAATCCCAGCGGGCAGTCAGATGAAACAGGCTACTTTTCACTCTTTGTAGGAAGATGTAAGTGACTTTAGAGGGCTGTTAGAAGCTATGCAAATCTAGAAATAAAGAGGTAGCATCTTTAATGTGTAGGGAGGAGGAAAACACCTGCAATTTTACTGAGAGACAACTTATTACAAACACAAAAGCAAACAAAAATTCTTTTTACGGGGAAACAAAACATAATGTGCATGTTTATTGCAGTTTATCTTCAGAACAATAAATGTCAAAGGAAAGGAAAGGGGAAATGAACAAAATCACATGAATAAGTAGCACAAAAATACCACATGGCGTACTTAAATCTTGTCACTAGGAACATTCTAAGTGCACGTCCTTGTAGCAGTTGGGAGGAAGAGATCAGCAGAGTTCATTAAATGAAAACCCTGTCATCTACATGTACCAGGTTTTTTTGTTTAGGCCACAAACCAGCTCCATACCATGACAAAGAGACTTATTATTCATTTTGAATGTTTGGTCTAGCGTAGGCTCCACTGGCCAGCTCTTTTAACTTAAATTAACCTGTTTCTCTTTATCCTTTTGCTTGGAATTTATTACCTTTCTTACTTCTACACATCTTACTTTCACTGTTTCTCTATGTCTGGTTGGCATCTGCCTGACTTCTTACTCCAGGCATGTCCTTCATTCTTTCCTCTCTTCTTTCTCGTCCTTCCTTTGCTTCCAAGCCTGAATTTCTCCTTGTATTTATTTTCTTTGTCTTTCAGGCCCACTTTTCCTCTAATCAGGTGCTTTAGACAGACAAGGTGAAACACATTCAATATATCCTTATATTGATGTAGGTGGGCCTTCTGTCTATGTGTTATTTTCACTGGTCAATAAAGAGACTGCCTTGGCCCTTTGATAGGACAGAAAATTAGGTAGGCGGAGTAAACAGAACAGAATGCTGGGAAGAGGGCAATGAGGCAGACGCCATGGAGCCAGCCACCAGGTCAGACATGCTGAATCTTGGTAAGCCACCACCTTGTGGTGCTACACAGATTATTAGAAACATGTTAATAAAGATGTGAGAGTTAGCCAGTAACTAACTCTCTAGAGATAATGGGCCAGGCAGTGTTTAAATGAATACAATTTGTGTGTTGTTATTTCCGGGGCTAAGCTAGCCATGTGGGAGCCAGGCGGGGCGAAAAGCAGGCCTGCCCCCAGCTCCTTACTACATTATATAATTAAATATACATTCTTACATTGTTAAACAAATGCATCCTAAACAAAAGTAACACACCTTTTCATAGTTAAAGTAATATTCTGCAGCATAGACAAATGTAATACATCTTTGCCTAGTTAAAATAATATTCCACAAACATTTCACTGTAGAGGGCCGCAACCACACTCTCCACCATAGATGGCGCTGCACCGCCAGGTGAGCTAGAAAGCTCACATGTGTTGGTATTTTCCACTACTCCCAAGGTTTCACCTGGGACTGGGAGCAGTTGACCAATCCAGGAAAGACACGTCCAGAGCAGAGTCTGTTTCCTTTATAAGGGATGGGTTCCATCTTATCTGGGTCTCCGCCATGTGGCTTATGCTCTAGCTCCCAAGAGGATTAAAGCCATTCCTGCAGAAGGATCCTATGTGTACCGCGTGGTTCTTGCTGGCGAGACGGAAGCGCGGGACATCTGGTGCCGATACCCGGGAAGAAGAAGAAAAAGAAGAACTTTGCACCACCGGAGACCCCTTGGACACAAGGAGGATTCAGAACTGCAGGCATGCGTGCTCAGAGAGGTACGTTCTAAAGTCCAGAGAGCATATCAGAAACTGAGCAGCAGTGGGAGGTTGTGCGCGCACCCAGATAAGTTAAAAAGGACCCTCCGGTAAAGAATGGGGGAGACAGAAAAGAAAATAAGTTAAAAAGGACCCCCCAGTGATTTTAAAAGAGAGTGAGGATGGGGGAGAGGGCTGATTTGCAGGGTCAAAAGCTTTATGTTGTGTTGTTCATGTTGTCTTTTGTGTACTGGATGGGAGAGGGATATTTGAACTTGGAGACTGCTGAGGATGTGGTGTTTTGGGAGGGAGGTTCTGTTTTCGTCTCCACGGAGGGGGAGAGCCTAAGGGTGTACTTGGGATTTACGTGGTTTGAATCACCGAGACCTCCTGAAATGTTGTAATGTATACCCCTAAAATGCAGTGGCCCAATAACAGCAGGAAGCAGCCAAAGAGACTAAACGACGCCCAAATTCCCTTAAAGATTAAATGAGGTCCTTTCAAGCCTGCTTCTCTGAGTTCAGCTTTGCTCCGTGCACCGGTTTGGGCTCGGAGTGGGTGCAGCTGGGGCTGGAGGGCGGCTGGAGCGGAGCTTTGCTCTGTGGCTATGGTGGGAGGCATATTGCGCAGGCTCAGTTGGTGCCTGGCCTGGAGGGTATCACAGCAGTACCGAGAATGAGAACGGTGCCACAAGCTGCCAGGTCAGAAGGCTTGCAATGTGCCTGAAACTGTGAGGGGCTCTGAGGCTGGAGTGGCTTCTGTTCCGCTTGGCTGAGCTGAGCTGTGCTGATCCTAGGTAACAAAGGCATAGCCTGGGGCAACGGGCGGGGCGAACAATGCTGGCTACTAGCCCGAGAGATTTTCCATCTGAATAAGGAACTGAAGAGATAGCATAGGGGTTAAGAATGCTGCCTGCTCTTCCATGGGTCGTGAGTTCAATTCCCCAGTGACCACATGGCAGCTTACAACTATTTGGTTTTAAATCTAATGTTTCAGGATCCACAGGGAGGTAGATGCAAAAAGCCCTTAGATTTTTAAAGTGATTGGGTCGTTGGCTGGATCTGTGAGAGTTTATAGCCGCTTTTGCTGTGGCACAGGTGTTGAGAGTTTGCTAGTAGGGAAGCGGCCCTGGTCGCCGCTTCTCCCATCGGCCCCTTGAGCCGCAGCGGCTCTGGCGCGGACCTTGAGATGTTGCCGGCCTGTGCCACCACGGTCTGAGTGTCGGCTCCCGCCACACTCCCCCACCAACACAGCCGCTGTGGAGGACTAGGCTAGCCCCGCGGAAAAGGCTGGGGCGCCTGGGGGTGGAGCCGCCACTTCCTGGCCTGGGACAGGCGGAGCCGCACAGCGGGACACGGGGAGCCGCGCAGCGAGCAGGTCCAGGGCCGCACACAGCCCTTGGATGGCGGGCGGGTTCTGGAGCCCGAGGCCACCGTACCGGCAAGAAATAAGGGAGCCAATAAATCTTAAACCTAATATCAACAAACAGGGCCTGGGTTTTTCCTAGGCACCACTGGGACAGCACGGCCTATATCATAAAAAACAAAGACCCTCAATCAGTTATCTACCACAGTGGCTACAGCCCTGGATCAACAGGCTACCATAGATACATCTATTAGAGGTAAAATAAAGAACAGGTGGATAGCTTATGGCAGCTTGCCCAATTGGGCTATGAATGGAAAACTCCAGCCTTATGTGTGACCAGTGTACCATATGAGAACTTTATAAAAGTGGCTAACTTGTCCCGAGAATTGTCTTTGTATCTTGCAGGAGAATTTTGATGATTTGCTGTCCTCCTTGAGATGGTCCATCATGACAATCAACTCCACGCGAGTGGACATAAGCCTGGCTGAAGAATTCCAGTCCTGGGTTGTGTCCTTCATCTCCTACTTCAAGGAATGGGTGGGGGTGGAAGTGTTTTGGAACGGTCCTGCTATGGAATAGTGTTTCTCCTCTGGATGGTCTGCTGACTCAAATCCCAAAGCCATAGGGATAAAGTGGTTTTTGCACAGCGCTGGCTGCCCTGGAACAGGGGGCCTCTACTGATGTGTGGTTATCTATGTTAAAGCAGTAAGGTTTAAGCCAACCAGCTCCTGCACCCCTAGGACTGTGGTCCATTGCACAGGGTGGAGTGCTTGGCTTAGCTAGCCCTGAAGGTTGTGGAGCTGAAAAGCATCGCACAGAGAATGGCCCTCTCTGAGAGATAAGTCGCTCTGCTTAAGGGTTTCCTGCCATATATTCCCTTTCCCAGAAAATTGGCAGAGGGCAGGCCGGATAGGTTCCAGGTGTCATGAGCCTAGGGACAGATTCCGTGTAAGCCCATTTTAATGTTTTCATTTTGGGAAGTGCGACCTCTATCTTTACCTTCCTAGGGAGTTGCCTTTCTGCAAAGAAGTAAAATTAGGGGGAGATGTAGAGGGCCGCAACCACACTCTCCACCATAGATGGCGCTGCACCGCCAGGTGAGCTAGAAAGCTCACATGTGTTGGTATTTTCCACTACTCCCAAGGTTTCACCTGGGACTGGGAGCAGTTGACCAATCCAGGAAAGACACGTCCAGAGCAGGGTCTGTTTCCTTTATAAGGGATGGGTTCCATCTTATCTGGGTCTCCGCCATGTGGCTTATGCTCTAGCTCCCAAGAGACATAAAGCTATTCTGCAGAAGGATCCTATGTGTACCGCGTGGTTCTTGCTGGCGAGACGGAAGCGCGGGACATTTCACCTTTTTTGTCTAAATAAAAAGTATTAACTTTAATATAGTAAAATCATATACAACAAGAACAATTATCAAGTAAGGATTATATTTGTAATATCCAGTCCATTTGTATTTGACAAATTCAGAAAAAAATCTTTCATTATTTATCCTATCTTGGTGAGGCCAAAGTTTTTTTTACATAATTTTAAATAATCATAACTAAGGAAAACTATAACTATATAGTCTTCAACTTCAAAGATCCCAGAAAAATACAATATTGCCTGAATAAACAGAAAGTGCAGTGTAGTGGTGGCACATGCCTTCAATTCTAATACTCAGGAAGCAGAGGCATGTGGATCTCTGTGGGTTTGAGGTCAGCTTGTGCTACAGATTGAGTTCCAGGGAAGGCCCCAAAGCTACACAGAAAACTCTGTATCCAAAATTTAAAACAAAAGAAAGAAAGAAAGAAAGAAAGAAAGAAAGAAAGAAAGAAAGAAAGAAAGAGAGAAAGAAAGAGTTCAGTGCCAGCATTTCCAAAACTATAAAAACTATGGACATCTGACTGTCTAGATAGTTGTCCAAAATTTCTCTGTGATATTGGGGCATGATCTTCAACATACAGGCCTGGAATACCTTGCATATTTTTCTATGAAGCAGGAATTTTAAAGGACTGCCATATCTTATCTTGGAAAAATTTGACAGTCTTTTTCCTTTGTCTAGTTTGTACAGCATACTGTCAGCAGTGAAGGCAAGAGCAGTTTCTTTACCCAGTTGCTAATCTTACCATAATGAAAACAAACTCCATACAGAGTTTCTTCAATGCCCATCATCTTCTCTGAAGTGAATTGGTGCTGCCCAGAGCAGTCATGTCTCACTGTCATGAAAAGCCTTAAGTTATTAAACATCTTAAACACTATATTCTGGAGGTCTTTGAAGTATTTGAAGACCATTTATCTAAATATAATTGTTTAACTTTGTAACTACACCTATATGACTATATAAGTTTGATTAGTATAGGTGACTATTAACCCACATTTCTTAATTATACTTAATTCTAAATAGGCTGAATAAGCACTGTACTTTAAACAAGAGTGGAAACATAAATTCAGTATAGCAAAAATAATGTTAAATTTGTATAAATATACTGAAGTCCATACCAGTATAAGATATTTGAGGGTAATGGTTGTCTTTTAATCCTATTTTCCTACATCACCCCCATAAATGTTTAGAAACATCTATAATGCAACAAAAATCACTTGCACCACCTGTTAGTAATGTGGGTGCTGTGTTCTCTAGACTGATTCCTGTTGTCTGTGGGTGAAGGCATCTTTTTAGGGAGCCTGACAAAACTTAAATAATGGTCAAGTCCTTGGAAAAACTAATCATAATATTTGTTGCCCAGTCTCTGTGTAATGGGAAAACACAAGGCTTATCTGCTTTTTTCTCCAGGGTTTATTACCTTCCTTACTTCTGTTTATGTTGTTTTCACTGCTTCTCTGTGTCCCGCTGTCTGGTGTCTGCCTGGCTTCCTACCCCAGGCCTCTCTCTCATCCTCTCCTCTCCTCTCTCATTCCTCCTCAGTCTTTCTCCTGAGCCTAGATTTCTCTTCCTATTTATTCTTTCTGTCTACTAGCCCCATCTATCTTTTCTCTGCCTACCTATTGGCTGTTCTGCTCCTTATTAAACCAATCAGATGCCTTAGGCAGGTAAGGTGAAACAAATACAACACATCCTTAAATTGTTAAGCATCTATTTCTTCACGACTTATAGGTCTATTTAAATTGTTCACCTGGCAATGGAAGAATGGATAAAGAAAGTGTGGAATATATACTCATTAGAGTACTACTCAGTGGTAAAATAAATAAATAAATAAATAAAATCTTGAATTTTGCATGCAAATGAATGGAATTAGAAAACACTATCCTGAGTAAGATAACCCAGACCCAAAAAGATGACTATGGTATGTACTCACTCATTTGTGGACTCTATCCATAAACCAAGGTCATTAAGCCTATAGTTCACAAGCCCAGAGAAGCCAAATAACAAGGTGGACCCAAAGAAAAACATATATAGATCCTCCTCGAAATTGAAAGCAAACAAGATTGCAGGGCAAAAGTTGTGAGCATAAGGGTAGGGGCAGGGGTGGTGGTGAGGTTGGGGGAAAGGGGAGAGGGGAAGAGGGAAGGGAGAAGGGAAGGACTGGCAACAGCTTGGGGGAGTGGGAGGGTGGAGATGGAGGAAGGGTGGATATAGGAGTAGGGAAGAAAATACCTACATAAAGAGATCTATTTTAGGGTTGGCAAGAGACTTGGCACTAGAGGGGATCCCTGGTGTCTATGGAGATGTCTCCAGTTAGGTCCTTGGGCAGCAGAGGAGAGGGTGGCTGAACTGTCCTGGCCCCACTATCACGCTGATAGAATCTTCGTCCGGCAATGGATGAAGATAGAGACAGAGACCATCATCAGAGCAACAGACTGAGATCTCAAGGTCCAGTTGAAGAGCAGAAGGAGGGAGAAGACAAGCAAGGAAGTCAGGACCGTGAGGGGTTGGTCCACCAACTGAGGCTTGTGCCTGTTCTAATGGGAGCGCACCAAATCCATCTGAACCGGGTCTGAATGAACATGTGATCAAACCGGACTCTGATTGTGGCTGACAATGGGGGCTGACTGAGAAGCCATTGATAAAGGCACGGGGGCTTGTTTTTACGGCATGTTCTGGCTTTTTGGGACCCTAGTCTATATAGATGCACAGCTCCCTAGGCCTGGATGTAAGGGAGAGGGCCTTGAACTTCCCACAGAGCAGGGTTCCCTGTCCTCTCTCAAGCAGGGTGGGAGAGGGAGGAGGGGATATGGAGAAGCAGGAGGGGATTGGGAGGGGGGAAGGAAGTGTAAATAACTGAATGGAAAAATAAAAATAAAAAAAAAAACTAAAAGAAATTGTTAAGCAAACAGAATAAACAAAAGTAATACACCTTTTCACAGTTACGGTAATGATCTGCAGCATAAGCAATGTAACATATCTTTGTTACATTAATTTTTACAAAAATATTTGTAAAATATTTTTTAATATTTAATATTTAAATATTTAAATTTTGAATATTTAAATATTTGTAATATATAAAATATAAATTTTAATATTTAATAATTTAATATTTTATATTTGCAAAATATTAAATTTTACAAAAATATTTGTAAAAACTAATATTTTACAGCATCCATAATAATGAGAAACTAATTTCATATATAATATACAGCAATATATCTAGGCATGGTGGTGCATGCCTTTAATTCTAGGGGCAGAGGCAGGTGAATCTCTGTGAGTTTGAAACTAGCCATGTCTACATAATGAATTTCAAGCCACACTGAGACCTTATCAAAATAAAAAAATTCTCCGTTATTGAGGGACATGATGGAGCAAAATAGACTTGATGCAGGGGAAGGAGCTTAGTCCTGTCTCAGAATGATTTTGACATGTTTTATTGACTCCCATGGGAGGCCTGCCCCTTTCTGAATGGAGGCGGAGTGGATGAGGGGGATAGATGGGAGGTGGGGGAGGGGAAACTGTGTTTGGCATGTAAAATAAATAAAAAAAATTAAAAAGAAAATAATCTTAATTGACCCTGCGATAGTTCCTCAGATCCACTGAGGAGTGTGTACCAAAACTCCCACTGAATGCTTGAAATAACAGATTGTATGGAATCCTATTTTCAGTATATGTGTAGGTATATGGTGACATTTCTTTTATAAATAGGATGCAGGGATAGCTTCTGTAAGTACTACTGCTAGGAGAAATAGAGCAGGATGCTTTATTAATATTATATGAATGTGGCCTATTTCTTCTCTCCAAACATCTTCTTGCATTGCACTTTTTGTGACAATGTGGAAATGCACAAAGCTTGTGTTGTGAGATTCTCCCATGCCTGTGGGCCAGGACGGAGCTCGGTGAGTGGCATGGGCTTTGTGATGGAGCATTAGTCTACTGAGTGTGAATTTTACTGAACTCTAGTACTGAGGCCCCAGTCAATCTGCTCACCAGGGGCTAGTGAATGGCTAGTGCACACTGAGTGTGAACACACAAACACAAGGATAATTTATCCCAGGATGGGCAGGGACGGGCAGAAAAGTATTCCATCACGCTGCTAAGAATAGAGCACAATTTAAAACTCATACATTTTTTATTTCTGTAATTTCCCACTTAGAGTTTTTGGACTGCCATTGTGAGCCTGCAGGAAGCAATTGCAAGGGCAGGAGAGAGGCCAGGATTATTGACCACTGACATGAGCAAAATATCCAGAGCAATATAATTCTGGTTGTATGACTGTATGATTGAAAACAACTCCTTAACAGAAAAAGACCAGAGAAAATCATTGTTTGAAATGTATTGAAAACTTAGAATTGTGAAGGTTTTGGAAGTTGATTCCACTTGGAATAGCAGGATGCAGGATCCATACCTAAAAGAGCAGTGGTCAGGGCATGGGATGAGAAATCTATGGATAGAAAGATGTGTGATCAGGCTGCCCCGTCACAGCTAGCTCTTATTTAAAGATTCTAGAAAATACTTTAAGTATTAGGTTTCATTCATTTTTTTCACATATTTTTTAAATTATTTTTCTCGTGGTGGGGATTAGACCTAATGTCTTAAGCACGCTGGATAAGCCAGAACTCGGGCACTGAATTACATCTCCAGCATGTATTGTATTTTAAGATGCTAGTCAGAAAAGCCAATAGTGGCAAACTCCATACCGGACGGCAGATGCACGCTGTGATCACTTAGGGTCACCCTTCAGTCCTAGGGATCGCCCTCATAGTTATCCAGGTTTGTTATTGAGGCTGGGGGAGGCCAACATTCAGTACTGATTTGCTGTATTGGCAGGAAGAAGTATCTTGCTGCTTTCCTACAAGTTGGAACTGGAATTAACATATTGATCATTAAATCATAAGTTTGCTTATATTTGTTTGTCTGTTTTCTGTGCTTTCTTTTCCCCTTTTACCATTCTGGGAATTGAACTTAGGGCCTTATACGTGCTAGAAAATGCTTTAGCAACTGAGATATAGTCTCAGCTTGCTCTTGACTGAATTTGATCAGAAGCTTTCTAACACATGTATTAGACATTAATTCAAACGTTTGTAAACTACGTTAATTTACATATTTAAAACATTGTGCATACTTTCAAGGCTGGTAAGACTGTTCAGTGGGTAAAGCCACCAAGTCTGAAGATCTGATGGCAGTTCCTGAAGTTTATATGGTGGAAGGAGAGAACAGACTTCTGTGAATTACTCTCTGACTTGTAAATGCACACTGCGGCACACGCACAGTCCCACATGAACATAAAATACATAAAAGATTTTAAACATTAAAAAAATTAAAAAGAAATGTGTGTGTGTGTGTATAAATATGTTATTTACACATTTCTTTTACAAGGTCTGCATCTAAATTTACCCCTAAGTCACAGGCTATATATTTTTAAGTACTCTTAATATATAATATATTAATTTGCTATAAATATTGATACATAATAATACATATAGGTATATAACTTTAACACAAAGTCTAATTTAATAAATAATGCATATTTACATACATATGGAAATCATTTATATGTAACTAGCCATAAAACAGAATTAATGTTTACTTCCAATATAATCTATCATAAATATTTCCTCATATTAATAAATAAATACCAAATTTCTAGTGAGTAAATAGTATTATTCGGTTGATGAATATTCAGGCTGAATGATATAATGTTGTATTTGTCCACCTTCCTACTTATTGATAAATAATCTGATTAATAACTCATTTTCAACGTACCTGGCAATCCTGTATCACCATCCTTCCCATATTAATCTAACCTATTTCCTAGGATGGAATTTGATTTATTTATTATTATTGGGTTTCACTGTTTAACTCTGGCTGTCCTGGAGCTCACTCTATAGACCAGGCTGGTGTTGAACTCCCAGAGATCCGCCTGCCTGTACCTCCCTAGTGCTGGAATTAAAGGTGTGCCTACAACCACTGGCTAGGATGGCATTTTAAATGCTGAATTATTAGATTAAAGTTAAATTAACAGCAGCAATGTAAATTACAAGATTTTAAGCTTCATTCCTTAGCACCATGGCCTCTTTCACAGAAGGAAGCTCAGTACAAGGCAACAATATATGAGAATATCTATTTCAGCGCGCAAAGCAGGGGCATGTATACGTTTACAGCTTGGGAGTCAAAAGCTGTGTTTCTGGTTGGTTTGCTTCTTTTATTGCAATTGAAGTGACATGTGGTTTTGTCTATTTGTTTCACGTCTGTTGTGAATTGCTCACTCTTTTGAAGCCTTTCAAATTAGAGATTGCTGTGTTCATAGGGTTGACACAATCTTTTATATATGTTTTAAGTGTTTGGAGATATGTTACAAGCCTATGCTTTGTTCATTTATTGTAAATCTCTTTTTCTTTTAATATTTGTTTTTAGGCATGGTGCCTGCTGGCCTGCAGATTTTTAACCTGTGTGACATTGATCTTTTCTTTATTGCTCTTCTATGAAAAATTCTTTTTCTCTTGAGGTTTTTCTGTATTCAACTTAGTAAGACACGGTCTACATTTCTGTGGGAGTTAAAAATGATGTTCACATAAAGACACACAGAGTTCAGAACACTGGGCGTCAAGATGGCTGAATGTATAAGAATACTTACTATTTAAGGATGAAGAGCAGTGTTCTAATTCTCAGAATCCATGTATAAAATCTAGGCATAGCAGCACATGCTTGCAACCCAGCACTATTGGGTGGGGGCACTGACAGATCCTAGTGGCTCTGCGGCCCATCAGCCTAGAGGAAATGGTGAACTTCATTTTCAGAGAGAATATAAGGCAGAAGGTGACAGAGGGAGACACCGATGTCCTCTGGTCTCAACATGTACACGCATAGGTGTGCTGTCTCCCCAACATACAGGTTTTAGGAAGAAATCTGCATTCTGCTTACTTCACATGTCATTTATCTTGATCATATATAAACTCACCATTCCTTTCCCAGACTCTCCTGGTCCCGTACGATCCTTCTGCCCCTTCGTAAATGATGTCCCCTGAAGGAGTGCAGGTGTTGGGTTAATAAATTATTAATTGGGGGAGGCCAACCCATGGTAAGCTGATCTAAACATTTTGGGGCATTTGTGGTTTTCTATAATGGTCTCCATCTGTGGCAAAAGAAGGTTTTTTGATGAGAAATGAGGCAAAACTTACCTGTGTGTGGGAAAAGTGTTAAGATGTAGTCAGGTGTGTGTGTGTGTGTGTGTGTGTGGACAGGTCAGAATGTAGTCACCTGTGTGTGTGTGAGGACAGGGTCAGGATGTAGTCACCTGTGTGTGTGTGTGTGTGGACAAGTCAGAATGTAGTCACCTGTGTGTGTGTGTGAGGACAGGGTCAGGATGTAGTCACCTGTGTGTGTGTGAGGACAGGGTCAGGATGTAGTCACCTGTGTGTGTGTGAGGACAGGGTCAGGATGTAGTCACCTGGGTGTGTGTGAGGACAGGGTCAGGATGTAGTCACCTGGGTGTGTGTGAGGACAGGGTCAGGATGTAGTCACCTGTGTGTGTGTGAGGACAGGGTCAGGATGTAGTCACCTGGGTGTGTGTGAGGACAGGGTCAGGATGTAGTCACCTTTGTGTGTGTGAGGACAGGGTCAGGATGTAGTCATCTGTGTGTGTGTGAGGACAGGGTCAGGATGCATCAGTTGGGGGTGTGCGTTCACTGTTTACACTGGAGCTAAGGATTACACCTTTGAAGGAAAGTGGCAGGAGGCTTCTGGATGTGAGAACTGTTAGTAGGGGCTGTTCATTCATTTCTGGCCTCTCCTACCTGAAATAATCACACAAAACTATACTGTTTGCAATAGTTTAATCAAATTTCTAGCTAGCTCTAATATTCTAAACTAACCCATTTCCATTAATCTGTGCATCACCACGATGTTGTGGCCTACTGACAAGGTTTCGGCAGGCTCCAGGGGAGGCGTTTGTCTCCTCTGGCAGTTCCATGGCTTCTTTCTGACTCCACCTACTCTCTCTCTATCTCTTTCAGCCTGGCTTTACTCTGTTAAGCCATTGGCTGAAAGCAGCTTCTTTATTAATCAATGGCAATAAAACGTATTCACAGCATACATCACCTCCCACATCAGAGAAGTGTGCCTTTACTTGCAGTATCATTTTAATTACCTTAGAGATACAAAACAGAATGTGAGAGATTTTGCTATTAAGATATTCCATGACCTTAACTATGAAAATTAACTAATCATAAGTGTTGAATATATTCAGAAAAACCTACTTAAGTAAGAAATATTGTAAAATATTGAGAAAAACGCGTAAAAAGTACCAAGATCCTTGGACAAAATTCAGCTGCAGCAGAAACAGCGTGTGAAGATCAGAGCAAGAGGAGGTGGGTGTTTACCACAGGCAACAGGAAAGTAGAGATGGTTCCTTCAGTTGTCAGCTTTACTCCTAGACTCACCTGGGAAAGAGTCTTCATGAAGGGTCAGTCTGCAGTTGCTTGACCTGTGTGCACGTCTGTGGGAACTGTCTCAAATAGTGGATGTGGGACGACATCCCACTGTGGGTAGCCATTGCCAGGAAGGTCTCCTGAACCTTAAGACACCAGAGAAACCGAGATGAGCACAAGCCAGCAAGTCAACACGCATGCATCTTTTGCTCTTGCTCTTGACTGTGGATGGCATGTGACCAGGAGTCTCGAGCTCTTGCCTCTGTGACTCCCTGCAGTGATGGGCCTGTAGCCTGGAATTGTGAGCTGACTATGCCCTTTGTCCTCTTATGCTTTTGTCATTGTGGCTGTACAACTACAAGTAAATGTATAATTTTTTAAAAGTAAACATGACTCAAGTATGTATAATACAAGATGCTTGCTAAATCTGGTCTGGTTTTAATATATTTGTTTACATGCTTGTAATTTTAACATTCTTTTCTTTAAATTTCTTCTTCATATAACATACTTAATTATATTTTTCCCAACTGTGACTATTCTAAGATCTTCCCTATCTCCCGACCCACGCAACTTAATTCCCCCATTTCATCTCTCTGTTTAGAACAACAACAGAAAAGGAAAAATGAAAAATGAAAGTCTACACAAGATAACAGAACACACCAAGAGAACAAAGTGCCACCCCACACATAAGGACGCAAAAAACAAAATCAAACAAACCCATAAAGTCTGTTTTGTGTTGACTAAATACTCCTGGTCCCAGGACCTACCCTGGAGTGTGGTCGATAGTTCCAGTAACATTCTATTGAAAAAAAAGTCTGATATTTCCTCTTCCAATAGGTATCAATTGCAAATAGCTTTTTTTTTTTTTAGGATGGACTTTGCATCCATTCCCATCCCCAGTGCTGGGATTTTGTGTGGTTTGAGCTTCTGTGGGCCTTTGCACGATGTTGCAGTCATTCATATGTACGTCAGTCCTGCTGTGTCCTTGGAGTCATTAACCCCTTCAGATCTCACAACCTTTCTGCCTTCTTCTACATAGACATCTTTGATTCTTGAGGGGAGAGATTTAATAAAGACATTACATTTAGTGCTGAGTACTTCAAAGTCTCTCTTTCTCTACACATTTTCCAGTTGTAGATTTTTGTGTTAGCTATCATTGCCTGCGAGAAGAAGCTTCTGTACTGAGGGCTCAGTGAGGCACTGATCTATGCCATTCTGAGCCATTCTGCTGCTGTGTTCCTTTAGAGGAAGAATGGTACTGTGCTTTCCTCTGACCTATATACTTTCATGTACTTGGCCACTTTGTCAGCTATAGGTTCTGTCTCATGGAATGGCCTTTAATCCACTGAAAAGAGGCAGGTCACTCCCATAACACCGGAGCCACTATTGCACCAGTATATCTTGCAGGCAGGTTGCTCTTGCAGGTCACAGAGTTTGTCGTGGGGTGATATCAATGATGACTTCTCTCCTCTGTTCTCACATGACATACCTTCCAGAACTTGTACACTAGTAAGGAGGGTGAAATTTCTAGCTGGGAAGCAGCTCCCTTTATCCATGTGATGTAGGAGAGTCTTCTATCTATCTGTTGCTTTCATTGGTTAATTAATAAAGAAAACTGCCTGGTCTGATAGGTCAGAACATATGTAGGTGGGGAAGACAGAACTGAATTCTGGGAGGAAGAAAGCAGAGGCAGAGAGCCGCCTGCCATGAAGCTGCCAGGTCAGACATGCTGAATCTCTCCCAGTAAGACACAACCATGTGGTGATATACAAACTATTAGAAATGGGTTGAATCAATATGTAAGAGTTAGCCAATAAGAGACTAGATATAATGGGCCAAGCAGTGTTTAAAAGAATACAGTTTCCATGTAATTATTTTGGGTAAAGCTAGCCGGGAGCTGGGTGGTGGGATGCAGCCCACCACTCATTTTTACTGCACATGTTCAGTGGAGTAAGCTAGTGGTGTCCTCAACAATAAGGCTTTTTACATGAGGTTGTAGAGGGTAACCAATATTCTTGGCAGTGGCCTGTTATATTTTCCGGGAGTTTGTGGGACCCTTTTGGCCCAGCAATACTCAACAGGATGTAGCACTGGAGATTTTCCATGGCATATCTAATTGGGGCATTGTCTCCCACCTTATATAGTGACTTCATTTAAGTTACTTTAATATTTGTTTTAGGAAGTTTCTATAGTAGTTCACATGGTTGCTTTTAGTCAGATAATTCTATTAGAGAAAATAAGTGAATCTATAAAAGGGCAAAATAAAATGTTTGTTGTATACATGGCATGATGAAATTCACGGCACACTCTATCCACTGAATTCTCTGAAAAGAAACATAAAAAGTAACAACAGTAACAAAAGAAATTAAAGTAACTTAATTTATCTTTTTATAAGAGAGAAAGCCAAAACCTAAAAGCATTAAACACTTTTTCATTTCAGGAAAGCCAGGGCTAGGCCTCTAGCCTGAATGCATTTGGGTTCAAAGTCATCATCTCACCAGCATGCACTACCCCTTTGTCAGATTATAAAAAACATAAAAGTTTATCTAGTGAGATAAAGGCTCTCCTATCCCTAAATTCTAGGGGAAATTCATTGTGCAGATGCTGAGTAAAAGTGATGGATAGTGTCTTCAACCCACATTTTACAGAAAATAGGCAACATATTTTAGATGGCTATTCCTTGTTTCAACCATTGGTAACAGCACAGTTTTTAACGTAGAATCATAACTTAGGTCAGGCATTTCTTTGGACAGCTGAACTGAGACGCCTCAGTGTTTGCTATCTGTGATCAACCGGGAGCAGGAGTCAGTTTGTCATCCGCCTGCCATGCAGTAGAGGACAGAAAGAAACAGAAGGAAGGCCTTGGTTTTGCAGAGCTGTCTGTTAAATATCAGATTACATAAGACAGGAAAGCTGTCATATAGGAAAGCAAAGGGCAATCAGTGTTTATTTGCCTTTAAAACAACTAAGACAGTCCCTTAAAAGAAGAACCAAGTTGAGAGTTGACATGGAGTTGATTACTTGATCTTGGTTTGTGAAATTCCAAAACTTAAATACAATGACAGGTTAAATACAGCAAAGTGGGTCCAGGCACTTCGGGGACTGGAGATCTACAAAACTACATCCAAGCACATAGCAGGCATTCGAGAAATGCATACACAATACATGAACAAACAGATGAATGAGAGAATGCCCTAATTCCCAAAGTTGTATTTTTGGTAAATTTTCGTCTAATGAGCTGTGTTTATCTTCTTGGTCATTTTTAGACAACATAAAATTTTTGACAACATATGAAAATATTTTGGGGGGTTAGATTTTGTGAATAACATTCCTTGTCAAGAAAGTTTTTCCAATTAATAATTGTAAAAATTATCTAATTGCACATATGTCTATCCTGTGCTCTTTGTACTTGGTTTTGTTATAGTGTTTTCAAAGTCATTATGTTAGATGTCTTTCCCTGTTATGGATGAGGGTATTGAGGTTCAGGAAGTCTCACTATGTAGCCAAGGATAGTTGGACTAGCAAGTGGAGGAGAGGTCAATCTTTCTTCTTTTCCCAAAGTTATTACCTTGAAAACATTTTTAAAAATACAATTGCATCATTTTCCTCTTTCCTTTTCTCTCACCAATCAGTTCCTCTCACTTCTCTTCAACCCACCACATCTCATTGCTCAATCCCTTTCAAAGTCAGGCCTCGTTTTCTTCTATTATCAGTGTGTGCACACACGCACATGTACACGCACATGTATGCACATGCACACATATGCATGCACACGTGTTGTGGGAACTCCTTCAGCCAATAGCCTTTAAGATACCAACCTTCTTGGGCATGGTCTCATACATAAATGCAGCTGTAAGGTTTGTGCCCTCTGTCTTTCTTTTTGCTGCTGCTGAGTTCAGTTCTTGTACAGAGGACTATGATCTGTGAGTTGTCTATCCCTAAATAAAAAACCCTTTATTATACTCAGTTCTGAGCTCATGTGAGACTACTTTATAGCATCCATCTATACATGTGCACATGTGTGCATGCACACACACACACACACACACACACACACATGCTTTCAAGGTTGATCACTTGGTATTGATATCCAATTAGATGGTTCATTCCTGACAAAGATCAATTCTCTCTCTCGGTAGTCATTAGTTGCCTCTAGTTCTTTCTCTACATGTGTTCCATGAGATTTGTCCCTTCCTCATCAGCATGCCTACTGATGTTGCCATTGTGGATGCTTTGCTTAGAAAGTCACATTGCTAAGGCATCACAGGTGTGGCTTCCTTGTCATTTCCAGGAGACAAAGTCTTACAGAGACTCCCTGGTGTTCTGACTCTTACACTTACAATCTTTCCCTCTTCCAAGCTGTTCCCTTGCCTTGCGTGTAGGGGTTGTATAAAGATATTGTATATAGAATTATATACAGTTGCATATCGATGTATCTGTTCGTGCTGGCACTGCACACTCAAGTCTCTGCATTTCGATTGGATGCGGATTCTGTAATGGTCTCTGTCTGATACAAAGCTTCTTTCACAATGGGTGAGAATTATACTTACCTGTTGGCATAAGGGTAATTTTTAGAATGCAGTTAGTAATTCCAGTGGTTAATAAAACACTGACAGCAGACTCTCCTCTGAGATCTGTGACCTTATTAGCCCTCAGTAGTTGGCAAATCTTATAGTACCAAATATGACTTCCCCCTTTGTGAGTGTGTCCAATTAGACAGTCATCTAATACCACGCCACGGTTTCACCTTAGGGCATATCTTCCCATTCTGGTCATTATTGTGTTTCATAAGCATCACAGTTGGTCAGAACTTTTGGGTACTTCTCTCCCTTGGAGGTTTGCATAGCATTTTCTGGTACTACAGTCCCCAGGGAGTACTCTGTCAGATAAGACCCAGCTTGAGTGCTCCAATTCCTGTGTCCTGCGTGCATGCTGTCCTCAGCAATAGGGGCTCCCCTTCAACATCTTGGGCAACAAAGTGCAGTAGTGACAGCCTGTATTGTTTTGGAGTTTCTTGGACAACACTGACAAATAACTCAAAAGTAGATTTTGTTTGGATTGGTACTGAAATCTTTTTTTTTAACTATTTATTTTACCTCCTGACTGCAGATTCCCATCCTTCTTCTCCCATTCCCTCCCCAACCTCCCTTCTGTGCCCCCTCCATCTACTCCTCCTCTGTTTCTGTTTGGAAAGAAGCAGGCTTCCCAAAGGTGTCAACAAAGCTTGGTATATCAAGTTGAGTTAGGACTTAGTTCCTCTCCTGGTATTAAGGGATGGGTAAGGCAACCCAGTGTGAGGAATAGGTTCTCAGGTGCTAGACAAAGCATTAGGGACACGTTCTGGTCCCACTGCTAAGAGTCCCACATATACATATACATTGCATATATACATATAAGAAGACATGTATGTATAAATGTATATGTGTATATGGGTTCGTTATATCTGTAGGTTACCTTGTAACAATCTTGACCCCCCTCTCCCTGGCTCATAAAATCCTTCCTCTGTCTCCTTAACAGACTTGCCTGAGATCGGTCATAGCTTGGCTATAGGTCTCTGCATCTGTTTCCATCAGTTACTACATTAAGGCTCTCTGACGACTATTGGGGTAATCAATTTGATTACAGCAGAAGGACAGTTCAGGCTACATATCCACTATTGCTAGGAGTCTTAGCTGGGGTCATCCTTGTGGATTCATGAAAGTTTCCCTTGCTCCAGGTTTCTGACTAACATCAAACTGCCCCTCATATCAAGACTTCCCTTTCAGCACTCTCCCCTCTAAACGTTTGCTCCCTAACTTGATCTCTCCTGTTCTCATCCCCACCTGCCCCCAGGCTACCCTGGAGATCTACCCAGGAAAATCCATTCATCTCTCTTTGTACCCTCCTTGTTACCTAGCCTCTCTGTGTCTGTGGGTTGTAACCTGGTTATCCTTTTCTTTGTAGCTAATATCCACTTAGGAGTGAGTACATGCCGTGTTTGTCTTTCTGGGTCTGGGTTACCTCATTCAGGACAGTTTTTTTCTAGCTTCATCCATTTCCTGATGTCACTGTTTGTAACAGTTGAGTAATACTCCAATGTATAAATGCGTCTCATCTTTATCTACTTTTTGTTTGAAGGGTATCAAGGTTGTTTCCAGGTTCTTGCTATTATGAATAATGCTATGAACATAGTTGAGCAAGTGTTCTTGTGGTATAATCAACTCGAAATCCTTTGGGTATATGTCCAAGATTGGTATAGTTGGGTCTTGAGATAGATTGATTTCCAATTTTCTGAGAGACTTCCATATTGATTTCCAAAGTGGTCATAAAAGTCTGCACTCCCACTGGCAATGAAGAAGTGTTCCCTTGCTTCATGTCTTCTCCAGCCTAAGCTGTCACTTGTGTTTTTGATCTTAATCATTCTGAGACGTGTGAGATGGTATCTCAGAGTCCTTTTGATTTGCATTTCCCTGATGACTAGGGATGTTAAGCGATTCTTTAACTGTATCTCAGCCATTTTAGATTCTTGAATTGGAAGCTCTCTGTTTATATCTGTACTTCATTTCAAAGTAGGATTATTTGTTTTTTGATGTCTAGTTTCCTGAGTTCTTTACATATTTTGGCGATCAGCCTTTGGTTAGATGTGGGGTTCATTTAGATCTTTTCCCATTCTGCATATTGTCATTCTGTCCTACTGACAGTGTCCTTTGTCTTACAGAACCTTTTTAGTTTCATACTGATAAACACCTTCAGTGATATGGTTGGGAACAAAATCAACAAAAAAAATCAGTAGCCTTCCTATATACAGCTAATAAACAGACTGAGAAAGAAATAAGGGAAATAATACCTTTCACAATAGCCACAAAAATTATAAGGTATCTTGGTGTAGCTCTAACCAAACAAATGAAGACCTGCATGGCAGGAACTTCAAGTCTTTGAGGAAAAAAATCTGGAGAAGTTATTAGAAGATGAAAATATCTCCCATGCTCATGTAGTAGGATTAGCATAGTAAAAATGGCCACCTTACCAAATTCAGTCTATAGATTCACTGCAATCCCCATTAAAACTCCAAAGCAGACCTTGAAAGAACAATGCTCAACTTCAAATGGAAAAACAAAAAACCCAGGAAAACTAAAACAATTCTGTACATTAAAGGAACTTCCAGAGGTATCAACATTCCTGATTTTAAGCTCTACTACAGAGTTATAGTAATAAAAACAACTTGGCATTGACATAAAAGCAGAAGGGTAGATCAATAGCATCAAATTGAAGACCCCAATGAAATCCACACACCTCTGAACACAGTTTTTTGACAAAGTAGTCAAAATTATACAATGGAAAAAAGAAAGTATCTTCAATAAGTCATGCTGGTCTAACTGCATGTAGAAGAAGGCAAATAGATCTGCATCTATTGTCCTGCATAAAACTCAAGTACAAGTGTATCAAAGACCTCAAAATGAATACAGCTGCACTGAACCTGATAGAAGAAAAGTGGAGAATAACATTAAACACATTGGGCCAGGAGACAACTTCCTGAATAGAACACCAGTAGCAAAGATAATGAGATCGACAATTAATAAATGGGACCTCCTGAAACTGAAAAGCTTCTTTCTGTACTGGAGTTTTTTATGAGCATTTTCAGTGTAAGTGACATGATCGCATTACACACACACACACACACACACACGGCCAAATCTGGTGCTTCAAATTCTCAACTTTACCTAGTTGCAGATATTTATCATAGGTGTTTCAAATAACACCTTTCTCTTAGGAGGATTCATCAGTGTGTGTGTGTGTGTGTGTGTGTGTGTGTGTGTGTGAGAGAGAGAGAGAGAGAGAGAGAGAGAGAACTTGAGAGAGAGAGAACTTGAGAGAGAGAGAACTTGAGAGAGAGAGAACTTGAGAGAGAGAACTTGAGAAGGCCGAGACCAACACTAAAAGAGAAGGAGATTTAGAGATTTACTTTTGTCTTTTCTGGTCTTTTCCAGAGCAGCCCCTGAGGAGCATCATTCAGAGACTGCAGGAGGCAGAAAATTTACTTTTTCTGGGCATTAATCAACATAGCCCCACAGAGGTGTTGCTGTATGTTGGGATTAAAGGCGTGCACAACCACTGTCCGGCATTATATATTTTTTTAAGCAGACGTATTCTGTATTTGTCTTTTATGCTCATGACTCTAGTCTCAGAATTGTCTGTTACATGACCTTTACTTTTCCAATTATTCTAATCTCTGCCTATGCACTAAACCGTTACTGCCCTTTGGTAAATACAAGCTTACATGGTACTATTGTCATTAGATGTGGGGATCTCACCTTTTCCTTCCACCAAATCCCCCAGCTAATCTGGATGTGCTCCATCTGTCCAAGTCACTCAGGTACAATGGGTGAAGAGCAGAACAAGATGGATTTCTGAGTTGAAAATCAGCAAAATCTTTTTATAGGCATTAAACCCAGGCAAACTAATATGTTACTCCTAAATTTTTTGCCACCGTCCTGAGCACTGTACATCTTACTGAACTACAGTGCCTACATGGCCTCTGGGGAGGCCTAGACTATGTCCTGGGATTGGAGGATGCACAATCAGGGAACTCTGTTTTCCTCTCTTTATTACATTACCTACTGTAATTATGCTGCATTTTTACCTCACTATAAAAATAAACTTCAGTGGTTTTCTTCCTTCCTTTCTTTTTAGTTTTAATAAAAAACCAAATAAACAATTAACTCATATGTATAATTTGGAGCCAGGACTCACCAGTGTCTCACAGCTAGGATTAAGTATCTCTTAGTAACTATTTTCAATGAGTCATTTTTACTAGTTTTGACTATTTTTTTTTAAATTTGAAGCAATCCATATTTATCATTGTGTTTTAATTGGGGTTACTATTGCTGCAATAGAACACCATGACCAAAAAGCAACTTGGGAGGTGTAACATGAGTGGGGGCCTGTTTGTTATTTGGGTTTTCTGTTCTGCCCTGTCCCCCAGCTGTTTAGTCCTAGAGAAAAATCACACACAGATCTCTATAAGTTATAATGCTGATAGGCCCATTATCTCTAGCCTCTTACTGGCTAACTCTCACATCTTGATTAACCCATTTTCTGATCTATGTTAGCCATGTGGCTCATTACCTTTTCTACTGGGGCAGGTCACATCCAGATGCTTCCGTGATCTGGGCAGGAGTGGGGGTAATCAACTTCCTCCTCCCCAGAATTCTCCTGCTTTCCTTGCATCATTTCCACTTCCTGTCTGGTTTTCCCGCCTACACCTCCTGCCTGGCCAATCAGCGTTTATTTAAAACATGATTGACAGAATACAGACAATTCTCCCGCAGGGAGGAAAGATTTTTTTGTTTGTTTGTTTTTGTTTTGTTTCTTTTTCTGCTTACACATCCCAAGTTAGTATATTAAGGGAAGCCAAGGCAGAAACTCAGACTGGCTGGAAATCCGGAGGTAAGAGCTGACACAAAGGCCTTGGAGGAGCACTGCTTGATGGCTCCTGATGGAGTCCATGACCACCAGCCCATGGTGCTCCCACCAACAATGGGCTGGGCCGCTCCCATATAGATAGCTAATCAAGAAAATGCCCTTCAAACAGATGCTATGGAGGCGTTTTCTCAACTGAGGCTCCTCCTCTCCAATGACTTTAGCTTGTGTCAAGTTTAATAAAACTAGCCAGTACACAATCATTCTGAGGGAGAATTGCACCGTCCAGCCCATACTGGCCAGCGTGCGCTCATTCTAGGGAGGCTTGCACTGTGCAGCCCCTGCTGGCCAGTGTGCACTCATTCTAAGGAGGGTTGCACCATCCAAACCATACTGGCCAGCACGCACTCATTCTGGGGGCGGGGGGGTTTTGCACTGTGCAGCCCATGCTGGCGTTCACCATGTGTCACCCATTCTTGGGGTGCCAGATTCCCAAGTGTGGATTACATGTGCCACTACACTTGTGAGATGTTATCTTTTTAAAATTATTTCTTTTCTTTCTGAAGAGTATAATAAAGTTAACACCATTTCCTTCCCTTTCCTTCCTCTATATCTTTCCATTTATCCCTCTTGCTCTATTTCAAATTCAAGGCCTCTTTTTCCATTTATTATTGTTACATGCAATTATGTATGTGTATGTCCATATCTATAAAAGCCAGAGAAGCAAAATTTTGCTGTGATATTTTGTCTCCTAGGAATATCAGAAGCTACACCCATAAAGTCTCTCCAAGGACTGGTTCATCCCCAGCTGAACAAGGACAAGGGACATACAGATGTGGACAGGGAAGAGCTCAGGAAATTTCCACTCTACACGAAAGCTACCTGCAGCTAAGGAATACTGGGAGTAGGAATGATCTTCGGCAGGAAAGAGCTCACTAACTGCTTATCCAATGCCAAATTATTGCCCCTGGAAATGCTAGTCTTTTAGTTTTAAATGCAAGGAAGTTGCCTGCTTACAGATCCTCAATAAAGTTGCCTATGAGATGCGGTGGTAGCCATCCTTGTCTTTTTCACACCCAGGAAGACATCTTTTGTGTGTGTTCTTTTATCAATTCCTGCATGCTTGGGTTTGAGGGCTTTCTAGTATGGCATACAATGTAGATATAGATATGGATTGTAAATATCTCTGAGTCTGGGTCTCCAGCTCATTTGCAGTCTACTGCCAAATGGGACTACTGATGGCACAATAATCCTTTTTCTAATTTTCTGATGAAATGCCATGCTGTTTCCATGGCAATGTTATCATTTTGCTGTCCTCCTAACAGTGCACAGGAGTTCCAGTTGTTTCCATATTTTTTTCTTGCACTTTGCATTTTCTTTTTTCTCTTGCTTTTTATAGTAATCATTCTATGCAATGTAACAGATTTGTCCACTGTACTTTTGATTTGAATTCCCCAAACAAATACTGATATTACCTCTCTGTGCTTCAAGCATCTCTTTGAATATCCATGTCCAAGTTGTTTGCTTATTTTTGCATCCGTTGTTGAATGCTAAGAGCTTTCTGTACATACTGGGTAATAATCTTGAATCAGATCTATAATTTTCAAAATGTCTTCAGTTCTACAGGCTGCCTGTTTATTTTATTGCTAGTGTTTTCAGTGCACAAAATTAATAAAAAAATCCACGAAGCCCAGCTATTCTTTTCCCTATTGTCTCTGACCCTGACATAAGTCAAAGAGATCATTGCTGCTGAATCCAGTACCCCCAAGCTTTCTCCCCATTTTTCTTCCAAGAATATGGGTCGTAGGTCAGTTTTGATTTGTGTTTTGTCAATGGTACTAGGTGGGGCTCGATTTCCTTGTGCACATGGCTATTCAATTTGCCCAGCAAGATTTGTGGAAAGAGCCACACTTTCTCATTGAATATCGACATGATTTCCAAAAGTAACTGGACCATTTGTAATGATTTGTCCTGTCCCTTTAAGAGACAAGCCACGCCCACTCCCTCCCCACCCACCAAGGCAAGCTGATCTTCAGCTTCCTGCCTGAGTCTCTTCTCTTTTCCATCTCTCCTCCAGAGAGGCAGCTTCTGCCTCCATCCATTCTCCCCACTTCTCCCCTTTCTCCCTCTCTATTTCTCTCTGCTCTTCCCCCTTCACTTTTTACCCCCTCTCCTCTTCCTTTCCATAACCCACTAAATAAATATTCAACCTCACTCTGTATGGCATGCCTATCCATGTCTCTGTCTCTTGGGCTGCATGGCTCCCTGACCCGAGCCAGCCACCTTCAGAGACCTGCAGCATGGTGCCCATCTGTTTGTCTCTCCTCGTGAGACTGGCTGCCCACTCAAGGTCTCTCACCCACCATGCTGGTCCCTGCCTGGGACTGGCTTCTCCCAGGACCCACTACCCACTGCCTCCACTTGGTGACTTGCAGTATTTCTGCCACTGCAGCCACTTGGGGATCCAAAGCATTTTACTTTTACCATTATGTACCATGTCTGCAAGTTTTCTTTATGTTTATTTCTGCTGGGTTCCTTGCTGGGTTGCTTATGCAGCACTGTTGCAAGTCCTGAGATCAGGAACTGCCTGCTCCAGCTTTGCTCGTCATTTTTAGCATTTGCTCAGACCTTCGAAATTCTCTGTCAACTTTAAGATAGGCTCTCATGTTTCAGCAAAAACATGCTTTTGAAATTTTCATAGGGATCACATTAAATTTAGAGATCAATTTGGGTAGTATTTATATCCTAATACTGTTTTTTTTATTTTTTAGAATTTTATCAGTTATTTATATAGGTAATGCAAGAGGAGAACTTGCAGGAGGAAGTTTTGTTCTTCCAACATGAGTGTCCGGGGCAAACGTCAGGTCATCAGGCTTGGCAGCAAATGCCTTTCACCACAAGCTATCTAACTAGCCCCATTGCCTTATTCTTAACCATGGGGTATGACTCCATGAATCTGTATTATTCTTAATCCTTTGCAGCAAGTTCTTCGTGCGCGTGCCACAAGTGTACACATCCTTCTTTTTTGCTGTTAACTAATAGACATTTTATCATTCATTGGCTAATTATTATGTTATTTTCTGAGACAGGGTTTCATACAGCCTAGGTTCCTTGAACTTTCTGTGTACCCAAAGGTGACTTTGAACTTCTGCTCCCACTGCCTACTCTCACTTTCAAGTGCTATGATTGCATGTAACTCGCATCATATCGCGGACTTTGTTACCCATATCGCTGACTTTGTTACTTCTAGTATTAATGCACATGACATTATTTTCTTAGTTTTCTTTTTCATGCTCTTAGTGTATAAAATAAAAGAAACTTTCCTCCTTTGATTTTGTTATCTTCTGTTTTGTCCAATTTATCAATTTAATAATTTCAAATTTATTTTGTGGAGTCCTTACCATTTCTACATGTAATATATCGTGCCTTAATAAAAAATATGTTTTAGTTCTTTTGCAATTTTGTCACATTGTATTTCTTACCTCATGTCTCCGGTTAGGTCTTGTAGGACCCTGAAGAGCAGTGCAGATGCTGAGTATCTTGGCCTTGGGCCTGCTGAGGCATCCTCCCCGTTTGTGACTTTGTCCTGTGACTTCGTATGTGTGCTTGCAGCCTCATGCTCCAGGTTGATATCTGTGACTCTTACTGTGGTTTTATTTTCCTTC
This sequence comes from Myodes glareolus, assembly GCF_982192425.1. Lineage (NCBI taxonomy): Eukaryota > Metazoa > Chordata > Mammalia > Rodentia > Cricetidae > Myodes > Myodes glareolus. Next base: position 56,856,607 of record NC_142045.1, read on the forward strand.
TGTGACTCTGTTTAAAAATGGGGTGGGGGGGATGGAGAGAGAGGGAGAGGGAAAGAGTTTTCCTTCTGGATATTCTGGAAGAGCTTGTTAGAATTATTACCACCTCCCTTAACTATTCTGTAAATTCACCAGAGAGGCTTTCTTTATTTCTGCTTTAGCTATATCTTGGTGTGGGCCACACTTTGACCTGAGGATTTTTGGGAATTTTGTCAGTCAGGCTGGGCCGTTGACTGACATGCAGTTTCTCTCTCTGTCTTCACTGCTGCGGTTCCTCCGGTCATATGACCTCTTCCACTGATGATGTCATGTCTATACTTTTTAGAATTTTTAAATTTTTTGCTTCCTAAGTACACTTGATCTTGGCTGCTCTGGTTAAAGGTTATCCATTTACTTTCTATTTAGAACATAAAGTTTTAGATTTGTTTTATCTCCACTGTTTTTTTTCTCCATTTCATTGATTTTGCTTTTATTGTTTTCTGCTACTTTTATTTAGTTTAATTTCATTTTTACTCCCCTAATTTATTAATGTGGAAGCTTTGCTGTTGTCTTTGTCATTTAAAAAATTCTAACTCATATTTAAATATGGTTTTATTTATAGCATTCCTCTCTCTCTCTCTCTCTCTCTCTCTCTCTCTCTCTTCCTGTGATAGCGTATGTGTGTGTGTGTGTGTGTGTGTGTGTGTGTCTGTGCTTGTGTGTGATGTGTGTGGTGTAACCTGATTCTTAATTTTGTGTTTTGATAGTGTGCTAGCTTTGGTTTTGTATGTCTGTATATATATGTATCCTGTATTTGGTTAAAATCTGCTATCATAAGTAGAACTGTGGAATCAAGTAATTAAAAATCATTACAAATTACAGTGTATAATATTACATACCAGTATAGTAGTACTCTAATGTAGTGGTTGTATGTGAGAGTGTGGGTGCTCCCTCCTTCCTTTCCTCTCCCCCCACTTCCCTCCCTATCTCCCTCCTTTCTCCTTCCCACCCCTCTTTTACCTCTTCTGACTTTGAGCAGCTTTGAACTGGCATTTGCTCTGTTTCCTCTCACTGCAGACAGGTCTGGTCTCTAGACTCCCTGGTGCTTAGTGTACTCAGGCTCAGTCAGAGGGCTTTTCTCAGTGTGTGGCTGCAGCTCCTTCCAGCTCCTTCCAGCTCCAGCTAGAGTCCTCTCATGTCTTCCCCTCTCATGTCTCCCCTGTTCCTTCGCTCTCATGTCTTTCCAGTTCCCTTCCCTTTTCAGCTTCTGTACAGTGGCGTGTCTAGCAGTGAGGGACGGTTTTCCTACATTGTTCCAGTTCTGCCTTAGTGTTGAGTAGATACATTTCTGGAAGTCAGTGGCTTTCTCGGTGGCTGCCTTCCTATCCATAGCAGACGTTTCTAAAGTGATGGATTCAGAATTTTACTACTTCCCGCAGCGGAGGAATCTTTCTGTTGTAACAAGTCATTCTCTGTTACCTGGAGGTGCCAAGGTGTATGCTTCTGTGTCCATGTTGTAGGAGAGAACTGCCTAGATGAGTCTTAATTTGAGTCAGTTAACAATGTATAGAGAGTGAGAGGCTTCCGAGTATTCCAGCTCAATGGAATGCCTTCATCGAAGGCCCCACCTTGAGGCTCAGGAAGCTATGCAGAAGAGGAGGCAAAAAGATTGTAGGAGCCATTGGGGATTGTAGGAGGAGGGCCCACTTGTTTGTCCTGGCCATCCAGCTAGCTTAGCCACCAAATAACCATATAGAAACTGTATTAATTAAATCACTGCTTGGCACATTAGCCCTAGCTTCTTATTGTGGGAGCCTCACCCCTTATTCTCAAAGGGGCAAATAGAAATTTCCTAGCAGAATGTTTTTCCAGGAAGATAGTGGCCTTGCCCTCTCCCAACCAGGATATTCTGAGCATAAGGTCACTTAGCTCAGCCGAGCCAGCCACCTGGTACAGGCTGATAAAGATGGCCTAACTCAAGAACAGTAGCCTTGCTCTAAAAACAAGGAAAAAACTGACTTAACAGAATGTGAGGGAGCAAAAGTCCTTGTATCTGTGCCAAAGCATCTTCAAAGATTCTCTTTGTAGTTATGCCTTTAAAAGCTTACCTCACAGAGGAGATACAACTCCTCTCTACCTTGTTGTAACGGGGATGGAGATGAGTTCCAAACATGTTTGTATTATGCTGATTAAACCTTGCTGGGCCTCTCTGGTGGTTTCTCTCTGGGGGTCGTGATCTGGGCACAACACTTATTGGCTAACTCTTACATCCAAATTTAATCCATTTCTATTAATTTGTATATCACCAGGAGATCGTGGCCTACCAGCAAAGTTCCAGCATGTCTGATTTTGACGGGGGCTCCATAGCGTCTCCCTGACTCTTGCCTTCTTCCTCCCAGAATTCAGGTCCATCTTCCCTGCCTACCTAAGCTCTACCCTATCAACAGGCCAAGGCAGTTTCTTTACATTCACCAAGAAAAGCAACACACAGACAGAAGGAACTCCCACACCAGGGGATGGTTGACTCTAAAGACACATGGTCCTCTAGACACAACAGGACTGATGTACCTATGGACTCAGAGACTGCAGAAGTAGGCACAGGACCTGCACAGGTGTGAGCCAGTTGAGGTCTCAGCCCTGATGGGGGAGTGTATAAGAACTCCAACCCTAACAAAGAAACCATGTGCGAAGGAAAGATCACCTTTCTCCAACAGTCTCCCTGGGTGTGTTCTCCACACTGTAAGGCAGCCCTACCCAGGAGTGGTTGGCCAGCACAATGCGGCTTTGGAGCAGTTCTGCAGTCCTTTGTCTCATTCTTTTATGTTTGGGCATTCATTTCTCATTGGTCTTTGTTTATTTTGGTTTCCATCTTTGTGGTTTTATTGGGAGATTGTGTATGTTTCCTGTTGTTTTTCATTTGTTTGTTAATTTCAGAAAGAGAGAAAGAAGAACATAGAATTGGGTGTGCAAGGAGGCGAAGTGGATCTTGAAGCAGTTGGGGAAGGGGAAAACATGATTAAAATATGCTTTGTGAAAAAGGAAACTCTTTATATTAAAAAAACCTATTAGTAGGGTCAGAAGTGCAACTCCATGATGAAATGCTTATCTGGGATATATCATTCCTAGTACTGAAAAAAATAGGTATTCATATAATCACTCCAAACAGAAAAGTACTAAACAGATATGCCTGGTATCTTTTTAAAAACTGAATCAGTTAAGACTACTTATGTAGTGTGAGATAGGCTGTGTGTCTTCTCTTGTTGGAAAAATTTGATGAAGTTAATCTTAACTCTTTTGTTTAATAGTTTTATTTTTGATAATATTATATTTGAGCACATCTACATCCCATTTGTCCCTCTTCAGGAACTCCTGTGTTCCCTTCCCAAATTTATGCAGTTTTCAGTTTTTATTTTAGATACACACAGACACAAACACACACACCCTCCTAAGTGCATCTCCAGGGCTGACCACTTCCGGTCAGACAACCTGTGTGGTGCTCACCCCTCTCTCCGTCTCCGTCTCCCTCTCTCAGGAGTCATTCACTGCCTGTAACTCCTCATCTAGGGGTGGAGCCACGTGGAGTTCCTCTTGCCCGTTTGGCATATTAACTAGGGTTGTCATTATGCTAATGTTGTCAAGCAATCATGTTGTCGAAAGGTCATGCATGCAGCTTCCGGATCATATCTACAAGACACTACCTCACAGCAGATGTCCTGGCCCTCTGCCCCTGCTCACATGACTTTCCCTGTGACTTAGATATAGAGGCTATGTTGGAGATGTAACAGCAGGCATTTGTACTTTTCAAATATGGAGGCTGAGTTGCTGACATGGCTCAGGGGGTAAAAGCCTTTGTCGCCAGGCCTGGCAAACTCAGTTCCATCTCAGGGACCCAGAGAGTGGAAGGACATAGTGACTTTTACAAGTTTTTCTCTGATTTCAACACACACACACAATAAAAGTTTAGTTTTTCCCCAAACCTTATCATTGTGTAGCCTTTGTCACTTAATAAAATATTTATTATTAAAAACTATTAATAAAGATATTGACAAGATTTAGAGTAGACGCAAAAGATATTACAACCATGCAGCTTCATTGACCATAACTGCAGCTAAGCACAAAGAGAGGGAGCAATTACTAGAAAACGGAGATAGGAATTCTCATACTTTATGCACCCAAAAATCAAGTAAGCCTCTTTTTTCTGTAAATGTATAGAATTTGAATCTAAGTCTGATCTAGGACCTGAGCCTGCTCATCTGATCAGCTCCCAGGCAACGCCAAAGCTGAAGTTCTTGAGCACACTGAGTGGCACAGATGGAGGTGACGTCACCTCTAAATCGTGACCCTTAATAAGTGAAAGCAAGCTTCCCAAGGAAACAAGCCAGGTGGCCTGGAAGGATCCTGGGAGACAATTAGCCTTCCTTCACTCTCCCAGCTGCCTCCTTCATCCTGTTGTCACCCCCATTAGTCAAACCTGGTTGGATGCTGGAGGATACAGGCTCTTAACCCCTCTGTGTAGTCAACACACAAAAGCAGCTTGGTCAACTAAGACAGGAAAAGATAGAGGTCTCTTTGGAAGTTCAAGCAGAAGACATCTCAAGGAAGACAGATAATAAGACCACAACCGAAAAGTAATTTGGAAAAATTAAGTCAGTTAGGAAAGCCAGAAAGGCTGCAGAGCGCCGGAGCGCTGGACATTGGTTTATCTTGAAACAGCCTTCGAACAAAGTGGTCACTGCTACGGACAAAGAGAGAAAGTCAAGCGTGAATCCAGAGAAGGACTTTCTGGGCAGAGCAAACAAATGTAAAATCAGGACTGAAGCACAGTACCTCTTGGTAGAAAGGAGAGACTGGAGGTTAGATTAGAGGAAACTTGATCATGGGTACTCCTCTGAGGAGTTGTATGGGCTGCTTTCCACTGACCCAGGAATAAGGACTCAGAAGAGTGGAATACTGTGATTTATACAATGTCTCCCATTGTGCCTACTACTGAGGAAAGAGAAAGGCATGTATTTATTTTCTTTATCTTTCTTTTTTTCTTTTTCTGGTGCCTGAGAAGGTCAGAAGGAAGCGGCAGATTCACCAGAACTAGAATTACAGATGGTTGTGAGCCACTATGTGGGCCTTTTGCTGCTAAGCCAAACCTCTAGCCCCAGAATCAGAAGATTTTGTTGAAGATGCAGTAGTTTTGTGGATAAAGACTCACCATATTGTGGTTACCTTGAAGGCACAATATTTGTATGTGTACCAAAATCTCCCATGCATGGAATTTAACAACATATTTTGATTTTTATAAGAAATCGCTTTAAATTATTGATAAATCTGTTTGGACCTAGTCATTGCTTGTAGTGACTAAGGCAAAAGCAGAAGGATAGCATTGATTTTCCTTCAGAAGTAGATGAAGACCGTGGCTCACGGTGTACTCAGGACAGCACTGAGTTATTCATGCTGAGCTCTTCATATTATGACCTTATTTTTAACAGAGCAAATTATTACAGTCATGCTCAAACTACTTTTACAATTTTATAAACATCTGTGCCATTCTGTATTAGATTGTAAGTAGTGCTTTTCAGTTACTGAGTTTTTTGTTATTAATTAAATAACAATAAATGGTTGTCACAATCTGTGATAGTTTTTGAAAGAACATTAGGACAGGGACCAGAGTGCTAGGTTCTCATGTCTCTTGTTATCATTCATACCTCTAATACCTTAATCCTCTGTCATTATTAATTACATTGTGTTTTAACTGGTGCACAAGACCATACGACTTGTGTAAATTATTGGGGTAAATACAACGTTTTAACACATGTATATATTGAACCATGATGATTTCCTGAATCACTGATCATTTCTGATCATTTCTTAATTGAAAATTCCTTCAAAATCCCTTTTCCACTCTTTCTTCAATTCCCAGTACATGTTGTCACCTATAGTCACTGCATTGTAGTGAGCATGTCAGAGTTTCACCAAAAGTCTCCCATCCTCTCTTCCTACTCACAGTTCTGGTCTGTCTTTGCCTAAAATATTTCACTCAATTCAATGATCTCCAGCTCTATCTGTGTGGTTATACACAACAGGATTCTATGCTTTTTATAGTTGAGCAGTATTCCATTATATACCTGCTCCATTTTTTCTTCATCAATTTATCATTTGATAAACACTGAGGTTATTTACATATCTTGAACTTTGCTAATGATGTTATAATGATCTTTTGGAGGGGCAATGTCTTTAAAGGGAGTGGTTTTATTTACTTTGGAGATCCATGTACTAGTAGAATTGCTAGACTGTATATTAAGTTTTTAGTTGGAATTAAATTATCTATATACAAGGCATGTTGTAAATATCATTAAAGTAATTACAATAATATTTAGAGAGTAGAGACCCAGACTCTATAAATATTGGTTTATAGAGATAAACCAATATTCAGTAAACTAGGAAGGAAAGGCCTTTGACTAAAAAACATATACATATATGCATACAAAAACAATTAATGAGAAAAGAGCCCATGGATGTGAAGGAAAGCAGACAGGGCATAGGAGAGGGTTAGGAAGGAGGAAAGGGAAGGGGAAAATGTTATAATTGTATTATAATATCAAAAAAGGAATAAAAAAGACTGAGCTAGTTTGGTATGTCAGTTCTACTCAATTAGTACCTAGATTTACTATTCAAATAATTAAAAATAAATTAGGTGCTTTCAAGTGTTAGCAAAATATCATTCAAAATTATCCTTATTGTATATATGCAGCCCATGTACCCCCAAAATGTGACTGTTTTCTTATAAAGGAAAAAGTAATGCAGGTTCAGGTCACATTACTTCTATTTTCTGTAAGCAAACCTTTCCAAAAGTATATTCTTCCAATCACCAGTTTAGAAGATTTAAACCATATAGCCCCCAGTGAGAATGATTCTCATTGTCAATATTTGTGGGTGAAGTTTTTATGAACCACCTTTACATTTTCACTCAGCATAATAAATTGTTACATTTACACAGTGTACAAATCCGATCACTAGATGACCTCATTTAATAAATACACACATCTGGAAATTTTATTTTTATAATGATAGATTTCAAATTATAATGATTCATTATTTACCAAAAACACTTAACAAAATAAAGTAATTTTTCATCTTTTTTTGCTTTATGTATCTAAATGTTTCAAGACAAAAACTATGAGAGCACTAATAATTCATTTGATATGTCTTGGGTGACTTCCAATAGCAAATAAACGGAGTCAATGAAATTGATAGTAAATGATAAAACGCAAACCTAAAGGAATGGGTGGTGTATTATGGGCAGGATGGTGGTGTGCTGTAGGCAGGATGGCTGGTGTACTATGGGCAGGATGGTGATGTACTATGGGCAGGATGGTGGTGTACTATGGGCAGGATGGTGGTGTACTATGGGCAGGATGGTGGTGTACTATGGGCAGGATGGTGGTGTACTATCTGCAGGATGGTGGTGTACTATCTGCAGGATGGTGGTGTACTATCTGCAGGATGGCTGGTGTACTATCTGCAGGATGGTGGTGTACTATCTGCAGGATGGTGGTGTACTATCTGCAGGATGGTGGTGTACTATCTGTAGGATGGTGGTGTACTATCTGCAGGAAAGGTGAGGCAGTGTTAATGTTTTCCCATTTGATGAAAATAAACGGATATTTGAAAATTACTCAAAGGTTGTGTCCTATGACAAGAAACTTAGTAATCGTTTTCATATGATTAAAACTTCAAGAAATAGTCCCTTGTAGTATATGCATGAAACTTAATAGAGTAAATCACCAAGTTGCATCTTAATGGTCAGGACTTTTTTTCACTTTTCTTATTGGCCCCATAGTTTCTAAGCGTACATCAATTAAATATTATTCATTTTAAGTATTTAAAATGAAAATAGTTTTACTCAGGAAACATCCATTTCAAATTTTAATAGGGAAACACTTATTACAGTTGCTTTTTAAAATTAACTTTAAAAATTAAACCTGTATTGTTTGTATTTGATCTTTTGAGATTGGGGTATAATGTAACCAAGGTTATGAGAAAACTCCTTATGTCACCAAGAATAGCCTTGAACTCCCAATCTTCTCTGTCTTTGTCTCGTAAAAGCTGACATTGTAAGAGTATAGTGCTACAGTGGACTCAGTTTGCTTCTAACTTAAATATTCAAGTCTAATCATTGTTCAGACTAATAGGCTCGCACATGCTGTTTTGATAGTGTACTGCACAATTCAGATCATACAACTACTGACAGAAGTGGGGTTTTAACCAGCATAGCTTAAAGTTATCTTAAAGACCAGCCTCTTATTTGTTATACACTAGTTCCTTTGTTTCTTTTATTTGTTAAAGATTTTTCTATTTGTGTGTGTGTGTGTGTGTGTGTATGTGTGTATATGCGTCTTCTGTATATGTCGTATGTGTGTTGGAGCCCAATGAGGTCCGAAGATCGCATCAGAACCCGTGGTACTGAATTGCAAGCTGATGTGAGCTGCCCAGCCTAGGTGCTGGGAATTGCACTCCAGGCTCAGGAAGAGTAGCAGGTGTCTTTAGCCACAGAGCTGTCCCTCCAGCTCCACTACACTGGCACATGTTTAAGTAAAAGATTCTGGAAATGGAATTTGATGCATTCATTTCACCTGGATTTTAGCATAGCCATGTTCTATATTAGACGTTTTATTTATTTTCATTCATTTATTAATTTTTTGATTGTTTAGTTTATAAAATCGAGCTATGTTTTTGCACTGCTCTAATTAAGGATTTATATTCACATTCTGATCCTTTCCCAATGTCTCAGTACAAGAACCTTTGCTATCTTCTCGGTTGCTCCCTCTTCACTACTTACACGTAATTGCTTTCATAGTGTCCTCTGTGAAGCACACACTGAGACTCTCTTGGCTTCCTCTTCCCTTTCTCTCGCTAGCCTCCCCTGTCATCAGCCATTTAAAAACTACCATCTCTCCTGATGATAGCTGAAATTAACGATGATCTCTATTGCACGGGCTCTTATAACCCCACAACCCAGGGCTGCATTTTTGTTAAGTGCATTTTTATTGGCTATAATTCCTGTTGCTGGAATCAGATTCCTTTGTCATCTGACATTATGTAGTTATAGCATTTTTTATTCATTAGTTAATGCTGGGAAGCAATTTGATAAGCTGCTCATTTTCTCTATTAAGTAAAATTAAACCCTTCCACATTTTTAGCGTCTCAAATTTGTTACATCTAACAAAATTCAGATGGAACCCTTATATTAAAATAAGAAAAAATTAAAAAGTTGTGGTTGAAACAGGTAATTGGTTCTCTCTCACTGTCTCAACCTAACTCTAAAGGTAAAGAGAAGACAGAAAAAACCTACAGGAGAGAGAAGGGGGTGAGAGAGAGAGAGGAAGAGAGAAAGGGAGAATATGTGTGCATTGATTCCCCTTTCACAGCACTAAGTTATATGGCACTCCTCTGTGTGTAAAGCCAAACATCATTTACCAGCATATTTATTGCCATGGAAACATGCGAAGTAAGAATAACAGTGTAGTATGAGGTTATCTATGCACACACAAAGAAATTCAGATGCCTATAATTATTTTAGCAGGATAACATGAACAAATCGTTTTGCTCCTCTCTCTCTTGGCCTTTAATTTATGATACCGGACTAAGAATACTAACCTTATACAACTACCAAGAGATAGAAAGGAGTTATTATAAGATAATTGCAAAAATATGTCAGGAAAACAATACCACTTATAATAGCTCTAAAAAATTGCTCGTGAACTGAACCAAAGATGTTAAAGACTTTTACAATGAGAAAAAAAACTGTAATACAGTAAAGACAGAATTTAAAGAAGTCAGTAGAAGATGGAAAGACCTCTCTTGTTCTCACCCTGACAGAATTAATATTGAAAAAATGCATCCTTCTTTTTAAACAAAATGATTTGCATATTTAATGTAATCTGCTTCAAAATACTAATGATGTTACTCTCAGAAATAGAAAGAGCAGTCCTAAAATTCCTATGGAAACCAAAACCCCCTCAATAGACAATACGATCATAAGCAAAAGACAAAGCAATTCTGGTAGCATCTGTGCCAAAACGTCAAAGAGTAATGCATAGCCACGTGCAGAAAGTCAGGTACAGGGGCTGGGGGAACAGAGCACTGAACCTAGACGTTAGCCCATGTGCTCACAGAGTCCTCAGCTCTGAAATGCCCTTACTGCTCATTATTCAAGAGAGAAGCCTCTTCAACAATGATACTGGGAAAACTGGATAAACACATGCAGGAGGATTAAGAAGCTACTTCAATATCTCTCAACCTTTGTAAAAAAAATAAATGGAAATAATAGATCAGAAACTTCAACGTAAGCCTGGAAATGCTGGAAGACTTAGTGGAGCATATTTCAAACCATTTGCAAAGGTAACAACATTTACTATGATTCAGGAAATAAAGCTAAAAAATTCAAAACTGAAGTTACATCAAAGTAAATCTCTTTTTCACAGCAAAGGCAGTACTTAACCAAGGGAGGAGACTCCTCTAGGATGGGGCAAAGTTGTGCCAAGTCTGCACTTGACAGGGGTATTATATCCTGAATAAATAAGTAAAAAACATAAGCAATGAAAGCCAAATAAAATGTACTCAATAGATGGGCAAATGATGTGGAGAAACTTTTAAATTAAGAAGTACAAATGGCCACTAAGTACTTGAAACAGTGTTTCATAGTTTTAGGTACTGTGGAAGTATAAATAAAAATGACATCAAGATTCCATATTAATGCAATCATAATGGCTACCCCAAAACCCATCAACAAGTGCCAGGGGGTGGGTGGGATTAGAGGAACCCTATATTTTGTTGGTAAGAACATTATTAGTTCGGCGACTATGGTATGAAATCAGGATGGAGTTTCCTCCCAAAACTAAAAGCAAAGCAAAGCTCCATTAGACTGAACTACAGTTTCTGAGCGCACACTCAAACAATCAAAGTCACCTTAAATAGGTATTTACGTGTCTTATTGCTGCAATATCCAGGAAAGCAAAGGTATGCAATCAGCCTATGTGACATCAATGGCTGAATAGAGAAATAACTTGTGGTATATATTAGTGATGAATACATTTTCATTCAGAAAGAAAAGTGTGCCATTTGGGAGGAAGCACAGATTACTATGTTTAGTGAAATAGTCCAGTCCCTCAAAAAATATGTCAGTTATTCTCATATGTAGAATTTGAGAAGAAAGTACGTGAAAGTAAAACTTTTTGGGATGTGAAAGGTAATAGAAGACGGGGAGAGGAGGCAGCACAAATAATCAATGTCCGTTTCACACACGAATGGAAATGCCATAACAAATCTCATTACTTTACATAACCAACATATGCTAATAAAATGAGATATTATACATAAAATATTTAGAATAAAGCCTGACAGCCTCGGCAGAGACTTCCTTGAATGTCAGTTGTAATTTTTATGTGCTTCTCTGTGTAGTCCAGTTTATGATTTTCTGTACTGTATATTGCTTCTATGATAGAAATGCGACAAAAAGAAAGACTAAATAGAAAAAATACCAAGAGAACATATGAGATGCATGACAGCTATTCGTACAACTGTATCTCCAATGTCATCATTTCTCAAACGCTGAGGCTATGACATATGCAACTATATATTGATAACATACTGAAAATCGTAATTGTATTCCGGATCTGCTTTGACTTGTAGGTGATTTATGAGAATTTCAGGGCATTAGGGTTTCTGCTACACATGGCACAAGAAAGACAGGGAAGATGAAAGGAAGTGACGTAAGGTGCTCTTCTCTCCCTTTAACAAGAGTGGTGTCGTTTTTACCTTTTATGTAGTTGAGTTCTGAAAGCAAAAATAAAGTTTGGAAACAACTGAGGTGGGTTGAATAGAAAGTCGCAAATTTCTTGGAGTTTGGTAAACTTGCCATGATGCCTCGAGCAAATAGAAATATGTATGTTAGGAAGACACTTTTCTTCAAGAAACATTCCCTGCCAAGTTTATGAGAATGATTAATAAGATTCTTCTTTTATCAGATAGGATTTCATGAGGTCCCCAAAATTCATCAATTATAGTAGGAAACTTGTGAATTTTAAAGTCTCTCTCATCAATTTTCTAAGCAGACACATAAGTCACTACTCATGTTCTTACTAATTTGAGATCCAAGAAAGAGGCTGGATTCCTTTTCAGAACAAACCTCAGTTTCAAGCCCTGTAGAAACTGTCGAGATTTTCCTGGTGTTCCTCCTTGAAAACTCCTTCAGGGATCTCAGAGCCTCCTGACAAGGCTGAGATTATTAGCCAGGCAACTTCAAGTCTAGGAAACTCTAGACCAGTTTACCTGCTTATAAAATGGTTGAAACTGGGACTGAAGAGGTGGATAAACATTTAAGAGCCCATATTCCTTGGGTAGTTGAGCATAGTTTGATTCTCAGCACCCACACTGGACAGCAAACTACTAATTGTAACTCCAGCTCCAGGGGAGCTGATGGCCTCTTTTGTCCTCCACGGGCGCCTGCATATGCGTTCACACACACACACACACACACACACACACACCCCACACACATACACACACACTGTATATTTGTATGATGTTTAAATGAGAATGATCCATAGGGTAATAATTAGGAGATATGACCTTGTTGGAGGAAGTCTGTCTCTGGAGGTGAACTTTGGGATTTTTAGAAGTCCAAGTTAGGCCCAGAGCTCTCTCTTCTCCTCCTGCCTGTGGATCCAGGTTGCAGCCCTCTGCTACTTCTTGAGTCCCGTGTCTGCCTGTTTGCCACCATGCTTCCTGCCATGGTGATGGACTACTCCTTTGAAACTGGACGAAGCTCCAGTGAAATGCTTTTATTTATTTTTTTTCATGAGAGTTGCCAAGGTCATGGTGTCTCTTCACGGCAATAGAACAGTGACTAAGACAGAAGTTGGCACCAGCGTGAAATATTGTTGTAACTGGCCTGACCATCCTGCTCATTGGTGAAATGTAAACCTTGGGATTTTGGATTAGAAAAGCAGTTTATTGCTTTAAGTGGGGTTTAATGGGCCATCCTTGTAGGGATGAAAACAGTGATACTGAGAGCAATGTAGCAGTGTAGATTATGACAGCTTGGCTCACGAGGCTTCAGAGGAGAGTAGGGAAGTGCTCTGGAGACCATTCTCGGGATATTTTGGCAAAGAGTGTGTGCCTGCTTTCTACCCTCATTTAAAATAATCTGCCAGAGGCTAAACTGAAGAGTTTTGGACCAAATGACATTGACAGAGGAGATTTTATGATAGCCTAACTTTTTGACTTTGTTATGTGGTTATTAGTGGTCATTTTTACTCAGATCTATAATGAAAAGGAGAAAGCTGATCAAGGAAGGAAGCAAAATACACAATGAAAAAGCAAAGGAGAACCAGGAAGTGAAATGAAGCTGAATCCAGTGCTCAAGGAGATAATAAATTTAAAGAGAGCCTAATCCTAAATGGAATAAAGGAAGTGATAGCCTCTGTACAAGAACCTCCCTGCTCTGCTTCCACCATGTGAAAAGGGGTGCAAGAAGAACTACGTAGGGGAGGGAGCAACTGGAAGGAGAGAGATGAAGAAAATGTATTCGCATGAGGGGGCAAGTCCAGCACCAGGAAGTTGAAGAACTCACCAACTTTAACTGCATGGTTCTGGCTTTATTTGAAATTTATTATGAAATTTCCCTTCATGACTAAAGAAAGCTGATGGAGCATGCATGTCTCATGTGTGTACTGGCATGGAGGCCCAGATAGACCACCGTGAAGCTGTGAAAGTGAATTCTGAATCTTGCTGGAGATTTCATGATGTTGGAGATGCCAGAGTCATGGGATACCTGCCAGGGAGAGTTGCTACCGGGAAGGGGAACCAGTCAAGAGACAACCGTATTTTTCAGTCAACGAAGATGAAAGGAGTTGGAGATCTGAAGAAGGGTCTGACATCAGACGTGGAGATATGGAGGTTGAGTTTGCTCTGCTGGTTTTCAGTTTTGGTTTGGTCCAGTATTTCATCATGATCCTCCCCTTCCTCTGTTGAGGAATGGCAATGTATATCCTGTGCTATCATGTGTTTGAAATACTTGGTGGTTAGAAAGAGAATGACACCCATAGGCTCATAGATCTGAATGCTTGGCCACCAGGGAGTGGCTCTACTTCAAAGGACTCGGAGGTGTAGCCTTGTTGGAGGCAATGTAGGCAAAGGTGGGCTTTGAGGCTTTCTGAAGTCTAGGTCAAGCCCTGTAACAGTATTAATAAAAACCCAGAGACAGATATTGGGGTTCAATCTGAAGGTCAGAAAAGCAAAACAGCCAGGCCCTGACTTTTACTTCTACCTCAGTCAGAAATGGCAATCCTGCCTCTAGGAATTTCAGAATGAGACTGTGTGTGAGAACTGTTTCCTCCCATCTTATATTCCTCTCTAGTGCTGAGATTTAAGGCATGGACCACTACTTCCTGGTTTCTATAGCAAACTAGTGTGACTATTTGTGATTAGAGGTGTGTGTTATCACTGTCAGATCTATACGGCTGACCAGTGACCTGTTTTACTCTCTGATCTTCAGACAAACTTTATTTATTAAAATACAAATGAAATATTACAAGGTACAGTGGTTCTCTCTTTTCCTGCTGCCTGTGGGTCCAGATGTGAAACTCTCAATTACCTCTCCAGTACTATGTCTGCCTGTGTGTCTTCCTGCTTCCCACCAGGGCAATGAACTTTGCCTCTGAAACTATAAGTAAGGCCCAATAAAATGCTTCCTTTTAGAAGGGCTCCATTTGTCAAGGTGTCTCTTCACAGCAAGAGAACACTAAGACACATGCATACACACACACACACACACACACACACACACACACATGCACGCACGCACACACACACACACAATCAAGTTAAATATAGAAGAAAAAGTGTATTTTTTTAAAATCTGTGTCCCCCTCTTCAGTTTCCATCAACACCATGTGTGTGTTTCCTCTGACCAGTGGCAATGCTGGGTTGTAAGAGAGTGTTGCCCTAGACAAACTGAGACAAGGCCTGGCTTTCCAAGGTAGATATGATGGTTAAAACAGAATTAGCATGTACAACTGCCTTGTCTATGTCTGCAGTGAACTTGTGTCCACTTGATTTAACTACTCTATTTGCGTATAACCTATCCTTGTTTTAGAATTCTAGCTAAAGTTGGATTGCTTTTAAGCATGCTGCTTTGTAGCTGATAATAATGTCTCTTATTATAAAGGAAACAAATGAATATTCACTGGTGCTTATTTCATATATACTAAGATAGTATGTGTCTCTTTTCAAAAAGAAGTTTGTATACATCTTACCAAGGGAACTAGAATGTTCTATGGAGAGTCTTTGTTTACCTGTTTGGCAGGTATTAGGTACATAGTAAATATTTGTTGCTGGAAGCCAGACTGACTCAATTCTTAACCAGCTTCAACTTTCCCAACTATGTATTAAAAATTAATATTATGGTTATCAAAAGAATACTAAGTTTAGATAATGTAATTCTATATTATTTCTTACTAAGGCTTTATAATTAATTTTTTTGCTGTGAAAACTAAGCTAAACACACATGCACACACACAAACACAGACACACACACACAGTCTTTGTACCTTTATATGTCAAGCTATATCTAAACTTTACTTAATTGAATGAACCAGACAAATGTAAACAGATATGTGACCTAAGTTAACAGCTATTTTATGAAAGAAAATAATATAACATCACCAATTACAAACATAGGCAAAGCCTAGATGCTTAAGTGTAATCGTAAATTTCAAATTGCTAGAAAGAAAGATACAAAAACCTTTAGTCATATTTTGAAAGCATTGTAATTTGTGGGTTAGAACTCTATATTAACTTAGATGAGTGGAGAATAACATGTTTCTTACTATGTTGGCTACATGTGTAAGATCACCACTAACCACAGCCTCCTGTGATCCCTGGGCTATATAACGAGTGGTCTAAACCTGTCAGAATATCAACAAAACTGTTAATTATCTGTTAATCAAATATTAATGAAACTATCTTAAAAGGTCAAAAGAAGGTGTATGTCAATCCAGCAGTGCCCTTAATCCAGCCAACTACAAGAGATACTCTTTTGTAATTTGGCTATCCCTATGGGAGATACTCAGTAATTAGAACCCTATAATTTTCCAGCCACCAACATGGTTCTCTGATATTTTCATGTATACATTAGAGCATCCTAAAATAGTTTAGGTTGCATGTTTTGCACATTTCATTATTCTTGGCATGCAATTTCTTCTTTAACAGTCATTAGCAGGCAACTATCTTGTCAACTACTCGCTCTCCAATTGAATGCCCACCCCTATCAACCCAAACAAATTTATCAGATACCTTACTCAAATATTATTATCATATCATTGGAGATGTCTTCACCCCAAGGAAAGCAAGTAAGGGCTTTGCAAAACCACCTTTGCTAATATGTTTCCAGCTTCCAGGATTCATGCTTGTTCCAGTTAAAGGCACACATGTAGGTTTTAAGAAGAATAATGAAAAATTTAACATATCAGAAAATATTAGGATTTCTCTAATTAGCTGCTTTTTATTTGTGATCAGAACTGATTCTGGTGTATCCATATAACAACATATTAATGCCATCAATGTCAAACATATTGGCATTTCATAACAGTGCTAAATCCAAAGATAATTAAAATCACGTTGTTGTATAAACAGAACTGAACTAGTTCCACCAAATAATATAATTGCAACTGGTTATAAAAATAACATTGTGTCTGAAGTATTGAATAGTCAGTGCCAATTTTCTGACATTTTTATTAGGCCAGCAGTTGTGAATCATCTCATGGGTGTAACTTATTATTGAATTTAAGTTCAATATTTCAGAAGATAAAAAGACGGCTGATATTGAGGGATGCTTTAGTGGTAAAGCTAGCACTTGCCATGTACTAAGCCTTGTGTTCTAGTCCCTGAAAAGCAAAAAGTCAAAGAAAAGGGCCGAGGTGGGGCAGGGTGTGGTAAGATGGGGTGAGGAGGCTGGGGAAATGACAGCATTTAAGCTCTTGCTGCTCTTAGAGAGGACCAGTCAGTCCTCATCATACTCATTGGGCAGCCACTATAACTCCAGTTACAGAGGACCTGGTTCTCTCTACTGGTCTCCATTGGCATCTACAGTCTTCTACACATTCTCTCTCTCTCTCTCTCTCTCTCTCTCTCTCTCTCTCTCTCTCTCTCTCTCTCTCTCACACACACACACACACACACACACAGTTAAACTATCAGTACATGTTTTTTGTTTTTAGGGTGTGTGAAGTTTAATTGGTAGATTTGTTAAATGAGCTGACAAAATACACTCAACAGAAGAAAAAAAATGGACGTGAGAAAGAGAAAAAAAATTTCTCTTAGATTTCAGGTTACAGAAATGTAAAGCATAGAGCCAACATTTACAGAAGTCGGTCAACAGGGGCTATTCTGACAGGAGATTGGGATGGTGATCTTGGGAGGGCGGGAGTGGTTTAAGCTAAAATGTTAAACATTTTTGTTAAAATATTAAACCATGAGTGACAGAAAATGAAAATAATCAGTTTGTGGTGGTTTAAATAAGTGTGACCCCCACATGTGCTTGAATTCTTGACACAGGGAGTGGCACTCTGAGGAAGTGTGGTCTTGCTGGAATTGATGTGGTCTTGTTGGAGGAAGTGTGTCGCTATGGGGGTAGGCTTTGAGGTCTCATATATGCTTGTTACTCCCAGTGTGAGACACAATTCACTTCCTGTTGCCTGCATATCAAGATAGACAACTCTCAATTCCTTCTCTAGCACTATGTCTACCTGCACATCAACGTGTTTTTTGCCATGAGATTAATGGCTTAAACCTCTGAAATTGTATGCCAGTTCCAATTAAATGTTTTCCTTTACAAAAGTTGATGTGGTCACGGTGTTAGTGTCTGTTCACAACAAAAGAAACCCTAACTAAGACACAGTTTCAAAACCGAATTTACAATGATAGAAATTGAAACTAAGAAATTTGAAATTGAGAAATATATTAAATATACATTAATTCATAACAACAACTAAAATTCATTACTGATTACCATAGTTAATATATTTTAGGAGAAATAAAAATATTGTTTCCTAAAAAATGACATTACAAATGATATTGTGATAAAACTTTTGGAAATATATTTAATGCTTGACCTCAACAAAATCAAGATAGATTCTTTCATCTACTTATTTAATTTCTAACAGTATCATAATAATTCTGAAAAACTCCTCAAGAAACTCAGGAAAGAATGAGAGTAAAAGCAGGCAATCAAGAGTGAAATTCTCTTGTCAAGATAGTTTGATCTTGGTTAGAGAAGAAACTGCATGTGACTTAACTCCTTTAAACAAATCAACATTTTTTGCTGCAAATATAGTATTTATCAGATATTACTAAATTATATGTCTCCACCCTCTGCTAGTTATATTTTTATATCATACAAAGAAGATGGTTGATATAGTTATTCAATTTTATTGCCAGCTTGTGGATTTTTATTTTCTATTAATTGTATTGATTATTATAAGAGCACTATTTATGTCTCAACCTACAACTTGTTTTTTCATTTCTTTTCTGTTTTTCTCTGAAATTTCCTCACTTAAACTTTGTGAATTTTAGGCTCTGGTGAAGTACATTTACACTCAGGATTGTCAAGTCTTCTGGATAAATGCCACTCTTTATTGTTATGAAAGAGGCTATATTCTCCTGAGTCTTTGTTTAAGACACACTTCACTTTGATGTTTATGCAACCACCGGAGACCTTTTTAGTTAATGTTAACACATTTTATCATCTTTTTAATTTGAACTTGCTTTTATTATACTAAAGGTTAATCTTATATAGGCATATATTGAGGAAGATACGTGTATTCAACCTAAAAATTTCTGTTTCATTATTTTGAGTGCTTAGGTTATTTGCCTTAAGTGAAAATATTGACTTATTAATGTTGAAATCTAGTTGTTGCTTTTCTCTATCTATTCTGCATGCTCTGTGTTCCTTATGACTTCTAATACATATGTCTATAGTATGCTGTTTGGTTTGCTTCACATTGCTCAATGTAAGTTTTCTTCTAAGCAGATAATGTGCTGCTGACCTTCCTGTGTGAGGATGAAAACCTTCCTCAAGTGAACCTGACATTTTCAAACTTTTGAAGAAATTTATTAGTGTCTGCAAAATTCCAGTCAGACCTTTTACTGTAGATTTTCTTGATGTTTTTCTCTTCTATTTTTATTTCTTCTACTTCTTCAACCAAGCATTTGATAGGTGAAGAATAGTTTGGCCTTGTGATAATCCTACAGGATCACCATTGTATATGTGGTCCATTATCAACTGAAACAGTAAGAAACAACTGTAAAGGGCTGTGATTCATATATATATATATATGTCTGCAAATATCTTCTAAGTGTAACTGTGTTTTTCTTTGAGTTTGCCAGTTTCCATTAGAACAATGTTTTTAGGTCTTTCTTAGATAGTTTTTACATTTCTGTTTATTTCAGGGTGAATAAAAAGAAAGAACATACTTTTTTAGTGGTGTTTGCTACCTTTGTTTTTTTTTTGTGTGTGTTTCTCACTGTCTTTTATTGATATTTATGCATTTTATGTATAAGCCAGTTCTTTCTGAATCTAAAGGTGATAATCTCTGTGGAAGTGCCTTTCTACATGAGCAGTACAAGGGGGATTTCTAGCATCATTGAAGATATAGGAGTTGTGGAATCTATGCAGGAATAGTTTACTGATATTGTGTAGTTCTCACAGTAAAGGCGAATATCGATAGATTTGTAGGATATTTTGCTAATACTGTGACTATCTAAAGGTTTCCTACAGTCTTTGGTAGAGATGGGTATTATGGTTTTTCTGTTGCTTTTCCTCCCACTTGAGAATTTGTGCTAGGTGATTTCATTGGGAACTTCACTCACCTTGTGGGATGGACTTCTGGTGGTAGTTATAGATCGGAGGCTAATACATGAGATGTGGAAATTCCTTCTGTATATGTGTTGCATTTATTGGTTGATGAATAAAGCTGTTTGGGCCAATGACTTAGCAGAGTGAAGCCAGGCAGGAGACCAGAACAGAGATAGAGAGAGTAGGTGGAGTCAGAAAGGTGCCATGTAGCTGCCAAAAGAGATGGACACACCAGAGCCTTAGGGAACTTGCTGGTAGGCCACAGCCTTGAGTGATACACAGATTAATAAAAATGGGTTAATTTAAGATATAAGAGCTAGCTAGGAATATGCTAGAGTTATTGGCCAAACAGTGTTGCAATTGATATAGTTTCTGTGTGACTATTTGGATCTGAGCAGTCAGTAAATGAACAAGTAGTCACTGCTTACAAAATGGCTCACCAACGTGGGCCAAGTATATCTACATAAAACCTGAGCAAGCTTGGGAAAAATTTGAGACACAAAAGAATAGAGTTTAGTGCAGCTTATTGGTAGGCACATTTTTATTTTCAGATGGACTCTCTTTGTTGACAGCAAGCAGGGACACCATGACTCCTTTAAGAGTGGTTTGATTCAATATTGAGGACAAAGGCTGCATGACTTCTTTAGGGGAGGGTTTCCTGGTTTGAACTGGCATGAAAGGCTCTGGTTCTTTCGGGAGGTCCAGTTATGGAGTATTTGAATTGGGTTTGTGAGCAGAGTGCTACAGGCTGATTGATGGTAATGTGGGCCTGCTGCATTTCTGGAGCTGGGGCAGAAAGTATGACTTGTACAGCTGGTGATAAACATACCTCTGCCATGTTGAACTGGGCAGAGCTAAAAGGCAAAGCAGCTTGGTCCTAGCCACATCCACTTAGCATTTTAAAAAAAAGGCACTCCTGGTCAGAAAATGATAACAGATATACAGCAATACAAATTCAGATAAAAAAAAACTGAATGGGTCACAGTGTGTTTAAAAAAATATACATTGACTTGAGAGAGAGAGAAGAAAAGGAGTATAGACAATTATAAAAAAAGAAATAGTTTATAAAAAGTAAAACAAAGTTTGGAAAGAGGCAGAGTACAAACAGTCAAAGACTAAAGGAGTAAAGAAAAATAAGCCAAATAAAGATGGAAAATACACAAAGAGTCTGAAATATGTATATTATTGTGTTTTCTTTGATTTTTTGACTGTGAATGAGCTAAATACAGAGAAACATTTCATTGTACAGAGTGCTAAGCTAAACCAACATATATATTTTAAAGGCATCTTGACATCAAAATCTAAATCTAAGGATATGTTGCTTTGGAAAAGAGGTTCTGCTTTTGTTTCCATGGAGGACAGAAAGTTGTGGATTCCTTACAAGCCAATATAGTTTGATTATATGGGAACCCCTGAAGCAATGGCCCAGATGACCCAACATCTGTGATAGCTTCAGGACTGCTGGCTGAGATGGACCTACCACAAATGATACCCCATGAAAGACCTAATTAACAGCACTCCAAATCATCAGGAAGTAGTCAGAGAACAATGCTCAAATTTCCTAGATGTTTATAAATGTTGGTTCATATTTAAAAGAGGAAATGCTATAGAGGAGAATACTTTGCATTGGTAGGCATCTTTGTTTATTGACAGAAATTGAGGTCAATTTTGTTATATCTATATCTATATATTTCTGCTCTTGTTTCAGGTATTATGTTTATACAGGTCATTTAAAAATGTAATATATAATTAAAACTTACAGATAAATAGGTAGTCATTATAATGGTCAAACTTATAGTCATGTTAGTTAGGTTTTCTAGATATGCAGATATCTATTTCAGTTAGATAATCTTCAACAATTCAAAACCTATGGAATATGGTATTTAAAATGTCTTAAAAACTTAGACCTTTCTCAACACTAGGACATGTCGGCTTATGGCATCACCAATTACTTCAGAGAAGTTGATGGGCATTGAAGAAACTTACTATGGAATTTGCCTTCAATGTCTCAAGGCTAGACATTTGGCAAGAAATTGCTCTCGTCTGTACTGCTTGATGGTATACTGTATAAACTGGACACGCAGGACCCACAGAAAAGTGCCTGCTGGATATTCCAAAAGATGGAATGATTTTTCAGGGTTCCTGCTTCACAAAAGAAACTGCCCAGATATTCTGCAGGACACAGAAGAAAGTGACTGATGAACTGCCAAGATAGGTGAAACAGTCTTTGAAATTTCTTGCTTCATGGAAAAGTCTTCCAGATACTATGAGTCTATAGGCAAAGGATGGATGCCCCAACATTACACAAGAATTTAGGGTGACTTTCCAGGCAACAATGTGTCTCTGTCAATCCTAGAATTTTGGAAGTTGCTCACAATGCACTTCCTGTTTACTTGGGTAACATTATATCCTTCTGGGGTCTTTGAAGAATTCAAGATAGTTATAGTTTTCCTTAGTTATGATAAAAAATAAATTAGAAATGAAACTTTAGATTCACAAATGTTGGAGAAGGAGCCACTTGTTTCTTCCCAGCTACTTAGCCTGAAATAAACACACAGAAACTACATTAATTAAGTCACTGTTTGGACCATTAGTTCTAGCTTCTTATCAGCTAACTGTTACATATTAATTTAACCCATTTCAATCAATATGTAAATCATCACAAGGTCATGGCAAAGTTTCAGCACATCTATCTCTGGTGGTAGCTTCATGGCTTCTCTCTGGCTCTGCCCTTCTTTTTCTTAGCATTCAGCTTAGTTTACCCTACCTAGCTAAGTTCTGCCCTATCAACAAGACAAGGCAGTTTTTTTATTCATTA
Source organism: Myodes glareolus (assembly GCF_982192425.1). Classification (NCBI taxonomy): domain Eukaryota; kingdom Metazoa; phylum Chordata; class Mammalia; order Rodentia; family Cricetidae; genus Myodes; species Myodes glareolus. Next base: position 56,879,307 of record NC_142045.1, read on the forward strand.
ACCAAGACAGTGGGACCTCCCACATCATTTTCCCTTTTCTGTTTAAAAGAAAAGGAAGGCTTTAACTTTAACATAGTAAAGTTACATATAAAAAAACAGGTATCAAGCAAGAATTACAGTTACAGTATTTAAATCTACTTTATCCTTTATCATAATTAAGGAAAATTATGACTATCACTATAAATTCTTCAACTCCATCAAAGACTCCAGAAGGATATAGTATTATCTAAGTAAACAGGAAGTACATTGTAAGCAACTTTCAAAACTCTAAAAATGACAGAAATATCTCACTGCCTGGACAGTCACCCAAAGTTCCTCTATCTTCTGTACTGTTGGAGCATCCATCTTCAGCCTACAGGCCCATAGTATCAGCAGACTTTTCCCATGAAGCAGGAAATTTCAAAGACAGTTTTGCCTATATTGGCAGTTTATCACTCACTTTTTTCTGTATCCTACGGTATATCTTGCAGACTATTTCATGAAGCAGGAACTCTGAAGGACTGTTTCACCTTTAGGCAAGTTCAACAGTCATTTCTCTGTGAGTCCTGCATGTCCAGTTCATCAAGCAGTCCAGGAAAGAGCAGTTTCTTGCCCAAATGGCTAACCAATGCTAAAAGGAGTCTCTTCAATGCCCATCTTCCTTTTGGAGTAATTGGTGCTGACAGGAGCAGATGTGTCTCACTGTCATGAAAAGTCCTAACTTTTTAAAACATTTAAATGCCATATTCTGAATGTCTCTGAATGATTTGAAGAAGTCCTGAAATATATATCTATATCTAGGAAACCTAACTAACATGACTGCAAGTTTAACTATTATAGATGATTATCTATTAACCTATATTTCTTAATTATAAATCACATTTTAAATGAGGTGCACAAACACAATACCTTAATTGAGAACAGAAATACATATACATATGACAAAATTGATCTTAAGTTTGTATCAATAAACCAAGGTGCATACCAATGCAAATCTCTATAAGCATATCTCCCTTTAAATGTATAGAAGTATTTATAGACAATATTTGGGAATATGGGTGTAGTTCTGTCCAAACTTCTTCCTGCTGTTTATTGGGCAGAGTAATTCTTTGAGGGGTATTCAAGGCAACCTTTCAGGGGGTCTTAGTCCATCAAACCACATTAGTCTGGAAGCAATCCACAGGTTCTCTTTCTCTATGGAAATAGAAAAGAACTCCTTTTTCAAAGCAGCATATCCCTAGATCCATATTTTGAAACCAAGATACCTTTATAATATACGTGGTGGTTTAGTTTAGCAGCCCATACAATGAAATGCCTCTCTGTACTTAGCTCCTTCATAAACAAAAATTCAAAGAAAACACAATTATATACATATATATATATATATATGTGTGTGTGTGTGTGTGTGTATATATATCAGACTCTCTGTGTATAGTCCATCTTTACGTGGTTTATTATTCTTTATTTAATCTATGACTGTCTGTACTCTGCCTTTTTAAAGACTTTGTTTTATTATTATTTTTAAACCATTTACTTCTTTTCCAACTCTCTACACTCTTTGTCTTCTCTCTCCCAAGCCTGTGTACATTTATCCAACACTGTGACCCATTTAGAGGTCTTTTATATCTGAATCTGTCCTACTGTATATCTTTAATTTTTTACTGTCTAGGATTACTTTTTAAAAAGCTAAGCGCTTCTTAAACTTAAGCTGCACCATTGCTAGGAGAAATATGGTAAAGTCTGCTTGCTCCACACAGACTGACATGGTGAAGCTGTTTGCTGCCTCTAAGGGCCATGCTCACAGCCCTAGTTTTAGTCACACAGCCAGTCTATGTTACCATTAAGAAAGTTGTAGAACTCTGATCAGATAGGTGAGTGAGAACTCTTGGGGTAGACTTGTATTTGAAATTTAATAGCCTCTTTCTTAAAGCAACCCAGTAGCAGTCACTTCTCAGGTGGATGAGGGGTGTGTAATTATGCTTCTTTCATTGGAATTTCCAAGTAGAAATAGGCATTTGTAACCTCAGTCCCCAATGAAGCCATTGCTTCTGGGAACCTGTGGTAGCTTCAATAGGAATGCATGGTCATGGTGTCTCTTCACAGCAATAAAAGTCCAATGAAGATACAACCACCTGCAGTATTGCTGGTGCCAGTAGCCTCCACTGTGCTACTTTGTTTCAGATGTGCCCTCGATCTCTCACACTTGCAGATTATTTTCCTGCACAGATATTCCCGACTGTAGTGCTTCCCCTTTCAGGTATAGACTCTTTAATGGGCCCCTTTAGCTCGCATAGGCCTACTTTGATTTGTGGATACATGTAGATGTATATGCAAATACATACACATATGCATACATGTTAAAAGAGAGAGAAAGGAGAGAAAGAGAATATGGAGAATGAAAGGCTAATATCTGTTATTACATCATACCAAAAAGTATATTTTCAAAAGCATGAATGAATAAACAATAAAATCAAAGTGTGTTTTAAGTCATAAGAGAAGAATTGTTAGAAGATAGCACAAAACTAATTTCTAATGCTAAGAGCTAGAGAAGTCCAAAGTGTATGGACATGTTCATGTTATCAATACATTTTGCTGGCTCAGGTCAAATCGTTGCTGTGATATAGTGAGAGGCAAGACAAAGACTCTGTAGTAAAGGACAAAACACGGCACAGCAAGGGACACATTTTAAATGCAGAAAAATCTTTAAGATGAACTTTTAATCTGTTTGTCACTGGAGTCAAACACAGATTTTGAAAAGATAAAGTTGTCATCTTCAGCATCTGCAGTTCTGGTTCTGCTCTTTGCATACCAGAGGTCCTAATCAGCAATGCAGCTACAAAATAATATAACTAGGTGCTTTCAGATGACTCTTACACCACGCAAGGCACGATTAATCAAACATAAAGATGAGAAGAGTGTCACAAATGGGGCAAGTGAGTGAGTTAACATACTCAGCCTGGCATAAATAAAAGCACAGTGCCTTAGTGTGGTGAGGAGCTAGCAAAAAAGGGAAGAATGTCTTGTTTCTTAAAACCATGACACACCCAAAGGTCAGAGAGGAAAATGCCTATTTTCTCTGTTCACTACTCTCCACATTGAGCATGTAAAGACACTCGCAGAAAGGCTAATTTGCTATATTTTCTCTTGTTTGTTCCCATAGTTTATAAACATACATAATCATGCTTCTACAAATTAAGTGAAAGTAGAAGTAAATTTGTCTGGAACAAGAGAGAAAATGAGGGGCAGGGTTTATAAAAGTGAGAATGGATGGATAGTGGTGAGCAATTTGCTCAATAGACAACGCAGACAGCATATGAGCTCTTATGATATGACAATGGCTTTTAGAAGATAACTCTTCCAAGTCAGAAGTAGCACATCCACACGAATGAACTTGCTCTTATCACTAGTGAACTGTAAAGTTATACACATACACATATATCAAAGCAGGATTTTAATGTAAATTTATTCTCTGATTTATTATCAACCAGTGTTCTTTTTGTACAGCCATACAACTGGGGTCACATTTTCTCAGGTAAAAACGAATCACAAGTAGAAAATGCTTAGGGAGTCCCTGTCTAAAGCAACGATGTCATTCAGTTTGTGACATCAAAGGCCAAGGTGCAGCTGCTTTGTATTGTGAAAATTTAGGTTATTCTTCAAAGAAAATATTAATAAGAGCTAAAGAGATGAGAATATATGTGTATTTATGTGTGATGCATGCATGTGTATATAGGTGTATGTGTATAATGTGTATATCTGTGTGAATGTGTAAATGTGTATTCCTATGTATTGTGCGTATGTGAGTATACATGTGTGTGTGCATGCATATATATGTGTGCATGTGTATATGTATATATATGTGTGTGCACGTGTATGTGTGTAATTGTGTATGTGTGTGTACTTAAGTGTCTGTATGTGTGTGTACATGCGTATGAGTATGTATGAGTGTACATATGTATGTGCATGTTCATATGTATATGTGTGAAAATGTATATGTGAGTGCATGTGTTTCTGTGTGCATGTATATGTGTGCATGTGTATATATATGTGCATGTATATATGTGTGTGCATGTGTATATATGTGTACATATATATGTGTATTCATGTGTATATGTGTATGCGTATGTATGCGTGTATGTATGTATGTGTGTGCATTTATTTGTGCATGTGTGCGTGCATATACACATATATTTACATGCTCTAATCTGTACAACCTCTTCAACATTCTGAAAATTATAAACTATAATCATAATAGATTTTATTTCAGTTTTTGTACATGAGTTACAGCATCCATCTCTTTTTTTAGTCTATTTCTATTGTATATATTGTTTCTTTCTCTTGTATTTTTCTGCTTTTCAATGCCTGAGTGATGTGAAAATACTTGGTACATACTAGATAATTTTACAGTATTTCATTGTGGTTTGTTTTGCTTTGTTCTATCAAAGTCAGAGCTTCCCTTTATAACCCAGGCTACCTTTGATCTACTATCCTCCTACCACCACCTCCCCAATTTTGGTACAACAGGTTATGAGTCACCAGGTGTGGCTGAATATTTTTATATTTGTATATACATATTCTCAAATTTTTACTTTTAATCTCTCTGGAGAGAAAGATAAATAACTAGGATAGAGTTTGATCCTTGCTTTTAAGCCTTATTGATGGGACCAGAAGACCCATTATTTAGTATTTGTTTTATCTAACTCTTAAAAAATATAGCATCTTGAATACTTTATTAAACATGACACACATAATTAGGCATTGTGTTGGGTGAGATTACAAACTGGCATTGCTTTGTGATAGCTCCAGTGAATGTTCTTTTCTATAAATCCACCCACATCCACTCACCAAACTGTGGTCGTTTTCTGACAAGTTTCTTGGTGATCACTTAGATGAAGACTTCAGGAAGTTCTCACTTCTGTCTCCTGAGTCCCGCCACCATCACCTCAGCACATCTCCAGAGCCTGCTCTGTGTCACAGAAACTACCGAAGCTGTAGCTTGGAGAGGTCAGACTTCGGTTTGTTTTCACACAATATCTCCTTTATCACTTTCCCTATGCCAGGCTGAAACCCATGTTATATAATTTTTCTAATTCATTGTCTCTTATTCAAGATGAGTCAAACACATTATACTTCTTCATCTTGGATGAAAGTGCAATTTCTTCTTTTTGTATGAATTCTACACAAAATATTGAACAAGGGAACCATTAATACCAGCAATGCTGGCTGACTTTCTGGGATATAGTATGATGGCAGAGAAAGAATTTGAAGAGATTAATAAACTATACAGAGAATAATCAACCTTCTTCTAATCTTAACTACTTACCAAATTTCGCTTTCACAAATAATCTGAACTAAAGTCTTAGACTTTATCTTCTTTGATGTCAATGACTGGCAAAATCAACTATCGTACAATTTCATAATGGTGATTTTGGTTACTAGAGCATTTGTATTTAATAAAATCTAGGAAGTGTTATAAACTATCAGGGCACAAATTAGATCTCTTGATGTAATTTAGTGTTTACAATGATGTTCAACACACATATTCAATACTTCTAAGTAACAATCACAGATATAATTTACTGAGGAATTCATAAAAGCAGAGTATGTTACATACTGTTTATATATGTTTTTATTGTCAGACAGTTATTATTTTAATGTCTGACTTACAGATGAAAAAGGAAAAGTAAAATGATGAATAATATTCACAAAGACCCTGTACTAGCTAAGTAGTGGTGCTTGGGTTTTATCTTGAGGTTTTTAGATGCTAAATCCTGCCCTTTTATCAGAAGGCAGAAACAAGCAACTCAAATGCAGACTTGAGAGAGAAAATGCAGGAGTGACCTAGCAGCCAGCCTCCCTGGAACACTGCACTTCTAAATAAGAAGCATGGCACACCATGATGCTGACGACAGAACTCTGGTAGCATGAGTATCCTGGAGACTCCAGAGGAGTCTGCACTTTCCATGTCTCCTTCAACTTGTTTCATCCCCATAGAAACCCTGGAGGTGTGAGTGCACACTGTCCAATCCAAGGCAATGTGCTAACCCTTCACAGCAGACAGGCGTCCACTAGACCAGTGGTTGTTCAGTTGCTGTAAAGTAGATGCTGTTTCCCAAAACTGTCTCCAGAAAGGTTCACCTCCATGCCCTTTGCCAACCCATAGACATTGCTTTCTTGTTGAGGGACACCCCTGTAATGATAGCACAGACTCTTTTTACTGTTGGGATCCAGAAGGAAAATGAAGAGTTAACCATTCACTACAGAACTGTAATGTTGAGTGGGATGTGAATCCTAGTGTCCCTCTTGGCCTTTACTGCACTAGCCTCTTGCTGCTCAATGACTGCTGCTTCCACTTGGCTCGTCGCTCCTTTTGAATGATGCATCTGCTTCCAACATTTCTCTGACAGAGCTAGAGAGTGAAAGAGTGCATTGAGCTCTAAACCTTCTATTTAGTTACAGCTACTGATGTATTTTTATGCACAGGATCTTAAAACGTGCATTTAAAAAGGTTGCTTGACATTTCAAAATGGTGCCATCTATACAAAGTAAGAACATGCTACTCACAAATCTTCCTTAAAGAGAATGTGCGTCTCTCAGGAATTGTTTTTTATCTTTCAGCTTAGGGCTTATCCCTGTTTTCTTACATAGGATCACATCAGAGTGGCAAAAAGAAAAAAAAAACATATGAATCTGGCTCAGACAGCCATTGACATGTTGAGAGAATGGAACCCCCTCCTACCATATGACTATCAGGCACTGCTTATTGTTACAAAATCATTTTTATTTATCAGGAGGTACTTGTGCTATGTGTGAAGATATCAAGGATTGATTTGACCAACAAGACTCAGTACGATCTGTGAGGCAGTAGAATGAGAAGGCACTTTAATTGTATTAATAGGTTCCTGTTGCCAATGTCTGCAGGTAATACCAAAACAAATAGTTCAGATTGTCGTAGATCTCCATGTCACCAAACAGGCACATGGATGTCACATAATAATGCGAATAGATTCTGTGTCCTGTGAGTTGTTCTAGAATAGCAGTTCTCAACCTGAAAGGACCAACCCCTTCCGGAGTCAAACAACCTATTCACACAGGTCGCTGAAGACCACCTGCCTATCAGATATTTACATTGTGATTCATAACAGTAGCAGAATTAGTTATGAAGTAGCAACAGAAATAGTTTTAGGGTTGGAGTCACCACAACAAGAGGAACTGCGTTAAGGGCAGCAGTGTTAGGAAGGCTGAGAAACACTGCTCTACAAAGACTATACTATGCTGGGCTGTTTTGAGACTATTGTACCAAATTGGAAGTTTGATAGGATGCACCCAGATCAGCAAACACTAATATTCAGAGAATTACAGGAGTTAATAAGTAATGCCATCCTCATGCCTATAAATTTGTACTATTAATAGAAAATTGTCACAAAGAGGACAGAATGAGTACACAATAAATTTCTGCCCATTCCACTGCAATTCATAAAACTACCACAAAATATTAACCCCTGGGGAAAGGAGAGTCTTTTTCTTCAGCAGTGTGGCTCATGGTGCTCATCCATGCTACAGGGATGGTGTCTGACACCAGTGTGCATCTGGGGCATTGATGCGGGAGGAAGAGGAAGAGAGATCATGGAGGAGGAGATAACATGAATTTGGAAGGATGAAAAGAGATATAGGGTCAGGGTTTAGAAATAAGTATAAGGGGTTCTTGGAGTTGATATACTCTGGAAACATTATATTCATGCATGAGATTTACAAAAAATAAATAAAAACAAATAACCCAATATTATAGGTTAAGGTATTTAAAAATAATTACATTTATGCCATTATTTTACCATTGGGAAAACAAAGACTTTGAAAATTTCAAAGTTCTCAGAACTGCCTAGTGGTGAGCATACTAATCAAAGTATGGATTTTCAGAAAGACAAACATGGTATGCACTCACTCATAAGTGAATATTAGGTATAAAGCAAAGGATAAACAGACTCCAATCCATAGCCTCAGAGAAGCTAGGTAACAAGAAGGACCCTAAGAGGGATGCATGGATTTCCAGGAGTCTAATTGATAGGAGTGAGAAATTGACCATTGTTGTGGAAATTATTACAGGGTTAGACTTTGTTAAAAGGCAGCTTTAGAAACTAGAGGCCTGGTGGTTTTACTCACACATCTCTGCGGCTTCTGAACAGATGGGTTTTTATTTGTAGAGACTGAAGAGACCGGGTCTTTTAAAGAAACAGGACTGGGGCAATGGTTCAGTCCACAACTGTTTGCCAAGTAACTATAAAGACTTGAACTTGACCACACAGCTATAATACCTGTGCTGAGGAGGCAGAGGCAGGCAGATTCCTGGAGATGTCTAGCCTGCTAAACCAGTATGTTCCAGGTTCAGTGAGAGACGCTGTCTCAGAAGGCAAGGTGGTATGTGATTAAGGAAGATACTCAGTGTAAACATCTGGCCTCCGCACTTGAGCTCACACATGCATGTGCACCTACAGGCACATGTGTACATACACACACGCATACACACACACACACACACACAGAGAGAGAGAGAGAGAGAGAGAGAGAGAGAGAGAGAGAGAGAGAGAGAGAATTTAGATGTTTGGTTCATAGCATCACCCCAGCCCCTGACACCCATCTTTGGAGTGCCAGTGGAGTAGGAAGCTCCATTTCAAGCCACTTCCCCTGGGAGTTGCCTTGGTCCAGACTCCACCTTGGGGAGAGCCTGTCAAGCAGTGACCCTTCCCCAGGGAAGGTCAGGACCACTCCCACAGGCTATTTAGGCTGCTGCTCAGAGAAAGAACATGTGGTCTCCAGGTTACACACAGTTCCCCCTGCTTTCCCTTGACATGCTTTTTCCAGGGTCACCTCGGAGCATTAAACATGGGCATCTTTTATTCGGTCAAATTTGGTCTGATTGGAATTGTTTGTGTTGGTGGAGAGGCTCGTCTTAAGAAATATTCCTAACACTGTCCTTTGCGCATCATATGTAGCATGCTTGTGGCAAAATTTCCGGAAGCGCTGGGGAGGGGCTGGGGAAAGGAAGTGAATGCGATCTCTGATTAGCCCATAGTAACCCTCTCAGATGGAAAGTGCTCGCCTTCTTCTCCCCATCTCTGTGGGCTGAGTCCTCCTCTTCCTTTATGCGGCTCTCACGCCTGTGTCAGTCCTAAGTTCTTTTCAGCATTTCTCCATATTTCCTTGCCTTTTACTTCTCAGATATGACAGCACCTTTTCTTGTTTCAAACAAAGAAGCGTCACCCTCCATCCTGAAGCCTCTGGAAGACTCTGGAAACCTTGAGTTAATACAATCTGAGGCGTCTTATGAGGCCAACCACGAAAAAGCATCTTTCTATGAATTCTGGAGTGTATTTAAAGTCATTAATTTATCTGATACCTTCTTACTTTAGAAGTAAAACTGAGGAAGACACAGAAGGCCAAGTACCAGCCCAGAAAACAGTCTAGAGCCAATTATGAAAGAGTTTCTGTGCCTCAAAGTCAAGGGGACAAGAGAAAAGACAGTACCCAAAACTCCGCTTGCCTCCCTGGGCATCATCAAGCTACAGTTTTGTTAAAGTTATTTTATTGCTAATTTAAATAATAGCAATGACATAACTTTTCCTAAGAAAGTGTGGTTACATTACTTCTGTAGCTCAAGTGTCTAAAGATCCCCTGGGCATGTGGGAAGGAGTTATCACTACTTCTGCTCTGAAGATGCTCTGGGCCCAGTGAGGTTCAGAAATGGAATTCACCCTGAGCCCTTGAGCTGTTTAAACTTATTTGTTTTCCATATCTTATTGCCTCTGGCGCTTCCATGGTGACTTTTCTCACACATTGAATTAGCCTAATTCAGTCTTCTTGCTGCAACACAAGAGATTTTTTTAAAATTTTTTTTCTGTTGTTCTATCTTTTCGTTGTTGTTGTTTGTTTGTTTTTATAGACAGGGAATTTCTGCGTAAATCTGGCTGACCTAGAACCTACTCTGTAGGTCTCACAGAGAGAGATTCACCTGTCTCTGCCTCCCTAGTGCTGGGATTAAAGGTGTGCTCCACCACTGCCCGCTACCCAATCTATCTTGAAACAAGCTGCCTTTGCCCACTGGATGATGACCTTTACTAACTAACCAGTCTCGATGCCATCCTGTGGCCTCTAAGTGTGAAGAGTCTTTCTCACCACGACTCTGCTGCTGTCTTCATCTTGCTCTCTCTACCCGTCTAAGTGCTCAAGCCGTGCAGGAAGCTGTGACTGCCCAGTAACTCCAAGGTTTTTCTTTGTTTTTTGGCCCATTTCACAGGCCTCTTGTAAGCATCATTAAGGAGACCCACAAGAGCCCGGGATAAAGAATGACAAGTATTTACTTTAGGGGAAAAAAGTTCACAATAAGGGTAGAGAGCCACAGTCCTCTGTGGACACTGGAAGTCTCACCACCACCCATGAAAGAGAGCATGAACACTCTTTGTCTGCATTTATAGAACCTCAACTACATCCTAATGGGCCAATACCTAAAAGGATATATTGGCTGAATAAATTTCCACAATGCCTACCCCTTTTGTCTAAATAAGAGAATTCCAAACATAATACAAAACTATATACAATAAGGACAAACACCAAGTATTGTCCAGGAAAAAGAAAAGGCAAAAACATACACAAAAATAGAACTACATCAAATGGAAAACATATGCTAAATGTCCAGCCTAAGGTAATTAGCAAATAACAGAGATTATTTCAATAGCTGTCCTATTTTGAGGAGTCTAAGTCCCATACAAAAATGTATTAGTTAAATTATGAGAGGAAAGTAGCTGTGACTATTTAGTCTTTAACCCCATCAAATACCTGAGAAGTAAAATAATATTACCCGAGCAAGCAGGAAGTGCAAGCAAGCAACTTCCAAAAGGTAGAAGAAATGACAGAGACAGTTGGATACCTGGGCAATCACCCAAAGTCTCATTTGCAATGTTGGAAAAAATGAATGTTTGAAGATTACCTATCTATGTGGAATACAATCTCTGAGCATCTAGAGAATCTGACTAGCCTAGCTATAAGTATGACAAACATGGGTGACTATTGACTTGTAAATCTTAATACCAAACAGATGTGCAGCAAATGAGAACAAAAACCTCAAAATGTAATATAAATATATATATTGCAATATATAAATATATCCTAAAATTTCATCAATATACAAAATATCTTAGAGGTAAAAGCATGCATGCATACAATATGTCAGAATAACATTGCATATGTGCACAAATACTGTAAATAAAAATAGGAGTGTACTCAATATAACAATTGTAATATGAATTTGTATCAGTATATAAATTATCTTAGACAGGAATGCATTCCTGTAACAATCTCTTCCTAGAAAGAGTTCACCTGTAAATCTCCTGATCTGAAGATGGTTGTAAATTGCCTTTCCTTTGAAGAGTGGGTCAGATAGAAGCTATACTATATGGAATACACTACTGTATGCTTGTTTCTTCATTCTTCTCTTTCTGGAAGACCTAGAGCTTTATGATGGCATGACAATCTTTAAACATTTGGTGGAGCTGATTCAATCAACAGCAAGAGACACCATCAGGCAAGCTCTAGCTTCTAACTGGGTTGTATACCCCACAAGTGAGAAAGTTGGGGTGTGGTGCAGAGAGGAATACGTTAAGGTCATGGGTGAAGATGTGAAGAGAAAGAGGAGCAATGGCATAGCAAATAAAGAACATATAAGGCCCTCAATGCCACAAAGCAATTTATTGCCTGCCCTTATACAGAAATGTATTTGGAGACTGGGCAATGGTTCAGTAGTTAAGAGTACAAATAGCTCTTGTGGAGGGCTGGAGTTCCATTCCCAGCAGCCACTGCTGCTGACTTAGCTCCAGATCCAGGTGATCTGACTCCCTCTTCTGGCCTCTGTGTTCTCAGCACTCACATGCACAAACCTCTTCCTCCACATATGCACACAAGTAAAAATAAAAATAAAATATTTTCAAAAAAGAAGTCTTTGGTTCAGACTCTGAACCAAACAAATGAAACAGTGAAGATATTTAGATTGTAAAATTTGGCCTCTTTCAACAAACTAGGATCCTCCTCCAACATATTCTAAATATCTTTAAATTTTTTGATTATCAAGAGAAAGTCACTCTGGCTGTTTGTACACCACACATTCCAAATGTCAGTTCAGCTCATTAATTAATAACAACAATAAAAATCACTTGATCTGTATTACCAGGTAACAAAGGCTTCTAGTGGGATTAACCATCTCCAAGAGACATTTCAGGAAAGGTTGCCTTGTATCTGCCAAGAGTGTGACAAGCTTGGCAGGCTACAAAACCAAGGAGAAGGAAAACGTTGCTCAGAGAAAGCACCCTGGCAATTTTGAGTCTCTTCTTCTTTGTATCCCAAAATATGTTATACATCAATGGAGAGCACACATGCAAAGCAGAAGAAACAGAGCTTGCTTTCTGGTTGGCAGCACATCTCCCGCTGTTATGAGGAAAGTGTAGTCTAGGTAGTTTTCAAAGGAAGAAAATATTTTTTGTTGCTTTTTAATATGTTTTCAAAGTTGTTATTTGAATAGCTGGCATTGTTGAGGTTTGCTACACATCCAACCACGTGCTGTCTCACGTATTTTTCCCTAGCAACTACAGCTTCTCTCCCAGGCTGCAGCAAAATAAAGACATTTATGCAAAGGTTTTTCACGTTCCAGTTTTTCTTCCTACTTGGCAGCTTTCTGCATGCTTAGTGGCTGTCTAAGCCGTCAATTTGCAGATAGGGTGATTAAATAAAGTATGTTCTTGTTGGTAATTGATAACTCCATTCTAAAAATGCAATGGCTTCAACATGTTTTGAAAAACTGTGTACCAATGTTCTCATGTACATAACCTTTTTATGATGTGTTTTAATAGCTTTTAGACTATAAATTATAAAAGTACTTTTTGTTAATTTTCTTTATGATGGTTATAAATTTACTTACATGAGTGATGTCAGTGAGAAACAGTAACTATGTGTTTATAGTGATTTTTGAAAAATGGATGCTTTTGTTCACTGGCTGCCTGTAGAAAGCAGGTTTAATTTCATTTTTCTTCTGATAAGCCAGTAGCCATCATCACAGTGAATCTGAACTATAAAGGCTGGGCAGTGGGACCAGTAGCCATCATCACAGTGAATCTGAACTGTAAAGGCTGGGTAGGGGAAATAGTAGCCATCAGCACAGTGAATCCGAATTGTAAAGCCTGGCTGGCAGGGCTATTTGCAAACAGAAGGGAAACAGGCTTCTCTAAGAATGCTGTTAATTTATTGCTTGGTGTGGACATAGTCAAACTATTTATTGTTTTATAATCTTATCGCATGCAATTAGCAAAAAAAATAAGAGGCAGGATTTGTTACTGGTTTAATTCAGAGTCAAGAAGAAAAAAACCTACAGATTTACTATTCAGGAACTAGGTTTGTATGATGGTGGGTTTTAATGTCAACTTGCTACATATTAGAGTCACCTCAGTAGGAAGCCTCACCTGAAGCATTTCCATAATTGCCTTGAAATATGGGAAGACCCACCCTAAATAAAAGCAAGAGAGCACCTTCTAGATGCAGTTCAGTAGAATGGAGCATTGCAGAAGCTTACTTTCCTCTTGTTAGCTTGTTTCCTCCCTCTTTACTCTGACGATGCCAGTTCTTTCGCTGATCCAGCATTTCCAGGCTTCTTCTTTTGACCGAGAACCAGAAGCTCTTCAAGAAACCCCCAGGTCTTTGGGTCAGATTGGGACCACTAAGGTCCACAGCCTCCATGCATTGTGCACCTATTGTGGTCTCAGTCTCTTAAGTGTGAGACAGCTCACCCACAAGACACTTGGTGTCGAGAAGTGAGCATGTGTAGATAGGATGACTGTATATAATATATTCATATTCTATTGCTTCCATTTCACTAAGGTACTCAGACTCATGTAGTGTGCTTATGGCTCAGGTTATGCCAACTAACTTTTTATAATTCTCATTTATTTCTGTAACCATTGATTTTGGAGTAAAACATTTTATGATAAACAAGACTAGACTCTGCCTTGGAAGAGCAAAGAGTCTCATTGGGGAGCGACAACCTATAAACACTGTGTTTCAATAAAATTATGAAAATGGACTTCAAAAACACAGAGTATGCAGACTGTTTAGTGTACATCTGATGAGGCTCATATTGGTAAATCACCAAATGAATATGGTGAGAGGATGAGGAGGGAAACATATCTGAACCTTACAGTTCAGGAAGGTTGATTGCCTGCTGCTACTGCTCAGTACACGGCCAGATCATTAGATTAAGGGCAATAAAATTCTGGCAACATCCAGTCTTACAAGACACAATTTGTGACTTGAGATCTCTTTTATAAATGTATCATGGATGTCCTTATTCCCAGAATTCAGTCAACAGTCCTTAGTAACTTAGTTCATGTCAGTGACATAGCTAATGTGAATATTATCTTCCTTTGAGATTTATGTCAAACTCTGTTCAAAGCTTTACACCTGACTTAACATACTTCCAAAGACAATGACATGAATTGAATATTATTATCAGCATTTCATAGATTAAAAACAACTAAAGTAGAGAAGTGGATATGTAACACCTGATACAATATAAGGCATTGGTAAATGTAGGGACGGTGGTGGAAGCCAGGGTTAACTAGCTTGAGACGACATTTGCGAATTTTTATTCTTTGACAATTTCATACAGGAACATATTCAGTTTTGATCATTTTCATCTTCATTACAGTCTCTCATTTTCCCTCCACCAAAATGCATTTCCTTCCCCCAAACCTCCTTCCTACTTATTTCCTGTCTTTCTGTTTTTCTGTCTCATGAAGATTAGTTAAGTTTCTTTTCATGAGCAGAAGTGGGAGTTATTTACTTGAACAATGGAACTTCTCAGTGGTTACACTACTCAGGGGACTGACCTTTCCACGGAGGAGCTATTAATTGCCCATAGACCCTCCCTGAGGGCTGAAACCGTATGAGCCCCACCCCCATACATGATGAAATGGTAATGGTCTCATCTTGTGCACACAACCACAGCAGAAATGAGTTCCTAAGCCGTAATTGTGTCATATTCAGAGGACCAAACTTCACAGCATTCCCCTCCAACCTCTGGCTTTTACACTCTTTCTGCATCTTTCTCTGTGATGTCCCCGAGACTTGGAGCTGTGAGGCAGATGGAAAGATGTACCTTAATCACTGACTGTGCTTGCATTTTAAAAGTTAAGAGCAAAGGAAGTAAGCCCAAGTTTTTATATTGATAATTTGTATTTAACCATTTACACATGTTTTTAAAAATAAAATTAAAGATCTTTTGTCTAAGATTTTTTTGACTTGTGGAATCCCAAATAGGCAATATGTTTGTTTTTCTGAATTCATCTTGGATCTATGTCAGACCAAATAGAATAGAATGGAAATATGGAGCTAGAGATTAACCAAGAAAGGAGGTTGATAAAGAACAGTCAAATGGTGGGCGTCAAATGTTTGGTGGTTAGATTATATTTTCTATTGCTAGATATGCTTGCTGATAAGCAGGAATTCCTCCTTGTCCTAGAAATGTTTGCATCCGTGTCGTTATGGAGTTAGAAACTTGAACGATGGCAGAGATTAGTTCTCCCTTCGCTTTTTGGTCATGCCTCCTGCGCACCTTCTCGGGAATATTCTTTCGTTGCATCCTCTTGGAATTCAGCCATGTTTTGTCATCGGAGTGATCACTTTAGAATTTGCACTTTTCCTAGGCCATTGCAGCACCTTAAAGCCTATTTCCACATCTTCACCTGAGACTGAAATTTGATTCTCATATCTAAACCAGTTTCCTGTACCTTCTGCAACACATTGCCACAATAGTTGTTGTTTGAAGTAACACAGATCTATTATCTTGTGCTTCCGGAAGTAAGGCTTTTGTAATGCTTCTCATGTAGCTAAAACAGGAGTGTGGAAAGCCTCATAGGTCTAGGGAACACGCTGCTCCCTTCACCTGCTAGGCTTAGGAACACTCTGGGTCTTCACCTGCTCTGGAGGTCACAAGTTTTTCTTGGTCCAAGGCCATCGTGTTTCATGGTTTACTTTTCTCTGTCTCTATGTCCCTTTTCCCAAAGAAGGAATCTTACACTGGAATCACCTGGATAACCTAAAAAAAATTTCTCCTTCTTGAAGTTATGAGCTGAATCCTATCCAAAAACGTTGCATACATGTAAAATAATATAGTCACAGGTTCTGGGGGAGAGGGTGTGGGCATAAGAGGGAGCCATTGTTTTGCCTATCTTAGAATAGATTAGATGAGGTCATGAGCCTCTGAAAGCATAGCATGTGCCAGCATTTGAAGAACAGCATGCTTAAACAATTTGATACAATATAAACAGCACTATTCTCAGTTGTAAATACACCACAGACTAGTTCTACCTATTCATTCAAGTTTTTATTTCCTTGTTTCAAATGTTTGAGATGAATTAATAAATATAGCAATCAATTCACTTTATATGGTAAAGCTTTATCTCAGTATTCTTTTTATTCACCAATCAAGCCCACTTTAGAGTCATCATAGACTACAGGTTGTTGCCCGGTGCCTTATTTCTTCACTATCTATCTGTGTTATATGTGTTTTAACAATTCCATAGGTGGGGTGAAATGAAACGCATGTAACATCTGGAGCAGGGAATCTGGTCTTGCTTTGAAAGCACAGACAAAGCTTTCTCTTTGCTCATCAGAGTTCATGTAATGGAAACTTGATTTCCAGTTCAAGAAAGCAGAGACAAAGGCTGGATAGGAAATGAGAGCTCCATCTTAAAGAATGGATTAGTGTAGTTATCACCAGGGTGGTTCATTATTGCACGAGAATACACAAGATAGACTTCAGTAAATGCTCTTAGATTTCTCAGTTCCCCAAACAGAGAACCAAAAAGTCCTGTTCTTTCTAATTAGATAGTCTCAGGTATTCTGTTATAGCAGCACAAAATGGACAAGGAAAAGACTTGAGTAGGAATTTGACCTGATTTCGAACACGATACTCGGAGAGGCATCTGTTCCTTCTAGAATTGTGTGCAGAGGCTTTGATGCAGACTGTCTCTCACTGAGAGTGTTGGATCTGCTCAGTTCTTGACCACAGGTGGCTTCACTCCTTCACCAGATGGCATGTAAAGAAGATTGATGGGTCCCCTCCCGGAGAAGGCTCCTGAAGCCTGCAGTGAGCTAAAGAACGGGAGCTGAAGGATTTTGATACCAGAAGTCACCAGATCCCTAACAGCTGTGGTGAGGGACAGCAGGAGAGTTAAGATATGTGCTCTCTCCCGCCTTGGGGAAATACCTTTTCTTCTGAACCAAAAACATAAAAGGAAAAAAAAATAGTATGTTTCGGTTTCTTAATCTTACAGCATTTGCTTGTAAAAATGCCCTTTCGTTAATCTGTATTTTCATTATAATAGAAAATCAGTGATATAGAAAAACCATTTTTGCTATTACAGAGACAAGTAAAGTAATGAGATTTTTAAAAGTCTGTAAGAAGCATATTTTTATTTATATCTTTTTAATTATGAAAATTAAATGATAGACATCGATTGCTTCTTTAAAAATTAAGATAGATAAAAAAAAGTTTAATCTAGCTTTTGTGGTCTGCTGTGCTAATGAACTCTTCTTTCACTGAGTACTATAAAATCTGCAATTTTGGAAAATGTCTAGATCAGCACAACCACCACAAGATTCACTACACATGCTGAACCAGTATGGTGTGTATAGACATCACCCTACAGATTAACACTACAAACATGCTGGTGCAAACCCTTCCTGCCAGGAACTTGTATTCCAGTACAACACTCAAGGGTTATTCAAATGCAGGATAGTGGGCGATCAGTGGCACTAGCACACGTAAATGTGGCTCCTGCCCCAAGCAGCTTAGATTCTAATGTGCACAGCAGCTGAGTGAAGAAATACAGTATCCTGGACATGTGTGTTGAACGGAAGCAGTTAAGTTGGAAGTGGGTGAAGAGACAGGTAGCACTGTGTGAATAGCGTGGTTCAACGCCATGTCTTAAGTGTGCCTCCCAATCCTATAAGTCTAGAAACTAGACATTCTCAGTGGAGCAGAGGCAGGCGCCCCAATCGTCACTCAGGAACAACAGCCAAGTTCCGGGCATCGATGGACAAATCAAAGAACAGCTTTACTTTCCACAGTCAGTGGGAGCACATTCCTTTTGTTCACAACACTTTTCTTCCCCGGGGGCATCAATAGTTTCAAAGACTCATCTAGAACTCTCTGTGGTTAGTCAGATGCCAGAAATACCTTTGACTTACTAGTAACAAAAGTGGGGCACTTCCTTTTAGCACAGTGTTCAGAAAATTAAAGAGTCAGAATTTGTGCCAGCTGATTCTGCAGCCAACACCTGTAACTTGTTAGGTATGTGCTTAAAGAACTTTTAGTAGATGCTCATAGAAAGGAAAATGTTTGTTGTTTAGATACATTATTATCCTGACAGAACCACCGGTCCCTACCTTCACAAGGCATTTCAACACAGTAAATGTTTACTAACAGATCTTATTCCCACAGGCCTCATTTCTTATCCATGTAGCTAGAAGCAGAATTACAAAGGTGAGAATTAAGCAGAAACAATACAAAACTTCTCAGTATGTTAGTGTTTATCTTATCCCTACTATTCTAATATAGCTGGTGGTAAAACACTCCCATATGATTGACAGAGAGAGTATGCTGAGAAGAGTAACTTCAATTATTTTTATCTAGGTATTTGTCCTAAAGATGTCAGTGCCAACCACCTCTAAAAATGATTCTGATTTCATGAAGAAGTCGTACATTTCCTTGTGTATGTAAACCTTCGTCTTAATTGCGGAGTTAATGTATTTTCCCGCTGTAGCTATTAGCGTTAATCTCTGTGTACAATTTGCTTATCACAGTAAAGCTTGGTTATCTAGAGACCAGGCATCCCCAAACCACAGGCTTCCATCCAGATCTGGAGACAACCAGGGAAAGTAAATACACACAGCACCATTACTATGGCGTCCCTCTCACCACACAGGAGTGTTTCCTGTAGCTAATTGATATAAACAAAGTAACAAGACCAGGTAGAAGGTTAAAGGCCCTGTCTTGTAAGTGATTAATTTCCAAACAGGAAGAAAGAAAGAATAATCTCTAGACAGAATGAGACTTTGCTGGTGCATGGAAAAAAGTAACATGTATTTAGTAACCATAAACAAAGAACAAGTATGCAGAAAGAAGAAACAGAGAGGCAAGGTGTTTGATTTCCTTACTGGTATTGGGGAAAAGAAGAAGAGAAAAGAGATGATCATGGATCAGGAAATCGTAATTAAAGACCTAAAATGATGGAGATGGATGTGGGGTTAAAAAAATACTCAATGTTCAAGTGATCAGAGATCACCAGCAGAACCAGGAATCATCGACCCAAGCAGGAAAGATCACATGGTCAGTAACTACGGCTTAAGACCACTGCTCTGTTAGCTGCGAAGGACTACAGGTTTGGCCCAATTTATTATGTTCCATTTGATTCCACATGGCTTCTCATGATGGGTATCGAGTCCTGAGTTTCATCTCTAGACTACATCCTTGTATGCATTTTGACCCCTATTGTTCCCTTGCATTATGCTAAGTACCTGGCAAAGCTGACTTCTGCTTAAATCCAGGCTTGTGTGTGGATGCTGAATGCAGCTCAATTAGACTATTTCAACATGGCATATGCGGTTAGACATAGTTTTCTCAAACTGTGCTAAGAGGGACAATGAGGAACGTCCTCGCTCACAGTGACCAGAAACAGTCATCATCAAAGAAGGGCTTCCTAACTGAGGACCTTGTCTCTTGTGTCAAGCTTAGCCATGGCATATGATAGTAAGCTTCCACCCCTTATCAAATACTCTGCACAAATGCATATAATATCAATTTCTAGAGAATTAAATCTACACCAATAATTACCTAGAAAAAAAGATAGAAAATGATCGTTATAATCTTGACACTTGCCAAAGACAGCAAGGAAATTTGTGAACACATTTAAATCAATATCTGTAAACTTATGTTAACAAGGAGGCCCTGGTTATACAGGACTAGGAAGGAAAGGAAGTAGCCCTTAGACCAGACAACACTGATCTAGTCCAAACCTGACAACTTCCTTATTATGCAGCTTTCTTAGAATCTTTCAGCTGTCTGTTGAAAAGTAGCATCAACCACAGCTGGTTCAGAATCAGATCGGTCTCACAAAGTCAATCAAATAACATGCTACCATGGAATTTCCTTAACAAATATTTAATTCATAGTAACTACTATTAATAATCAAGAGAATATTTATATTTCTGATACGGCTATTTCTGTCTTGGAGAAGCACCTAGAAAACATTAGTTAGGAGACTTTGAGTCGGTGTAGCACGGGGGGGGAGAGGATGTCCATGTGTTTCTTTTTAAAAGCTCTCCCGGCAGTGCTGAGGTCCAGCAAAGACAGAGTTTCTACACAGCCTCCCTGTCATGGTGTCCAGGTCCAGGTGCACACCTGTCCGTCACCACGGAAATGCTCACTATTGACCCTGGTCCATACTGCAGATGGTCAATAGGTCTGAAGCAGGAAGAAGGATGCTGTGGTGAGGACTAACTTCAGAGTAGTGGTTTTCTGTGAGAAAACTGAAAGGTCTATAGTGAACTCACCGAGAAGGTAAATTATTTCTACAAGAAAGTCATTGACCACACCATGTGAGCTTTGAAAGATTTCCTTGGGGATTTAAACAATCCAGAAAGCCCAGGCTTTGCTTTCCTAAAACTTCTAGAACTCATGATTCTAATACATGGTTTTGCCTTTTCTTTGCAGAAGTCATTTTGGCCTGGATCACACAGGAAGCATGTGGGAAAAGCTCAGATTAGCTGGAAACAGAAATGTTACAGTTACAATACATTGAATGGGGAGTGTGTGTGTGTGTGAGTGTGTGTGCGTGCGTGCATGCGTTTGCGTGTGTGTACAATATGAGCCCTTACGAGATAGGACTTAACGTTGAAGCTCCATTAAACTTTTATTGGTTAGAAATGGACCAAACTGCCCTGCTCCTGCCAGGAGGTTTAACAAGCTGCCTTCTTCAGTGAGGCACAGTTACTGGGGCATAGAAAGAGTCGGAAGCTGCCGAGTAGAGCAAACGCGGAGCAGAAAGGTCACTCCCAGCCAGTAGTGGCTGAGCCTAGCATCTTTTACAGCTTTTGGGAAGAGAGAGGAGGCACTTGAAATTCCGGAGTGTGAACCTGGTGTGGCTGCGCATGGGTTCTCTGATAGAACCCCTAGGGGTGCGAACATCGGAATCTCAATCCAGCGACTCTCGGAAGTCCCTCCCACGATGCAAGCACAGTATACTCATCATGCAGGTAATTCCTCAAAATAAAAACTAGAACAGTGGCTTCTGCGCTCAGCTAGTTTGGGACGAGCAGTGTGGGACGGTGGAGGGTCAGCAGATGGCAGCACTAGACGACTAGGAAGAGACTCTGTATGACCTGAGCAATCTCTTCCTTCAGCTTCTCCGTGAAGGCTTCCCAGTGGAATGTTCTGACGAAAGTGTTCTTGGTATTGATCCTCTGGACTATGGCTGTCCAGTACTGTGATCAGAGAGAGGCAGACTCTACCACACACAGTTTTATGGCGTGCTGGGGATGAGACCCAGGCCGGAGTGTATGATAAACCATCACTCACTACTGAACTGCATCATCCGCTCAGGTTTTGTTGTGGTTTTGAAGCCGAGTCTCAGACTATCACAGGCTGACCCAGAATTTACCCTGTAGCACAATTACATGCTGGAATTACAGGTGTCAGCCACACACCAGGCAGGTTTGGATTTTTGTTAACTTTTACAGTATGATGCAAAGTAATAGTTTTATTTTGACATTTTCATGCAAATGTGTCATTAGACTAATTTATTCGACTTTCCCTAATTATTTTTTTGTATACATTCCTACATTGAAATATCTGAACACGTCATTCAAACCCATACATTCTGTCATTCTATAATAATCCATTGTTTATTCATATCTTTTTTTTTCCAAAAAATCCTTTACATTAATTTATTAGATGGCGTTCTTGAGTGCATTTGTGAAGATTGGGGGTCAACCCAAGGCAACTCATTTTCTCTTTCCACTGCACGAGTTCTGGGGCTCACACGTACGTGGTCAGGCTTGGGGGTTACCTTTGTCTCCGAACCATCTCGGCAGCCCATGTGTCTCTCTGTAAATGATTACCTTTACAAAGCTCCTTTCTTGTTGCATGTGATATGATCTGTACAAGCACAGTCCAGCAACTGAGCCATTTTAAAATGCTGACTATAGCTATTTGTTTCATTATTTTAGGAGAAAAGAGAGAAATTGAGTTTCTTTTTGGTTAGAAAAGGGGATCCTCTAATGCGACCTTCACGAATGAAGAGTTCTGGAGAGGATGGGAGGGAGGAGAAGCTGGAGAGGATGGGAGGGAGGAGAAGCTGGAGAGGATGGAGGGAGGAGAAGCTGGAGAGGATGGGAGGGAGGAGAAGCTGGAGAGGATGGGAGGGAGGAGAAGCTGGAGAGGATGGGAGGGAGGAGAGGCAAAGAGATTTTTCTGTTGTGGTTTTTGTTCTGTTTTGTTTTGTTGTTTGTTGTTGCTTTTGTTTGCTTGCTTGCTTACTTTGATTTGTTTCCTTTTGTGGGGGGCATGACAGGGATGAGGGGAGGATATGGGGGGACTGGGGGGTGAGCAGAAGTGGGGTGCATGATGTGAAACTCCCAAAGAGTCAAAAAAGTTAAATATAAAAGTTGCTATAAGTTTGTCAGTAATTTTAATAAAAAATCATTTTAGAGCTTTAAATTATGGTAAGTACGATAAAAAATTTTGATAGTTTGCCACAAAAAAGATGGTGTTTTTGTCTTATGATGGTGTGGATTGTAATGTAAAGGAAAACCATGAGTTATCTTATCAAAATATTCAACAAAGGGAAAGTGATCTGGAGGCTAGGGAGACAGGCTTTATGTGAGAATGAGGAAATGGTCAAAGATTTTGCATTCAGGTAAAAAGCTGGGTATGTCGGAGGCAGCAGTGGGGAGCTAAGATAATTTACCCCTTCTAGGATGCAGGGTAAAGAGTGTCAAGATTGAATTCCCACAACTGGAATGGAAAAAGTCTTCAGGGGAATCTGAGCCTTAACTTTATTTTGGTTGATATAAAAATGGAGGAGACACAGCACAGGAAATATTTATATGATCTGTGATAAGCATTATCAAAAGACTAGTAGTTTAGAGGACACAGGATGACAGACACAATAGTCTCAGAAAAAGAAAGAAAGTGGCCAAATGAAGACATCACAGCACTGTGCATGAACAGAAGACTGAGAGACTAGCTTTCTCTTCTGGTGACTAAGGCTCAAAGAGGCGAGGAGTGCAGTTATGTGGAGGTCTGTAAGACTGCTCTCTTAGACACGGAAGGCCACTCAGCAGCACACGGGTATAGCACATTCTTGAATTACGTTGTTGATTGGCTCGCATTTGGGTGTCTCTGCAGAGCAGCACACTTTCTCTCTGGAGTGTTTAAGTTCCCATATGTAATCTTAATTAATACTGGCTAAACTACTAAGGATATTGAAATTACTTGTTTAAAAATAGCCTTAACTTACAGATCTTTGTGGTATGTCTCAATATTGAAATTTTATCTTGTATTCATATAGCCTTTAAGTAATCTACTCATTCACACATGATAACCCATTTTATAACGTCACCAAAGTATCACTCTAGTAAGAGAAGGCCCCAGATGTTCTTATCTGACTTCCCACAGGGTACGAACATCAGCAAGAGGCAGCCACTTTGCCCGGGGCTGCCCAGAGCAGAAGCTGGAGTGTTGGAGACAAGTGCATCTGTCACTACACCAATAATAGAATGCCACATCTTTGGAGAGAGATCACGGCTGTGATCGTTCAGAATTACTTCTATTTTTCAAAACATTCTGGTACAGGATTTTAAACAATGAAGAATGTTTTATTTTCATACTCATGAAAAAACATGGCAATTTAGTTAAGCGTGCTGGTCAGTGAGTTAAATGGACATTGTATCCTTGACAATAAAGTGTTAATAATTTAAAAATAGCAATAATGAAAGTTGATTGAATTATATAACAGGAGGGAAGACGAGAATTCTCTGAAGCATAAAAACAATGTCAGGTGGAAAATATTAATTGTTCGTTTGATAGCAAATTTAAGACATCATACAGAAGAAGTCCCCTTATTAACTATGGAATCTTAAAAAGGGAGCCACAGCATAAAAACGGACAGGTGGATCAATGGAATCAAATTTAAGGCCCTAATGTAAATCCACACACCTATGAACACCTGATTTTTGACAAAGAAGACAAAATTAAACAATGGAAAAAGAAAGTATCTTCAACAAATGGTGATGGCATAATTGGATGTAGGCACGGAGAAGAATACAAGTAGATCCATATCTAGTACCCTGCACAAAATTTAAGTCCTAGTGAATCAAGCACCTCAACATAAACCCAGTTACACAGAAGCTGATAGAAGAGAAAATGGGAAGTAGCCTTATGCACTGGCACAGGAGACAACTTCCCGAACTGAACACCAGTGGCACAGACACTGAAATAAACAATTAATAAATGGGGCCTCTTGAAACTGAAAAACTTCTGTAAGGCAAAGGACACTGTCAATAAGACAAAACAGCAACCTACAGAATGGGAAAATATCTTCACCTCACATCTGACAGAAGCCTATCTCTAAAAATATATAAAAATCTCAAGAAACTATGTATCAACAAACCAAATAATCCAATTAAAAATGGGGTACAGATCTAAACAGAGAATTCTCAAAAGAAGAATCTCAAATCACCAAGGTAGCATTTCTTTAGTAACACAATTAATAAAAACCAGAGATAGAAATTGGGGTTCAACCTGAAGCTCAGAAAAGCAATAACCCAGCCAGTAGTTCTTACCTCTGCATCAATCAGGATGGCGATCCTGCCTCCAGGAATCTCAGAATGAGACTGTGTGTGAGAGCTGTCTCCTCCAGTCTTAAATTTTTCTCTAGGGCTGGGACTAAAGGCAAGCCTTACTACTGCTCAGTTTCACTGGCAAACTTGTGTGGCTACTGGGGTTAAAAGTGTGTGTCACCACTGCCTGGTCACAGTACAATTGTTTTACTCTCTGAACTTCAGGCAAGTTTTATTTATTAAAGTACAAATGAAATGTCACTACAGTATAATTAAAGAATTATTCAACATCCTTAGCCATCAGGGAAATGCAAATCAAAAGGATTTTGATATGCCAACTTACACCTGTCAGAATGGTTAAGATAAAAACACTCAGTTTATGTTGGAAAGGATGTGGAGTAAGGGAACACTCCTCCAACTTCTGGTGGGAGTGTTAACTTGTACAGCCACTTTGGAACTCAGTATGACAGGCTCTCAGAAAATTGAGAATCATCCTACCTCAAGACTCAGCTACAGCAACCCTGGCATCTCCTCAGAGGCTGCTCCACCATACTATACGGACACTTGCTCAACTCTATTCATAGCAGCTTTGTTCATTATAGCCAGATGCAAGAAACAGCCTAGCTGTCCCTCAGGTGAAGAAAGGATTAAAAAATATGGTACATTTACACAATGGAGTATTACTCAGCTGTTAAAAACAAGGACACCAGGAAATTTGAAGGCAAATGGATGGAACTAGAAAAAAATCATCCTGAGTGAAGTAGATGACCCAGTTCGAGAAACAGAAGCATGGTATGTATTCATTCATAAGTGAATATTAGCTATAAAATGAAGAATAGCTATGCGACAATCCACAGACCCAGAGAGACTAGGTAACAAGGAGGGTTCCTGGGAGGACACCCGGATCTCCCTGTGAAGAGGAAATAGAAGGGATTTGGTGAGTGAACTGAGGTAGGTGGGGATGGGAACAGGAGAGATCAGGTTGCAGGAGGGAGGAGGAGATACTGGAAGAGACTATTGGCAAAGAGGGATATTTTAGTGTCAGGTAAAAACGTGGCACAAGGGAATCTCACAGGAATGTACAGTGATGACCCCAGTTCAGACTCCTAGCAATGGCAGACATGTATCTGGCCATCTCCTGTGATTAGACTGACACCTAACCCACTTGTTATCAGAGACTTTATCCACCAACTGATGAAAACAGATGCAGACCCACAGCTAAACGTTAGGTGGAGTCACGGAATCCTGCAGAAGAAGGGGTAGGAAGGATTGTAGGAGCCACACAGGTCAAGGACATCACAAGAAAACCACAGAATCAACTAGTCCGGGCTGATAAGGGCTTGCAGACTGAACTGACAATCAGGGAGCCTGCATGGAACTGACCTACACATTCTGCATACATGTTTACAGTTGTGTAGCTTTGTCCTTTTGTGGGACTTCTAAGAGTGGGAGCAGGGTCTGTCTCTCTTTCACTTGCTTTTGGTACCCTACTCCTCATATTGGGTTGCTTTGCCGAGCCATAAGTCATGGGAAGGTACTTACTCTTACTGCAACTTGATATGCCACGTTTTGTTTATGCTCATGGGAAACCTGCCCTTTCCTAAACAGAAACGGAGGGAGAGTGAACTGGGGGGTGGTGAGAACAGAATGGGAAGTTGAAGAGAAGAAATGATATGAGAGGAGGGAGGAGAAATTGAGGCCTGGATAGAAAATAAATAAATAAAACGTCTTGATACTCTTAAAACTCTTAACGAATATTATTTATTGTTGGTATTATTATTATTTCTATGTGTGTTTGAATGTAAATGCAAAAAAAATGAATGACATATCTATCACACCTTCAGAGTTAGTTCACCTCCACACCATTGCTCAGGTGCCAACTCTCCCATGCTGCCCCGGCAAGGTGTGGAGCCAGTGAGGGTAGGGCAAGTTCTGCACAGTCCTCAGCCATCAACATGGACCCAGGTGACAGCCTGGACCGAGGATGTCACTCAGCCTTTGGTGATGACATTGGCCACTGATATCAGGCCACAGACCCAGCCACGGCCCTCAGTGGCAGCACAGGCAGGCCATCTCCATGGCCTCAGGTGGCCGCAGAGGCTGCTCACACAGTCTGTTTCTCTCCACCCTCACCTCTGCGGTTCTGCTTCTGCTCATAGCACACAGATTGTTCCACTTCTCTCTCTTGTTCATCTCTCTGCCATGTTTTCCCATCATATTGACATCCACCCTGCCTGGGCCGCACTCCATAGCTACAGCCAGGGGCGTCTCGATGTCTTCTGTTCCATGGGCACCACAAGGCTTCTCTGGCGCCTTTTACTGCTGCATCTAGAGGCCCTGGAGGACCCCGGGAGCAGTCCTCTGTGTGGGTACAGTCCATCTTGGCAGGACAGCCACGGCAGTAAGTACTCAAGGTCACCTTGCATCACAATCAGGAGGAGCAGTGACTACGGATGCTTAGCTTGCTTCCTGCTTTTTATTCAGGCCACGACCCTGCTTGTGGAATAGTGCCATTTCAGGGGTGTTTTCCCACCTCACCTATAGTCCAGCAGCTCCCTCACAGATATTCGTAGTTTGTTTCCATGCAGGGTTGAAAGCGCATCAAGTTGACAATGAAGACTAACTGCTACAGGACTTATTAACTAAGGTATATTTCGTTGCAGCTTTAGTGACTGATAAAGCGCAGGCACAAACAGAAGTGCGTATGTCATTGTAATCGGCCACTTCATAACTCCAATGCTCCCCATGGTAGATGCACACAAGTGCATGATTTCTATCTTCGTAACTGATTCATGTCAAATACATTTAGTTTTGTTTACTTTATTTCTCCTCATTCATTCAAAAACATATTCTGAAACATCCACCAATGCAAAATAACCCACGTTCCATGTTAACTGACAAAGTAAATATGAAGCAACAAACAGCTATCAAATATGGCAGATGGGAAATGCAGGCATAGAGTTATCATGACTCATTCATGCCTGCAGCAGAATAATGGTAAAAGTACCAGAACAGATCAGGAAACAGAGTACCACTCCCATATCAGAGAAGAAAATGGATATAGTTTCACAGAGGAAAGGGTAGAAGAAGTGTTCAGAAACAGAGTGCCCTAGGAAGAAAAATGGGGGCACAACTAAAACAAGAATGTGAGGTTGGTGGGGTGTTAGGCTCTTTCAGTCTGGCTGTCGTACGTGAAGTCCAACATAAATGAGCCTCTCTTTCAATAAAGACAATGCATTTCTGGGATTCAGTAGTCCCATCCTCAGTCCCTGCATGTGTCACATGATTGAGAGTATATCCAGATAGAAATGGCCATGTTTGAGTTGAATTTTATCTTTGTGTATGGTGTTTTTCCTGCACATGTGTCTGTGTGCCGCATCTGTGCCTGGTATCTGCAGAGGCCAGAAGTGGGCATAGGTTCCCCTGGAACTGGAATTGCAGACAACTGTCAGCCACCATCTGGGTGCTGGGAATCAAACCTTAGTTCTCTGGAAGAGCAGGCAATATTCTTTCCTGCTGAGCCCTCTCTCCAGTCCTATATTTGAATTTCTGAACACTTGCAAGGAAGAGGAGAGAACTTAGACTTCTCTGACAATGAGCTGCAGCCCAATATAATGAAGCAGCCCCATATGTATGGCTTATCAGACTCATGGTTTCAATCCACGAAGTAAATGTTTTTAATCCATGCATGTTTCTTGGGTGTAAACCCATACCCCTAGGAATGAATAGGTAATGTCTTGGAGTGGCTGAATATCTCAGTGATCTAATATGGTCTAAAGATCTTAGTGACTCTTAGAGATCTTGTCACATGAGAACTTGGGTTTGAGGTGAGCTCTAAAAGCCTCCTTTTCATAATTATATTCACAAGTATCAAGTTAATCTGGTAGTCCCCCATTGTGACAGCTCTTGGGGTAAATGTGACATGCTGCTTTATGCTGGGCATCTGGCTTGTACATTTCATGACTATAATTATTATTTTAGTTATCAAATAGGACTCTTATTTCTCCGAAACAGAAAAAAAAACTAGAAAAAATGAAAGAGAGCAATTATCTTCAACTTGAATCCTAAGATGTTTAAATCATTTCTTGTTTCCTTTGCATTAAATATTTATATTGATTTCTTAATACTGTAAGGGACACTTAACACCTCTATTTATATATAAATGACTGGAAGAACACTTTTATACTTTCAACTGAAGAAGATTATTAAGGAATAGGCACTTGATATTGTATGAGGAAGTAGTTTGTTACTTTAATGTATTCCATAAATTATAATTGAGCATACTTAAAATACAGTTACTCATTAAAAACAGGGAAATTCACCCTGAACTAAGACTTTTCCCTTGTAAATTTAAGCCTGTCATGTAACAGAAAGCATTTTCTACAGTCCTTTCCTACCCCTTGGTTTGTAATTCTCTTTAGCTTTTTCTTAAGATAATTGACTTTGAATTCCATTCATTTTATAGGTCTCATTGTCCTCACCTTTCCTGGACGCACACTTTATGTCTTCTCTGATTTGATACCTTCCACTCTGTGCTGCGTTCAACACGCACAATTCACTTTGCATTCAAAACAGTCACAATATCTTGACTGTGAAACCATCTCAGCTGAAAGTCCAGCCTGCTCTTTTAGAACCCAGTGGTCCATAGTTACAGACCAGATCCATTTGGTTTGACGTCAGTTCTTCTGCTCTGTAATCGGTCAATCCGTGCCTTGAAAGCAATGTTCATCAAATTTCTAGCAGTATTTAAGATTTTCCTTTTCCTACATCACCTTGCCATCTTTGTATCCATTTGCATTGTTCATTTTGTACTTTGGTGGCATTAACATTTTCTTGTTTAATATGTTTTGTTAGGGTACAGCAATTATACATAGTAATGAGTTTCACGATGACATTTTATACATCGTGTGGTGTATTTGGTTGTATTCAACTCCCTTTGCTCTCTCTTGATCTCTTTTACCCCTTTACTCCTCCCTTCCTTTCCCCAGTTCATCCTCCTTGTACTTTATGACTGCAAGTTTTGGGAGATGACTCAGTGAGTTGCATTGGGATTATGGTATTTCTTTCAACCTTGTAATTTTAACCTCTTTGATAATGTGGCTCAGCTTGGAGTCTCCAGGATGTCTACTGAATGGCTTAGGAGTTCTCTTTAATGAACACTCATTGTTACATTATACATGCAAAATATTTATTTCTAGAATTTCTTTTCACCAGGTACTGTTAAAAAGAAAGTGAAACTCAGGTGGACAAATACTCACAGGTGGGACACCATAATTTGTGAATTTGTAGCATCCCCTAGTTTTTCTCTCTCTCATTTTCTTTTCCGGGTGTGTCTATCTGTCTGTCTCTGCCTGTCTGTCTTTTTGTCTATCTCTCTCTCATTGCTCTTCCAGATCAAATAGACTGGGAGAAAAATGGCCACCACATAACTCTCATGCAACCTAGCAAATCAGTTCAACTCTCTATTTTCACTGACCACACCAGGAATTTCCTACGTTGGTCTTCACTACACGAGTACCCATTTGCCTGGTCTGGAAATGTATTTTGTGTCTTGGTCTTGGTAAATGGAGTTAACCCATTCTTATTCACAGGAAGGAATGTGTAAGCAAAGCAACTGCAGCATTTAGAACTCTTCTTCCACAGGGACTGAGGCAGTCATCCTGGCAATATGTGCTGAAGGGTGCTCCGGAGTCGCTGGCTGGTCCCGATCTACACAGGAAACGCCTTTTCTGGAAATCCTGCTGAGATCAGCTAAGGAGCACAGAATGAGAACGAGGAGTTCAAGTAAACCCCAGAATTGAGTTATGGCAAGCGTTCCATGAACCTGCAACATCTCAGGTCAACACCTTTGAAGATGACTTGCTGTTTGGAGATGTGTTTATTTACTTTATTGTGTTTGAGGCTTGAGACTCTGTCAATTGCATTATAAAAAAATCAGACATTCAGACAGTTTGCATTTTTATTTTGAAAGAAAAATAAAAATACTGGCTATTTTGAGAAAGGTATTAATTTCTTTTTACAGCTATTGTCACCACAGAGTTTCCACTTTCCCACAATTCTTTTGTTTATTACTGCAATAATTTCATAATTGCCTTCCTTACTTTGGTTTTTCCTCAACTTTTTGCAATCCACTATACACATGTGACCACACAGCTCAAGTTTCTGAAGGATCTGGTCCAAGTCATCGTCTGATATGCAAGTCTCTTCATTACCTGGCTGTTTTTGCATACAATTAACTTTTTTCTGACATTTTTTCTCCACACCTCCTTGTGCTCCAGGTAAAATACTTGTTAAGAATGAGGCAATGCTTGTGTGTGTGCCACTCTCCTGCTTAAATGTCTTTCTCCGTGAAGACGTTTTCATTGTGCATTGTATAGTCCAGATGTAATCCTTCCTCAAAGTCTGCTCCCTTTCATGCAGAAGGGGACACATAATATGAATCTTTTAATCTTGCTCTTTGTGCAATACTAACTCCATATAGGAAGGTCGGTGATTAAGAACTAACCTACCTTCTCCTGGAAACCTATGGATTCTGTATGTAGAATTGAGATGTGATTGATGTGGTAGCAAGAATATGAGCGTCTAGACTTTAGATGTGGCTGACATGATCAAAGAGTGTGTAAGTGAGTTGCCAGCATCGCGTCACACACATTCATACACAGCGTTTCTGACCTGAGAGCTATGTATGTAATGCGTTATAAACACAATTTTAGGTTTGATAACTGCTTCTATAAGCCTCATATTTTATATAATTACCAAGAAGAGAATTTTAGAATAGAATGAAAAGAACATCACTTAGGGGCTTGTTTTAAAATAGCAGAGCTCTGGGAAATGGGATGAAAATGTAGACTGTAAGTCTTGTATAATAAAGTATCATTGGCTCTTTAAGTGGCAAAGTATCTTTGAGAATATGGTCTCATTTTTTCCAAGTACATTTGAAGCTAATATATGCTCACTCTAAACATTATCTCAGAAAAGTGAGGCACATGTCCTGTAATTATAGCCTTAATGCATTTAAAGTAAGATATGCACTTAAGAAATGATACTTCAAGAACAAATTTTTATGTTTTTATGTTCAATTGTTACCTAAGTTAGGCCGCCTACAATACCATGTCCCTAAAATTGACATTCATCTCTCACTGACTCATACGTTTACAAAACCACCGCAAGGCACAGTATAGGCTGTTAGCACCTAGAAGCTAACAAAGCAGACTAAATTAAGTCCTCAGATTAACTGCATTTGACTTCTGATGGCAGAAAGAAGCAAAGAAACAAAATTAGGTCAAGATAGTGACTAAGTGAAAACAAGGAGTTACAGGGAGGAAGCAGTGAGACACCATTTGAGGGCGCGGAGTCAATAACAGCTTGTTTTTAATGCGCTATCTGAACAGAGACCTGCAGGAGTGAGGGAAGGTACACAGGCCTGACTAGAGATAGAAGGGGAAGGATAAGGTGTCTGGCTGGAGAATATTTGGTTTATTAAAAATAAATTTAGAGAAATAGAAAATCCATAAGTAGGGCTGGAGGCATGCCAAGTAGAAGAATGTTCACTTGATATGTGTGAAAGCCTGGTTAAAGCAGAAGCACCAGAAAATAATTACAGAATTAGCGATAATGCACAAGATTGATGGAAATTACATCATGGAATGTGAAAATTAGTGCCACTAAGAAAAAACGCAAGTCCTATCTGCCAGAGGGATATTTTTGATGTAATTTTTGTAGGCAAAATAGGTAGGTAAGGAGAGTAACTTGGGTAATCCAAGAAATCATTAAGATTAGCCTTGGAGACCAATGAAAAAGTAGAGATTTGGAATAGCTACAGTAGGAACGAAAGCTAAATAAAGACGTGCTGGGTTGAGAACACACTGGGTTTTGGATCCTAAGAAATGTAAGTTGGAGGAGGATTGACTTGGTGAGGGCCAGACACAGGGTGGATGGATTTACATATGCTGTATATAGAGACGGTATGGGCAGGAGATTTGGTTGTGGGTGCCAACCACATGGATTATGGCCAGATGGATGCTATAGACACTGGGTTAGCAATTCTAGAAATTTCTCTTTGTCTTGTTAGTATTCCTAATATCTGTGCATTTCGCCCACCTTGCAAGACATTTCCAGGAAGCTGGTCAGGTCGTTCTCTTTGCAATGCCACAATTTAACAGATTATTCTCCTCCATCTTTTATTTCTTTCAAGTAGAAATATGATCTATCATTGCCCCCGTAAACTCTTTCTCAGTATATTATTTATATTTAACCCATTTTAAGTAAAATGCATATAATTTATGATGAACATTTCAGTAAAATTTCATCTCAGGGTAATATTTTATTAATACTCTTTCTTCATAAGCTCTTTGGAAAGGGGAAAAACACTAATTTCCTGCTGTGAGGCTTCAGGATTTTCCAAATAATGAGTAATAGTCATTGCATTTCCTCACCTCAGGAAAGCATGTTATTCAATTTTCTTTGAATATGTAATTTTTGGGGGGTGGGAAATCATTCCACTTACTGACTTTCTGGAGTGAGAACACACTGAGTCTGCATACTATTGTACTTAGGTGTCTTAGTTTGCACTCAAGCCTTTCTTTTCCTCATATTTTAAATTACCAATTCTGGGAAATGTTATTATCACAGAAATCTGAGAAGATGAACACACACACATACACACTTATAAAGATGATTCATCAATTTCTCTAGAGACTTTTTGTCTCACAACAAAAACAACAACAAAAATAGATGATTTTCAAACCTAGGCTCTTTTGGGTCAATGATTTTAAAAATATCATTTTAATATGTTTTATATTGAAACCACCTTCCAAATCTACAAGTGAGCAGGGGTGCTTGTGAAAATTTTACAAAGAATTTGTGTGTGTGTGTGTGTGTGTGTGTTTACTTTACTGAGAGTTACAGACAATTGACTTAATGAAAGGCTTTGTGGTTAAGCAGTTTAACTTCATAAACCAGAAGACCACAAGACCTGCAACGAGAATAGAACCCAGTTCCCCACATTCTGTGGATGTCTTCATGTATATCCATGGTTTTGTTTTTTTGCTTTCTAGGTTATAATCATGTTCAATATGTCTCTCTATGCAAAATGTAAGTAGCAACAGAACACTAGTCGGTGTGGTGGAACATGCCTGCAAGCTCCGCATTTGGGAGACAGAGGATGAAGGACCAAGAGTTCAAGGTCATTCTTGGCTACAAAATGAGCTGGTGGACAGCCTGTGGCAGCGGAGACATTGTCCCAAAGAATTCTAACAAGCAAGCAAAGAAACCAGAAGAAAGAAGAAGACAGGGAGGGCCTGGGAAATCAGGATCAAATCACTAATGATCTATTTCCAGATTGCACACTAAGAAGCACTGCACAAAACAACACAAAACATCATAATGATCCAAAAATAGAAACCCTGAAAATATTCTTCATTGGTGTTCCAAGTTCTTTACTTGCATTGCTATGGAAAACACAGCAATACCGTTGGGCAAGTACTACTCTCCTTATTTAGCGGAAGTGGAAGGTGAGGTAAGTAGCTCTTAGCATCAAATGACATGGGTGCCCTTACTTCTTTGCACGGTTTAGTGGGGAAAGGAGAGAAACAAGGCCAGTGGAAGTTTGGCTCGTTTGGACATGTCTTGGTTTCTCTCCTGTTGCTGTGAGAAAATGTTCTCACAAGAGCAGCACAGGGGAGAAAAGGTTATTTTCACTTCCAGTCCCAGGCTCAGTCCACTGTGGTGGGAAGTTGCAGAGGCAGCAGTGTGAGGGAACTGGTGCTGGCGCATCTTCAGCTGGGAAGCAGAGAGGGTCGAAGAGTTCTGAGCTCACATATAGTCCAGGACCCCCACCCAGGGAACAGTGATCACCCCATCACCCCCAGCCAAGGTACGTCTTCCTACATTAGCCAATATCATCCCTTTGGCCTGGAGAGATAGCTCAGCTGCAAAGAGCACTCGCTGCTCATTCAGAGGACCCCAGTTTGATTCCCAGTACGCTTGTCAGAAGGCCTACAACTGCTTGTAACTCCAGTCCCAGGATATCCAGTGCCATCTTCGGACCTCCGCAGGCACATCATACAGGTGGCATCCCTCTCCCGCACAGAGAGACAGAGAGATAAAGAGAAACAGAGAGAGAGAGAGACACAGAGAGGCACAGAGAAAGAGGTAGAGAGTAAGAGTGAGTAAGAGAGAGATGAAGTCACAGTAAAAACAAAAGAGGAAAGGGGTAATCCTTGGCCAGCAGGTGCTAAATTCCATCTCTCAGAGACGCTAGCGCCCATCGAGCTGACAGTTAGCGTTATCCATCACTGACTCATGGCACACACACACAGTGACAAGTGCTGCTTGTCTGGCAATTTAATTTTTTAGACTTCTTGAGTTTTTTGTTTAATTTGCTCATGAAAATGAGGTTATAATGCTCAGCATATAGATGGCCGGATTGCAGATAATGCAAAAATACAATAAGACCTGTGTAAAAGTAATCTCGTTCTAGTGATAGCAATTATTGGGAATAAAAATGTTCAATTATTACATACAAGGTTCAGCAGTGTCATTACAAAGGATGCCCACAGGATTAAGAGGCAACAGATTATACAGAACTTTATATAAATTACAAGGGACTGCTTTATTGAGTCATCTTGATTTCTATTTTTAATTTGATACTGCAATTATTGTGAAAACATCTTGAATTATGTTATCTTTGTTTGTTTTAAAATATGGCCTCTCTCTCTCTAGTCCTGGCCAGGATGGCCTCGAACTCAGAGAGATCCTTCTGCTGCTGCCTCTTGAGTACCAGGATTAAAGGTGTATACCACTAGTCTGGCTCATTATGGTATCTTAAGTGTATAACCACCTGAATGTCAAAGAATCAATAAAATTATGTTACTGATATGAAAACACATACTTGTTTTCAGCTTTCTGACAACTGTAGAGAAATTTCAAAGTGTTTCTGGTTGAAGTAGACAGACTTGAGAAGAGCAGTAACCAAGCAGTCCAGGTTCTTTTCCCACAGTTTTGAGGTTCAGTCCACCTGTGGTCTTGTTCCTGTTCATTTCTCTTCTCAGAGAAGTAACCTAGAGACAGCAAAGCCTCAAAACTGTGGGAAAATGGCACTGGGTGCCTGCACAGTGGAGGGAACATGTTAGGTTCAAGGTTGCTCTGAGAACCAGCACAGCTGGTACAGAGCTATTAGGATTCCCAAGTAGCAACAGCTAAGTTAAATCCTCCAGAACAAGTACCTACCGTGCTGTTATTTCAGGCACCTCTTCCTTCCTCTGAATTTTAGGGACTAAAATCGTAGAGAGGCTGAGAATTATGAAACGAACCCCGAGGCAAGAAAGAAACCATGTGTGTCACTCAGTTCTCACAGCGACTCTTGACATTAGCTCTTAGCTAAGATTATTACAGGTGGCAAACAATTATTGCAGTGGTCCTCTTGGCATGTCCGGGTTTTTCAATTCACATTTTAAAAAACCGCAGAGGCTAGAAGGCTGCGAGTAGGTGTACAGGATACAGTGTTTTGAGTGACACCTTCACAAGACACAAAGGCCACTAAGGATTACTGTGATGGATATTTAAACATTGACTCTTCAGCAGCAGTGAATGTGGGCACAGCCAGAGGGGAGAGACTAAAAGTACTGGAGACCCTTAAAGGGTTCTCACTAATTCAGCGGCCAGTCTGTTACTAGATGAAAGGAATTTGGGAGTGGGGTGGGGTTGGTCAGATAGCTTATGGAATGAGACTCACTCAGTGGAAGGCCCTGGCCTCCAGCTCCAGTCTCTCATCTCTGTTGCTGGACCTGCCTGTGCTGGAAACAGCACAAAGACACTAAGGACCGACGGAGAAACTCAGCGTGCAAGAGGCCTCTGGCCCGCCACCATGCCAAGGCGCCTTCAGTTATGGACCCAAGTGGCTTAGAAGACGTCACACGTGACGCCCTGGGCTCTTCACCCTTCCTGCAACCTCGGGTGCTGCAGGCGCTGCGGGGCGTTGCAGACCAAGGAGGTTTGGCTGCCCCGGGGCGGAAGGATCAGAGAGGGCGGAACTTAGGGAGGGGACCGCCACCAGCACGGCGGAGGCCCCTGTGGCAGCTCCGACCTGACCCAGGGGAAGCAATGTTGTGCAATAAATCCGCGGGAGGAGTGGGCAGGAGAGGGCTGGGAGGCCGGGAGTCTGCAGGACCGCGGCAGGAACAGAGATCTAGTTGTATTCAGACTCCCGCACCCGGTATCGCGGCCGAGGGAGAGAGCGCGCAGCAGAGGCTGCTGTGTGTGCGCGCGTGAGTGTGCGTGTGTGTGCGTGTCTACAGGTAGCAGCGGCAGCGGCGGGGAATCGAGCAGGGGACCCATCTGCAGTTACCTCCCCGCCGAGGGTTTTCCAAGGCGACTGCTCATTTGGCTGACGGATCCGTGGTCCCCAGGAGATCTCATCCTCTCCATTTCTACTCTTCCTTAGGCGTCTCCAGTTTCAAGTGTGTGTTTGGGGGTAATTTTATTTTTATTTTTTTTCTTTCCTCCAAAGCTCAGGAATTCTGCATATCGAAGCAGGTGCCTCTAGGCACGAAATCCTTGGATACATTTGCTCTGCCAAGTTTTGCTGCTCCTGTCCCCTCCCTCCTCCAGAGGCTTCTGGGGTGCTTTTCTTTTGGATTTACGTGCAGAGAACGTATATATGTTTATGTACCGGACGGAAAGCTTATAAATACATATACGCGCGCCCTAAAGCCTGGTTTTCATCTCTTCCCGACACAGCGACATGTTCCGGAGCTGATGGACACCAAGAACATTATTCACATTCTTTTGATCCTGGTTTTGAACAAGGGGAGGGAGAGTGAAGAACTGTTTAACATTTGGCCATCATTAGGCTGCACGCTAGGCACCACGAAGTGTTTCTGGTTGCAGAGCAGGTACAACCGGGGCTTAGAAAGAAGGTAAGGGGGCCTTCTGCGTCCACCAGGCCTGGCATTTACCTCAGTCCCCGGGACCACTGATAACTTCCTGCTCCGGCTTCTCCCTGCCCTCACCCTTTCCACCAACCCTACCCTGTCCCTGCTCTCTGCTTCGCTCTTCACCATTTCCCGGGGCCCAGGAGGAGGGCTGGCCGCTGGGGAGGGTGTAATCTTCGGTTACAGTTTAAATGTGTCTTTTATTCTCCCACTTGATCGAATTTGCTACCTCCTTCCCCCATAACCACCCCCCCCCCCGACTCCGTCTTTTAGCGGTCTTAAATGCGTTTTGCCCTTTAAACAACAACAGCAACAACAAATGCCACGTCGATCAATGTTTTAAACATGTCTCGGTGCCAACTCTTCACAACTACCCTTTGATGAAAGTAAAAACAATAAAAAATAATGAACTTTAATGGACTGGGTGGTTTCTTAAATCCTGGGGTTCAAGGAATTTCCAAAACGCAGATAAGCGGCAAAGGAGGACAGTGGGTTTCAGCTCCTGCCAAAGCCAGTTGTGCCACAGGGAGGGCAAATCCCCAGAGTAGAGAGAGAGGAAGCTAAGTCTAGGATGAGAAGACCTACGTGGCGAGTCCTAAAAACCCACCTTTTACACATGTCCAGTCCTTGATTAACTCCTGCTCTGGGGACACGTTAACCGAACCGACCTTTTGATGGAGAAGTGGTCTCTTCTCTCTGTTCCTGGTCTTCAGCCAGCCTCCTTCCTCCCCCTCTGCCTGTCTGGCCCTGGCACTTTGCAAATCGCCGGTTTTGCGCACCCTCGCGGTGGGCGTTCTCCACTTTGCATCCTGCCCCCTCGGTCCTTCCTTCGCTGCGGTGACCGAGCACATGCATCTTTATCTGGGGCTCGCTCACGCTCGCCCCCGCCCGTACCCCGCGACTCTCCACCTGCCCTGGCTCGCCCTGGCCGCTCGTCCCCGCCTCCCGGCGCATCTCTGACCCAGGCATCCCTTCATCCCGGCCTGCGCAGGTCTGGAGTGGCGGGACGCGGCTGTGGCGGTGGTGCCTAGCTGGTGTGGGAAGCCAAGGTAGGAAAGGCGAACTCGAGTGGGTGGTGAGAGGCCAGTCGAGTCCGTGGGAGCTTGGGAAGCTGGAGAGGAGCGAGACAGCCAGTGTGCGCTGCGCGCTCTGCGCTGCCGGGGCCGGGGCGGACGCGTGCGGTGGCTCTGAGTCCTCGGAGAGGCGCCCCAGCCCCTGCAGAGATCTTGCTTGCCTGAGCTCCGGGACCAGGACACCCAGAGCCAGGAGGTCGGCGGAGAGGCACCCGAGAAAGAAAACACTGATTTGGAGAGTCCGCCTAGGGGAGACGCGGAGCCTGAACGGATGGAGGAACAATGCCGCCTCCAGAAGCAAAGCCTTTCTTGAACCTTCGCTGGAGTGTGGAGTCGGCTTTCTGCTCTGCTCTCGCTGGGCCTTGAGGCTACTTCTGGGCTTGGTTCCGCCTCTTAGTTTGACAGGAATTAGAAAGTTGCTCTTCTTCACTGTAACGTTTCCTGCGAAGTGGCTTTCAGATCTGCGTGCTGGTTCGAGTCAAGATGTCACTTTCTAGATCCCCGCGAGGAGCGACTAATAGATTATGCATTGTTGGGCAATAAACTCTCCCGGGAAGAGAGGGGTAGTCCACTGAAACGTTTAATCCAGTCTCCACTGACTCCTGCCTGCCTCAGCACAATGCCTTGTGAGTAGAAATAACAACAATAAAAAAACGCACCTGCAGTTAATTTATAATTATTTAGAATGAGATTTTTGAACGAGGAATAATTTATTACAGAGGAAGCTCTTAGTCTGTTCCAGAAATGAGGGAAATACGTCCCATATTTGATTCATTTGTGATTATTCTAATGAGCTCTGGCCTGTACCACTGTTTTCTTTCTTTTCCCCATTTCTAGGACCATCGAGATACATGTAGGATTAGGGATATATGGATTTAGAGAGTTAACTTCCCTTTTTACTGTGTATTTTTATAGAACATTGTCATCCCAATTTCCCTCTTTTTATACTACAACTACCCTAGAGTATTTTGTTTAAGTAGCTGGAAGTTTCATGCTATATTTGAAATTACAGTGTCTTGCTATATCTCTCAAAATTAATTATACTTGCGTATTCATGGGATCATAGATTTTTAAAAAATGGCACCTTGAGAAGGTGTGCGTGCGTGTGTTTGACAAAAATCTATAAAATATCTCAGCATTACCAGCTCCTACAACCTCTAGAGTGCCAGGTTTTCTACAGAAACGAGTTGAGCAGCCGAGAGACCATGTGTGTATTTAAAATATCTAATGCAAAACACAAAGCCCCTTAAGTTTACTGTGCCCTTGGCAGAGAATGAATCTAAATCTCCTCACACTGCCTAGTGATGGAGTGATTCACAGAGAACGTGGAAGTTACTCATTGCTCAGGCCTTCTGATGGCACAGTGTGATTAAAAGAAGCAACTGTTTCCTACACGCATGCTAGTCCACAGTTAGTCCTTACAATCCTTCTAGAAAGGCAGGGAAGGCAGCGATCTTTCAGAAGCACGCTATCGCAGAGATCCTGGGCTGTGGGGTGAGAAGAGTCTCCTTAGGCACCTCCTTCTCTTTCCCCAACCCCAGTACTGCTGCCTGTCAAGTTTTATTTTTTATGTGGTTTTGATTTGTGAAAATTTCTATTTTTATTTATTGATAATGTATTTCCAAATAAGATGCGTGGGTGGTTTGGAGGTAGAGGATGGCTACACACAGAAGGTGAACGTAGAGTCTCCAGTGCTTGTCTCTGGTGGGGGAAGATTGCTTAGGTCCGGCTGAGTCTGTGCAGGGAGTGACCTCAGCAGTAAAAGAATTCGAAGTCTCTCCCAAGCCTGAATTCTAAGATTTTATTCCACTTTGAACGTTTTCACGCAGTTATTCAGCAGTAATCCCTGCCTTTTGCTTCAAAGTCCCTTAAGTTATCCCTTTAACTCTTTAAAAACAAAATGAGAACCTAGGGTCATAAATATCTAAAACTAGAGAATGCAGGTCCAAATTTAGGTTCAGATATTTAATTAAAAAAAAAACTAAGGTTGATGTCATTGACATTTTGTAAGACAGTGGTCATTTAGACATTAATATAATTCACATATCTTTCTCTGTGTTTCCATGTGTTGAAACAATTTTTTTAAACATTTTTTAGCAAAACTTATTCATGGATATCTTAGAGGGTCCTGACCCCACTAAAGACTTATTTTACAAATTACCTAATAATGTTAAGGTGGTTTCTGTAAGCACAGCACAACTGGGCAAAGAGTGACACCAGACATGTCAACAGGCAACAGTAGGATCGTCAAGAGTGACACCAGACATGTCAACAGGCAACAGTAGGATCGTCAAGAGTGACACCAGGCATGTCAACAGGCAGCAGTAGGATCGCATGTACTTTGCCATGCTTTGTTTTTCTTATGTGAAGTTTTATGACCATTCCTTTCCTATTTATGATCATAAATAACATATTAAAAATCAAGTTATGTTTTCTTAGTTATATTCCAACTATTTATAAGTACAGTTACCGTGTCCAAACTTAATCTTTCTAAAACATAAACTGCTTTGAAGATATCTTAACACTGTGCAGTGGTTCTGGTGGCTTACCTGCCAACATCCACAATTTTATGAGAATCAACCCTTTGCAAACTTTACATGGAAACCTCCTGCATCCTATGCTTCTCCAAGATCTGCCCTTTGGTTCAGTCACATGACTTTTATTATTTTCTCCCCTTAAGGCTTTGTGCTGTGTTTATGTTGACTCATCTTCATAGGTCCAGCTCCCCACACACCTACTGTCCAGAAGTTTAGCTCTCTTTGGTGGTCTTTCTTCCCACCCTTTTCTTTCCTTTACCCCTTCCTCTCACATGCTATTGATCCGACGGGCACCCATTTTTTTTTTTTTAACATTCTAATGTTTGATGTCTCTATTGGATGGTGGATTGTGGAGTTCAGACCAGAAACCATACTGGATTTATTATTTCATTTTGAAATATTATCCCCATGTCAGAACAATTGCACATATTTTCTCAACTGTACTTCACTATGAAGTAATTAATAGCCTAGCGGTGGATTAGGAAAGTAGGGTTTATTTACTATCATATAGTAAGAAGTCAAAGAAAGATGACTGCTAAAGAATTTGATCAAGGAATTAAGTATCTACTATCATCGATGTACTTTGCTCTTATGGTCAGAATATTGCTTTTATGACACCAAACTCATGTGTGCTTTCTGGGACCCCAAAAAGAGAGGGTGACAAAGATAACAGAACACTTCATCTCAGAACTCCCTAACCTTGACATTGCTGCTATTTGGCACTGGTTAATTTTTTCTTTATCGTGGGAAAGATTCTGCACACCGAAGATGTTTGGCAGTATGCATGACCTTTACTCTACTCGCCTGTCCTGTAACCAAACAAGTTTCTCCAGACTTTGCCAAACATCCATGTGTATATACATATTTTGGTGTATATTTGATATCATGAATAATATCAGAATCTTTGAGGAAAAAAATGAACTTGAGGTTGAAAACTAGTACCGCTTGTTATAATCATAAAGGAAATGTATAAATGTAAATTTCATCTAAATATTTCAGAAAGGTGAAAAAGACACGTGTATATTGTCTAGACATGATAAGTGTTGATGAATTAATTGTGATAATAGTTAGACAAGGAGTAGACAGAACAGAGGCAGCTTTGTCTTCTTAACACGTTCTTCCTCAGACATTGCCACATCTTCTAGTCTGTCAAGTGAAGTAATGAAGTTTGCTGCTCATGCTTACAAATAAGGAAGTGGTCAATTATGTGAAAAAGATCAAATGAAATAAAAAATGTAGATCTTTAGTCAGATATTCCTTTCCAGTGCATATATTTTAAAAGTTATCACATGTTGGTGACAACATTAGCTAATGTAATAGTTTCCTAGACAGACATGTTTGCATGAACAGAAACTAAACTTAAATTGTTCTTCTTAACTGTTTACCTCAGTGTGGTAATAGATGATACACTTATAAGTAAGAACTCTGCCTTGCAAAGACGTATCAGGATTGATGTGGATGGTCAATCAGCTTGCTCAGTATTTTCTCTACTCATTCAAATTTTATTCTCTATAAGTTTATTGGAAGCCAATTTTTGTTCAGCTATGTTCAGTGTTGAGATATAAAATATGATGACTTTAGGCATCTTTTAACTCTGAGTTCCATAGAATCCAAGTAAAGAACTAGGGATGTAGTTCAATGATGAGTGAGTCTCTCAGTCCAACTACCCGCACTCAAGAAAACAAAGGAATAAAATAATGTGAAAAGGCCTTTACAGATAAGATTGCCACTCTGTCACAGTCACTAATTCTGGCGCTGTGCTGAGCTAGCGTTGGCTAACTCAGCAACTTAATGATATCATCTCCATCATACGTCCATTGACTACCTATCCTGGAGCCAATGTGACCATTACAGAGGTAAACAAACCTCTTTACACGTTCTCACATCAAATGGAGGGGGCATTCTTTCTTTCTCTCTCTCAGGGAAATGTCTAATGTTATTAAGGAAATTTCCACTAGGTACTGTCAGTGCACAAGAACTAAAGAACCCCAACTGCTACTTAGTAACTGACTAAAGGAAGAACTGTGCATTCTCATGAAGACAATCTTGCCCACTTGGGGTGGAAGGATGGTCTGCTTCTTTCTGTGTAAGTGACAGAATCCCCTTTATATCAATGCTGGTTAAGAGAAATGAGACAGTAGCCATGAAGCAGACCAACTAACTCGGATTTCCATTACAATTATACTTACTTTCTCAAGTCTTTCATGAAGCAGAATGCCCATATTAGAATCAAATACACAAAATGTGATCAAACCATCTTTGGATCCATGGCCATTAGTTAAATTCATGCCAAACTGCAAATTTCTGAAGTAGAATGCATGCATTTGTGATATTGCAGAGGGCTTTATTTTTATTTGTTCATTTTGTTTTTTGTTTTTTTTTGGCTGTTGATTTGTTTTCTTTAGTAAGACTTGGATGATTTAAAAATGCATACATGAATTCTGAATGGGGGAGTGATAAACACTAAATTGTGGTACATTGCACATTTAGACCAGAAACCTCACCTCTCTAGAATAGCTGCATCAGGCCGATGAGCAAAGCATGTCTTCCTTGCCAAATGGGTCACATGTCCACATGTGTGTTTCTTATCAACTTCCTTTAGGAACCATCTGAGAAATGACTGCCTCTTTGGCCAATTGCTCTCTTAAAGAATTACTTGATTTTAGCTATATTCAAGTGAAAATTCTAACTTTTCTAATGCTTATGTAGAATTTCGAAGTTATGGGCTATGTGCAAAGTTAGTGTAGGAAAATTTTTATATATCCAGATTACTTATAATTTTAGGAAACAATTTTGCTGAAGCACATGATATTTTGCTATTTCAAGGGGATGTACAATATACTGTGCTCATATCCAGTCCACTGTGCTCTTAGATCCGTTTCCCACACCCTCTTCTTTCCAACTAGCATCCTTTACTCCCTTGCTCTGCTTAAAGCCAGGGGATTCTATTAGGGCTGTTTTATGAGCATGGGTGACTTACCAGTGGGCAGAACTTTGAAGAAATTGTCTCTCCTTCTTCTGGCAACTGTTTAACGGGGCAGGCCTATATTTAGAATATGTGCCCATGGGCATCTAATGAACACAGTCTTAAAACATGGAAGACTTTATTTTTATTTCTAAACTGGTTTAAGAAAACTCATGGACAGTTTTGTGCTTTATTGGAGTAGATGTTTTAGCCACCCCA
Organism: Myodes glareolus; assembly: GCF_982192425.1. Taxonomy (NCBI): domain Eukaryota; kingdom Metazoa; phylum Chordata; class Mammalia; order Rodentia; family Cricetidae; genus Myodes; species Myodes glareolus. The sequence continues at coordinate 56,923,948 of NC_142045.1, forward strand.
CTTTACTCTGTTGTATCATTAAAAGTCAAATTTAAACCTTGAACTTAGTTTCAAGATTTTAATGTTTGGAGCAATTTTTATAAGTCTTCCAATTAGTAGGGGAAAGGAGGAAGAATATAGTAAGTATAAGTATATAGCTGTGTTACCACATCTCACCCAGTGAACTTTTCCCTGAATGAATATGTGTTTGAAAATTATTTGAGGTTATATGTATAACTGCTAAGTCTATGACGTAGGTAGTAAGATAAGGAAAAAGATACCAGTGGTGCTTGGGCGATTTTAAGGGTAATATATGTTAATATGGGAAACTAAGTTGAAATATTTTAAAGTACCAATATGTAAAGTAGGGTTGTACCTTTTCCTATATTACACACACACACACACACACACACACACACACACACACACACACTCCTTTTTAATACTTTGTCTTTTAGACTTAGAACTTCAGTGACCTTGCTCCTGTCCAGTACTTTTCATCAAATCCACAATGTGAGAACCATGAATGAGAGAAGCCTGGGGTGGATTTTTGTTATGGATGTTGGCTGTCTCCTCAGTTTACCTTCAGTGTGTTACAATATTTCTCAGTGCATAGCATATTTCTGCTGCAAATGTTCTGTTTCTGGGCTCCATGCCTAGAGCTGTTTCCACCAGAGCCATCACCTCTGAACTGATGAACTGAGCCGCCCTGCCTCCCAGGGAACTGGTTATGTATCAAATGTAAGATGATAATTAGTCCCTCCATCTGTGTTTCGGATTGGGAACAGATGCTTTCCCCCTTTGCTTTAATGGAAAGTGTGTTTGAAAGTAGCAGCATTGTGAAACAGAGTTTAAACAAATCCACACGTTAGTGGACATTCTTGTAAACTGCATGTTGGGGATTGGGGTATGTTTTCTAAACATCTACCTGGACTATGAAGTACCTTCTTTGTCAACAACCACCCAGTAAGATAACTATCGTTAGTGACACAAGCCTAAAGTACTGCAAGCTTCTGTAATTTCTCCTAGGTTATTCAACGTTTAATGCTTTTTATTAGGCCAAATTCCACTAAAATTGAAGAGCTGATTACAGTATATATGTGCCCAATTTACAATTTTATAATGTTTTTTCCCACTTAAAATTTTAATGTTGTATTTTTCCAAAGAGAAATTGAAACTCCAATAGGCAGAGACTCTTACACTAATCTTAAATATGTGAAAGGTATCTTGCTTTTTAGAACTACTGGACTATAGGTTTGGAAAGCTTTATTCTGTTTGGAATCTCATTCTTTTCAGTCATTTTTTTACTCAGAGTCCCCATTTTCTCATTTTCTCATTCAGTAGGGTCTATGTTTGCAAGGCACCATTACTGAAGAAGGCATCCTAATTTCCCTGGGATTTTGTTCCAAACACTTGCTACATTCTGAAAGAGCTGATGCTGATGATTTGTTGGTCTTATTAAAGTATGACAGAGGATGATTTTCAGAAGACAACTATGAGTCATATCTTGGTGAAATTGACCTAAAATATTGGAGTTGGTGGCTATGTGGCCCTCAGAAAAGGGATGCCCACATTTTTCACAGATGTAATCTAGGGCAATGAGAACTCCTCTGCTATCCAGACAGAAATAATGAGACGGCACACTCTGGTTTCCAACACACTGAAGGGTTTGAAGGGATGTGTCAGCTGATGAAGGAGATAAACTTTACTGCTGCACATAGTTCCATTTTAAAAACATGGTAATCCTGAAAATTAAACAAGTTATTTTATTAATCTCTAAATATTTGGTTGAGAGATTATGACAGACCTCACAGGAAGTATGATTAGAATGCAACTCTATCCCTTAATATCATACTCACTCTTCAGTGCATGATATAGAAAATGGATCAAGTCTTCCAATAACATAATAAAAGAAAAACAAATAAATAAGAAACTAGTCCCAGAAGTATGACGGCCACATGTGAAAACTTTAGTCTAATAACTGTTATACAATATACTTTTAATATGCTTGTGCCTTAAGAGCAATGTTTAAAATGCTCAATTTGTGTAGGAGTGGGTGCGTGTAGATACTGTGAATCCAGAAATAGAGCCATGAGGGAAACCAAAGAGAAGTGGGGTGGATCATCAGATAAATACAAAACCAAAAGAGGGAATTCCGGAGATGGAATGGAAGTGTACATATGGAAATGGGGAGTAGGGTGATAGGAAAAGAAAAAAAGAAAGAGAGAGAGAGAGAGAGAGAGAGAGAGAGAGAGAGAGAGAGGAAGGAAGGAAGGAAGGAAGGAAGGAAGGAAGGAAGGAAGGAAGGAAGGAAGGAATGAACGATTAACCCAAAACAAATATGGGTGAAAACACCAATCCTTAGCAACCTTGCTACTTGACATACTAAAATATAAATAGATATATAAACAGTGGAACTAATTAAAATAAATACCTTTTCTTGCTCTAAAAGTCTTTTCTTTGGGAAGATAAGATTAGTAGCCAAAGCATGTTCATAATGATTGTACATTATGTTTTTAAAGCTTATATCTTATAGTAGAGAGGAGTAGCTTTCAATTTATAACGCACTATACAACTTAAGCATTTATTGTATATTGCACATGTGAACATTTACAAATCTTTGACGGCTTACACATACACCTTATCTGCTTGCTCTCTCTTCTTTCTTTTTCCCAGTCCTGGAGATTGAACCCAGAGCCGTGTGGCCTGCGAGGCTGTGCTCTGCCACTGAGCTACAGGGCCAGCACGTTTTCCTTCTTGGAAATGACTGTAAGCTCTGCAGAAGGTTCAACAGAACAGAGTTAGAGTTTAGATCCATTTCTTCTCAGACATACCAAATTAGACAGATCACTGAATAATCCAAAGTCAAATCTGGGATGTAAAGGTGGGCAGAGGCGAGGAGAAAATGCATTTTCCATCAAGAACAAAGAAAAGTTACAAAGGAATTAACTATCACTATATATAAATGTTCTGCTTTAAAAGGGAGTAATAAGGAAAAAAAGAGCAAGAGAAAATTGGCAGGTAAAAATGAAATTTCCCTTTTTAAAATTTTATCATTACTCAACCACATAGTGATGATTTTTTAAAAAGTGAATAAAAGGGAGAGGAGTCTTTGGTTAGATCACTCAGATGCTCCTATTTGTGGATCTATCTTGACAGCTCTTACTGTGGAGTCCTGCAGACAACCGTGTTTCTTCTCTGTATTGGATTTGAAAATTGCCACTGCTCTTAAGTGCCCCAAAAGCTGGGCCCTTGCTTTCTGATAAACAACACACTCTGTAGAGGTGCGCCACTCTCTTTCTCCTGCAGCCTCAGCCACAACAGAGGAAGCGCTGAGCTGTCGTTTGTCTTGCCGAAAAATGAATTCCTTTAAAGAGAATGGAGAAAACACCTTTTCCTTGTTCACCTGGACTGGGTATTTCTAAAGCACCCTTTAGCATAGTCAATGTAATGTAAAGCACAAGGAATAGGTATAATATTGCTGAAAATAAGGTTTATGTTGAATTATTAATTATTCTCTCTTAATCTTCTGCTTGGGTCATTCTGTCCACACTGAAGACACAAGGGGGAAACCGCTAAAAATTTATAATCCCAGACACTGACTCGGGTGCTAAGATTATACTCCTACTGCAGATCAGTTTTATGACTGAGGAACCAAATCACAATTTTTGCCTAGGGGAATCATTGTAACAATGATTAATTAATTTCTAAGAATTTTAATAAACTTCTGATGGTCTTTCTAGCATAAAGGACCATTTTTAAAAAGGATTCTTTCTTAATTTTAAACTTCCAAAGGTCTTTCTAGCTTAGAGAACCCTTTTAAAAGTGTTCTTTCTTAATTTAAGTGTTGCAAAATTGAAGACCAGAGGTGGGAGAAAACCATTGGTTAGTTTGTATAACTGTGGAATTGGTCTTAAAGATAATGATTTGTATATAATTATTGCTTTCAGTAATTTTGAAGGCAAGAAGTCTATACTAGCACTCAATATTTTACATTTTAATTTCTTTTACACATACAATAGTGGCGGCAATAATTTTCATAATTAATAAAGAGGAAAGTTAGACTTTGAGGGAGATCTAGGGAGGATTTTACTTAAAGAACATTGAGCTATACATAAATAGTGAGAAGAGAAACGCATTTCTCAGCAAAGTATACACCAATATCAGGACTGAGAGATGTAGCCGATACAATTGTCTGTTATGTATTTTTAAAGGTAAACACAAACACACGCTGATAAACATTGCTGTAGATCTGAAAGGAAGACACTATTGATAAGGAATATGCTTCTGTATTTAGTATTTTTGATTTAGCAACCTGCAGATTAGAAGGAGTCACCAAGTGCTTACTCTAAATAAGTTGTCCTTGGAAAAACTGGTTGATATTTCATCAGAAATTCATTTCCAGTGGAAAGCATATTACGAAAATGGATAAAAACTTTTTGAAAATGTCAATCTATATAACTTAATAAATATTGAGATGAAGTAATTTCACTGTGATTCAGTGAGGTGTCATAAGTCCACTTCAGGTGGCTACTTGGAAGCCTGGGAAGAGGGAACTCAGCTGAATTAGTCTGGGGGTATGTGTGTGGAAGCAGTTTGTTGGTCACTAATGTACGTGGTTCTATCCCTAGGCAGGTGGACCTGAGCAGTGTAAGAAAGGTAGCCAAATCGGACACTGGGAAGCAAGCCAGTTAGCAACCTTCCCCCAGTGTCTCTGCTTAAGGCTGCTTTGAGTTCCTACCTTGGCTTCCCTTGATAGCGCCCAATAATCTGTAAGGCAAACACACCCTGTCTTCCCCAAGCCAGTTATTGTCAGTGTTTTCTTACAGCAACAAAAAGCAAACTAACACCCAGGCAGTTCCTTACACTACAGTCTTGCCTGGGTTTTCCTGCCATTTACTCTGCTCTTAGCAATTGCAAGAGAAATCCCGCCTCCCAATGCCGCAATCCTCTGCAGCACCACCATCCTTCAGTTAATCCCTTCAGATCTGCTGATTGCAAGAGGTTCATAGACAAATGCTCTGTTATTTAAAAAGAGAGAGACTTTGGTTGGTGAGAATCTGCCTTTTAATGCCCAGTGATGACACTTACCATTTCCGTGAAACAATGTAACCATTTTTAATGTCTTTGAAGGGCAATGTCAAGTGAGATAGTACTTCCGCTTCTACTAAATTGCTCACAAAATCAGCACATTCCTCTTTACTCTCTGTGAATCCACTCTGAATACAGCAGCTCATTCTGGGAGTCGAGAGCTAGAATAACCAGTACCTAGGCAGCAGGAAGGGAATCAGGCAGAAGACACCGAGCTCTGTATGGTCATGACTGGTCACAAACAGGTATATTGTGATTTTGTCAGAGAGATACTCTAGGAATAGTCCAATTTTTCACTTTTTTTCCCTTTGAGACAGGGTTTCTCTGTGTAACAGTCCTAACTGTCCTGAAACTCATTCTGTAGACCAGGCTGGCCTCAAGCTCACAGAGATCCTCCTGCCTCTACCTCCTAAGTGCTGGGATTAAAGGCGTGTGCCATCAACTTCAGGTTCAATTTTTCATTTTAAAATGTTGTTTTCTCATCTACTATTCTCTAAAACTCCAAAGAGCCGTGGGGCATCATAGAGCAATGTCACCTATGGGCATGTTCTCTGCCACACTCATCTGAGAAAGACAGTGGATGAGGTGATGGTGCTGAGAATAAGCGGGCACACCCGCTGTAAATGTCGGGGAGGAGAGGGAGACCGACAGAGAGAGGAAAAGGGACAATCTTTAAAATGACTACACATTCCTTCTTTCTCCTGCTGCTCCAGAGTCTCTACACAGTAGCCTGTATGTATCTATGCAGCTATTTACCTGATTTAATTCAGAGTTCCAGGTGATTATTCATATGAGAAGAATGACAGCAAGCACTTAGGAAAGTTATTCATATTCTCATAGATGAGAAAGGAGTACGATGCTTGAAAGTATAATGGGCACAAGGAAAATAGTTCTTATCTAGTCTTGGGCCTCTACTTTAACACACATCCTCATGAACACTGTTCTTTTCTCCTGTTTCCTTGCTTCCCTGCCCCTGTGGGTGGTAAAGGACCTCTGACATGTGGCATCCCTTAAACCGGATCCCTAATTCAAAATATTTCATTGTATCCCTGGGCTACTGGGAAAGCGGAAGCGCATGTGTCAGCGGCTGGCACAACACAGAGAGTTCTGCACGGGTGGTCCCCTGCCCAGGTCCTCGATAAGTTAAGAAGCACAGAATAGGCAGAGGTTTGGTGGCAAGTCCAGGAAGGCTGGTTTCAACATTTTCAGGAATATCAAGCCTGGGTTCAAGCCCTGCGATTTCTAGAAGAATGCGTCACAGACCTAGATAGGGTCTACAGCAGAATCTCGGGAGAGGTGGGGGATGGAGGAACTGGGGCATGAGAAAGCAGGCTGAAGAAATGAGAAGGGCTAAGAGAAAGCAAGTTTTCCCTGCTGTTTCGTGGCCCTCTGTGGGTGGCACTGCTGTCAGGTGGGTGATAAAAACGTAGGGGTCTATGTAGTTCTCGACTAGCATGGCTCTACATTCCGATCTACAAAATAGAGTCGAGAATGCCGGCCTCATAGGACTGTTATGGAACTAAATGAAATCGTGCATCGTAGCACCTTCCCTAGCATGTAAAATTTATAGACAGGTGTTCACACTGGCATGGCTATCTCCCTCATGTTCCACAGAAACACATTCTGATCACTCATTAATGGCCATTTATTTACGTATTTCCAGATACGTACTTGCTAAGTTGCTCAGGCTAGACTTGAACTCTTGGGCTCAAGCCAGTCTCTTGCTCTCACCCTTTCTCTTTCTTCTTGAACTGGGTTTTAGATACGACCCCAGATACAGTGAAGAAAGCAAACTGGCAGATGAGTCCAATGTTGCTGAAGTTGCTGCTGTTCTCCACCTCTTCTTTCCCCTCTGTTTCCTACATGTCTTCACCCTCTTTCTCTTCTTCTTCCCCTTTATCCCCGCCTCCTCTCCTTCCTCCTCCTTCTGCTTGGAACTCTTTAAAGTCAGGAGTGATTCCCCACTCTGTTTTGCCTACTTCAGGGAATATATGGCTGTTGTTATTTCACTTGTACATGGAAAGAAAGATGAAGCATTTATAAACGGTGAAATTGGCAGCTTAAAAAAATTCAAGAACTCTGTGAGCATCAGAATGTGAAAACATTTGAGTCATAGACTTGCTACAGAGTGCGTGTTTAATAGACGCCTTTGTGAAATCGTTAAACTAAGCCACATCATTTTCTATATGTGCTTGAATCTCATAATTACAAAGCAACCCTTCTTACAAATAAAGTATGTCTCTTCAATAATATTTAACCATAAATTGAAAACAGATCATCCTGAAGTTATTTTATCTATCTATCTATCTATCTATCTATCTATCTATCTATCTATCTATCTATCTATTTATTTTGCATTTCAATTCTGATTTTGAACTAGCATATTCGGTACCAAAATGTTGCATTAAGCTAATGTTTATGCTTGTACATAATCCCACACTTTCAAGGCAACACTTAAGATATTCAGAAGTGCTTCACAAGAGGGAGTAGTTTAATTCTGCTGTTGACTCAGAGCCATTGTTCTTCACAGTTACAGCTCCGCTGGCATAGGCCACATATGGTCACTTGTTCTCTCCGTGTACAGAGTGATAATGCATTAACATTCTGGCTGTGGTGGAGGCCGTGCTGTGCTTTAGAGAGATGTCTGAGGGAAGATGTGCTGTCTCTTGGTTGCAACGAGGACAAGATCAACAGTGAGAGCCCACATATCATCTTAGCCTAATTACTGTGACGAAAGGCCGTGACAACTGACCCAGGCATCCGATAATTCCCTTATTCTCCTTAAGTTTCAAATACAGGCTGGTCGGAGTAGGGCTTATTTAGAAGGACTAGTCCAGAGAGACAGCTGATATTTCAGCCATGGGAGGAGACATGGTCAGCGCCTTCCACCAGTGATGTTTGCAGAGCTCACTCCAGAGCCTTCTGTTTTGTAGAACAGACGTTTTATGAGCCCCACATTGCTCCAAACTGCTGCTTATGTAGTCCACGGGTCAACTGGGTTAGTGACTGATGGTTGTGTTGAGGTCCATTAGAAGAACTTAAGTACTTCTGTTCGGCATTGGTGATTTCCGTAACAAGGAGGTGGTGCTTGGCAAGGTTTAATAAGGTGGCTGCGAATAAAAGGTAAAGATTGGTGTACATGAACTACAAAACAAAGGGCAGAGGCATCCTCATCTATTTCCCAAGTAAAAACAAAATGGTATAAAGGTCACCCCAACTCATCTTAGTCCATGAGGAGATGTACCCCTCTCAACTACAGGCTTAGAGAAAATTGCCTTACTCTTCCCCAAGAAGCTGAGTTGCATGGTTTGGATAAATAATACTAATCCTAGAGGCAGCACCAGAGGGAGCCACTTACATATCTTTGTCTCAGGCCTCAGCAGGGTTGACAACAAGGCTCAAAATGCAGAAATGATTGTGGTTTCTGAGAAAATAGGACAGAGAAAGAGATATGTAAAACCCATTTTCTGGAGTTCAAATTCTGGACCTATATCTGTTGCTTCAGTTTGCCTGCTTGAGATATTTGTAAATGGTGACTGTCTGGCTGTAATCCAGAAAGTAAATGATATTTCAAAATGTAAGAGCATATTTGTAGCAAGAGGTATTGTCCCTTTGCAGAATACTATCAGCAACTTTGTGTTTCTGAAACTCTGCCAGTTTTGATGGCTTTTTGTAATGTAAATTATGGGAGCAAAAATAAAGATGAAGAACAAAAACATTTAGCTGTGCATTTCAGGGCTCGAATATCCTACAAGCATGCATACACATAAGCACACAGCACCGCATTTTTGTCTTCCACACATATATGTGCACACATTTACACGGTGATTTTATTATAAACTAATAGAACCAAAGTTGCTGTAAGACAACAGATGAACTTGTCTTCAAATCGTGCAACAGGGAAAAGAAAATCGGCCCACAGAGGTGGATGAGGACAGTCGAAAACCACGTAGGCATTGTGACCAATGCCTGTAATTTTAACATGCAGGAGGCCTTCGCTGGGATTTTGAGAGGTCAAGGATAGCGTTGCCCAACTACAGAGTCTCGAAACCAAGCAAGCAGACAAAAGAAGGACACATTCTTACTAGCACACGGTAACAACCGAATGCTCACAGTCCTAAGCAACACTCTAGTGAATTCAGATGTCTAGCTAGAAACCCCTAGCTCTTCTGGCCATTTCACACTCAGGCCACTTAGTCTTGAGAAAGCTGAATGGCTGCAGCCTTGCTTTGAGGAAAGGACTTACTCATGATACTCCCAGTTTCCCACCTTTGACAGCATCAGCCAGACACAACCACAGAGGCAAGTTCTCTATAAAAGACCATGATGTCTGTTGTCTCCTGGCCTGGCACTTGTGGGTTTGTTTATATGAAGTCTGCGGTGCACAACTCTGACAGCTTCTGCAGGTCTTTTTTATGTGCTATGGCATTTCTCTTTAGGCAAGTCTGGGACTCTTTGTGGCTTGGAGGGAAGAAGAAAATGAACAAATGTGACTTATTCTTCAATCTCTGGAATGATTTATCCTTCCTTTACAAGACTCATTACCTTCCCATGAACTTACCCCTCATCCAGTGCTCACGTGTAGTCTGATTTTGAGGAAGTAGAATGGTAACTGGAGAGTTAAATGTAATTCTATTCTAAAGCCTTTCTGTCTCTGTGAGTTTAAATCTCTAAGAAAGCCCATGACACTTTATTTTGTTTTGACTTAACTGTATACTCCTTCATCTCTCTCCAGCTCTGCCCTTACATTCATCCATCCTTCCAGCCATTGTCAGTTTCATTCTAATTCTTAACAAAATATTTCTTAATATGAACAAGTGGTAACAATCAAAAAATGACCCAGAGGATTTTTTTTACTTAGGGGTGTGCATTTATAGCAGCCTCTGGGAACATGTGTCCCTACATGTCTTGGAAGGTTCTGACTGGGGGCAAGAGGTTGTGAAGGAAGCCCTGACTTAGTGACATTAGATAACCTTCATACTTCATAAACCATCTACTTACACACCTCCTTGTACCCAGGAAGTGAATGGGTGAAAGGCTAGTGTACACTGGTGATGGAGTAGAGTGACAGCTTACTCAAGAGGGTTTCTTCAAACGTGCTATCTCCATCTTTACCTTTGTTTGGTAGAATCATTAAAGCTACATTTTATTTTATATACAGAAGTTTTGATTCTTTGAACATTTCACACAAAGTATTTTGGTGATATTCTCTCTTCAATCACGATAAATTTGGTGCCCTCATTTTGTAAATGACCTATGTAGTCTAATTAGTCCTGAATATACCCTCTTGAATGTGTGGCCATCCATTAGAGTGTTCTTCACCCACCACAGACAACATTCTTAATGAAAGCTAAGTCTCCCCTCCCTGGAAGCTAGGGGTGGGATTCATAACACACCCTATGTTAAGATTTAATTTGGCTTGAGCTTGCACAAGTCTTGTACATGCTTTCACAACTGCTGTGAGTTCATGTGTGAAACTGTTTGTTGTGTCTGGAAAACACTGTTTTGTTGTAGACCTGCACGGCCTGTTTTTACAACCAGGTTTCTCCCCTCTTCTGCAATGGTCCCTGAGCTTTGGGAGAGCAGGGTGGTTAGAGAAGTTCCATTTATGGCTAAGCACTCTGCAGTCTCTTACCTTTTGTCCTTTGATCGATCTGTGTGGAAAATCGAAGAATGAAGCATCTCAGATGAAGTTTGAAAGATGCACTAATTCGTGGGTGTAATGATGTCAGTGGGAGTCAGTTCAATACTATAGCTCTTCAACAAAGTAAAGCAGTAGGTTGTCTCTTAGGGACTATAGGCTATCTGGCCATATAATTTCAGCCCTAATAAGTAGCTCCATGTATGAATTTCCCTTTATGTTATGCATTGAGTTTTAAATACAATCAGAAAGTGGTTGGTTACTTACTCCCACAATCTCCATGCCACTATTGTACCCGTAGGAATATATTGCCAAGGTGATGATTACTGTAGGGTTTATAGCAGAAGCTGAGTAATACTGGTGATTACTTTCTCCTCTAGTAGTGTGTATAGCACCCGCCAGCACTATGAAAGCTAACCAATAGGGGTGGAACTTCCAGGAAAGTACCAGCATAATCTCTGTGTTCTACTAATCAAATATGTGTTGTCTTTGACAGTAGAGTATTGGTGTGAAGTCATTGAGAATTACCATGGATGATAACTAAAATCTATAATTTTTAAGGGTTTATGGGAACCCACCAGCCATCAGTTCCAAAACAAGCAACCCATTCCCACAATTGGGCTTTTTGTTACTGTGGTATCTAGCATAGCCACTGCTGCCCTGTGATACAATAGCTCCCCTTAAACATTTTAAAAATGTATGCTTATGTTTATGTTTCCAGAAGTTACGGCTACTGCAGTAGTTGCTTTCCATGTGAGTTTTTAAAAAAAGGCCCATGGTGTCTGCGATCACTCCCTGTATTTCCCCAACACTTCCTTCCACCCCACTTCCTGTTTAACACATCTTGCTCCATCAAGTACCTTTCCTCGCCTTATATCACTGTGCTCTCTCTTCTCTTCCTGAAAAGAAGCGTGACTGTGGCCCCTTAGTCTTTTCTTGGTGTCTGAGATATTGCTCATGAAAAACTCGTATCTTAAGAGTCAAAGCATAGATGCACATATGAGAACAAACACATGACGTTTGTAATTCTTGGTGAGAGTGTCCTCATTCATAATTGACAGAGAAAGGAATGAGCATTTTTGAACTTACAGGCACTGGAAGGGCTTTCTGAACAGGACCTCAGTAGTACAGGCATTAATACCAACAATTGACAAACAGGGTCTCACAAACAGAAATGTGTCGACACAGCAAAGGACACCATAATTCATGTGAAAAAGCAGACTACAGAGTAGCAAAAATCTCTACCAGCTACACATCTAGACTATACAAAGAACTAAAAAGAAATTTGAACATCAACAAACAACCCAATTAAAAGATACAGATGGACCTCAACAGAGATATGAAAATATGAAACACAAATGATTAGGAAATATTTTTAAAATATTAAACATTATTAGCAATCAGGAAAATGCAAATAAAAACTACTTTGAGATTTCACCCTACCCATCAGAATGGCTAAGATTCCCCCAAGCAAATGGCGACCACTGCTGGCGAGGCTGGGAGGAAAGCAGAACTCTAACTCACTGTTGTGGGAGTAAAAACTTCCATGGCCACTGTGGACTCCTCAAAAGCCTACAAATAGATCTCCCATTTTGAGGCATGTTCCCAAAAGGTTTGGTATCCTGTCACAGAGATCCTTTATCACGTCCCATCACTGGCTCTCCCTTCACAGCAGCTAGGAAATGAAAGCAGCCTAGGCCGTCGGTGGATGAGTAGATAATAAAAATGTGGTATGTTTACACAAAGGGTTACTATTCAAGTATTAATAAAATTGAAATTCAGAGAGGTAAATAACAGGAGCTAGAAACAAGCATTCTGAATGAGCTAGCTCCAGCCCCTGCTTTTTGAGACTCGTAGTAGACGAGGACAGAGTGGGAGCCTGGAGGGGAAAATCGCACAAATGAAATGTGCGATGATCGTCCTTGACTTGTTTTGGAGCCTTTTTTGCAGTGTCTGGGCTGATTCGTTGCTTACGTATGGGAAACAGGTGAATGTGTGTGAGGAAGGACATGTTAGAAGCCCCGGTCTCGGAGCAGGAGTCCCTAGACAACAGTGTTTGTATGGTACTAGCCAGGGAGCAGCGCTAGCAATGGGTTGCTGGGGTCGGTGGCACTTTATAATCCCTCCAGCATCTCCTCTGCATTCTTCTACCAGGGGTGCATGTGTGGAGGCTTCAGGTCTCCTACACTTTGCATGTCTTAGCTAAAAGTAAGCAAACAAAACCAAAAAACAAAAACCAGAACTTCGCCGAAAGTTTGGTAACATCTTGTTAGTTTCGTCTTCTCTGTGTTCCCCCTTCATACTTAGCACTAAATGTCTTGAAAAATGAAAGGAACTGCACACTGGTTTAATTTGGAATAAAATCTCACCTGGAAGTCTGATTTGGAGGAAGAGTAGCAGAGAAGTGAAGGGAGTGTGTGCGAAGGCTCCACGGGGTGTCCCATCTAAAGAGACAGATGACGGCAAGAATACAAGTGGGACCGGAGAAGCGTCAGTTACCCCCTGCCATTCCTTTAGATCCCAACAGCAGTTTCCATGTAACGGGTGCTGTAAATTTCCCTAGTTTGCCCTTGACAAAGGAGGGTTTTTGCTGAAAGCATATGCTACAGAGTTGCTGTAATTATGTAGATGCATATCCCATCACTGCGGAGTCAGAGGCTCTGAGGTGTTTTCGTCTCAACTGCTCTCTCCTAGAAGGCTGCCGAAACCTTACACCGAGACATTCAAACCAGAATTCATGAGAAAACTCAGGTGAGACAAAGGAGGACACTGGAGGAGAGCAGAAATCTTGGCCTCTGGTCTCATGCGTGTCAAAGAACACGCAAAGAACTACATTGGTTTTGCAAACTCATAGTAGCTGAAAGGTGATTTCAAATGCGTGGATTTAGCATTTCTCCAGGTAATTAGAGTAACCAGTGGTATATGGCTTAATTCTGGGCCTTCGAGCAAGGCTTTCAGCAAAAGCCTCCGTTTTCAAAACATTTAAATGTAATGAGATGTCAGGGGGAAAGAGGGAATGATTACTTAAGGTAACTGACAGGTGTTGTCTTTCTCCTTGCCATTAATTTTTAATTCCTCAACAAGGAGCTTAGTAGTGTGAGGACCCGTATTGGTGTTGTTGAGAAAAGTAGGACAGTGTGCTGGGCTGGGAGTTGATGACGTTTGTGTGAGTTGATAAAGATAAATTTCAACTTTTCTATGTGACAGTGGTGGCTGGAGACCACTTTAACTGCCAGAGTCTCAATATTTTTACCGATAAAATAGGGAATTTTTTTTTCAAGTTTTATCAGGTAGTTGCAAGGATCAAATTAATTGAAGTCTGAATATATTACATGTTTGTCATATAATCCCACGTAGCCCAGGCTACTGTTGAGCTTGACACGCAGCATAGGATGGCCTTGAACTTTTGGTTTCCTGTTTTCACCACACAAGTGATAGGATTATAGGAGTTCACCGACAAGCCTGGTGTGTGCCGTGCTGGAGATAAAGCCCAGCGCTACACATGGCAGGCAAGTGTTCTTCAGTTGAGCTTCATGGTGGCTCTTACCTCACTAGGCTTTGTAGGATGTAGGATGCTAATGAGTGTAGCAGAGCAATAGGTTACACAGTGTGGAACAGTCAGAAAGTGGAGGGGCCGCTAGTGTGTGGGGCCCATTGTGAGTACCCATTCGGCTGTGACGTTAGTTTGCCTTTAGTGTCCCCAGCTTCCTTATTTATAAAGGGAGAAAGGGCGGTTCCACCTTGGGTATTTCAGGCAACGAAGTATAATTCTTGTATTGAGCCAGACGCAAAGCCCAACACAAAATGACAATGAGGAGATAATCATGAACTATTAGTAGGTAGGTGTGTGTATTGTGGTTAACAACGTATCTGGGAAGCGATGAACCCATAAGCTTCATGGAGAGGTGTCCTTAAGCCCTACACTGTGTTTCTGCATATAAGAACAGATTATGTACGATTGGTCTTTGAAATTACAAAGGGCTGAAATCTGTGTAGTTTCCCAATGTTAATGTATTAGAAAAATATTTATTTATTTATTTACTTGAGAAAATTTGATGACAATAATTTGATGAGTATTGGGGTAAATTTGTCTGTTATATATTATATCCATCTATCATCTGCCATCTTTTGTCAAACTATAACCTATTTAAGATATATCTGTCTAATCTATGTATGCATGTATATATGAGTCTACCTATCCACCTCTCTATCTATCTTCATCATCATACTCTATCTTTTGATTTAGTTTTATGGACTGCTACAGTTTTTTATAATCACGTGACTCTATGTCACACAGTTACGCGGAGGGTATCAACAGATCTGCTAGAATGCAGTGAGGGACTCCTGATCACACCTCTCGTCCACTCTGTGTGCTCAGTCATGTTTACTACCCTCAGGAGCAGCAGCAGCTCACACATGGTGAGAGCAGAAGGCAGCAGCGACTGTCTAAATTTTGATTTTGTTGCTTGTTTGCTTGTTTTATCTTTCTTTTTCTTCTCTGCTGTTTTCTCTTCTTTTTTCTCTACACCATATTATATTATCTTATTTTTCCTTTTTCTCTATCACTGACAGTTTTGAAAGCAAACTTTTATGTTATTTGTGTTTTGAATACGTAATATCTATTACCACTAGTTCAGATAGTTTTCTTTTCACAAGTTGGCAGTCTTGCAGTCTTTGACGTATAATGGAAACAACAGTCAGTTCCGTCATCTTATGGACCCTCCTGAGTCCAGCCTCTGTCACTCCTTCCTGTGAGTGTCTGTGGAGCAATAGTCCAGCTCACCCTTTGCTTCCTTGAAGTTAGGTGACATCAAAAAGTTACTTTAAGAACTTTGGATCTTGGGATGCAACAGGTTGAGATTGTCTAATTTGACTTCTGCTTCATGCTATCAGCTCCATTCATGTCTTGATAGCCTCTGTTTGGGGTTTGGTGTGCTTGGGCCTTCTCACTATGCCTGAGAGACTGAGGTAGGACCGTTGCTTGCCCCTCTCCTGTTACCATATCACCGGGCATGTGTGAAATGCTGCAAGCATCTCATATCTTTAGCACCATGTCTGCCTTAACACTTTATGCTTTGCTGTCCCCAACACCCTTTTTTTTCCTTGCTCTATGAGTCTCCTACCTCTAACGGCACTCACTCTAGGCTATTTCAACCATCTCAAACACCATTTGAAACTTATGAAAGAGGACCTGCAATGTGCACTCCAGAATCTTCAGTATCGGAATAGAGAAAAGACGGGGATGTTCTTGCTCTTGCCCAAATAAGACAGTCAGACAATCAAAAGAATGGCCCCTTTCTGAAAACTGTCTAATTGGCCTAGAGAAGCTGGGAAGGAATGCTTTCTGTATTGTATGAACACACTTTAGAGTCAGGTAGAGGTGGGCTTGTATGCAGTTGGTTTGAGAAACACACTTTAGAGTCAGGTAGAGATGAGCTTGTATGCAGTTGGCTTTAGACGTTTCATCATCTCAGATGAATGATCTAATTTTGGGTGTCAGCTCTTTTTTCTGGAACTTCTATTAGTAGGACCCCAACTTATTGAGATAGAATGAACTCAAGAAAAATCTATTTTTTTGTTCTTTTACCTTTTCCTAGATAGATATTGACTTTCTTTCTCACAAAGTCCGCGTTACACCTCACCAGAACTCTGGTATGTGGGCCGTTTGAAGTGGCTCAATATTTTCTTTTATTCTTGTACCTCACTCCTTTGCCACTAGATGCCAAAACTTTAATTTCTGTGCCATAAGTAGACATCTTTGTTGATATGCTTTTGTGAATTCCAGGAAGACCTTTCCATGCTTCATTCTTTGCTCTTTTGATTTTTCTCTTTTGATCATATATCTTTACACTCTGAGATTATTTTATTGCAAGGAATTTAGACTTCAAAGTGGAACTCCTTAAAAATGGTTGATCAAGATTCAATACAGAGATCTGAAGTTAAGCATGCTTATTTCTGGTGGTGGCTGATCTTGATTGTCAGTGACACTCCAGGAAAGAAAAACACTCAGCTGAAGGATTGCTTTCATCAGATAGCTCTGTGGCTACATCTGAGGGGCATTTTTGTCAGACAGCCCCTCTCACTGTAGGTGGTACCGTCCCTTAGGCAGTTAAGCCTGGGCTGTATAAAAACGGAAGCTGAGCTTGAGACAGAAATAAGCTAGGAACGTTCTTCTGTGGTTTCTGCCTCGGTCCCTGCCTTGGGTCCCCTCAGTGATGGACAGAAACCTGGAATCTGAAATAAATCTTGTCTTCCCCAGATCACTTGAAGTCACACTGTTTATTACAATAAACACATACACACAAAGACTATCCTGAGAGGATTCAGGTTTGATTCCCAGAATCCATACCAGGTGGATCACAACCATCTTTAACTCCAGTTTCATGGGAGCTGGTAACTTTTTGTAGTTGCTGGTCACATCACATTCATGTGTGCAGGATGTCCCCATAGATACACAATTAAAAATATGCCTTTAAACATCAGTGAAAAATTAATGCACTGTTTGTTATTTCTTAGGTTGTTTGAGTCATGAAAATGTACATATAAAGAATGTGTTGCAGGAAGCAGGCAAGATGTGTTAGAATTTGTCACCATCGACTTAGAGGTATTTAAACAAGAAGAGTGTTTTTCATTGTGAAAGGAGAGGCATGGGGGGGGGGAGAATGACTGGGAGAATTCGACTATGTTTTGAAGTTGGATTAATTGATTAATTCCATTAGGAGTATTTGTTCTGTTAGCTCGCGTACTAGACTTTGGTTGCAATGGTGCATGGAATGCAAACACCTTGCTCGTGACATTTGCACTCTGCTTTTGGAAGATGTGCTGTGAACAAGCAAATGAAGGTTTGTATAATATCTTTAAATATTGTAAGTGCTGGGGGTAGGGGGAGGGTTGCTCAGTATGTAAATTGCTTTTGCTGTGCAAATATGAGAACCTGACTTTGGATCCCTAGAACCCATATAAAGCTGAATTTGGTAATTCACATCCATAATCCCTGGGTTCCTGCGGTGGGGTAGGGGCAGACAAAGGACAATCCTGGACAGCCTGCAGGGCAGCTAAAACAGTACACTCATAGGAAAATGTACCATCCCAGATACCACCCCTAACAAGGTGGAAGGCAAGGATTGATGCTCAAGGGTGTCCTGTGACCTCCACACAGGCACTTTTTACATCCACACATAATGCATATGCTCACACATTATGCACATCATATATGTGTATGTACATTATATATGCACAAGAAGGGATTTATGGGAGTAGTCAAGGAATAAGGGGAGTGAAGGATGTGAGCATGCTCAGAACGCATATTGACAAGTATGAAATTGTCAAAGAATGAATTTAATTTAAAAACGGTTTTGAAAGATTATAGGTGCTAGAGAAAGAACAATAAGGCAAGAAGGAGACATGGGGAATTTTGGAAGGAGAAGACATTTCCAATGCAAACTCTGGAAGAAGTTAGTGATGGAGAGGCCTTAGGGGATGTCACGGAGTAAGTTGCACATGTGTCAGGGAAGAGCTCCTCAGGCGAAGGGAACAATTTGGGCTAAGTCCTTGTAGTGGACGAGTGTCTGATGTGTTTTGGAAAACCAGAGTCACCAAGAGGAGAAGGAGGCTGTATATACTCTTTTCTCCTTACTTAGATGAACCCAAGTCTATTAGAAGGCGCAGTCCTGGCTCTTGTTGGTGATAAGGCACGGGGAAGGAAGACGGGTGAGTAGTTTAGCTACGGCTGTGCTGTACTTGTCTTTCATTGGGATGCTGCGGAGACGATAAAATGTGACCGGAGCCAGGGAATGTGTTAAGAATAGATTTGCTGATGGATCGCGCATGGATTCTGAGCAAATATTTGATTTGAGGGTGATGCTGAGGCTTTTGGCCTAAGAAAATGAAAGAACGAAGTTTCTATCAAATCTGAGCAGAAGGCTGAGGATGGAACAGGTATTAAGTGGCTATCAGAAGTTCAGTTTTGAGCACGCTGACTTTGTGTGGATCTTTTAGGAATGCAGGTAGAGATGTCTGCTAAGCAGCTGGACAAAGGAATTTAGAATTCAGAGGCATAAAAGCTAGATAGATTACTCAGGGGAGGGTGTCAGAAAGGAATTTTCAAACCACAGAACTGGGTTAAGTCTCTGAGAGAGTATAAACCTGGAGGAATGTTCAAGATGCACATTTCATCTTCCTGGCTTAGAAACTACCAAACTCTATGTGAGCTCCTGCACACTACTATGCTTATTTCTCTATCTGTAAAATGAATGCACCCTGATAGAGTGAGATTGCATAATGAAATAGCATATGCAGACTATAGAGCCCCTCTTTACGTTAGTCTTATTCTATGTTTTTAAATGAGAACCCCTCGCCAGCCATGTCATTGAAGGACTGAATGGCAGCCAGCAGCAAGGAGGGTCTCCCTCTTGATAGGATTCATCATCTACAGTTTATTTCTTAGCATGCAGTTTTTTGCGTTCCTATTTTTCAAGCAAATCCTTTTAGTTAGTGCAGAAAGCTGACTCCTGTTGCTTAAATGCTGAGGGTTTGTCTTACAAAACCCATGCAAAATTCGCATGGGAAGCAATGTATTTATTACTTACTTGGGTGTCTTTCTGGAGCCTGTAGGTGTCATGATTAGATAGGAACGTGAGCTAAGAGAAGGTATGGGTTAAATTAATGCATATATTCTGTAAAATACAAATGAACGTTGGTGTAAATCATTCACAAAGATTCCATCACATTAAAGCATATTGCCAAGTCTTCTCTAGATATCTTATTACTGTTTTAAAGGGTTCTGTACATTTTCTTTCTCCTTATTCATTTCATTTAAAATATTTCTCACTATGTTTGTAATTTTTGCTGTCATTATATAAAAAATATTCATTTAAGAATAGCAAGAAAAATTATAACTGAGCAGATAGATAGAAAAGCAAGGAACGAATATTATCATTCCCAATATCTCCCCTTATCTACATATTCTTTTTTGATTCTTTATAGAATTTGAAATATATATGTGTATATATGTATGTGTATAAACTATACTTTTCATGTATTGTATGTATAATGCAATAAATACCTTTTCATTGTACTGTCAAAATCAGTTTTACATACTAAATATTAGAAAACATAATTATTATTTGTTTGATATAATTTAAAATTTTACTACTTAATTGTTAAAAAAGATTTTTGACTTATTTTTCCAAAACAATGGACAGTATTTGTTCTTCATATGTGCTTGTATGGAGATTTTGTTTTTCCCAGATAATGTTTCATTGTAACTTGCTGGATAAACCAGGCTGGTCTGGAACCCACAGAGCTCCACCTGCCACTGCCTATCCAGTGATGGGATAACAGTTGTGAGCCACCATGAACACAAGCTTGTTCCCAGTCTTCTTTCCTGCACTGTAGTAGTACACAGTTTGGGCAGAAATTCACTGTGTCCTCCTCAGTCTGGATGTTATACTGTCATAGCTGCCAATCTTATATGAGTGGCTTTCTTTCCTGTTGCCTAAATTAGTAGTTCAGGTAGGACCTCACTTTGATTTTGACATTTATTTTATATGTGTTGGCTTGGATTTGTCAAGATCGTCTCCAGAGCATGGATCTTGTGTGAGTTGTTCTGATGATCCTGTGCCCATCTTGTGGCTTCCTGTTATGTCACTTTTGATTAATATGATATCCCCTCGTCTTCTCCTCTGTAAAGATCTTCTTTACCCCTTGGAGGACACAACACATAGATCATACCACCTAATGTTTAATTTATTGGCCATTTTTTCTCATTATATATTTATTATATTCTATTTGATGCATTAAAGTTTGTCATTCTCTACCATTTTACTTGTCCATGCTCCAAACTGACTTTATCTGACTGAGAGACAGAGCATGTGGTCTTTTACACACCTGTGACATACGTGAGCACCCCCTGTTTTATGGCACTTTAACATTATCCAGGCTCATCTTGTGATTTTCTTTTTCTATCCCTTGAGCTAGCAATTTCTTCAAAAGGCCCCATGGTTTCTACTTTTCACATAATGTCTTGTGATCTCTTGGACAAAAGAGTAGGCTAGAAGCAAACATAAAGTCAACCAAAGCATTATTATGTTTAAGTTCACTAAAGCCCATTATTATGTTTTCAATTATGGAGTTTTCTGATCAAATTCAGTACACATACAATTATTTTACTTGTGCTGGCTTATGAAAAAATTACTAAAACGGTACCTATATATCTTATTTCAGTTAATTATCTTTGCATGAGATTTTTTTATATAAAAATAGAATTTAATGTTTAGACTCCTTCAGTGTTCACTGTGAAACTGGGTAGAAGGTAAAGGTTCTGTATGTATGTCTTGCCCACCACATACACATCCTCCTCTTTTCTCAACATCCTGCACCACAGCGGTACTTGAGTCACAGAAGATGGAGGCATTCCCATCATCCCCCAAAGGCCATGGTTGACATTTGGGTCATTGACTTCAGCCAAGGATAGGATGACAGCTATCTACGCTTATGCTGTCTTTCAGAATAGTGTCACTGTGCCCTGTGCTCCAATCTTTCTTTCCTCCGCTCCTTGATCTCTGGCAATCTCTCTAGTTTTACTTTCTCTTAACTTCATAAATTTGTATTCACACAAAATACAGCTGTTTCATATAGAATTTCTTCACTTTGCAACATATTCATACTTTCATTGAAAGTATTCATTATATATGCATATATATTAATTTTTTATTCTTTCACAGTTCATTTATTTTTAGTATTGTGTAATATTTTATTAGTATCTACTATGGAATAGTTATCCACTTGCCTACTGAGAGATCTCAGTGGTTTACAAATGAAAGATTTTTGAATGAATCTGCTGTAAACACCTGTCTCCAGGTTTCTATGCCACTATGAGTTACAGCTCCTTTGCATGACCTCAAGGACTGTAATGATCAGTCCTGGTGTATGAGTGTGGTAGAATCCTTCTTCTAAACTGTCTCTTCTAATCCATCTTCTAAACCATTCTCACTTTCTGGGAATCTTCCTTCTAAACCCTCCTTCAAGGTTACTGTGCCATTTTCATTCCCACCAAGAAGAATTGAGCATTCCTCTGTTCCACCTCTTCACCAACCTTTGTTGTTGCCATTAATCTGAATTTTGGCGTTCTACCAGGCCTGTAGACATGTTATTAATTTTGAGTGCATTCCCTTAGTGATATTTAATTTATAATATACTTTTCTGTATTTACATCTACATAACTCCTCTGGCCATTTTTAAACTGGGATTTTAGTTTTCTTATCATCGAGTTATACTTTTATGTATTTTGGAAAGAGTTCTATGTAGTTGGGATTTTGGACCATGAACTACCTACAAAATAAAAAAATGGAGAATTATTATTAATTATGAATGTTTGACCTTAGCTTAGGCTTTGCACACTAGCTCTTTTAACTATTTTATTTATGTTTTAGCCTTAGGGTTGTTTTTCCATTCTGCCTGTACTATTTTTCTGTTTCCTTTCTGTGTGACTGTCTGGCCTCTGGTATCTTCCTGATGTCTCTTCTTTTTTTTCCCTATCCTAAATTCTTCCTCCTACTTATTCTACCTGCCATGAAGTCCCACCTATATCTCTTCCCTTGCTATTGGCCATTTAGCTCTTTATTAGACCAATCAGGTGCTGATGTAGGAAATTCTTTGTATACGTGTTGCTTTTATTGATTAATGAATAAAGAAACTCCTTGGCCTGTTGATAGGGCAGAGTAGAACTTGGTGGGGAAAACTAAACTGAATTCTGGAGAAAGAAGGCAGAGTCAAGAGAAGCTATGTAACCCTACCGGAGACAGATGCTGGAACTTTACCCGGTAAGCCACAGTCTTGTGGTGATACACAGATTAATAGAGATGGGTTACATTAAAATATAAAGGTTATCCAGAAATATGCTTAAACTATTTGCCAAACAGTATTGCAAATAATATGGTTTCTGAGTGATTATTTCAGGACTGAGCAACTGGGAACAAACAAGCAGCCTCCTACAAAAAGGTATCTTTGGCAGTCAAGGTAGAGTGACAACACATCTTTGCATAGTTAAACAAACATTCTGGAACATTTTCCCCTCTTTATCTAAATAAAAAGAAAAGTTTTAGCTTTAATATAGTAATACTATTTATAGCAAGAACAATTTCCAAGTAAAAATCACATTTACAACATCCAGTTCATTAGCCTTTGGCAAATTCAGAGAAAATACTCTAATATCTCTCCTACCCTATGAGTCCAAAGTTATGTTCCTAATTTGTTTTCTATCCTAACTTGTATTATTAATCCAAACTTATTTTTTTAGTCCTCTAAAAATGTTCTTAGATAAACAATTTAAGTTTTCATGTTTCTCAACCTTCTAAACTTTACATCTCTTATGTAAGCTACTTTTCTGAATATGATAATAAGGTAAGCAACTATGTCTATTTCATATTCAACTCTTTTAGAGTCCCAAGAAGAATTTAATATTACCTGAATAAACAGGAAGTGCAGAGCAAGCATCTTTCAAAGCTATGGAAATGACAGAAGCAGTCAGCTGCCTGGACAGTCACCTAAGTGTCCTCTGCAACATTAAGGCATCCATCTTCATCCTACAGGCCTAGAATATTTGACACTTTTGATGAAGCAAGAATTTAGAAGGATTGTCCTACCTTATTTTTGCAGAGTTTGGAAGACCCTTCTTTTGTGTCCTGCTTGTCCAATTTGTACAGTGTATTGTTAGTAGTTGAGACAAGGGCAGTTTCTTGTCCAAATGACTAATAAAAAACCAATGACAGATATTGGAGTTTAACCTTAAGGTCAGAAAAGCAAAACAGTCAGTCACTGTCTCTTACCTCTACCTCAGTCTAAAATAGGTATCTTGTCTCCAGGAATACTCAGAATGAGACTGACTGAGAGCTGTTTCCTCCCATTTTATATTCCTACCTAGTGCTGGGATTAGAGGCTTGCACCACTACAGCCTGGTTTCTATAGCAACTAGTGTGGCTACTGGAATTAAAGGTGTGTGTCACCATTGCCTGGTCCATAGGGTTGAGTAGTGGGCTGTTATACTCTCTGATCTTCAGCCATGCTTTAATTATTAAAATTCAAATGAAATATTATTTTACAAATGGCTAGCTTTGCTACAATGAAAATAATTTCCATGTGTAGGATCTTCAATACCCACCATTTATGAAATAAATTGGTACTGCCAGGAGTAGATGTGTCCCAGTGTGATGAAAATCCTTAAGTTATTAGACATGTTAAATGCCATAGTCTGTAGGCCTGTAAAGCATTTTAAGATCACCTATCGATTTAAAATATGTTTGTTTAACCTTGAAAACAAACCTAACATGGCCACAAGTTTGATTGCTAATGATGATTAACTACTAACCTACAGCTTTATTTATCCTAAACAGTTGGTAATAATAAAGCTTTCAAAGACTAGAACTTTATATTACCTTTTATTCCAAGACAGCATTTCTCTGTGTAGCTTTGGAGACTGTCCTGGCACTCACTTTGGAGACCAGGCTGGCCTTGAACTCACATAGATCCACTAGTCTCTGCCTCCCAAGTGCTGGGATTAAAGGCATGCACCATCCCTGCCTGACTTTTATATTGCATTTCATATGAGCTGCCTAGATACAATGCCTTAAACAAAAGTAGAAACATATGATACATAACAAAAATAACCTAAAATTGTACCAATATACAAAAGTTCATACCAATGTAAAATATTTGAGATGAACAGTTGTCTTTTTATCCTATATTTCTATATCCCCACTAAATGGTGGCAAACATCCACAACCTACCAAATGACCAAAAACCACCCACTCCAACCTTTTGGGAATGTGAGCACTGTGTTTTCTAGACTGCTTTCTGTTGTCTATGGGTGACAGCATCCCCAGGAGACTCCACAAAAATTGAGATGATGGTCAATTCCTAAGAAAATGAACGGTAACATTTGTTGTCCAGTCCAGGTGTAATGGTAAAGTGTAAGGCTTATCTGAAATACTGGCAAGAATACTCTGTGAGGCTGGACCATCTCAACTATCAGCCTTGACATTGATCTGAATGCAGAGCTCTGAGGAAACTGTAACAGAGGCACTCTGAAGGCTGGATCACCTGAGTCACCCATTTTCATTGTTGTATGAAAAACACACAAACTTTCAAAGGTAACATAAATATTTTCATTAGCACAGTATGGGCTGCATTGTACACAAGTTAGCCAAAGATGATTCTTTGTTTTATGTTCGAGCAGGTAAAGACATTTGTCAACTTTTTAAGTTTGTTTGGACTGCATAACCAAACCTCTGTCCATGCCATATGAAAGGATAGTATGGAATACTAAGTCATGAGGATTCTGTAGCCAACAAGATTTATCCTTTCGCATCCAGTCTGAGAACTATTTTCATGTCAGTCCTTGATTAGATAAATATTTTCTTCCAGTCTACGTATTTTCATTGTTCTGACAGTACATTTTGTAGAGCAAATGTTTTTTCTATTCGTGATTTATTTAATTAAAAATACTTTTAATAATTTTTTGAGAAATTCTTAGATATTTGAGCATATTTACCATTCTTCTTCCAGACCTATATTTTTCCTACCCTTCCAACTTTGAGTCCTTGTTTTTTTTTTAAACCTATAAAATTTTAATTGTGTTCTCCATGTATGCTTGGGTACCTGTCCTTTCTCTAAACCTTTCTCAATCTCTTGGGTCCGTACCCTTTAAAAATGGTGGTCTTCTCCCAAGTGTCAACAGTCTCTCCTCTAAGAGTGGACCTCCATGCCTACCTTCTATTTCTGAGGTCAACAATCTCTCACCTGAGAGTGGGCCTCCATGTCTATCTTCTGCTTCTCTGGTGCAACTTTGAAGCCCATCTTATCAGTGATGTCTTCCAGAGATTTTGCTCTCACCATTGTGTCTCAAAGTCATTCACACCTAAAGTTGTCATCCATATTTTCCCCATGCTATTTCTAATAGTATCTTTTTATTTTCACTGGTTAGTGATACAGACAGTCAAGATCTTGGAGTCAGTGGTTTTTACTACAATAAATGAATCCATTTTCCTAGCCTATTTTTGTGGAAAACTGGGAGAATATACAGTCAAACCCACCTGCACTCTATATTTTTCCACTGAAACAAAAAGCATATACTAATATATCAAATTCAAATAAAATAGCACATAATTCATTCTAGATTTCTCCCCTTTCAGATTTAAAAGCTCCTCTTTTGTAAATGCAGCATCACACTCTTTATTCAGATATTTCTTGATTTGGTCTGCTGCTTGCAGGGAACTGTTCTTCACTGCTTTTACCTCCCTTGCTGTGTATGGAGTCCCCTGATCCTGCCAGGCTCTCAGGCTCCATTGGTCTATCCTCTGGTGGGATACTCACCTTTGTCATATGCCTCTATTTGCCCTGTGTGATGTCTCTTCCAGTATCAGTTCCCTGACTACTCACACAGTTGCCTTCCCGTGAGAGCCTTTCCCACTAGCTCAGATTGTCTTTTGTTGTGGTCTCCAGACTTCAGAGTCTCTCCATGAGGGTGGATACTGAACTTAGCTTTGTGATGTTTTTGACTTTCTCAGGTCCATTTGATTGGTATATTTTTTCCCAACCTTTTACTCTGAGATGATGCCTGTCTTTGAGGTTGAGATGCATTTCTTGTATGCAGAAGAGGGATGGATTTTGTTTTCATATCCAATCTGTAAGCCTGTGCCTTTTAATAGGTGAGTTGAGACCATTTACATTAAGGGATATTAAAGAACAGTGGTTGCTAGCTCCTGTTAATTTAGTTTTCATCATTGGTGATGTTAATTTGTGCATTTTTCCTTTGGGATTTGCTGTAATGAGATCATAAATATTCTGTGTTGTTGTTGGTGTAGCCATCTTCCTTGGGTTGGAGTTTTCCTTCTAGAATTTTGTGTAGGGCTGGGCTTGTGGCTAGGTATTGGTGAAATCTAGATTTGTCATGGAATATTTTGTTTTGTCCTTCTATGGTGATTGACAGTTTTGCTGGGTATAATAGTCTGAGCTGGCATCTGTGGTCTCTTAATGTCTGCATAATGCTTGACCATGACTTCATGGCTTTCATTGTCTCCACTGAGAAGTCAGGTGTAATTCTGATAGGTCTTTATATGTTACTTGGCCTTTTTCATTTGCAGCTCTTAATATTCTTTCTTTACTCTGTATCTTTAGTGTTTTGATTATTATGTGGCGAGAGGACATTTTTTTTTGGATCCAGTCTATTTGGTGTTCTATAAGCTTCTTGTATCTTCATAGGTATATTTTTCTTTAGGTGGGGAAAGTTTTCTTCTATGATTTTGTGAAATAAATTTTCTGTGCCTTTGAGTTGAACTTCTTCTCCTTCTTCTATACCGATTATTCTAAGACTTCTCATTCAGGGAGAATGAAGATGGGATACAGGAAGAGTTCCTGATCTTTTATGTCTTTTATTCAAATACTACTTTTCTTGATAGTATTTTGATAGATTTATACCTAATTTATTTTTTTTGGTGTTCTACATATTTAATTCTTTGTATTTTGTTCTCTCCTAATTGTTTATATAAAGAAAAGTTTTATCTATGTATTGAATGCTGATAGTGATCCTTGAACAACTATAATTTAAATTATTTTTCAATTTAGGAAATGAAGCTATCATCATATACTCATGATTTTGACCCCTCCTCATGTCTAGTTGTAGTAATATGACATTATGCTCTTTGGACTCTTTTGGAGATTCACCACTCAGCTCCCAGATGAATCACACACAGAGTCTTATTCTCATTTTTAAATGTCTGACCTTAGCTTGGCTTGTTTTTTGCCCACTTTTGTTAACTTTTATTTTTCATCTACCCTTTGGCCTTTGTGTTTTTCTTGTTTCTTTAGTTCTTTAAGTCTTACTTTTACTCCGTAGATTGCTGTGTAGATGGATGGCTGCCCCTGATGTCTTCCTGTTTCTTGGGTTACTGTTCCAGAACACTTCTCCAAGTTTTCTCCTTCTATCCATTCTTTCTGCCTGCCAGCCCTGCCTGTCCTTTCTCCTGCCTCACTATCGGCTATCTAGAGCTTTATTAGACCATCAGGTGTTTGAGACAGGCAAAGTAGCACAGCTTCACTGAGTTAAACAAATGCAACATAAACAAAAGTAACATACCCTAAAATAATATTCCCAACATCTACTTAATTACCTTTTTCCTACTTTAGTTTATGTTTAATTTGATACTTAACAAAGGTTCTATTGAGTTGATAAAAATTTATTATAATATATCTTGTATAGTTTGTATTTATAGGAAAGGGATGCCTAAATAAGTGTTAACAAAATTAATTGCCAAATACTTCTTCCTAATTTATGAATTATGAAACTTAAAAGAGTTAAATCTGATCATTTAAAAGATTAGAATCATTCCAAAAAATGGCGGATCTTTGTGTTTGTAATTTCCTGTCCTATAGAAGGGCAGCACAATTACAACAGTGTTTGAGGTCACTTTTTAACCAAGAATCCTTAAGTAGAAAGGAGGGGTTGGATAGGGTGAATTATTAAGTTAAAATTATTTTTATGGCTGATTTATATTAGACAGACTTTTGATCTATTTTGAATTATTCAAAATAGTATTTCCCCAAAGCTTTGTTTTGTTTCTAAAGTTGTTTCAACAACACCAGACATCCTAGAAGTCATCTTCTTGCTAATGAGAATAGTGTAGCATTTCATAGCAATGCTTATGGAACAGGAACATGCATGTAAATTGCCAACCTACATAAGCTAGGAACTTGATTGCAATCCATGGGCCTTAAATAAGAAACAACTTTACAGTGAGACAATGTATATTTCAATCAGTGTTTCAGATGGCATACTTTTGTTAAAAGTTCAGTCATAGTGTAGAAAATGTGGGCAGTGAGTACCAGAACTCAGAGCATAAAGGACATTATGAAGTTAGAGTCCACTCTGCTTTATATAGCCTACTTTCAGAACAGGCTGCCATTTTCACCAGTAATCAGGAGCCGGGGGCTAAAGTCCTTGGATGTCCTTTTTCTTTTTGGGCGATTTTAGTAAAATGATACCATATAAAATCATCTAAAAGGACTTGCAATGCCACTTGTAGTCACTTATCCAATTTTAAGTGTTTAAGACCTTTTCTTCCAGGTAAGAGCAAGTTCAGAATTGTCTGTGAATAGCTGCAAAATACTTGTAGCTGTTGTTGAGAAGTCCTAAGTATAGAACATGCTTGGAAGAAATTATTTAGTCATTTGGTCTAATGTAAAATGAAAAGGTGGCTTGAAGCTCACCCCACAGTTGAAAATTTGTTGGTGTTCAGTTCTGTGTAACTAATGTTCTACTTCCCTGTTGGTCCCTTTGATTTCTGTCACTTCTGACGACCAGCTCTGTGAGGCTTGAGGCCACTCAGGTTCCAAATTTGTGACAAGTCCCCCAGGGCTCACTGGAGTGGCAGTAAGTCCTCACAGTTTGATTTCCTTTCAGCCACTAGAGTGTTTGAGGACAACAAAGACGGCTGCGGAGATGGCAGCTCTGTGTTCTGACTGTCCACCAGAATCAGGACCTGCCTCTTTGTTCCATTGATTTTGTTTTGTTGAAGAATTCTAATTCATTTCTCCCTGGAATATAGGGTATGGTTGCCCCAGCTGGCAGAGCAGCCTGCGGTCTTCAGTCCTTCCTTTTTCTTCTTCCTCACTATCACCTGCAACAAAAATGCTGACTGTCCTTCTGAAAATCCCTCTAGGCTTTCAGGCTGTGATTTGTACTTTATATAGATGATGCTTTATGTTATAAAATTTGATCCTCTCTTAATAGTACAGATAAGTCTGAAAACCTATTGTGTGTACTGAAGCGTTATTTTGTAATATTTTTTCGTCAACTCAGTAAAAGAAAGTCATTTTCAGAGAAAAATGTAGTAAAAGCCTATACAATGCAGTTAATCAAGAAGAAAGAAGAACACCATTTTTAATGAGAGAGGGATATCACGAGGAGGCACAAATGGCTTTTGGGTCAGATTGAACCACCCACGCCGAGCTGGATCACTACTTCGTACAAGTCCACCCAGAAGCAAACGGAGTCAGTTGTGACGGCCCTGGCGGAGCAACACACAATGTGCATTCACAGAGTGTGTGTCTCTTTCAAATCCAGCCTGGGGAAGCCTACGTGAAATACAGATAATTACAGGTTAGCCTTTCCTGAAATGTAAAGGGACTAGTTTCAAATGATTGGCGTTAAAGGCAAAGCAATGTTTTCATGGTCACTGCTTGAATATGATAATCAAGAAAATATATTTAGTACTAGAAAATCTGTTGTCGCTCTTTCTCTCTTCTGAAAAGTATTTCTTTTTCTGTAAAGAAGCATTGCAGCAAATAGTCCAAAATGAACTGCACAACCACTTCATTTTGTAGTTATTTATCTAATTTTTAGTGTTGAAGAAGCTTTCTTCTAGGCAAGGATAAATACTGAATGTGAGCGGGTGCTGTGTCTAGAAGGTACTTTCTAATATAACATTAAAATTTCAGAGTATTTAGCAAAAGCAGTCGGTGACGAGCCAGCGTGTGCATTCTGTTTGCTCTGGTTAATGGCACCCGCTTTGTTTTGTTTTGGAAACCAGCATAGCTCTGGTGAGTTCTATATATATTTTAATGACTGCATTTCCCACCATTTATGACCTCTCTCTCATAATTTGGAGGCTGCATCAGATGGAGAAACTAAATGGGAATAGTGTTATGCTTGTGGCCAGAAAAATACATTTCTGGGCACAGTTCATCTATGTCTGTATGTCAGGTAAGTCTGATCTTCTTCCTTCCAAACCTGTTCTCCAGATTCTTTTCTTTGACCTGGAAGACCCATATGTCTGCTCACTGCACCCTCCTAGATTTCCTCCACCGCTGACTAATAGATGAAAATAATGGCAGAAGAACATAGTGTAGGAGATAATTTGTGTGATTCTTTTCCTTCTTGGTTGGGGCCCTGATTTCCAGCAGTGACTTCCCTCCTCCAGACTACAGCCCTGAATGGGCTGCTGGTGCCTATGCATCAACTCTTCCTATAGCCTGCTAACACTGGCCTCGTTTGTCCTCAGGGCAGTAATAGCTTCTTTCATTTCCTCTTCTCTAACTGATTTAGAACCTTTTATAACCCTCCTTTTTTATTTTGCCTCTTCTTGCCCAGAACTCTAAGTCATTCTTAAAACTTCTTGAATTGGATTCTGATTTCTGAATGACTGACACAGTCGCATAATAACAGGGAGAAGCACACATTCGATTGCCCAAATTCCATTTTTTTTTTCACTAAAATGAGGTGAAGAACCCAAGGTCCACCTAGAAAGCAGCTATACTGACAACTGCTTTGTGAGTTCCCGCACACCTTGCCTCTGCCCTTTCCACCACCACAGCCAGCCACTCTCTTCTTGGCACCCGAGCCTGGCACACCCTACAGTGGCTAAATAGAGAGCACAGACGCTGTCTTCCGTGTCTCCAGTGGTCAGCAGCCTGTTCGAGCAGGCCATGGGAAGGCTGGAACCTCTCAGGCATGCTACTAGAAGCCATCTGAAGATACGGTGAGCATACATCGGCCACGCACTCCTGTGCGCCCTGCCTTGTCTCTCCTGCCATTGATCCCTGGTACATGGGTCCACTTCCAGGTGTGTTCCTTGTCATTAGGCCCAGGGCTGTTCTCTGTACCTGGTCTCAAGTCTTAATGTGCTGGGTGTACTTTCTTATCATTTGACTTCCCAGTTCTGATTTTCTTTTAATCTTGCTTCTGGACTACAGATGCGTGCATTCTGCACAAACTCTGACTGTTGTCTTCACCTCTGTTTGACTCCTCTCATCCTGAGCAATACTCTGTTGCGAATTTTCCCTTATTTCTGTGAATCCCCTAACACATGACTTGCTGCCTTTGCCCTCCTGAGAGTGCCTCCCATTGCCCTTTTTAACTTGCATCAGGATCTCACTCACAAATGCTGCCTTTCGCCAAGTGTGCACTAAGAGCCTTTTTAAGTCTCTACTTCACTCTTTAAACTAGTCTCCAAATAAATATCTGAGTCCCCAGGGATTATGAAGTTTAGTACTTTGACTTTGTTTTCAACATTGTAAATATAATATAAAAGAAAATAAGTCTTGAGGGATTCATTTGTTTGGGTTTAGAGTAGGTGTGTATGAATATATATACACATACACATATATATTTCTCTTGAGAAAATAAAGATAAGCCTTTGATCATTTGGTTATTCTGAAATAAATTTCATCTTAATGGTGCTTCCTTTCTTCCTCTGTACTGTATTTTCAAATAAGAATCCCTTTCATTTGACAACGGAGAAAATCCTATGCCCTGAATACATAAATATTTTGTACGGAAATGTTCCTTCGATTACAGCCAATATCCTCACTAAGAATAAAATAGTCTTTAAATAAGATGATGAGGAACTAGGTCTTTTATTTTTTCCCACTAAATGCATATAAGGTAGTGGGTAAAGGCAGTCATGAAGGACTGAACCAACCAACCAAGACTTTCACCGGAACATCTCCCCCAGATTTTGGGCTACATTGCACGTTTTGTATCATAGACTCATGTACAGCCTTTCCTAAGTAGCATGTAATGTGACAAGTTTTCAATGTCCTTCAATAATTGTGAGTCATTCTGCAATGTGTGTGCGTATCTTTGCAGTCTTGTTTTTAAACTTAGAGTTGCAACGTTGAAGTCACAGATGATTTGTAAATAAATGTAAAGAATTAAAAATGGTACTTTTTCAGTAACTTTGAAAGTATTAACATTACTCAGCAGAGAGGAATTACGAAGGGGTAGCTAACTTAGGGGCTGTAGGAGATTATCTTTCTTCCTCCTATGCAAGGATAGGAACAGTAAAGTATATTAGCAACAACTCAGAATCAGAGTCTATGTGAACGTTTTTAGAATACTTTCTTCTATGGGCAACGAGTTATCTGAAACCTTTACAAGTTTTGCTGCTGAAAGACCATTATCAGAGAGACTCAGACTTCTCAGGTTTCTTTGCTCAGTGATTATTGGAAAGTGGTCAATCTCAAATTCTCTTCTTAGATGTTAGGATTTTGCATGAGAATAGTGAACAATCAAAGGGTTATTTTGTAAATAAATGTCTGTGAAAATCGGCTTAAGGTCCAAGCAGTCAAGGCCAGGTTAGAATGAGAATTCTTCCTTCCACAGAACATCCAACATTCTTTAGTTCTGCTGTGATTCCTGTTTAGAAAGCACTTGTTCAACCCCAGAAGAAGTAATTGCCAAGTATGTCGAAGTTCATTGTTGGGTTTTGCGATTATATAAAAAGTTTTTATGTGAGTTCAAATGGGAAGGGAGAGGAGGAGCTGGGGAGGAAATAAAAAGGGATTATATACATTTGTTAATTTAATTCAGGGAATAGATGGTAACTAGGTATGAAGTAGATAAAAAAAACTGTATAGAAAAATTACTTTGAGATGGAGAGAATGCTTTATGATCCTGTTAGGGAAGTACTTGTCCCTGGATGGAGACCACAGAGAGACAATATTTGCTCTGTATACATGGAGAAGCAAGTTTACCTTGTAATCTCAAAAACACTATCCACTCACATGCATAATGTGTATGAAATATACATTTAATCTATAAAGCCAATAGGCTTAACAGATGTCTAGAGCCTTTTTAGTTAATCTAAATTTACCATTCTGAAATAGACAATAAAATGTTTACTATAGAAAGTTGAAAAGTGTATTAGCCTCGTTAATGTCGAAACCTAGACATT
Source organism: Myodes glareolus (assembly GCF_982192425.1). NCBI lineage: Eukaryota > Metazoa > Chordata > Mammalia > Rodentia > Cricetidae > Myodes > Myodes glareolus. The sequence continues at coordinate 56,957,386 of NC_142045.1, forward strand.
TGCACTCAAATTATGTAAAGTTATGTGGAAATATTTTAGATTTGGAGAATGAAGTGTACTTAAGGTTGGAAAAAATGCCCACAATATTTAGGAATTCAGTTCTGTTATTCATATTCGCTAGCTAATGATTTCTGTTGATCATGCCATCAGACTATTCCCTGACTTTAAAGTTACTAATTATTGATAATGCTAATTCTACGAAGAAACAATTTTATATGTATGAATAGTATTACATTTATGTAAATGCCTTGAAAACAATTGTTTTCAGGAAATTGCCATCAATTCTCTCTCTCTCTCTTTTAGCATTGACTTGGGTTAGGTTATTTTATGTCACATTTATCTTGTGCTCAATCAAAACAATGTGTAACACACAAAAAGGGGCATTTCTTTTTTCAGAAATGAGACTGCTACAAACTCACTTCTGTAACTTTACCTTGTTAGCATACAACTGACCCTGGCGTTAGTTATATTTAAAGGCTTAAATTTTTATTTTCATTTCTGCTTTCTTTAATTTTCAGTAATTAAGTTTTGACATTAGACTTACAGTAACCACTAACATTATTTTCAAGATCACATTGAGACAAATTATTTTATAATTTATCTGAGCAATATTAATAAGAAATTTTCAAGATTTTTTGACAATATTATGGAGAAAATATCACTTAAAATCCTGAAATTTCAGGATGTCAGTAATTCCTACTGTTAGGAAAGTTTATAAACTTTCCAAAATTTACATATTTGCCTGATAAATACTTTATAACTTTTTCAATAGAAACATATATTTTATGTACATACATGCTTATATAATATGTGTGTACATATATATGTGTGTGTGTGTGTCAGTGCAAATGTATGTTTATTGGAAAATGCTACTATTGGCTAAATTTAGCATCATTGGAAATAGTTTATTAAAAACCAAGGCATTTGGAAGCCAGCTAGTGCCTTTTTAAAGTTTTACTTTTGAGATTGTAATTGTAACCCTAATCCTTTCCCTTTTCTTCCTCCAAATGCTCCTGTTTACCCCTCCCACTCTCCTTCATACTAGTAACTTCTTTTTCCCTAATTATTACTTATCATCTATGCATATATATACATATATATCACATAATTGATTTTTAATAAGCACCTGACTATTATTTTATTACCTTTTTTATATGCATTTATTCTGTGTGGGGGGGAACTATGTGTGTATAACATGTGTATTGAGTCCTGAGAACAATTAGGTGAAATTAATTCTTCCCTTTTCCTTGTGTCAGATCGTTGGTATTGAATACAGGTTTATGCGACTTGACTGCTGACCCCTTGACTTTCTGAGTTATCTTGCCATCCTGAGTAGAATGTTTCAAAATAAAAACCACCAGGGGCAAACCATCACATCTTTGAGTTCTCATAGTAGCTCTTTTATACTTACCTTTATACTTGAAATTTGACATTAATTCTTAAATTTTAATAATATTTCTTTCTTTGGAACTTATGCATTTAGCTGCCATTGAAGCTAAAAGAGCTGTAGTGATTGCTATTATGTTGGAATACATTTCTGAAAATTAATTGCATTGCATTTTCTTGGTGAAAAGACTACCATGTAGGCAGACTGCAGTCATTCCATCTGAAATTTGTGATGCTACAAACCTAAGGTATTGAATTCCTCTGAGGTAATGAAACTTTGATCTAGGTAATTTCTTCCTACACATGCTTCTTCAATGACAGCGTGTAATTCTGTAAATGAAGCATTAACTAGCCAGAGGACATACTTTGGGGAATGATAAGCTATCTATGATTGCATTAACACTTTAATTTCCTCATAATTTTATAACACTTGATTTTGGCTGTATCTATATATAGTTTAAACAGAAAAGTATGCCAAAATAGTTTTAAAAGTATCACACACATTGAACAAGAACCTTTCCAAAAGGAAAAAAAAACCTTTGTAATACTGGTAGAACATAACACTAGTAAAAGAATTTGAAAATCTTATTAATAAAATTCTCACTTGAACATATTTTTAATAGGTTATGTCTGGTTTTTAAGGTTAGTGTAATACACACTATGTTTGCTATTATTCTGTGTATGCTTAGACAAATCAGTTTATAGAGGTAGATTGCTACCTGTCAGCTGGCAGCAGAAGAGCCAAAAGTAGGACTCATCAGTGTGGATCAGCACTAATACCCATAAAATGGAAGATAAAACTCGGACTTCTGCTTAAACTAAATGAGCCACAGAAGTAATTTCATGCAGGTCTGGTGTACATTTATGCTGCCCTTACTCTAGATCCTTCTTCCTATTTTGACATTATAACTTTTGCATAGTTGATTTATTTATAATATGAAATTATATTAATTTATAGTTGATAATTTATGCTCTGTTTCATGTAGATCCCATTTTACAGCTTTTTGCTATTATATAAAATACTTTCTTTGGTGTTATGATCATCTACTTCAGAAATATAATGCTCAAGAAAATATTTTTAAAACTTACTAGGTGAAAAAAAACATATTTCCTGTTTTGTGGGGGTCGCTGTTCCACGCCACCCACCTCCCACGAGTTCCATATTGTCCTAGGGGTTAAAACACAAGACACACACACACACACACACACACACACACACACACACACACACACACACAGAGTTTCTAGTCATCCTCAAGAAGAGAATGCCCAATTTATTCAGCTTAATCCAGGGTTAAATACTTTTGGCCCCAGTAAAGAAAAACTCCTCCCACCCAGAGGGGGCTGGGGAAACTGGCGCCTGTGAGAGCTTCTCCTCAGGCAGGTGGTAGAGGGTGTAAGGCAGTGTCAGACAGGGTAGATGGGCCTTGGCACCTGAGCTTCTTTTAGGCAGGTTGAGAAATTACCATTTTAAAGTAAAATAGACCCCTCAGGCTATTGTACCAGGCTGTAGCAGAAGCAAGCACGGAACTTAGCAGGAAGCTTAGCTGGTTAGCTTAAACATTACTTGCATCCTGTGTTTTGGCCTCAAGGAACAGGGAGGACAGGGCCTCACACTGTTTATCAGTGACTTTAACTCTAATTTACTTGAATGATATATTTCTAAAACAACATATAATTTGTTCTCATTTTTCATTCACTTTTGCATATTTATGTATGTATGTATGTATGTGTCACAGTGTATGCATGGAAGTCAGAGGACAGTTTGCAGGGGTTGGTTCTGCTCTTCAACGGAATAATCAAACTCAGGCTTAGAAGCATGTACCTTTAGTCACTGAAACATCTCGATAGCTTTCTTCTATTTATTAAATTTTAATGACCAAGTTTTACGTATCTTTTCACAAAAGGTCTATCTATCTATGTATTTATATATGTATCTATCTATGTTTCTATCTATGTATCTATGTATCTATGTATCTATGTATCTATCTATCTATCTATCTATCTACCTTCCAACCTACCTTCTGTGTTTCAAATTCTAAAAGCAATATCTGAGAGTTAGCCAGACTGAGTAATTTACTAGTGTGCACACAAGTGGTAAAGTGGTGTCCAAACCTGGGGAGGGGGTTCTATGAATGAGGCTTCTTGGTGTCCTACAGAGTTAGATAAACTACCGTCTTTCAATCTTAGGAAGTTCATGATGAAGATCATTATTTACTGTATCACTTTTCAGTTATTGGATTGTCTGACAAGTTCTATGGTTATAAAGAAAGTTGGCCATTGTCAAAAGAGTGGTTTTGCAGGGAGGCAGCTGGTGGGAGATGAGTTGCTCTTTATTGACTATTCTCCTTACTCCTTAATCTCCCAAGGTTGCTTACTCTCGTGTTCAACCAGCCTTGGGGAAGGTGATTTGGGAAGGCATTGTCCCAGTACACAGTTCCAACTAGAGAGGGTAGAGATGAGCAATGGAGGGCAGGAGGCAGTTGACTGTCATCCTTCTGCCTACCATCACTATCTTCTTAGCTTATACATGGACTAAAAGCTCAAGGTATTCTAAGATTGGAGACGTTAACTATGAATCAATGACTGAAGGAAGTTTGGTGCTCACAACAGTGCCAGTTTTGCAGATATAATTTTAGGACAGTTGCTCTCAACCTTCCTCATGTTGCAAACCTTTGATACAACTTCAAATGTGGTGACCACCAATCATAAAATTATTTTCATTGCTATGTCATAACTGCAATTTTGCTACTCTTAAGAATAATGATGCAAATATCTTACATACATATCCGATATGCAACCCTTGTGAAAGTGTGGTTGACTCCCAAGAGTGGTTGAGACCTAGGTTGAGAACTCTTGTTCTAGGGAGCAGTATTTTAAAAGAATATGCTCACAAAACATGGAGTAGATGAATGTGGTTTGAGTGAAATAAATAAGCAAATTGGATGATCAACTTCAGCGATAAGCAGGGCCAGCAATGTAGATTCTTGCTAGGTTTTCTTTTCTTTCTTTTCTTTTGTACATGGATCAGAAAGGTCCTTGCAGATTTTAAATGAGAAACAGACTTGATCCAGTATAATTTTATAAAAGCTTATTTTGGGCACAACCCAGAGATTCATTTGGATTGCAGGTAGGTAAGAACAGGTTCAAGGGAATTTTTATGGTACTCTTAAGAGGAACCGCTGGTGTGCTCCAGTGGACATGTGAGTAGTATGTAGAGAAACTTTGTTTATGGGCAAGTAGAAGCAGTGAAGCCAGTCTATGAATGAAGAGTGGGAATGATTGAAGCCATCCATGATAATCCTAACCTATGGTTTAGGAGTTTAACCAGCAAGGTGAAAGATATTCACATTTACCCAAGGTGAAATTGTAGAAGTAGAAGAAAAGTGTGCCTGTGTGAGTGGAGAGAGATGATAATAGGCACCAGCTGAAGAAGCATGACAGTTCCAAAATGCCCATGAGATGCTTAAACTCAAATATCAAAGAGAAAGTTAAAGTTCAAGTGTGAATCAAAGTCCGAAATACACATCTGGGTGTCAACTTTCCATATTTCAAATACTAAAGAAAAATTTAAAATGTAAGGACTTACTCTTCCCACTGTCCCACAGGCCCAGCCTTCCAAAAGGTTGGGAATCGCAGCAAAACTTGAGAAAGTAGTGGGGAGTGAGACTGAGGTGTAAGGAAGGAAACTAGATGTTTTCTCATCATGAAAGTCAAAAATGGTTTACGGGAGAAGAGTCGTGTGACCGCTGTGTGGATGTACACGTGATCTTTTGAGTCTTCTTTGATCTTAGTTATCCTCTAACGTGTATAATATCTTTAATTCCCCTTTTCTGTGTCAGATTCCCTCTAATCATAGCCGTATTATGTTGATTTTCTTTGTTTTGTTTTAAAAGTTGGAGCGTGAAACAGGAGCTATATGGGTGAGTGGTTTAGAGCAGGTAGTGCTGTTGCAGAAGACCCAAGTTCAGTTCCCAGAGATGGCTTCAAGTGTCCCACAGTTTCCTGTAACTCCAAGAGACTCCAGCACCTCAGACTCTGCATGTACATACATGCACACACACACACACACTCAACACACACACACACACACACTCACACACACGTGCACACACACAATGTTTTAAAAACCTACCACAAATTAAACAACATCTGAATTATCTAGTCAAACCACAATTAGAAAGTTGAGCAACTTTCTCAAACCTTCATTATCTTCTCCCTTTGCTATTACTCCCTTTTGCTGTGACAAAACACCATGACCAAGGCACTTTTAGAAGGAAAAGTTCACTGTGGCATATTGTCAGTTCCTGAGGGATGAGTCAATCATGATAAGGATGTACGTTGGAGGATCAGGAAGCTAAGAAGTCACATCTTCAACCACAAAGGTGCAACAGATAGAGCAAATTGAAAGTGAGGTGAGGTCATGAATTCTGAAATACCTGCCCCCCAGTGACATACCTTGCTTCTCCCCAAACATACACCACCACATGTTCAAACCCAGAGCCAATGGGATGTTTTTCTCATTCAAACCACCACACTCTTCTTGGAAGGATGCTGCTGTTGTGCATTTTGTCTTCTGTGTATGTACTAACCCGTTTACTTAAAATGTATTTTGTTTAGTGACTAAGTTACTAATAGCCCAGCCAAGAGCAAGGTGAACAAGGGTTTAATTTTTAATTCTAAGAAGGTTGTGCATAGATGGGGAGATAACTCAGTATGTAAAATGCTTGTCTTGCCAGTCTCAAGCCATGAGTTTGATCTCCAGAACCCCCTTATAAAATGCGAAACATGTTTGTCTGTGCTGGTAACCCTAGCTCTAAATAGGCAGACTTAGCCAAAGCACTGGTCAGCCAGGTTAGTCTATGTGGGGAGTTCCAGGCCAAAGGAAGATACTGTTTGAAAATAACAAGAGCAACCATAAAATTAATCAGTAATTTAGAATGCATTATGCTTGAAGAACCTTTGTAAGTTGTTTTCTGGCCTTCATACACATGCCCATATACACATATGCATCTGTATATAAAGGAACATTTATACTTACACACAGTTACATACTTACAAACAAACAAAAGTTGTATATAGGAAGTATTGGGGTTGTTTAAATTAGCTTGGTGCTTTGCAAAACTCGACTTTATCTGCATGGCTTCCAGGTAGTTTAGCAGTTATACTGTTCAAATGGCCTTGTAAAAGTGCTGATTTTTCACTTTTGTTAATGAAGAAATGTCTTTAAGGAAGGTTGATTGGTCAGTCTGTAAACAAGTACCATAATTTTCAAAAATGACAAACCCACTGTCCAGCTGCAAGGGAGGCTAGTACAAGGTTCTGTCTTTAACTTTAATGACTAGAGGGAATGAAAGAAGAGGGTACTTTATGACCTGTCTCTTCTAGACTGCATAGTACATGCTCTCAAATCATTAAAAGTTTTATTTACTGTTACACTGTTGCTGTTCAGATCGTTGCTCATCCAAGATAGCTAGCATATATCAATGAGTTCATTTCAGTGTAAGATTTTTTTTTGTATTTTGTTGTTCTTAGCTACATTGATAATTCTGATTCTCTGTTCCCACTTAGCTAAGAATTAAACAAACCTTCAAATCCTCTCAGGCTGTAAAAGATTGTCCTTCTCTTACTAATATATAAAATCTGAGATATCTGTTTGATTAATCATCCTTGATCACTTTCTAGTTTCTAAATTTGTTCTGGTAAGCAGAGATTGACAGTTGGATCCTAGATCAGTGAGACATTTTAATTTCTTGTTGAAATGGGAAATTAAGGAAGACGTTAATGTTCACATTGCTTTGACAAATCTGAAATAACCTGCAGGAAATTAATGTCTGGTTGCACCTACAGAATCAGAGTACAACTATTTGTGCAACGGATAAATGAAATGATAAATTTCTGCATGAAGATGTGTTGAGGATAGGTGATGCAAGAACCATTTCAAGAGAGCACTTGTAATAGATTTGGTGAGAGACTAATCTTAAATTATTCAACTTTATTCAAAAATAAATAATATTCAACAGTAAATAATACTTTTTAAATCTGCAAGATACATATCTTTATTTTAAAAAAGAGATTAGAATCAGAGACTGATTTATAAAGTTATCCAGGGTTATTAGAATTTTTGAACTTTTATCTAAAAATAACAATATTATGAGAAGACTTTACTTTTACATCTTACACAGAGTATTTGGCAATGTAGTTTTTTGGCTATTATAATTATCCAATACATATCTTAAACAATATTAAAAATTAATGCTTATTAATTACATATACTCAGATCCCTATTAATATAGGCTATGTACTGTGGTAATGAATTGCTTTTAATTGTGATATGTACTTTTATAAATCACTCAGGAATTTTCATAAGATATAATTACCGGTTGGAATCATATGAGTGTATTGTGGGTTCCATTGCCCGTTGCTAAAATACTTTTCATTGTGAGGAGGCCACTTGTTTGTTTCCCAGCCATCCAGCTGCTCAGATCCTAAACAATCACACCGAAACTATATTAATTAAAACATTGTCTGACCCATTAGCTCTAGCTTTTTATTAGCTAACTCTTACATCTTAATTTAACCCAATTCCATTAATCTGTGCATCACCACGAGGTCGTGGCCTACCAGCAAAGTTTCAGTGCATCTGTCTCCAGTGGCTGCTCCATGGCTTCTCTCTGACTCTGCTTTCTTCCTCCCGGCATTTAGCCTAATTTTCCCTGCCTAACTAAGTTTTACCTTATCAGGCCAAGTCAGTTCCTTTATTCACCAATGGTATTCACAGCATACAGAGGGGAATCCCACATCACCTCCCCCTTTCTGTTTAAATGAAAAGGAAGGCTTTATGAGCCTGCTTGTTGGTTCCCAGCTGCTCAGCCCCAGAATAACCACAAGGAAACTATATTATTTAAATTACTGTTTGGCCCATTAGCTTTAATTTCTTGTTAGCTAACTCTCACAATCTTATTTTAGCCCATTTCTACTAATCTGTATATTGCAACAAGGTTGTGACTTACTGGGTAAATTTCTGGTGTCTGACTCATGCAGGGCCATATGGCTTCTCCTTAACCCCTCCTTCTTTCTCCCAGCATTAATTTTAGTTTTCCCCACCCACCTCTATTTTCTGTGCAGGCCCAAGGCAGTTTCTTTATTAACCAATGATATTCATAGCATACAGAGGGAAATCTCACATCACCTCCCTTTTTCTGTTTAAATGAAAAGGAAAGTTTTAACTTTAACATAGGAAAATTACATATAACAAAACAGGTATCAAACAAGAAATATAGTTGCAATATTTATATCTACTTTATCTTTTATCACAACTAAGGAAAATTATAACTATAATTTCAATTCCATCAAAGACTCCAGAAAGATATATTACCTAAGTTAACAGGAAGTACATTGTAAACAACTTCCAAAACTCTAGAATTGACAGATATTTCACTACCTGAACAGTTACCAAAAGTTCTTCTGTACCATTGGAGCATCCATCTACAGCCTACAGGCCCATAGTATCCAGCAGACATTTCCATGAGGCATGAAATTTTAAACACAGTTGAACCTATATTGGCAGTTTGTCAGTCACTTTCTTCTGATTCCTGCAGAATGTCTTACAGACTCTTTCATGAAACAGGAACCTGGAAGGACCATCTCACATTTAAGCAAGTTCAGTAGTCATTTCTCTGTGGGTACTGCATGTACAGTTCATGAAGCAGTCCAGAAAAGGACAGTTTCTTTCCCTAATGTCTAACCAACTCTTTAAGAAGCCTCTATGATGCCCATCTTTCTCTTGAAGTAACTGGCGCTGTGAGGAGCAGGTGTGCCTCATTGTCATGAAAAGTCATAAGTTCTTAAACATTTTAAATGATATATTCTGTAGTCTTTGTAAGATTGGAAGAATGCCTATCCATTTGAAATATATCACTGTACATATAGAAAATCTAATTAACATGACTACAATCTTGACTATTAAAAATTATTATCTGTTACCCTATATTTCTTAATTGTACATTACATTTTTAAATCAGCTACGTAAACATGGTACCTTAATCAAGAGCAGAAATATACATATAACATAATAGGTTCTCATCCTCTATGGAAACAAAAGAAGAACCTCTTTTCTTAAATAACATACCTTTAGATCCATATTTAGAAATCAAGATACTTTTAAGATATATATGCTAAGGTTAGCTTAGCAGCCTATACAATGAAATGTCTCTCTCTGTACTTAGCTCCTTTACAATCAAAAATTCAAAGAAAACACAATAATATACGTAATCCAGACTCTTTTTGCGTATTCCATCTTTACATGGCTTGTTTTTTTTACTCCTTTAATCTACGATGGTCTATACTGTATCTTTAAAGACTTTACCTCTTTTTAAAAAATACCATTTAATTCTTTCTATAACTGTCTATACTCTTTTTCCTCTCTCTCCCAAGCCTGTGTACATTTATCAAACATAGTGACCCATTTGAGGTCTTTTATGTCTGAATCTGTCCCATTGTTTGTCTGTAATTCTTTACGATGATGTGGGAGTGCTCCTTTAAATGCTAAGTGCTTCTTAAAAACATAAGCTGCAACATTATATATGACCCTGACTACTTACTCCGCACAGTCCAACATGGTGGAAGTCTGTTCGCCTCTGCTAGCTGTGCATATTGTCCCAATTCTAAGTATGCAGTGGTCTTTGTCTCTCCATTTAGCCGTTTGTGATACACTGCTCACGAAACCCATTAAATGCTCTATAACTGGACCTTGTCAGAGTTCACATTGGCAGCATGGCCTGGGAATCCACAGTTTCAAAGCAGCATGGCTTTTTTTCTGCTACTGCCAAATCAGGAAAACCTCTCTTAAAGGAGCTGCAGCATGCTGCCCACAAGCAAAGCCCTTTCAGGAAAATAAATGCAGCTAAACTTTGGTCTTTTAGTGTCTAGAATTTCTTTTCAAGTTTTCTTGGGTTTTATGTGAATTTAGTCAACCATGTTGGAGTGTTAATTTGTTTTAAGAGGACTACTTGTTTGTTTCCTGGCAACTCAGACTCAAAATAGCCACACAGAAACTATATTATTTAAATCACTGCTTGGCCCATTAGCTTTAGCTTCTTATTGGCTAACTTTTACATCTTAGTTTAGCCCATCTCTATTAATCTGTGTATTGCAATGAGGCTGTGGCTTACTGGATAAAGTTTCGACATCTGTCTCCAGCAGTGCTACATGGCTTCTCCTTTACCCCTCTTTCTTTCTCCCAGCCTTCAGTTTAGTTTTCCCCACATACCTCTATTCCCTGTGCAGGCCCAAGGCAATTTCTTTATTAATCAGTGGTATTCACAGCATACGGTGGGGAATCACACATTGACTTTTCAAATAGATTAAGTTAGACCATAAAAAGAAAGTAATTATATTAAAGAAATAAATACTGTTAAAGAAGATCATTTAGAACTAGTACAGCCAGCATAGCATCCAGAAATCTGTGAGCCTTAAGAGAGATCACATTTTTTTTTCTAAGAAGAACAGACATAGAATGACTTTTAAGAAGTTATGAAATAAATAGGTAGGTGACATGACTCAATAGTTAAAGGTGTTTGCTGCCAAACCTGATAACCTGAGTTGGATACCCACAAGCCAATAATGTGGAAGGAGAGAATGACTCCCTCAAGTTGTCCTCCGCCTTCCCTTCCATATGAGAGTCTCTCTCTCTCTCTCTCTCTCTCTCTCTCTCTCTCTCTCTCTCTCTCCTCTCTCTCGCCTCTCTCCCATTTACCTTGCCAATTAACAAATAAGAGACTTGATGTATAGATGTCAACTAAAGTTACTGACCTTTATATATGTCTTAGGATTTCTATTACTGGGATGAAACACATAGTCAAAAGCCCAGTTGGGAAGAAAGGATTTATTTGGCTTACACTTCACCATTGCTGTTTATTACTGAAGGAAGTCAGGATGGGAACTCAAGCAGAGCTGAACCTGGAGGCAGGAGCTGATGCAGAGGCCATGGAGGGGAGCTGCTTCTTGGTTTGCTCCTCCTTGCTTTCTCGACCTGCTTATAGAATCTAGAACCACCAGCCTAGGGATGGCATCACAATTTATTTTGGATGGGCCACAGAAGATGTTGAAATTTTGGGGGCATAGGTTATTAACTTATTTAATTTCATCTAATTTAAGCAGCCCTTTTTTTCTATTAATACATGAAGTATGCCTTCAACATCCATGAAAGGCCTAAATTAATATCACAGAGTCAAAGGATCCACCATCTAACTTTAACATGTTTGCTGGTGTCTACCATGGTCTACCATGCACTCAGTTCTTAGTCTGTAAAAAATGAGCTTCAAGAACAGAACTTATGTTCTGATACGTCTTTGAGACATAAACCAGATAAAAGTGATGAAGTTGTGCCTCTTATGCTGTCAATAAAGACTATTTTCGATGTTTTTTAAAAATATATTTTAATTAGCTTACAGAATTGTACCCAATATTTTGGCAGATTAACAGAAAGTGAATTATAAGAGAAAATAAAGACTATCCAAATATTTTTATGATTTGATCCAGGAATGTTATCATGTTGAATACTCTAAAACTTTCTTTCAGGTCTCTACCTATCTCATTCCAAACTCTTAGAAAATGGTTGGCTCAATGGCAGTAGTCCGTCATCTCCAGCTGAGTTGATTTACAGTTCCTAAAAGAGGGTCCTGGACATATTAGATGCTCAATAAATCATTGTATTTCCATTAAAAACAAGCAAGGTGCCAACAGTACTTTTAGTTTTTACTTTTCTCAACTTTTTAACAGTCTTCTTGCTACAAACGCCTTTTTGCAAACATTTCGTGATCAGCTTTGACTGTTTCCTCTCTTTTCTGGTGTCTTTATTGCTTTTGCTAACTTATTCTGAATGCTCATTAAAATGTAATTTTTAGGCTTGAAGGACACTACTTTTCATTTTCCTACTTCTTCACTTCATCAAAGATATTCTCTTCTCTGCCTCTGGCACCTTCTTCCCTGGCTGTGAGTCCTCTCAGAACTGGTCTCTGATTCACATAATTTGCCACCAACGTGACATTAACCTTGGACATTGGGAACTCACTCTCTTATAAATAACTCTTATTGGTTCAAATAATTGCTACCAATTTGTGTTCCTTAGATTTATTCTACTGGAAATTTGTAACGACATCACCAAAAAAAATTCAGAAAATATATTTATTTTCTTCTGAGATTTCTACCCAGACCTCTTGTTTCAAGCTATTTTACTCAGGATTGAAAGTCTTTCTCTTCTCACCTCATCCATCCATCTGTTTTTACCCCTTCAAATCTTCAGTAAGGATTCTTTTTGTCTGGTCATGTTGAATTATGTTGTGTATGAGAAGCAGGCTGTCTATGATGTCTTCATCTTTATGGCACACTTTTTTTCCCTCTGTGGAGAAATGAGTTCTTCCCAAATTGTATGCTAAAGATTGTGGTGAAGAGCATTAGGGTGGTTTTAAGTGACCTGTGTCCTCATGCTAACGACACCTGAAAACACAGAAGGTACCACTGCAATTTCCAGGGGTTATGTTATAGAGCAAAGAATTGGTAGCAGATACTGTATATTCTGAATCCTTTGTCAAATATATTTCTGGCAAAGATTATCTTTTCATCTGTGTGTTTCATTCTTACTGGGCTGATTGCTTTCTTTACCTTACAGAAGCTTTTAGCTATGCTACTTCTTGGCATATGCCCAAAAGACTTGATATCTTACTACAGAGACAATTGCTCAGTCATGGTCATTGCTGCTCTATTCCCAATAGCCAGGAAATGGAAACAATCTAGATGTCCTACAAATGACAAATGAATAATGAGTATATATATATATATATACTGCTCAACTCTAGAGAAAGTACAGTATATATACTATATATGTGCATGGGAACAAACACATGTATTTGTAAAAGTACTTATGGAAGACAAGGTCATGACGCTGAGAGAAGTGGATTTAGAAGGGTAGAGGTTGAGATGATTTAAGAAAAGTACTCATATGAAAATCTGCTTAAAATCTAGACTTAAAAGGAGAGGTATGACATTTCCCAAAATAGAAGTGATTCAGAAAGCTAGGGCAGCTCCAAGGTCCAGCTGCCATCTGCTGTGAGCGTAGGGATTCTTTATAGGTCATTTGTGCAGTATCCACAACCACCCCCTAGGCATCTCCACTCCCACCCCACCCAGGAATCACCAGGGTTTTCTTGTGTGTCCTCTGTTACATGCAGCCCAGGTGAGAAAGGTTTCCAGTGTTTTTCTGCCAGCTGACATTTTGGATATGTTAATTTTGATCCTCTTTCTGCAACCCAGGCTCCTGCCACGCTCAGGCCTCAGTAGCTCTAAATATCAGAAATAATTAAATCTCAATGCTCACTCTAAGAAGCAGCTTCTTAAAGGCACCAGCAGAACATCATTAATCCTAAGCAATTGAAGAAAAATTAATACCAAATATAAATCAAGATACATATTTATAATTTTTTCATAATATTTCACAAGCTGTGTTCATCTACCCTTAAAGTCTATAGTTTTCTTAGCTTGCAATTTTCCTTTGTACAGGTAAATCTGTCATTTTATCACTTTCTTATGTCTTGCATTTGGTATATTAAGTTCTACTTTCTAACCTTGACCACAGATTAAGCTACTAGTACTTAAAAGATTGATTGAAGCTTATCTGATAAGTAATATTCATTTTATTGTCACCATTGTTATTCAATCCATGTAACTGGCTTATTCCAAGGTTTCTTTGTTAATGTAATGGCAGAGGTTTCAGAGTGTGGCTGAAGACCAGGTTCCTCTCTGTGTGGGTAGATTTTCTCCAAATACTTTGAACAAAAGAATCTATAGGAATGGATGGAAAGCAGAAGCAGATATGACAATAGAGCTGTCTCATAGGGATTTGCATTAGGGACACTTGTAAAAGCATTCAAAAACACATCTCTCGATAAAATTGCTTCTTCTTGAAAATAGAATTATTTAAACATCATTTATATTATTATGCCCAAGCTTTTCATTATTATATAAAGATAAATTAAATAAAATAGTATCAGTTTAAATGTTAAACTTTGTTGGGGTTAGGTGTACCTAGCTACATTCAAATATAGGGAGAAACTAAATCCTCAGTAATTTTTGAAACCTAAGTAAGTGGAGAAAATAAAAAAATTGAGATCTAATGAATTAAACAATGACATGTACTGGGCATGTTTTCTCTATCTCTCGGCTCATTGCTTAATTTCATAAATAATTACAATTCATTCCATTTAATAAGAATACACTGGCATAAGCATGCTGTATACATTTTCTCTATTATGTTTGCTGAACTACAAATCAACTTTCTCACTCCAGATTTTATAGACTATGGATCTGAAATTTATGAAGAAATATAGGAATCTCTTAAATTTTCTCAGAGTTTAGTGATGGAGTCAGGTACACTTAATATCAAACCCTGGTATTTCTTAATATTAACAGCTGTGTTTCATAAGTTCAATCTCTCTCTCATAATATTTATTACAATACTTTGTGCAAGGAGATAACTAATAAAATGAGTATTGAATGGATACGGTGGGCTCTATAGAAGTCTTTAATGGTGATGGCTAGCTTAAAGTTGACTTATTTAGATAATCTTATCTATATTTCTTTTTGTATCAAATTTACTTTTCTTTCTGGACTGCCTACTGTAGACAGTGGAATAATGTTGGTTTGGAAAATCAATAGATTTCAAAGAATAAACACAGTTAATTCAACTGCACTTAAAGTCAGCTTTCTAAACCTAATTCTCTGCTAATCCACCTGTAGATGCTCATCTTGATGTGGAAACATTTTATCATTTCATTTCCTGATAATGTGCTTAGTCACTTCTTAACAGAGAGTGAGGATTTTCAAAGTTATCAGTGCATAATTAAGCTTGTTCACTTGAGTAGCCTGCTGCCATGCACGCAGGGTGCTGAGTCTTGTAACTCAGGAGACCCACGAGGAAGTATGGAGGTTGCTGGCTTTTGTAGACTGAGCCAATGCTGAAGACAAAAACTGATAGGAAAAAAGCAACAAATGAATAATTCATTTCACTTTCTCCTTAGAACACAGAGCAAGGAGCTTTGCAGGACAACTGACTCATCCTGTAGCACCCTGTAGCACCCTGTAGCACCCTGTAGCATCCTGTAGCATCCTGTAGCATCTCCAGTAGATGACCAGCCAGGCAGCCAGGCTGAAGACACTTCCCCCCGGTATACAAAAGCACGGGAGCTCACCAAGGAAGAGAATTTGAAAAAAGAAAGTCATAAATATGGTTTTAGCTAAATTTTATCTAAAGGCTACATTTTTTAAAATGAAAATGTCAACCACGCTGTTAGAAATCTCTGGCTGAACATAGGGGAAAGAATAGGACTGAATTAATAGAAGTGAATATTTTAGATTAGACACGAGCTCTAAAGCTATGCATTTTCAAAAGAAAGCTACACGGAAATCACCTCCAAGATGTGACTGCTAAACTTTAGAATGAGAGATGGAGACAAGAAAGAATTGAGAAGGCAGAATATGACAGAAACTTTGGAAGGAGAAAAGGTTATGCCTTCCAGGGGAGGCTGAAAAGTCAAGTTGCCGAGTGCCTGGGAAGCCGGCGAGCAGTTTTGTTTCCAGGTCGCCTAGCAAAGTGTGTGTCCACGTTTGTGAGGAACAATGCTATCTCGGCTCTGTTTTAGGAGCTTGTAATATACTCATTACTAATTCAAATAGAGATCACTGCCTTGTGAAAACTGATATTTTTTAAAAGTTACTTGGTAGACTTCTGATCAAAAACTGACTAAGCATTATTAGAATAAAAACAAAGAGCTTTGTTTGTGCTGTGTTGTACAAGAATCTGGCTTCCTACAAGGGATAGTGTTTACTGGATTCAGATTCTGAGGGAGGTTCCCAGAGAGCCAGAATGGAAGGGGTGAGACCCATCTAGAGTGTGGCTGGCACCATTCCCCGGACCGGGGTCCGAGAGTGCATCAAAACAGAGTCACGTGAGCTGAGCAGCCACTCCTCTCTCTTTGCTTCCTGATGGTGAGGGAGCTGCCTCTCTCCACCTCTCCTCCACTGGGAAGGTGACAGACTGCCTTCCGACTGCGAGCCACAATCAACTCTTTGTTCCTTCGGTTGTCTTTGTTAGGAATGTTGCCTTCACAACAAGAAAAATAAGAATATACTGAGAAGGCATAAACCAAGAAAGGACAGAACTCATGGCCGAGATCTTCTTTGAAACATTGGTACCATAGCTGACTTCAGATGCCAAGACGGGAACGTTGCACAGAAGCTGTTTCTGTGGGATGGGACACGTCTAGCAACAGGCACAGCAGTCTCCAGACTCCTAGTGTACTAACATACCTCTGCCCTTTATTTTCTTAATCTGGAAAATGGGAGAATAATTTTTCAGTTTTTATGATGGAAGGATTTATTATTTTAATAGGTTTGATTGGACAGAAGCTACAGTCTATTGAACTACTCACTCTAAGTCATACTTAGGTTTTGCTCTGTGAAAAATGCCAACAGATTTAGATTTGAGAAACCACAGAAAATTAAAAAATAAACTCACAGATGGTAGACAACTTTTCAAAGTACTGTAACACCCCACTGTAAATATCTAACTAACACCACAGGATGAGATGTTTCCTGTAGCTGTTTTTCTAATAAATCAAACTTAAAGATTGAAGCACTTGTTTTTGAAACATTTTAACAAGTTTGTACAGAAAACTTTCAAAACTGGATTAGAATATTCCTTGCCTTTTTTTATTCTTATAACATATATTTTGAGTTTAAAAATAATGTGTTAACATTTTGAAAATAGACACATATAGAGAAAAGTTAAGACATCTATTTCTGTCAGTTATCTAGAGGGAGTTAATACACTGACTTCCTTTCCTTCCCTCCCTCCCTCCCTCCCCTTTTCCCTTCCCCTCTCCTTCCCTCCCTCTCTCCTTTCCTGCCTCCCTCCTTCCCTCTGTCCTCTTCCCTTCCTCCTTTTTTCTTCTTTTTGTTCTTCTTGCACCTTCAAGTCCCTCCTTCACTGTTTCTCCTTTCTGTCTTTTTTTTTCTGTCTGTGTATTTCAAAACTTGAAATATTTTTACATATTTTATGTGACAAAGTTACTCAACATTTCCTCAGTTCCCTAATTATTGTTTCAATATCCAATTTTCATGGATGCTTAGGATTTCATGAAAAAAAAATATATTATATAAGAATCCCGAAAATATACACTCACAATTAATGACTTAGGCTCAGTTTTCTTCTCTAAACTGTGGCATGCTGCAAGAACCCATTGAGTGAAGAGTTCCCGTGTACTTCATGGAGTTCTCATTTGGAGCTCCTAGAGCTGACTGAAGTGGAGCACAATGTCAGGGGGACTTGGTAAACCTTTAGCATCACTGATGACAGTTTCATACATATTGTTCAAATCTGTCTTTCAGAAAGATCCTGAGGGTGCATAGGTCTATCAGCAAGTTATAGAGTGTTGGTTCTTGTCCTGGCCACTAGCAGTACTGCCACCCCTCTCTGCTTTCAAGCACTCGGCCGCACGGCAGAATGATTCAGCTCTCGCCATGCACCTCAGTGAGACACACGAGATAAACGAACCAGGGCACACAGAACACTCCGAGGCCCAGAATCGGGATTCGGCAAACAACCACAGAGGTCACAGTCATGATGTAACATATTAAGGCTTATTTCTTACCCATTTCAATGTGGACGATGAGGATACTGCTTAATGTAACATTTAAGATACCCAACCTGCTTCTGCTGCTACTTTTTCTTCTATTGTGATGTGTGTGTGTTTGTGTCTGTTTGTGTCTGTGTGTGTATTTATGTGTGTATATGTATATATCAGTGTATTTGTCTCTGTGTGTATGTGTTTATGTGCATGTGCGTTTTTGTGTATGTATGTGTGTGCTTTTGTCTGTGTTTGTTTATGTATGTTTATTTATATATGAATGTTTTGTGTGTCTCTGTATGTATGTGTTTATGTGTGTGTGCATATGTGTATGTGTGTACATATGTGTGCTTGTCTACTTATGTGCGTGTGTCTATGTGCTTTTGTGTATGTGTATGTATATGTATGTGCATGTGTATGTGCATGTGTCTCTGTGTGCTGTGTGTGTGTCTCTGCAGGCATACATGTTCCATGTGAAGTTCTGCAGCTGATGCTGGCTTTCTTCCACCCCCTGCTCTCTGCTTTCCTTACTGAGACAGCATACCTTCTAAACACAGAGCTCACAGTTTGGGGCTATCTACACTAGACAGTTTACCTGAGGAAACCCATAGCTCTGCCTCCTTGTGAAGACCCACAGTTGTGAGCCTGTTCCTCCTTGACTAGAGGTCAGAGAGTTTGATCTCATTTTAGTTCTCTCAAAGATGTTGACAACAGGTGTGGCTACAGACAAGAGATTCTGACCTAGGGTGTGGTTAATTAGTATTTTGGGTATAGAGGTGAAGCTGCTCCACCTGGATGGACAAAGGTCAATTCAAGTCTATTTCTTAAATCATGTTAGAGGTTGCTCCCCCTCCCCTTTTGGAGTGAAGTATATAAGTTTGTGGAAAATAAATGAAGCAGATTCAGTATTCACTGAAAGTCCCTCCCGATGCTGTTCTGTGTTTCTGTTACATATGTGTTCCTTTTGCTTAATAATTCTAATCCTCACGCTTCTACCCTGGAACTTAAGAATTTCAAAGCTGGTCTTCAACACCTCCTAAGAAATGGGATGACTGACAGCCACTCCACAGACCTGAGGAATGCCACAGCTCTGCTCCTGAGAGCTTGGTTTACAGGCAGTTACTCCATAGACCTAAAGTTTAGGTGGATACTGAGGATCTGAATTGTAGACTTCATGCTTGAGGGACAATCGTCTTGTCTACTGAGTCCTCTCCTCAACTGCAGTCACCCCACATCTTCCTCTTGCCTACACGATCACTTCCTACCTAATAATTCCTCATTCAGAGCTCACTTCTGTTTAGTAGAGACCACAGGCGATCTCTGTTATACCTGGTGAACCTTAAACATTATTTTTAAATGATTTTTTATTCTAAGATTATGGTTACATTGTTTCTCACTTTTTTCCCTCCAACCAAACCCTCTTTTATATCCTTCTTTGCTGTCTTCCAAATTCATGGCCTCTTTTCCCATTAACTGTTACTAGTATGTATATGCTTTTAGGGTATGATATTTTGGTATAGATAACCAATTGACGTGGTTTTCCCTGGGGAAATATGTCTCCCACTCTCAACACTCCTTACTTGTTTTTAGACCTTTGTGCAGGGTTGAGGCCTCATGGGCTTTCTTCATTCCATGTTTAAAAATTCATGTTGGTGAGACTTTATTCACATAGTTACTGACTATTATTAATTTTGATACAAGGTCTCACGTGTCACAGGCTGGCCCACAACTTGCTAGGGTGCTGACGATGTTGATGAACATCTAGGCTGCTTCCATTCCCTGCCTATTTGACTAACAGTTACAAGCATGGATGTACAAGTTGTGTTATAACAGAGTCGTTTTTGTTATGATCCCTGAAGGGATACACTTGATTCACACAGTAGTTTTGTTTTTATTTATTTATTTTTAGAAATCCGCATGCTGGTTTCCATGATGGCTGTGGTATTTTACACTCCCACCAGTAATAGGTTAGGCAATTAAGAGTTCCTCTCTGCCCACATCCTTGCCAACATTTATTGTCATTTGTTTTCTTGATTTCAGCCATTCTCAGGGGGCAGAATAGGATCTCAGAGTTCTGTTAACTTTCGTTTCCCTCTTGACTAAGACTGTTGAACACCTTGAAAAGTAATTATTGGCCATTTGAGTCCCCTTTTCTAAGAGCTGCCTGTTGATCTCATGATCTCTGCTGAGGGAACTGCAGGCTCCTTTCCAGGGTGCAGCCTGTGCCTACTCCTCTTTCACACCCTGCCCCCGCTGTGATTCTCTGCCTTCCTAGCTGGTGCTTCTTCAACTCCATTTACCCTGAACGGATTCCCTGTGATTCCTACCATATTCCAGGGTACCTACCACTATTCCCTCTCTATGTATTTGTTTCTCTTTCTCCTTAAATCTTTCCATGCCCCCACTTAAATTCACATTTGAAAATTTTTATTGTGTTTAATTAATTATAATTGCATGCTTGCGTCTTTATGTGTGAGCAGAGGTCAAAGAACAACGTGTCGAAGTTGGTTCTCCCCTTCCATCATGTGGGTTACACTGATTTAACTCAGCAAGATTGGTGGCAAATGTCTTTACCCCTTGATCCATCCTGTTGGTCCCTAAATGCACAGTTTTGATTCTTCTTTCCTGCTCTTTTCACACATGTACATATAGTGTAGCAACTGTGTGAGAACACAGTTTTGGTCTAAACCTGGACCTATCACTGTGAGAAATAGCAAGCACTAAATAAAATGTTAACTATAATTATATATCAAATGCATATATAGAGTACACGTACACAGACACACACACACAAACATTCAATGTCTAGACAATAACTGTCAAGATATTGTCATTGCTACTGCTGTAATTTTTTGACAGTGTCACAAAACCTTGACCATGTTTGTCACGTGCTCTGCAGATGAGTTACATCAGTAGTCCATAATTCAGCATATTTGGGTAAGTTGTGTACATATAAGTTTTCCATGGTAGGTTACAGATGTGTGTGTGTGTGTAATGTATGCACATGTGATTTAGTGCACATGTATGATCATGAAGGTTAGAGAAGGATTATTTTCCAACTTGTTCCTTTGAGATAGGTTCTCTCAGCCCAGGGCAGGACTAGGTTGGTGGCTGGCTAGCCCCAGAAATCTTCCCAGGGTCTGCCTCACAGCGCTGAGGAGATAGAGCCACGTGAAATCACACCTGAGCTTTTATATGCCTGCCTAATTCTGAATTTAGGTCCTCATGGCTGAGAAGCAAATGCTTTTATCAACTGAGCCATCCCTCCAACCTAGTCACAGGTCCTTATAAATGAAACCCTTGCTCATTAGTCTTCACCTCTTGAGTCAACTGCCAGGGGAGAGGCTACTATTGTCCAGGAAGCACCAGTCTTCCGCAGAGTGCTATTCCACATCCCTAACCAATACAACTGCCATTGAAAGTGGCCGTGAGAAGTTCTTAGCCCACGATTGCTCATACATTCTGTAACAAGCAAATCACACTTCTATTACTTTCTAGTAGAAATGTGAATTGAAGGATTGAGCTATCTCAAAACACACAATGCAAAACTGAAGGAAGACATAACACTTTGAAATACCACTATTGGCTGAGATTAGTCTTAAATGAGGGAAATTTCTAGGAATTGTCTGTAATCTTTAGAAGCTGCAGACATTTAAAGAGATAGGAACATTAATTAGCTGAAACCCTCGTGCCTGTGCCAATAGTCACTTGGAATCAGACAACTACTGCGCTCAGAATTTAACTGTAAGTGGACGAGTTCCATGGGGCTGCTGTAAGGTTCCTCAAGATAGGATTTTTAAGTCAGGAGCATGTTTAAATCAGAGAAGCTGATGATGACTCTTGACGTCTGGTTTCACAATGCCACCTTGGTGGCTTCTTCTGAGAGCCCTGAGTAGGAAGCTGCTTCTTGTTCTCAGCGCCTGGCACTTGCAGTCTTTGCCCTCAGATGCATGAACCTGACCTTGGCCTTCACATCCAGCGTTGTGCTACGCCGTGTGCCTGTGGTCTACTCAGCTCTGCTTACAAAGAGGGCTTGCGTTGGGTTAGAGGCCCATCCTGTTCTACCACAAACAACTTCATGATAGACAATTACACTTGTAATAAGCTTATATCCAAATAAGGTTACCTCCTGAGGTACTGAGTGGCCAATATCACTTTAGTTGTGTTTGCCGTTCATTTAAGGCATGGTATCAGTGAGATACAGAGACTCATTCCTGTATTCCCAGCCCTTTAGTGGCTCAGGCAGTGGTTTCTTTGAGGTTCAATTCAACTTTAGCACATGTGAGCCCCAGCCTAGCCTAGGTGAGGGAGTAAAAGCCTGCCTCAAACGCCAATCAAAACTGAAACAGGAAGAATGCCCATGTCCCACTTGTGTGTCTCTCCTGAGCCTCCAGTGCAATGACTTGTGATGCTTCCTCTCAGTACAAAGAGGAAACACACACCATGCTTCTAGCATATACACATGGTGCTAGGTAGCCTTCCTATTGTCTACATGGGGTACTAGGCAGCCCTGTGTGCTGGAGAGGCTTCCTCCCAAGCTGTTCACCAATCAGGAACTTGAGCTTTGCCGAAGTAATCAGTTCTGTAAATTTTGGCAGTATTGACATTTTAAGAAAGAGGAATAAATTTCAATAATGCAAATGAGGTTATTGAGTGAAAGTATTGGGATTAGCACAGAGCTCTGGGGAAGTAATACACTTAGAGGAGCTGTAGAGACTCTGTAGAATAAAGGGTTTAGGGGACATTGTCTCTTTAAAGAGAGAGTTATTACACCCAGTGTAAAAATGTGAAGCCCACAGCCATCTACATTTTTTTTTTTTTGGATTGGGTTTCTTTGTAGCTTTGGAGTCTGTTTTGGAACTAGCTCTTGTAGACCAGGCTGGCCTCGAACTCACAGAGATCTGCCTGCCTCTGCTTCCCAAGTGCTGGGATTAAAGATGTGCGCCACTGTCCAGCACATCTCCATTTTCATACACAGAGGTAGAACACTGGTTCCACTCAAGTAAAAGAAGCTTGATCGTTCAGTTTCTCGCAACGACTACGAGTACCCTTTACCTTCTCATCTTCTTTCTTTCTTAATGTTTGCTTTGCTAAGAAAGCTTCCCATCTTCTCTAATTCCCCTTATTAGTAAGACCTTCTTAAACAATTTGTTCTATTTCCTTATATCTTCCCATATATGAACCCATGTGAGCCATCATGTTCCTTCACTAGAACAAATATTTCAACAGCAAGATGTGCAGTTAGGAATCCATTAAGAAGCTCAAATTAGATAATTTTGAAGAACTCTGTCTATCCATATTGTGAGGTGGGTAGAAGAAATTAATTAATATCACAGTCTTCCTTGGACTTATTAAGTTTATACCTTATTTAGTATTTTTGACTGATATTATACTTTGCTCCTTTAGTTTTGCCAATAACAGAATATTCTCGTCCCAGGACTGGCTACACATACGATGCCATGAGAACAGAGCTCTGTGGTTTCTAGTTCCTGCGGGCCTAGCATCTTTTCTCTTCACCTCTGTCTTCTTTCAATCATAACCTTGAACGCATTGCGACTCCTACTGTGTAAGTCTTTTGTTCCCCCCAATTATCAGTGTTTGATGCAAGTGAGATAAGAGTGTTGTTTTCATTTGCAGTTTTAGGAATCTCTTGTTTGATGGATTGTTCATCATGAATAATTAAACAGCGTTGGCTTCTAAATTTCACAAGAAATACAGTATCCAAGAGAGTAACACCCAGTTCTCAAAAGATAGATTGAGTCTGTCTATCATATATAAAACTTACTTTTAAGTATAAGGATTAATTTATATAATGAGAAGTAAAAAATATTTAATTTTTTGCTGACTCTTGATGTTCTCATACTCATATGCTATGAAAGATGATCACATCTGCCCCCCACCCCACTTCCCCTTAACTTCTACCATATTCCTTCAGCATGCCGCCCTCCCACCTTTATGTGCTTTGGTGGGTAGCTGTGGAGCCATCCATTGGATCACAGAAAACCTACCATTTATAGGAAACTTAACAAAGGAACGATTCTTCTAGTTTTTGCTTTTATCAACCTTCAGTAAGGGATGCGGTCTGGAAACCATTTACTTGATAACTGTGCTACAATTTTGCTACCTGGGTTTATGTAGGTTTTGTGTAGGTAACCTCAGTTACTATGAGTTCATGATAGTGATATTCATGTCATGTCCAGGAGACAGAGTTTCACGCCATTCCTCCCCATCCTCTGGCTCCGATATTCTTTCTACCTCCTCTTCCAAACATTCCTTGAACTTTGGTGGTGGTGAGATCAATATAGAGGTTTCCCCTTAGGATTGAACGTCCAGTATCTTGTTCTCAGCACATTAACTAGTTGTGAATCTCTTCAGATGACTGCTGTCCACTACAAAAGGAAACTTTTGGATACAGGTTGAGAGCAGTACATGTCTGTAGTCTGAAGAGAAATATCAAAAAGGCAACATGATGGCAGAGTTTCTGGTAGGACGGTGTAGGTAAGCTAACGGTGGGACCGTTGGAAAGGTTATTTGGCTTTAAAAGACCTTCAGATTAAGGTATCTTAGAAAAGGTATATATCATAGGCTAAATGTTACAATAAGTTGAAGCATCTGCAAACAGCAGAGGAACCTAGGAATAGTACATTTTAGTGAAGTATTGCTGGGTGAGAGATGTGGCACTGAGTGCCAGGACTCCCACGGTCTAGATCAGGCTTGCTTCCAGAGAGGTGGCCGTTGTCCTAGTCCTCCCAACTCCTACTGTCAGTCTCTGGATGAAAGTACTAAATAATAAATAAGATGTTCGGGGGCCTTAGGAAACAATTTGTAGCCTGCTCTGTTTATTTTTCCTTTTATTGGAGATAGATTTTTTTCTCATATACGTTATCTTGAGTGCAGTCCCTTTCTTCTACTCCTTCCAGCTCTTCTGCATCCCTTCCCATCTGGATCCATCCCCTTCTTTCCCTCTAGTGTTCATTTTCCAAGAATATGTTCTTGCAAGAAATAACCTGAAGTCAGCTTCTCGGCATCCTTTCACGGGTCTGGAGGACCAGCCTGCTGTGAGCACTCCAGATGCTGGGATGCCAGAAGGCTAATAACACAGCGTTCCCTTTAATGAGGCAGCAGATTTCCTACCTCAGAAAATTAAGAATGTCACTCTTTGCAGTAATTTGGCAGAGGGTTGCCTTTCTCTTTTGAAACGGCTTCTAGTACCAATAGAACGAGTGTCACTGTTAGCCTCAGACCCAAGGCCAACTGGACATAAAATATATTGATGGCCCAGCCTAGGTCTCACGTGAATGGTAGAGTATTGTGTGTAATTTTTCTTGTCTTCTTTCCTGTATTTACACTTTTAAAATCCATCCTCCAAAGTCAAGCTTGTTTTTATTTGGCGGTTTTAACTAGCCTGAGGTAAGATCATAAAAAAAGAAAAAAATATATTAAAATTGGCTTTCATATATTTGAAAACAATAAAATTGAATCCACAAACGACACTGTAATTTGCACATTGGAAAATTGCCACTTATTTCATGCAATTTGTCACCAGACCAAAAGAACAACTCTTCAGTTTGCATTCTTAAAATGCTTTATCTGTACATGTGTATATATAAGGATAAATGTAAGTATAGATTACACAGAAATATGTAGCATTTAAATGAAATGTTCAGAATTATTTATGAGAGGAGAAAAAAACTAGAAGCCACTTCCTTGATGTGAGATTGGTCTGGTGTACAATTCGGTCAATGCACATACACTGTGACAGTTCATACATAGAATTACTTACCATCTAACCAATCAGCTCACTTACATTTCAGGAATATGTGTAGTGGTATTATTATTTTCATTTTTAGAGAAGCAACTAAATTTAGGAGTTAAAATCAGTTTGTCAAAAGTAAAACATCATGTATTATGTCAAATTTTTGCTTGCCTGTCTAACTACTTATTATGACAGACTTCACGGGAGTAAATGGTTCATCTTGTCCCCATATGAGTCCCCAGATGCTAATGATAAACGAAACATGGTAGGAGCTCAATAATTATTTATGACATTAGTTATCGAATGATAGATATGATTTTCATAGCCTTAGCAATTACTGTTATCAGCCCTCAAGTGTGTGATTTATCATTATTACTAAGAATTGTATTCTTATTTTTTTTTCGAGCCAAAGCACTTTATCCAGGGACTTGGAGGAAGGCTGGAGAGGGCCATTATGTCTGCTCTCTTCCACTAGGCAAATTGTTGAGGTCTGCCCATTGCTAAGAGCTAA
Organism: Myodes glareolus; assembly: GCF_982192425.1. Classification (NCBI taxonomy): domain Eukaryota; kingdom Metazoa; phylum Chordata; class Mammalia; order Rodentia; family Cricetidae; genus Myodes; species Myodes glareolus. Next base: position 56,983,721 of record NC_142045.1, read on the forward strand.
GCATTGCATTCTTAGTAATATTTATAGAATGTTCTTCAATTGATGTAAATACTTTAATGCTTGCATCTGAGACGGTCTGTAGGAGAGAAGTGCCACCTCCTTCTGGAGCTCAGTTAATTGGATCTAGTTGTTAGTGAGACAAGTGCTACACTTTAGGGGACGTGTTCAGATCTGCTAATGGTGTACAAGGAAGGATGGGAGCCATTTTCTTCACTGAGAAATGTGTAGCGTTGACATGATATTATGATATTTTATGACTGTAGTTCCCTGCCTCCAGTGTCTTATAAATATTGATTACTTGAGAGAAGAGTGAGATAAACTAGAGAGGTACCTAAGGAGAACGCCAAGAAGACAGTTAAAGCCCTGGTGGCCAGAAGACATAATTCAACTCAGAAGTAAGCTGTCACTTCTGTGAGACTGGCAAAGCACGGACTGTCTTTTAGAGATGGGTCTACTGCTAGAACTAGGACAGGATTCTAGGGAGGTACTACCAAAAAGTCAAGAAAATTGCAACAAGGTACATCAAAATTATTTTCTTGCTATTAACATTTACCCAGAGGGCAGATTTGAGTAGGCTTCATGTTATGACTCTTAGAAAATAAACAATTCAGCAATGTAAATATGTGCATATTTATAAGCTCACTCAGTATTTATTTGAAAAAGTACCTAAAAATTCTGTTTATGGTATATGAGCCTACTTAACATGAAAGGTCTTGATTCCAGAGGCTTAAGAGAATCTGGAGCAAATTGAGATCTGTGTAATGAGTGATTTCCCAGGTGATGTAAGGGAGACCACACGAATAATAAGATCCAGAGGAGAAAAATCTCTCGATGGTAAGCCAAAGGGTGTTCATTCTACCGGTTGGTGAAGTGACAAGGTTCCATTCTGAGGTCTCATTCTGCCATCTTATGGAGAGTAGGTGAATGAGCTTTACCAAAGGTTGAGAGGTAGTATACTGATATGTCTTAAAAACTCAAACATTTATTTGAGTGTAAGTGGTAGATCTCTAATCGTGATTAGGGCTTAAAGAAAGACAGAGGAATCTGCAGTGTTAGGTGAATCAACAAGCTGTTGGGAAACTTTGAAAGGATAGTGATGGCCCTGCATCAGGTAAGAAAGATGAGAGGAAGACCATGTCATGAGAGATTGACTGATTCATGCTCTTAGTTCTTCACACTGAATAATCTACAGTATGTTAGTGGTGTGAGATTCATCAACAGGTTGATATTACATGTATTTCAGGAAAGAAATCTAGATTACAGTTGCGGACATCATCTTTACAAACAGTGTAAATAAGAGTCAGTGTGATTAATGTGAATATAGTAATGTAGCATAAGTAGGTTTTATTTTCTTCTAGGTAGCAGGTGAAGACACAGAAAATGACATAAGTTATTAATGCAGCCCCAAGTGTTGATAAAATTTAAGAGACAGGCATATTAACAAGCTTCTGTTAGATTCCAAAGTGAAAGGTACGAGAGGAAAACCAAAGGGAATGGGAGAGAGGAAGCCGGTGGGAGAGAGAAGAGAGGAAGCCGGTGGGAGAGAGAAGAGAGGAAGCTGGTGGGTGAGCATGTTTTGAGGAACTCCTAATCTGAGTGTCGCATGATAGAAATGGGGCAAGCAAAGCAAAGATGGAAAGCAGATGTTACGCTGGAAAAGGCAGCATTATCTGTTTGACTACTGCATGAGGCATTTCAACAGAGTAATTATAACTGAACCAGCTGAGTAACTGGAGGAAATGAGTTCAAACTCTCCTTTTAACATTCTTGTAAAAGGAGCAGACAGAGGGACAGATAAATAGAGAGGGATGGGCCAGGCAAGATTTTGTGTTTCTTGCAAACCAAAATGTCTGTGTTTTCAGGCAGTGGTAACTTGCTTCACAGGCAGACTTTATTTCAAGACAAATTAAGAAGGTTCCGACAAATGGCATGATTTGGCTACTGTGGGAGTAAGGTCCAAAATTCAGGAGGACATCATCCATCCTTGAGCAATGTGGAAGAAGGGAGCAAGAATGTAACACAGCATGACCTTTACGATCCTTTCCTCTCCCTCTCTGGGTTACATTCTTGAAGGATAATGAAGTTCATGTACGCTGTACACTCTAAAACCCAAATTCCAGAAGGAAAAAGGCAGGTTCCTTTTTTTCTTTTTTTAAACTTTAGTAGTTTAATGGCTCAAACATGGAGCCTTAGAAGTAGACCCAAAAGATGAAACACACCTCAGTTGTGAAATCTAGGACCCTTATCAAGATACACACCTCTGCAGACATGTTTCATTGTGGTGCAAGATGGAGTTGTAGCGAGGGAACCAGATTCCACTCTTCTCTCATTTCTGCCTCAGAGAAGTGATTTTTTAAACCAGTGTCAGTTCAGAGAGTCCCTCTGCATTGCCTTCTCCAGTCATGTGTCTGTATCAGCATCACAGGCAAGTTAAGAACACAGAACCACATTGACAGCCCAATTAGGACTACAGAACAGGGTCCAGGACAACTGGAGGAAGTATCTTGGATAATGAAAGAAAGAATGTTTGTATAATCTGAGACAGGACTTAAGTTTGAAGGGATGAAAACACGAGCATATTATCATTTTCCTTTTTTATTTTGTTTGTGAAGATGAAGAAGCAAACTAAATTGTTGAAGAGAGAAGGACGGGCGCTTGGCTAGGGACTGCAGATTCATGATCCCCAACTGTCACTGAAGAGGACTGGAAAATAAGCAAACCCAGTGACACCAAGAGGCGGGAAGTATGTAGAACGTCTATTTAGTTGATTGACACCAGAATTGGTTTAGAAGGATTGGGGCATGCCTGTAGGCTGCTACGTGTTGTATACCTGAGTATGAGTACATGACATGATTTTTAGTCTCAGAATCAGAAGAATGCCATCAAAATGATAGAGGAGATAAATGTTGATTTACTTTACAGAGAAGAGATGAAGAATGTTTTTTCCACTTTAAATGGATGCCTTTTTTTATAGTGAATAGTGAACGTGAATAAATCTAATTTCCATCCCTAGAATCAAACACATTAGCAGTGTGTTTGTCATGTTAGCGATACACAGTACACTCACCAACTTAGATTAAACCAATAACAAGCATAAAGAAAAGGCTGATGCCAAGATGCCCTCGTGGGTCTGCACAGATACTTCATAGACTCGTCGCAGCTGCTTTCCGTATCTCATTACATCACGGTCCACACTCAAGGATAACAACAGGGTTTTGTCTGATTTAATTAGTAATAAAATTTGTAATTTATCAATGGGGAATGGCTAGATAATTAGGCAAGGTGATAGTTCTTGCTTTTTAATTATTCTTCTCAATTAGTTAATCAGGAATTTTTATATCTAAGTTCCTAGGATAAATGTTGCCTGCGTGTAGCAACTTCAGAGGCCTTTATATTGCCCAGACCACAGCCAGACTGTACACCAGTGGTTTTGTTTATCCTACGGGAAGTAAAAAAAGATCATTTGGTCACAAATACTTAGTGTTTGATGAGTACAACACACATGGCTACATGCCTGTGTGTGTGTGCATTCACAAGTTTTTAAATTACAATAAATTTTTAAATCAGACTTTCCTCTAAATATGTCACATGTATTAAATCACCAAATCCTTAAAAAATAGATGGATACTGTTATTATTTAGCTTGCAGTATCCTGGTATTTTAGATGATGGAATCAAGGCGGGGGCCAGGGAGATGTCTCACAAATGAGAAAGCTTACTGAGCAAGCACGATGAATACTATTCAAATTTCCAGCATCCACGTGAAAAGCCAAACATGGTCATGTGTCTATAATGCTAGCGCTGTGGAATGATTGCTGGTGCTTGGTGGCCACTATTCTAGATCCAGGATCAGTGAGAGATCCCGTGCCAAGAGACTCGAGCAGGGAGTGGTAGACTAGGACATCTGATGTTCTCTTCTGGCTCTTGCGTGTTTCCAAGGATGTGCCTGCACATGCAGTTTCAGACATTACACCTGTATGCAGACACACACACACACACACACCTGACTTGAGCCACCAGCCTGCAGTCAGCACCAGGTTATGTAAAGAAAATCCATGAATGTGGTGATAGCTGAGGAAAAATTCTTTCTTATCTAGCTAAAGGTTAGACTTTTTCTATGTGAGGGAAAAAGGGAAATACAGCCGCTTTCTGATGGTAACTTCTCTTTGCTTCTTCTTGAAAAAAAATCTTCTCTGAAAAAATCTGTCTTGCTCTCTCCTCTCTCTGTAGCCCCTGGTACCCACCCCCCACTGCTCCTCTCTCTGTAGCCCCTGGTACCCACCCCCCACTGCTCCTCTATCTGCAGCCCCTGGTACCCACCCCCCACTGCTCCTCTCTCTGCAGCCACTGGTACCCACCTCCCACTGCTCCTCTCTCTGCCGCACAACTCCCCACTCCTGCCTCTGTTCTCTCACTGCCAAACTCTGGACGACTATAAGCTACATTTTCAGGGCCCCAGCCACGTTCATAACACGTGATGAGTCACATTGTCTCTCTTAGACCCACGCATGTGGCTCTAAGTTGGTGAGGGTTGCAAGACAGTAAACAATTGGCTGAACCTTGAGGTTGCCGAGTACACGCGGAAAGGTTCATTGCTGCACAGTTATGTCTAACGTTGCTTCAACTCTGACCTCGAATCAGCAATAAACAGCACCTGGGAAAATGACCTCGTGTATTTGTCTCTAGGGGCAACCAGATATCGTCTCCAGGGGCAACCAGCCTGTTTTGAATCTGCTCTGAAGTCTAAAGTTAGCTGTTTGTGTAAAAGACCGTCTTCGTGATTGAGAATCCTATGTCATTCTGAGTAATATAAAATATCCTAGTATTATGTCTATTGATAAAAATTATACAGAGCGTAGAAATCATCCTCAGACCAACCACAGATATATTTGTACTCAACTGATGAAATACTTTCATGAGATAAATATTTTTAAGGAAGGAATGAAGTTCTTAGGAAAGAAATAAGGTGACAGACAGGAGCGTTTGGTTTCCACAGTCAGTGACTCCACGGCCTTACCATGGAGCTCCCTACTGGGAATCATGAGGCCGATGGGTCGACCTGCTGAATACTAACTGTCACCTACTGTATACTCCCATGGCATCTCTTAGAGCATGTACACACACACACACACACACACACACACACACACACACACACGCACACAAAGCCCAGAGAACTGAAGCTAAACAGACTTGATATGATTCCAGATTAATGACCCCAATGATAGAATACACCAATGACTAATTACTATATAAACAGGTGCTGGTTTAGGGTGGCTGTTCACATAAGACTTCACAACTCCACAGCTGCTAAGATTGAGTAATGGCGTATAGTAACTAAGGAAAGGTTTATTGCGTTGTACCTACCACTTTACAACAGCACTCACCATTCTTCTGATTATTCATGTCTTGGAGAAAATGGAAATAATACTAAATATTGCACATAAAATACACTGTGGGATTGAAAAAATGATTACTTTTGGCCCATTTTCTTTATCTTTCTTATTATGATGCTGTGTTAATCTTTTATTTTAAATACTTTCAATTACATTTTAAGTACATTTTTTATACTTGTTTTATCTCATATAGCATTAAATTAAGACCATGTTGTCCTACATACTCTTCAAATAAGATTTTGGATACAACATTTTCAAATAGATTTATTTTAATACAATAAATGTCTTTTGTTTCTGCATATTGTGTGTCTTCCAGTAATTTTTTATTGTGAACAGTTATGCAGTGATAATTTTAAAGACATAAATCTTGAAAAATTAGTCTCACACTTAAATGTTGAGTTGTTCACTTAAAACATGTGGAGAGTTTTTAAGACTCTCTGAAGGACACTTCCAAATTGCTTTCCAGGAATACGATGGTAGCAGTTTATATTCTCAGCTACAGCGTGTGAAGATACAGTCTCGTCACACACCAATTAGCATGAGTATTTTAATTTAAGCAGTTTTGGCATTTTGAATCATGAAAAATTATATTTCATTTGTGCATGGTTTCAATTATTTGATATTAAGAAGAAACTATGTTTGTTGGTGGGTTTTGTTTCTTTAATAAATTGCTAGAGTTTTTTTTATTATTTATCTTCTTTTTATTAATTACTGGTAAAGAATTTATTCCTCCCTACTTTTTTCTAAATTACCATTGCTTTTCCAGTTTGGGATATTTGACTACATTTCATTAATATAAACTGGCCAAATGGTCCTTTGTGTACTATTTTTAGAATGTTGATTGTCTATGTGGAAGCATCTTCCTCACCGTATGCCATCCGTATCCGTTCATGACTTATCTGTTATTAACCTCTATATCTCTCAATTCCCTTTTATCACACTTAAGGAAGACTCTAACACTTCATTCTAAAATATGTTTGGAATTGTGAGACAGTAAATTAAACATATTGACTACCTCCACCTTGTTCTATGTCTTTGGTATTGAATACTCTCCGATTCCCTTATCAGCCCACCCCCATTGCCATGCCCCCAATACACTAAATCCTTCCTTTGTTTTCTTGCTTTTTTTGTTTTGTTTTGTTTTTATGTTTACTAAAATGGCTTTTATTTTTATTTTTTGTTAATATTTATTATTATTATTTTTAAAAAGTTTCACCTCCTCCCATTCCCTCCCCCTCCTTTTATTCCCCCTCCCCCTCCAGACCAAAGAGCAGTCAGGGTTCCCTGCCCTGTGGGAAGTCCAAGGTCCTCCCCTCTCCATCCAGTTCTAGGAAGGTGAACATCCAAACAGATTAGGTTCTCACAAAACCAGTACATGTTGTAGAATCAAAACCCAGTGCCATTGTCCTTGGCTTCTCAGTCAGCCCTCCTTGTCAGCCACGTTCAGAGAGTCCGGTTTGATCACATGCTCCATCAGTCCCAGTCCAGCTGGCCTTGGTGAGTTCCCATTAGATCAGCCCCACCATCACAGTGGGTGGGTGCACTCCTCATGGTCCTGACTTCCTTGCTCATTAATAAAGGACATTGAGCCTATAATTTGTGATTCTAGAGAAACTAAATAGGAAGGTGAATCCAAAGGAAAACATGTAGTTATCCTCTTGGATATTGGAAGTAGACAAGATTGCTAGGCAAAAATTGAAAGCTTGGGGGCAGGGGTGGCGTGTGGGTAAGGGGAGATGGGGAGAGAGAAATGAGAAGGGGAGGATGGGGAGAGCTTGGGGGAATGGGATAGTTGAGATGGAGGAAAAGTGGCTATGGGAGCAGAGAAGTATAGGTCTTAATTAAGGGAGCCATTTGAGGGTTGGCAAGAGACTGGACCCTAGAGGGGTTCCCAGGTGTTCAAGGAGATGTCCCCAGCTTGTTCCTTGGGCAGCTGAGGAGAGGGCACCTGAACTGACCCTATCCTATAGCCACACTGATGAATATCTTGCATATCACCAGAGAACCCTCATCTGGCGATGGATGGAGATAGAGACAGAGACCCACATTGGAACACTGGTCTGAGCTCCCAAGGTCCTTATGAGGAGCAGAAGGAGAGAGAACATGAGCAAGGAAGTCCTTTGGTTTTTTTGAACATGATATATTGGTTCTTGAATGTGTCTGTTGTAGGTTACTTCAGATACAGTTGTGAAGAAATATGATTGCAGCTGGGTGGATATGCTGGGTGAAGTGAGTCAGAGACTCTCACTCCAAACCAGAACAGGGAGCACAATGAGGTCATTAATCTGGCACTATAAAACCACAGGCAGATAATGCCTGCTTTTTTGTTTGGTTTTGTTTTCGAGGCAGAGCTTCTTGGCGTAGCTTTGGAAACTGTCCTGGAACTTGCCCTGTAGACCATGCAGACCTTGAACTCATTAGAGATCTGCCTCTCTCTGCTTCCCAAGTGCTGGGATTAAACGCATGCGCAACCACTACTTGGATTCTTTAATTATTTTTAATGACTATTATATGGACATAATCTTAGGCCATTAGGAATTAGGGGTTGAAGAAGTATTTTGGAAAATTTGGTTTTTTGTCTTGTCGCACAGGTAGGATTAAGCCTCAAAATTTACACTTGTATAATTGACCTGTGTAAGTCAGTTAGAGTGGCTGGCTCTAGGGAAGAAGCAGGGTGTTACCACTGCTTTAGTTTGTGCGTCTTTGAAATTCCTACTTTACAGTGTCTGCGTGGAGATCACGGCTTAGGTGCCATGAGCTAGGACACGGGCAGTGGAAAGGAAAGGTGGTAATGAGTGTACATCCTTCTGATGTCACCTCCCTGCTATCTCTGAAAGTCTTGTTCTGCACTCCGGAACATAATTTTGAGAAATTTTAAAGACAGCGGGGAATTAAAATGCATTGCAGGCATGTATGAAATTATCAAAGAATAAAATATTATATTAAAAAGTTTTAAAGAGATTTTAGTTTCCATGTCAGAACATAAAGGCACTGCCATATTTTCCATCAGATGTGCAAAACTACCCTTCTAACCTTTGTGACCTAAAAGAACTTTCACAAAAGTCAAAGCAGCTTGCCACTGTTGTAACAAACTGAGTAGATTATTATGATTAACACAAAAATTTACACTATTAACAGTCTTATTATTTCAAATAAAATGATGATAACTTTCCAATAAAAAACAAAATATATTTAATGACCTCAATTAATTTTTAAAAGCTTCAAACATTTATCTAATTCTCTCTATGCCATCCAGGCTGGTTCTCAACTCCTGGGTTTGAGTGAGCATCCTATTCCAGGTACCCAAGTAAAAGAATAAGAAACGGATATAAATCTATCCAACTTGTGAGTGGGAAATTATTTTTATTATAATTAAATGAGAAAGTATACAATATAAAACATTTAAAGACAAAGAACTCCTGAAGCCCAAAGTAGCTTTGAATTCCACATGTAGCTGAATCTGACACTGAATTTCCTAGCCTCCTGTTGCTATCCCCTGAGTCCTGTGTTTGCAGTCAGGCAACACTATGCCAAGCTTATAGAGCACTACTGATAGAACTTAGAGAGCCCAGTGCCTGCCCCACAAGCACCTGCCAACTCAGGTTCAACCCTAGACCCCATATTTACTTCTGAAGCCATTGGAAGCCTATTAAATTCATTTAAGCTATACCAGTGCATTGGTATACAAGGTCATGCCTGTCTTCAGTTTTACTTGATGGTGTCCACCATGGACTACTTCATGCTAGAATAAATAATTCATGGCAATTATTTCTCTCCATCTTCCCCAACTTTAAATTTCTGTCACTGAATTTCTTAAAGTACATTTCAACTTTTAATGCGTTCGTGTGTAACTTATGTGTGCATGCCATAAGCACACTTGTGGAAGTCAAAAGACAGTTTGCTAGAGTAGGTTCTTTCCTTCCATGGTGGCTCTCAGGAATTAATCTCAGGTTGCTGCGTGTGGCAGCAGGCACCACTACCCCCTCAGGCATCGCCAGCTCTATTTGTACTATATCTGATAATCCTGGAATTGAGCGTCTCAATTTAATTGTCTTTTGTTTTCTTTCTACTCTCTATTTAGGATGATGCTCTTATTGATTTGTCGGAGGGCCCATCTATAAATATTTGGTTAACTTTTGATGTTGCTATGCCCTCTGAACATATGCTCATTCTGTGGAAGGTTTTGTAGTTTTGCTTGTGTGTTATATAAAAATTTTGTTTAAATCTAAATCAAAAATTTACCAAGACACCATGCCAAACTAAAAAACTTCACAAAGAAAACAATCAGCAGAGCTAAGAGCTAACGGGCATCATGGGGGAGGGGTGTACTAGCAGTTTGTCTGACAAAATAAATATCAGAACTATGTAAAGTACCAAAGCAACGTAGCAAGAAACAGGAAACAACAAAATCATTTGCTCCAAATATCATCAAACGTTCTGAATAGAGACTTCTCAAAGGAAAACAGCCAACAGTTGTGTGAAAGTACTCAATGTCATTAGCAATAAGGGAAGTAGAAGTTAAACCTACTGTGACATTCTCCCAACTCAACGATCACAAGAAAGTAACTTGTGCTGGTAAGCTTGTGGAGAAAAGCCAGTGCTGACACACGGTCAGAGATAATGCCGGTGTTACAGAGCTAAGGAAACAGGAAAGTTTCTTCACAAAACTGAACATAGAACTATTTATTACATGGGCCTTTTCTCCCTCTCTGCTGTGTGTCTCCACAGAAGGTGCTGGCAGCATTCAGAAGACACACTCGCATGCCCCTGTTTCTTCACTATTCACAATGACTCGCTGTGGAGTCCACCTGGTGCTGTGGTTCTCAGTGGATAAATAACAAGGACACAATTAAGTATTATTCAGCCTAAAGCAACAAATTCTATCCTTATCTGAAAGATGTCTGGAACCGAAATACATCATGTTATCAAAATTTGCATTGCATGTTCTCTGAAATATGTGTAACCTCAAACAGAAATGAATAGAATGGCAATTACCAGGCACTGGGAAGCATGCTGGAGGTAGGGAGAGAGGCAGGCAGTTGGATATGATTTATGCGTAAGACGTGCATGGGGGAAGTGATCTCTGCTCCTATTTATACTTAATGTACTAAAGCACATGTAGTTTGTTTTACGCATTTTAAGATTATTTTCACTATTTTCTTTATGGATTGGCTGTTGTGTTTTGTTTAACAAACATAAAAAAATGTGAAAATCCAAAACCTGCTTAAATCTCTCCCCAAGGCCAAACAAGTATTCTAAGTAAAAAGTTTCAGGGTTTAAATTTTACATACAGCTTTTGAATTCAGGGCATGTGGTTTTACTGGCCTTTGGAAAGCAAAGATGACTTTGTAGCTAGTCTTTCTCTGTCCTGCCATCTCGCTCCCAAATAATGACACAGAGACTTCTTATTAATTATGAATACTTACCCGATAGCTTAAGTTTGTTCCCAACTAGCTCTTATAACCCTTATTTTTAATTAATCTATGTTCTTTCACATAGATTTTACCTCTGTTCCATTTTGTGTGTTCAACTCGCTACATGTCTGTCTAACTTCTCCATCCTTTTTCTTCCCAGCATTTTCTCTGCCCTGAAAAATCCTGCCTAGCTATTAGCCAGTTAGCTTTTTCTTAAAACCAATCACAGTGACATATGCTCATACAGTGGAAGGCATATTCTACAACGGTACTCAGCTCTTTGCGATGTAAATATGCAAGTGCCGCAGCAATATTTGCTCAGTAGACGCTCTATGTCCCCTGCCTTTTACATTTCCCAGACATGCAGGTAGATTGCCAAAGTTCTTGTTTTATTTGTGTATTATCTAGTATTTTTGTGACACTACGAATTTCTCTTAAATTCTAATAATCCGTTACTTGTTGGATACTTTGCTTGCATTTGAATTCCAGGAGAAAATTTTATGAAATATTATATGTATACACACATGAACGTAGCAACAACTAAGAAAAAAGTAGCCCGTGAATTTGAAAGAGCATGGAGAAATGGGAGGGTATGAAGTGAGGGACAGGATGGAGGACATGATGTAATTATATTATGATCTAAAAAAAAAAAACCTTTAAAATAAATGTAGTTTCATAAAGAAATAAATCTACCCAGTATATTAAAAAATTAAATTTCATTCAGAATTATAGTCCATTTAGATTAAACTTAGAAAATAATAGCATTCACAGCACACGAAGCTCGGGCCGTTAGATTGCAATTATCAGACCAAGCATTTGGAGAAGATCTGCAGAGAAGAGTTTCTACGGCTGCTGCTTGCCTCTCTGTGCTCTTGTGTCTCTACATGTGCAGGACTAGGTCCGGCATTGATTTATTTTTGCAGGTAGCTGAAGCAGAGCTCCGAGCCACTGCAGCTCCAGAGCAGACATTACTCAGCTGAACGCAATGGTGGGTGGGAGGAAAAGCATGCTTTAACTGTCCTTTATTACTTCCCTCCCCCATCCACTGCTGAGCTTTGGTTTCCTAAGTTTCTTATCAAATAATCAACCATTGCCTGATTTGTGCTGGATATTGAAACTACCACGTATTTCATTTAAATTCAAACAAGTCCTCCTTTCTATGAAAGTTGTTAAATTAATATTGCTTTATAAAAATTCTAACACCTTATGTTAGACATTGAATTCAATATTTTAATTTGTTTTATTTTCTTTTTAATGCAAAATTTTATACAAGAATACATTTCGTGGTGGGCTCATCTTCCCGTGTCTTCCGGCCCCTTCTGCTTGCCTCTTTTACTCCCCTGAAGATGCTCATGTCTTGTGGACATCCGTGATTTTATGTATTTATAGAAATCCTACCCACCACAAGTAAGAGGACACACGGTACCTGCCTTTCTGAGACTGGCTAAATGCACTTGATAGCTTCTATTTTCCTGCAAATGGCATAGCTTCCTGTTACAATACCATCATGCGTATATACCGTGTTTCCCTCTCATTTTCTCATGTTGAATACCTCGGTTGGTTCTGTATCGTACACTACTGGAAATGATCGCTGGTTTCCACGTGTCTTTGGTATGGTGAGTCGCAGTCCTCTGGAGTCCCTGGAGGGACTGAGTATGCTAGATTGACTTTCAGTTTTTTAAAAATAAACATCTATATTGTCACCTGTCTTCTTCTCTGATAAATGCATTTAAATTTGTCAACAACCTTCTAAGTACTGCTGTAGAAACAGCCACAAAACATGCATTTTTCTCGTTATTCTTTATAATTTTATTAAGTTGTGTTACAATTTATTTAGCTTATAAGTAATTAAAGGCTATACTTATAAATTTTCAAAGCATTAAATGGGAATTTGTGAATTACTATTTTGTTATTTTGATTTACTGCTGTTAAAAGGTGAGTTATATATAATACTAATCTCTAATATTTGCTAAGGCGTCTTTTGTACTCACCTCACAGGACTTCCACGTGTACTTTAAATAATATTAATCCACTAATTGCTCTGCATGGAGTTTTGTATATATCAATTAGCCATTATTTACTTTCCCCAAGCCTTCCAGATTCTTACGTTCCTTTTATATGTTTTATCCTTCAAATGTCAAGACTCTTGGGTTAAATTTGTCAAACTCAATTTTCTCCTTTGGGGTTTTCCCTTATACTTGTACTGACTTTTTTTTTTGCACCAATATTTTTAAGGACCATTCAAACAAATTATAAAATCTACCTTGTACAATGTTGTTTTTATTACCATAAAATTTCCCGATTTGATTACAGTATTTTTATTTTTTTAATTTGGTGCTTGGAGTAAAACTCATTGTATCGCTGATCTTAGATAAACGTTCCATGTCTATGTTTCTCCTTCAAGTCTTTTGATATTTCCTTTCTCATAACGTGCTTCTGAAGCCTGCAAAGCTGCAGCCTCATTTCTGGTCTTCTTTCTTGTTTCTGTTTTTATAGATAGAGGTTTGTCAGTAAATACAAGTACTTTTTAAGCATCATACATCTGCCATTTTAAATACATTTTAAGATTTTCTGGTTTTGAACTTATGATTTTGAATATGTATTTATTATAGCTCCTGATGCATTTTAATCTCTTCCTTTAAACTTAAAAGGGTACTTTATAGCTATTGTTTTTTTATTTATTTCTCCATTGTTGATTTTTCAGGTTCCATTTGACTGATGACATTTTTTTTTGTTTTACATCATACATTACAGATTCCATTATTTTTAGTATTATAATAATTTGAAATTTTTCATTCTTGTTGAAACAATATCAACATTAAACAATAATCATCCTGTTGTACAGCATAAGTCAGAGAACACAATTTCACCTGGACTTCTATGCACTTTAGTATTCTTTGCACAATTGTTTTCATTTGTCTTAGAATTTTTGTCTCAACTCAACTTTTACTACATCTTTGTGAATGCGTAGTGTGTGTGTGTGTGTGTGAAGATGGAGGGAGGGAAAGAGAGAAGTAGGGGAAGAGAGAGAGATGTGTGTGTGTGTGTGTGTGTGTGTGTGTGTGGTTACAAACAAAGAGCTTTTAGCAATCCACAATATATTTTTCCATTTCTTTGCTATGAATTATTTCTTATTTTCTGGAGGTTCATGATAACTTAAATTTTCTCTTCCTAAAGTGCAATCTTTGTTCTTTCTGTCTATGAGTGTGTGTGGCCCACAGAAAATACACCTTTGTTTTGCATTCTGATGAGTTGAGTGTGGCCTTTCAGCGAAATCACAGTGTCTCTTAGAATAACTTATGCATTTTCATTGCATTGTGGGCTGTTTTTTTAGCGATACATCTGTTGTCATCTAAATATTATTCAAGAATAATCTTCTTTTCTTTTTCTTTTGTGTCGCATAGGAAGTCTTGTTTTCCTGGAGTTAGATCTAGGGTTTATTCCCAGACATTCTATTGAGCATTTGTTGCTAACCTCTCATGGACTTGCTAATCATTGCTTTTTAAAATTTTTTTCCTTTTAATTTCTTCACTTTTCTTTGGAGCTCCTCCTCTGGCCTAGAAAAATATTTTCCTGTTTCTCTATACATGATTTTATAATCTTGCTAAATCTTTGGACTCAGACTTTCTTTTCACTAATATTCCCCCTTCTCCACCTTAACTTCAAGTGTCTGGTTCCCTTTGCAACCTTTTAAATCCTTTCTCGTTTTCCTTGTTTGCCTGTATCTTGTCTTTTTTTATTTTTATTTTTTTGTAGGGTTCTCATTTCTACTCATACCATCTGCAGGCACTGTAATTTTCCTCAGCTTTATTTACTTTCACCCTTGAATTTGGACTTTCATACCTGTGTCTTTAGGATGGTTCAGAGTTGAGTGCTTTGATGTCTCTCATGTTCCAAAGTCCCCGTCTCATTTCTCCAAATTCCTCTTCTAGAAACTGTTCCTGAATCCAAGTGTGAAGGCATAATAAATGTATCAGTAGTTGCTGGATGTAGCACCGGTCACCAGACTCTGTTTATTATACTACTTTGGGGTGACTGTTCTTTAATCTTCTGTTGTCTTGGTCCTTATTAATGATCAGTTTGTCTTTGAAGTTCCTCCTCCCTGGGAAGTAGAGCAAGGGTGAGAGCAGAAACAAGGCTGATGAACTTTGAAGACATCTCTGGCTTTATAGTATCATCTTTACACATTTTCCGAAGCCACATAACGTGGCAGAGATAACAATAATCACATCATGAACCTGATAGAAGTATTTAAGAAGAAAACATATGAGCAGTGTTTAATTCCCTGCCTGTCATATGGTGGGTGTCGAGGAATGTTAAATTCTATAACTGTTAGGAATGGGTCTTTCTTAATTTGCCAACAATGTCTCTGTAAGGTAGAGCTGCCACAAAAAATCATTTGCTGAGCTTAAGATTTAATGTTCACCTGCTTAGATATGATGCGTAATTCACCTATGATTAGAGTATTAGGCATGGTAATTGTTATGTGCATAGCATTGTGGATAGACACGTGCTTCTTAGGAATCAATCAAGCCAAGCTGAAAAGCAGAAAGAGATGAAAGTCATAAATGACAGCATTTGCTACCTTAGAATTTCCTATATATCTGGGTACCCTTAAGGCAAGGATAAATAAGCATGCAGATTTATCGTTCATGATTGTATTATAATTAAATAAATTAGAAAGAGGTTAGATTATGATTATACAACATGATGGCATACCATAAAAATAATAAAGTAAAAAATGACATAAAAAATGAATCAAGTAGAAGATTTTGAATGAAATACTAAATCAAGATACCATGCAAATGCAAGTATACTGAATTGGGAGGACAATAGAAAAGTAGAATGGATTGGAAGACTAACAAAGGAAGTGCTTATAGCCTTGGATTTAATAGTATGTATTGAATTATTAAAAACATAATGGTACATATAAATCATGTTATCCAGATTTAGTTTTAAAATTTGGAATATGAAACAAGGTGTGTAGCATACACTTGTAATCCTAGCCCTCAAAAGAGGGAGGCAGGAATGCTGGAAATTCAAGTTCATCCTTGGCCATACAATGAATTCAAGGTTAGACTGGCATTCATGAGACTCTGCCTCAATTTTTGTTAAAATGTGTTTGGAATATATATGTCAATAGTTTGACATGGCAAACATGGGTATACTCCTAGATGTCCTCATAGAACAATGCATTTTCTAGACCCTTTCCTGCAGGTGTAGCTTATTTTCAGTGGTTCTAGATTTTAGACAACAGTAAATATTTCTTGAGTTGTAAAGAATTAGGACTTCACTTATTGAGTTTATGTTACATGCTGTACTTTGTACTGAAGTTTTATACGTAGTAAATTTCTTTTATTCCTAAATACATGGCTATGGGATGTTATCAACCTCATTTTCCAAATGAAGAAACTGAAGCTCAGCAACATTAAATATCAAGCCCCAGGTCACACAGCTGCTCAGTCACTTGCCTGAGAGTTCAGTCCGTGCATGTTTACGAGATTTGAACCAGAATCTTTGCCTTCTGGGGGTATTCCATACTTGGCCTAAGCAATGGTGAGATTCATTTGCACATGCTCCCTGATACAACGAATATAAAACAGCATCATTTCAATATCTAACAGATAAAAACTGTGTGTCAAACTGTGTTTATCAGCGCCAACTGCTAATAAAACCAGGGATTAGTTGTTCCCGAGCTGCTGTTCATGCTTGCCTCTTGAAAATATGTACATGACTTAATATAGGTATGCAATAATATTGTAATAGCTAAGGTTTTTCTTAATGTTTACCACGTGCTAGGCAAAATTCTAAGCACTTAAAATGCACAAGCTCTTTTTATGCTAACAACAACCCATGAAAATACTACCCCATCACTCAAATATTACAAAGATGAAATTGAGCCAAAATGAAGCTAAATATTATATGGCATCACATGATCATTAAGTGGAAATCTCAGACCAGAGCTGCATCAGTGGTGCAGAAGAAGGTAGGCAATCAACCAGGTGAAAAAAAAAATAA
This sequence comes from Myodes glareolus, assembly GCF_982192425.1. Classification (NCBI taxonomy): domain Eukaryota; kingdom Metazoa; phylum Chordata; class Mammalia; order Rodentia; family Cricetidae; genus Myodes; species Myodes glareolus. The sequence continues at coordinate 57,000,548 of NC_142045.1, forward strand.
GAAATTTTATGGTATGTAGTGCAAGTAATTTATTTGAAATATACAGATTATTTCTTTGGCCGTTAGACTTGTACTTTTGATCTTTCCTTGATAATCTCTAAATATTTTTGAATGCTAGAAGAAAACCATAATAAGCTCTTGAATCTCAGTTCCCAGCTTCAACAACTATAACTGAAACTAGAAACACCTAAAGTTTCTCAGCATGTTGTGTTTCTATTCATTTTCTACATAGCATTTTTTAGTAAGTAGGAATATTATTTAATAAGGTATGATGTATTATTTTTCCTTATTGACTTATGTTTTAAGGTCTACCCAAGAAACTTTTTGATGACTCTTAAATTATATAAGTATTCAATATTATCCTTTACTTTCATCTATATATCATTTATCAATTGTCTATGCTCCATCTACCAATTATCTCTCCTCATCTGTCTCTGTGTAATATATTAATGATATATCTATTGCATATATTTAGCTATTATCTTTTATCTGTTTTATATGATGCTATTATCTATCATTTATATCTCTATCTCTGTCATCGACTTGTCATTTATCTATTTCTCTATGTATCCATATTTTGTATCATCTTAATGCCATCCATAGGCCTCCAGTAAAACTTGGAATGCATATGTGCCGATGATTTTCTCTTGATTGTAGGGAGGAATTGCACCATTGTTTTATGTTAACTGTAGGATTGGGGGCACAATTACACACAGCAGGGAAACATTCTTCTTTTCCAAGTATGCTGGGGAAATTTTCTGAAACATTGAACTTTATTAATTCAAATGTCACAAGCAACAAAGGAGGGTATTATAAAAGTCCAAGAACATGTAAATCTCAAATTAATCTACCATTTTTCATTGTGATTCATACAGAAAATCGCCTGATGGCAAGGTCTGCTCCATTGCCTGGATTTATTTCCTAGAAGCTATGAACTTTCATGGCATCGGGATCATGGAGTTTGTTCTATTTTGTGAGTATCATCTTTTACTATTACATTTTTTTTTAAATTTACAAAGTTGGGATGCTTTAAGATATGTAATTACAACGTTCTCCCTTCCCTTTCTCCCAGAAAACCCTCCAGCATATCTCTCCCTTCTTTCTCCCTATCAGTTTCATGGGCTCTCTCTGCTGTTGCTGCTGGTAGTGATGATCTGACAGTGGTAGCTGTTGTGGGGTTTGCACATGTGTGACATATGTTGTATAGTACACACACATACAAACATACACACATATACTTGTGTGTGTGCATGTGCATGCATATGTGTGTGTGTGTGTATCCCTAAGCACATACGTACAATCTGCTCAGTCTGTATAATGTCATCACCATTTGGCATTGTATAACCAGTTGTTTTGATCTTCTCTGGGAAATACTTTTGCTCACACTCTAAGCTTACCATAGTTGTGTGTCCTTCCCTCTACAGTCAACTGAGGCTAAGGTAGCATTTGTTCTGCGGGTGCTTTTTATCTTATTTTTGAGACAGTCCCTTAATGTCCTGGGACTTGCCAACTGGGTCCCAGGAAACGATCTCTCTGTGATTCCCAGTCTCCTGGATTATACATATGATTAAGCAACTAAAACTTATAAAATCAGTCTGGGTTCTGGAAATAGAATTCAGGTCCTCAAGTCTTCAAGGGAAACCCTTTACCCTGAGTTATATTATCAGCCCCAAACTATATTTCGGAGGGCAGATTTTGAAGACCAAATATTTTACTTTTTAATTTATTTACTCATTGTTCTAGAGATCCAGTGTATAGGTTCTTTGACTTGTTGGTGCATGACAGGTAGATTTTGGTTTTTAGGAGGTAAAATTTTTCATTTTTTCCTTTGTAACCTCGTTATTTTGATGTCCAATATTTAAAAGATTTACTTTGTTCAAAGTCAAAAGAATTTATCTTGTTTTATTTTATAGGGTTTAGTTTTGATCTTATGCATTTAAATCTTAGCACCACTTATAGTATATTTTCTTGTGCTTCTGTGAGAAACAGGTCATGAACAGCATTTTTTTTCCTCAAATATGCAATTAGTCCAGTATAATTTCTTGTAAAGGCCATCTGCTTTCCCATAAAATTTTCTTAGCACTTTTCTTAAAAATCAATTGCCTGAAAAGGTGTCAATCTATCCCTGAGGTTGCTTTTGTTTTCCATTGATCTTACTTTGTGCTGGTCAGAGACCATTTTGATTATTGTCTGTATACTTCATCTTAAAATCAGCCACCACAAGTCATTTAATGGGTTTTCAAAACTAGTTCAGGTGTTCAAAACCCTCTGTATATAGTTAATAGATTTCACAGTCTCTTTGACAATGTCTGCAGAGAAAGATGCACAGATTTTATTGGGGTTGTACCTACCCTGCGAACTGATTTAAGAGAGCTGCTGTCTTCTAGCTCGTGGTCACGGCACATTGATTTGTGAACTTTGATCTTGTGTGTCTATACCTGACTTTGATGTGCAGATTTCATTCTTTTACGGATTTTTTAAATCACCCATTAAGTTTACCTTTACCTCTTAATACTTCACATAATGAAGTTGTCACTGTGGATTTTATTTAATATTGAGTTTGTCATGAGTCTGTGCAGATACAACTTGTATTTCATACTGACTATGCATTTATTTTGAAAGTTTAGAGATACTGGGGCTGTCCTTTACATAGATTCCTTTTCTGTTTCTTTATTCAGATAATTGGGTTGACCATGAAGAACACATTCTATCTCTTCCTTTACTTTCTATGTGATTATATTAATTTTCTAACTTTGTTACCTAGAATGTCTGGCATAAAATAAAATGTCCTCAAAGCAGATATTATTGTTTGTTTCCAGAACAAGGAGAAAATATTTGTGATACATTTTTTGGATAGTTAATTAGATTATAAACTTCATATTTTTTTTTACATTGTTTTGTTGTGTTCTCTGGATGGTATCAAGTTCACAATTAGCCTCCCAAGTAGTTAGACTCGCAAATATAATCATTATATTTCATTCATTTGTTTTTTTATAAGTGGATTACTAACAGATGAGTTTATTGTCTTTTTACATAGCAAGATATTCACTGGCACTTGTCTATCTGGTTGGCTTGACAGGGTGAGTTCTCATCAATACCCACTTGTTTCCACACAGACTGTCTTGGAAATCTCAGAGATAAGATAAAATTATTTTAGTATAAATTTATCTTTTTATTATTTTAAGTCATAGACTTTCTTTTTATAACCATTTCACAGTCTTGAAAATAATATATTGATTGCTGACTTTCATTTTTACTCATTTTTTTTAATATCATGAATTACACACCGGCTAATTTCAACTATTAAGCCTATTTTGCATTCCATGTATGAATCTCGCTTGCTTTGGATATTGCTGATTTTAATTAGATAGTATTTTCAATGGATTATGCATCAGTATTAATTAAGGCTAATAATTTGAGATATGTATTGCTACAAGGTCTTATTCTGGTTTTGTGGTACAGTAAACTTTGTCCCATAGTTGGTAAAACTTTTTTTTCCTTTTTATTATCAGAAAATGTTTTTATTGGGAATACTTCCTTTTTAGTCTCTGTACTTGTTTAGTAGAACTCGTGAATAAAAATATATTGTTTTATGGTTTTACATTTAGATATTTCTGCTTTAAATTTTTACTTTATAAATTTTTATATACACTTATTTTAGTAACTTGCTTAATTTTTTAATTCTATATCTTTTGTTATTCTATTGATACAGGCAAAAACATTTTAACATTTTGTAATTTATATTACTGATTTTAATTCATTCTTTTTAACTCCTTCTCTTTTAAAGTTTAAATTAAATTAAAATCCCTTTAGCATATTTCCACATTTTGTGGTGACTCCAACCATAACATTATTTTTATTGTTACTCATAACTACAAATTTGCAGTGTTATGAATTATAATATAAATGTTTGATATTTAGGCATCTGATATGCAAGAAATGTGGTATGTAACCCCCCAAGGGGGTCAAGAACTACAGGATGGGAGTCACTGGTGTGTAATAATGTTTAAGGTTCTTTGCTAACTTTCCTGTGGATACTTGGAATCCCCAGCACAAGTGATACAGAATGTGGGCTGCTTCAGGCTTCTGCAGCATGTCTTCTTTCACAATGCTGCTGGCTCTACTTTTCCAACATTCACAGTTTGGGTTGCTAATTTCTAGAATAGTCTGGGATGTTATACATAGAGGAAAATTTGTTCATTAAATATTTTCCCATTTGAAACACATATGATTTTATTTGAGCACCAATTACTTCATTTGTCTACACAAGGGATTTTTGTTTTCCTAATTATTTTTTTCTACAAAAAGTCTTATTTAAGTTTTCTTCTAAGCATGGGTAGATCCATACAAATCATCTCTCAGGTTTTCATACCCTTTTCTTCTGTGTTTATCTCAGGGACAAATTTATACAAACATATGTGCTTTATAACATATATTCACAGAACAAACCAAATAGCATATATTTACATTTACATTGTGAAACAGTCACAGACTGATTTCTAAGTAAGAAAGTATCTCTAAATCAGACTTCTCATATCAAAAGTTCTAGGTTGTTAACTGATGAAAACATTTACCAATTTAAAAGCAAAAATTTCATTACATTTCATTCATAAAAGACAAACATTTGTATTGGAAAACATATTAATGGTGTTGCCTACCTAATAAACATTATTTTTGATGTTTGTTTTCAAATAATCAACATGTATATATTTTGATCTTATGGTATCTAGAAAAACATCTACATAAGCAATTAACATATCTGAAATGTAATACAGACTTCTTTGATGTTGAGAAGATAGGTATACAGTTTATTGGGTAATCAACAAGTTGTTTCCTGTAGCATTCAGCTTCGTTTTCATTCCTATTTGCAGGTGTATGGATGCTAGTTTTCCTAAACCCTTTGTCACATTAAGTGGGTTCATTCACAGAGACCCGACCCTAATTTCTCTTTACCTGTTGGTCTACTTGTTACCAAGCACTATCCTGTCTTGAGTTCATATTTCTTCTTCAGAAAGTCCAGTTTATGAAATGCCTCTGCTCCTGCATTCATGGGGTTGTCTTGAAGAAATGGGATGATTTGTGTTTCTTGTTTACACCACACTGCCATTTCTTTGCATGTGGCAGACAGGACAGACAATAGCTGCAAGGTTTGATGAGAGTCTCATGATGGCATTTGTTCTCTCCAATGCCCACCTCCATTTGCTTCAGTGTTTTATTGTCTCAAAGTGAGAAGTGAATGCTAGAATCACTGCTGAAGCTTCTCTTTCTGACTTCCAGTTTCCAGAAAGAATTACATTGCAGTCAACCAGCAAATGTTTTTTTTTTAAAGCAAAGCAAAACAAAACAAACAAACAAAAAACCAGGCACATAAGCATCGTAGAAACTTTCTCCTGTAACAGATGGGAACAAATACAGACACCTGTTGGTGGAGGTGGCTCCTTCGTTCCTAGCCACCCAGACTTGAAATAACCACACAGAAGTTTGTATTGAGTGCAAACTGTTTGGCCAATAGCTTAACTTAATAGTATTTCTGGCTAACTCTTATACCTTAAATTAGCCCATTTCTATTAATCTGTGTATTGCCATGAGGCTGTGGCTTACTGCCAAGATTTCAGTGTGTCTGTCTCCTGCTGGTAGCTACATGGCTTCTCTTCTGACACTGCCTACTCTTTCTATATATCTCTTTCAGCCTGGCTTTACTATGTTAAGAAGTTTCTTTATTATGGCAATAAAACATATTCACAGCATACATTACTTCCCACATCAGACACTCATAGACAGACATTACACAGAGAGTTAGACCTGGGAAAACACAGCTCTAAATGGGATATCTCCATCAATCCCTCCCCTCAGAGCCCAGGGAACCCATGAGTGATCTCTGATTCTTGTGACTACTCTTGGGCTCTTTTCTTTCTATTGGTTCGCTTGTCCAATTTTGATGTGATGGATTTTGTTTTATCTTATTCTATTTTATTTTGTTGTTTGGTTGCTGTCTCTTAGAAGCCTGTTTTTTTTGCTTTCTAATGAAAAACAGAAAGGATAGAAATCAGGATGGAAGGGGAGATGTGGAGGAATTGGGAGAGAAACTAGTAATCAGGATATATTGTATGAGAAAATAATCTATTTTTAATAAAAGGGAAATATATATAAAGCTTTATAAAATATTTAAAAATAAAGTGGACATTTTAAAGAATATGAAAAATGCATATGGTGAAGCATTCTAAGATCTTACTAATTGAAAAAGAATAAAAATATGCAAATAACTAAACAAATGATATCAAATGAAACTGGGTTCTACCCACTTACCTAAAGGTTTTATAATTTTAATCTATTATTAAGTTTACTTCAATGTTTTTCTTATTTTTTGTTCTATGTATTAACAGTTATATTAATAACTGTTTTATTTTTTCCCAATGGTATTACCACTTTTTTCTATTTTGAATTCTTTTCTTTTCAAATTCTTATTTTAGCAACTGCTTTTGTCATAAAGTCCAACCCATTTCATCATTCTTATTAGTGCTTTCAATGGTTTGGTCTATTTCTGAGGGAATGGGGGAAACATTATGTAGCAGATAATTCTGCATTTCTTTTTTTTATTGAATTTTATTGAGCTCTACATTTTCTCTGCTCCCCTCCCTGCCTCTCCCCTCCCCTTCTACCCTCTCCTAAGGTATGCTCTCCCCATGCTCCCAATCTACTTCCCATGTTGACATTTTTGTCTAGGTTCTCTGGGATTGTAATTTGTGGGCTGGTTTTCTTTGCTTTAAGTTTAAAAACTACTTGAGTGAGTAAATGTGATAATTGTCTTTCTGGGTCTGTGTTACCTCACTCAAAATGATGTTTTCTAGCTCCATCCACTTTCCTGCAAAATTCATTATTTTTTTCTGCTGTGTAGTACTCCATTGTGTAAATGGACCACATTTTCCTTGTCCATTCTTCGACCAAGAGGCATTTAGGTTGTTTCCAGGTTCTGGCTATGGCAAACAATGCTGCTATGAACATAGTTGAGCACATGTCCTTGTTGCATGGTTGAGCATCCTTTGGATATACACCCAAAACGCAAAAGTGGTCTTACTTTTTTTAATGTATAAAAAAAACTGATCAATAATACAGGTATCACATTTTTGTTTAAGAAGTTGATCTGTACCCAACTCATTAACTAACAGATGAACAATCAGCTAAAAAGGTATTGATTGGAAAACCTGTCCCGGAAAACACCTAACCTTGATACCGAATGCAGTCCATAGTAAAGTAGGAAGTTCTAGTTCTCACAGTTCTCAAGGCCATGGCTGACCCTCCTACAATGCCCTCTCTTGATGCTTGATTTAATAATGCTGGCCAGGATCTCACTTCTGAGCCTACTAAACATTTCCAATTCCTTATTTTAGGTTGAACTCTAATAAGCAAATCACAAATATTTTTGTGCGTGCAGACATTTTATGTGGGAAGTGGTTTGCTTTAAAAGCAATATCCAGAGTGGATATTCTGTTTTTCAATATTCATATATTATTTTGAAGTTTTTGGTCAAGAACATTGGGTTCTAGTTTCTGGAAATTTCCTAGCGACTTTTACGTACATAAATAAATGTTAAGGTTTATAGATATATTTTAATGAGATATGATACCTTTATTTGTGTGTGAACTCTTAAATGACACCAGTAAATTGGCTTCAGGTTTGTTCTACAAAACAGGCTATATATGTCCTAGATGCTTCCCATGAACATGAGGTACTTCTCTGGATTGTCACATGTACTGTATACATGTTCGGATAATTATTCCCTTATGCAGATATGATGTTTCAACATTTGGACATGTGTGTGTGTGTGTGTGTGTGTGTGTGTGTGAGAGAGAGAGAGAGAGAGAGAGAGAGAGAGAGAGAGAGAGAGAGAGAGATTGTATGTAGTGTTCAAATTTCCCAATTAAATGCAGGTTGCTCTTTATGTAGTCTGGTTCTTTTCTTTGCCAACTATATAACAGGTTTTTTCTAACCTCTAGATACTTCATATAGAACACTAGAGAAAAGAAATAGCAAATGGCATTGTCTGATTAGAATTGGGACCTTATGTTCTATCAATAAGGTGACTTATTTCCCATGTGGCCTTCTGTGATGGCCATGACCCTTTGCCAGCATAAGAGGAAGGTGACAGAAAGCTAAGAACTTGGAAACTCTGTGGAGTCACCAGCAGACAAGAAGTAAGATATTCACCAAAACATAGGTCACTCGGCAGGCAGTTGTAGGCAGTCCCTCCAGCACAAGCTGACACACAGGTCTACAGACGAACACATAGAAGCATGATGACAAAGCCTCTAGTTCAGGCTGAAGCTCCTCATCTCAAGGCTGTAAGTATGCAGAACCACACAAGAATCGAGCTCCACCAAAAAGAGTGTTGTAACTATTACGTCACTACTTCCTTGGGGGCTCCCTGGACATCTGGTATCAGTTATGTTGTGCTGACTCATACGCCCCCATGTCTGGTGTCAGCCATGTTTTAGCTGACTCATACTGGATGTCTGCATCAGTATATGTTGAATATATATATATATATATTGTATATATATAAAATCTGGCTCTTATAGCCTTCTGTTCTCAACACCTTCATGATGTGGGGGCTGGTTCCATGTTTAAATATTTAGAAGAAGTGTGGTCATCATTGCCACAGAAGCTAAAATATGCTTCCAGAGCTTGGTTCCTGATTATGCTTGAATTGTTGCTTATTGTGAAACAAACTTAAGCTTAATTACATATGAATTATCATTCAATTAATAACTATCTATAAAAATATAAATACATTAAAATCATTTTATATTATATGATTCATAGTTGCACATAAAGTATCCTATTTGTTCCTTATCCTTAACATGAAGTATATATATATATACATATATACATATGTGTGTATATATACACATATATATTAACCTTATTTTACAAATAAGAAGCTGGGAAGACATCAGAGGACTAACGTGAGCTATCACACACAGACTGAGCCTCATGTCCAATGTCTTGGATACTTAGGATCTTTATTAAGGTCTATAGAGTAAATACACAAGAATTAAGCAACATGACAACGAATAAATTCATTAGCAAATGTTTGCTGAGTGCCTACTGTGTACAGTGCAGTGCAGGGAACTCATTTTCTTGGTGCTTAGCAGCATTTTCTAAAGCCTTGGATGTTTTATAGTTGCATTTTCATCATTATAAAGGCATGACCCTCTTCTGGGCTTCCAGCCAAGCCCTGAACAGCATGAGATAATGCACAGAGCTTCTTGTTGTCATCTGATAATTTATAAAAATGAAGTTGTCCATGAGAACGATTTCTATAAATATGGTTTTTTTGTAAAACATTTTACTTTGGGAATTAAACCATTTGTGTTGTTGTATTTTAAGATTGTTGATGATTCTGGATCACGAAAGCATCCTGGGACCTGATATCCCGAGTGCTTGCAGTTTTCCTCAAGACATCCTGGGACCTGACATTCCTAGTGCCTGTGGTTTTCCCCAGGAGCTCTTGTCACTTTGCAGGAACAGTATTATCTTTTTGAGGCCACCTGGGGATAAGTTATTAATTTGTTAGTTTACCAGTTTCTAATTATCCTGAATGACTTAATACGGCTTCCAAGGTGCTATGGGATGCAGCACTGTAAATCTGATACTTGTTGGTAATTCTCGTCTTTTATGAGAAACTCTGGGAGAGTGTCTAGATGGGAACCCCAACTGAGATTCTTCTCTCTTTTCCTCATTATACTCCATTCACAGCCCTTCCTTTCTTTTGTGTTCGAAAAAGAAGAAATAGCACACATGAATTACTGGCTGCAAACGGAACAATAGCAGCATCAAAGATGTGGTAATTAGGAGGTCTCTAATGGCACATATGTGTCACAAACTGCCAATTAATCTTGATGATGAGAAACAATCAATTCAGTCACCACTGCTTCCTCCTTTCAGCAGATCCAGGCAAACAACCGTGGTCTCTGCACTCTGCTTGTACTTTCTTAGTTTCCCCAGTGCACATCTTTTCCCTGCTCCGGAGGGTGTGTTTTCTGTAGATGGTGAACAATGTTGTTTCTAGTTTTGAGTGTGAACCATACACTTGCTATTTTTTCATGATATACAACATATGTATGAAACATTTGCTTGGTCCATGTGGAATGCAGTCTCTTTCCTAAGACCTGTAAGCTGATGGCTCTTATGTGAGCTTGAGCATCCCTAGAAATCATTAATGTCTTTATTTCTCTTGCATCAACTTTACTTCCGTTATTGTTTTATCAACCAATAATTTAAAATATGATCTTACAAGAACAAAACTACAGTAGCCAGGTGAGTTCCCATGATTTACATGTTTTGTAGTGTGAAGGTGCTCAAACTCTTAGCTTCTCACTTGACACTTTCTTTGTCCAGCTGCCACACAGGTTTTATAGAGACCTCTCTGGGAAGAAACAAGTTTTCCACTTTCTCATTCTCTGTTTGTCCTTCTACCCACCTTCCAGCCCACTTGAACTCTGCATGCCGACAGATTTCCTAGGGCTAGTGTCACGCATGCCAGTCTATCTTTGTTATAATCTGTCAGCACCATCTGATCTTTATTGGAGATCTTCTCTTCTTTCTTCCACTAATTCCATTTAGTATTAGACTTTCCCCAGGTATTTAGAGTCAGAGATCCTCAAGACTAACTTCTAAATATTGTTTAAAGTCAGGGTTCCCATTCTCAACAGCACTCACAGAGGTCCAAGAGCCCTCTTGATGGCTCCCCTTCATGAGATTAGAGCTTCAGAAATATGTTACTCATACAATAACTCAATTGCATGAAAACTTCCTTTTCTGGTTTGTGTCTCGGTAAATGATGGCCCTTTTCAACCACTGCTTTTAGAAAATAGCGAAGCAACTTCATCACTGAACTCTTGTCATCCTTCTATCCTGGTGGCCGTTTTTATTTATGAATCCTCCTGGGAGTTTCTTATTCCTACTTACTATAGATGCTCATAGGTGGGCCCATTAAGGTAATGGTTGCCATTGAAGGTCTAGAAAACAGCATATTTAATATTTTAGCAAAGCAAATTTGAACAAATCATTAAGCTTTCATTTGAGTTGGGTGTTTTTTGTCATTGTACTGCTCAGTTGTGTTGATTTCAAAGATTCCATTGAAGATATTTTTCTGTTTTTGCTTGAATGCAGCATTTCTCTCTAACTTGGATTTCAACATCATGCCGTTCTTCCCTTACTCTGGTGTGCCTTTACTTGTACAAACCACGAGGATCTCACATCAATATCAGTTCCAGATCATCTACATTATGTGTATGATAGGAATTTCACTTGATAATATGGTATCTTACCATAGTGCTAACAGGCACATAAAACACTTCATGACAAGTTCAGCTTGATCAAAATATTGATGAGTAGGCCTGGTTATTTCAGAATTTTACAAAATTTTGTTCATTTAATTAATTAAAACCTTAGCCTAGGAAAATGGTTCCTTCTTGACCAGGTTGGCAAAGAATCCGTTTCACTAAATCATAAAGAATCCTGAAGTTTCCTGTTTTGTTTTTCAAATACTAAGTCATTGCTTGAGTGTTCAGAAAAAATTCTTTAAGGAAGTGTGCTCAATAGTTTTAAGTCAATTTGAAAGAAGATAAAGCTATCTGAGAGGAGAAACCCTCATTTAAGAAAGCGCCTCCATAAGATTAGACTGTTGGCAGCTTGTAGGGCATTTTATTCATTAGTGATTGGTTGAGGAGGACCCATCCCATTGTGGGTGGGGCCATCCCTGGCCTTGTGACTCTAGGTTTTATTAGAAAGCAGGTTGAGCAAGTCATGAGGAGCAAGCCAGTAAGCAGCATCCCTCCCTGGCCTCTGCTCTATTTACCAGGTTCCTGCCCTGTTGGGTTTCTGTTCTGACTCTTTTCAATTCTGGACTAAAATGAAGAAGTGTGAGCCAAATCAACCCTTCCTCCCCAAAAAGTTGCTTTTGGTGATGGTATTACACCACAACCATAGAAATCCTAATTAGGGAAAGAAGACTGTAGTTTCTCCAACAAGGGTCTGGTGAAAAGGACCCTACATCCAAGCTTAAAACTTGGGTTTTCCAAATGCTCTGTGCTCTCAGCGCATCATTCCTTTCATCTTGTTCCTTCTAGAAAACCCTTCTCGCCTGAGGCTAAAGCCAAGCTGTTGAAGTCACACTGAGCCCTACAGCATGTGTAATTTCATATTGTTTAATAGATAACAAATTCTTTTTTATTAAGTTTTTCACTTCTACTATAGGGATTAAATACACTTATCCTGATGAGAAGAAAAAATGGTTTATGCTCACTGTGTCATGGGTCACCAGAAACTAAGTTTGTGAATGAAAGATGTCTGCAGAGGCCTCGCCACATTGCCATACTAAGAGTAGAGGAACTGTGTGAACACCCTTGGATGGTTGTCTAGGGACAGCTGAATTCACCCAGATGAAATAAAAATGCAAGGGCCCAGGTAGCCTTCTCTTAGCAAGGCCTTCGTTTTTATTTATACAAAAATTTTCACTTCTTATGGTCAGTAATTTAATTTATTATTTATTTAATTTCTTGCTTATTTAATATATATAATACATTATAAAATACAATGATATACTTATTTTAAAATTTTAAGTAATCTAGTGTTTTTCATAATTATTGAGAACAATATTATATTTAATATATTTATATAATACATAGGTATCGAATCAAGGTAATTAGCTTTATATCTGATAATCCCTTTATATTCAGAGATTTTCAATTAACTTCTAGTTTTTCACAAAATATACAATAGGCTATTAACAACTAAAATCTCAGCTCTGTGCTGTAGATCTAAATTTAAACTGAGTCCTCGTGCCTTTATTTCATACCTGCCCCCACTTGGTACTGTTTCTCCTCTTCTTCCATCTTTCTAGTCTTTCCTAATGACTTCTGATCTTCTCTGCTTTGAGACCGTGTTCCCCACTCCCACACTTCAGAGAGAGCACAAGATTTGTCTTCCTGTATCTGTTGTATTTTAAGGAAAGGAAGTTCATCTTTCTAACACCGTTCTTTCCGTCTGAAGCTTCAGAATATTAATCTTTTTATACAATAATATAACATTCCTTTTTGAATACAGACCACATTTTCTTTAATGCCTTCATTCATCAATGACTAACTATGTCAATTCTTTATTTTGACTACAGTGGGTAGTGATTCAGAAAACATGAAAAAGCAGGCCTATCTTTTATGAAATTATTTTCTTTCCTTTGGAATTGCAGAGATATGAAAACAATATGATTTTTTTGAAGGACCTTTATATTGTTCATTTTAGTGATTCAATTGTTTACATTTTCACTTACATTGTTCAAAAATTCCCATTTTTATATCCTTGCTAGCTTGTTTTATTTAGGAATTCTCAGATAGCATCTGCTCTGACAGGGGCTGTGAGGTGCTTCATTTTGGTTCCAGCTGAGCCCTCTCTGGTCACTACTCATTTGGAGCATTTGTCTTGTGCTTTCCTTTATCTTACTGAAATTCTTCCAAAGTGAATGTCTTCTTGCTTTCCTAAGAACGTATTGCTTAGGTATTCCTTTCTACATTCTACAGCGAATTCATCCTGACCCTAAGAACTGCATCCTCTTATTGATGGTCTGCCTTTCCTGGGTGTGCTAAATCACATAGAAGAAAGCAGATGGCATTGTGGTCGTATGTTCAGACTGGAGTTCTGGCTCTTTTGTTCACCACATCATTGTGGGACTGTGGGTAATTTATTCAGCCATAGCTCAGTTTACTCAGCTATAACAGAGGGCATCAATGCTCCTTCATGCTGCCCCATTGATTAAACGAAATAGTAGGTATCCATAGAGAGGTACATATCAGGTAACTAATAAACAACAGAGATAGAATTAGTGTGTTGTAAAATTCTGTCTTCAGGACAACTGCAAGGCTAGTGTGTTTGCCAATACGAAAGAACTGCTTTAGAGCTCTTTTGTCTGTTTTTAGTGGCTCACACATCACCACTGGAAGAGCATTTGTTAGTCGCAGTTCTATTTTGCCTTGGCCTTTTTCTCCCTCTTTTTGTATTTTCGGTCACAGCATTTAGTTTTACCATCAGTACTTCTTTTGCTACATGTGTATACATCTCTCTTGTACAATAAGTGAATCATCTTATGTCACAATCATGTCATAACTTGCATATCATGTTTATAACAGATTCCATTGTGCCTTAGGTGAATTTATTAGGTTTAGTAACTGTTCTTCCTGTTTCCTTCTTGGTGTCATTTTTAATGTCAGAAGCTACCATAAGAAGGTAATGTAATCCAGGGGTACTTTCCTATATAATTTTTGAATCTCATCTAAGCTCTCCGGGAAAACCTAACTGTGTAACTAGGAAAGCCAGATATAGTGGCCTTGGATGGAGAGACATAAAATTTCTCCATGTGACTTTCTGTAGCTCTGTTTTCTCTTTGGAGTTCTCTGCTCTAGTTTTGCCTCTGCTCCTTTACCAACTGATAACTAAAGATCATTTGTCTGTCTCATTGGAGCTCCAGATCTTATATTCTTACCCTCTTCGTTAAGGGAGAAGTCCACAGTGCTCGCACTTGTCTCTGTGGCACACAGCTCTCCAGGAACTCTCAGCTGGACTCTGGAGACTGGCGGTGATGGGAGGGACAGCACTCAATGATGCTCAGCCATGACTCTGACCAAAGACTGTGTATCCATTCTGCCACTCTGGCAACTGCTACTGTCCACCCAGCCCACAGCCAAAAGGGCCTTCTTTGAGTGTTAACACACACACACACACACACACACACACACACACACACACACACAAATGTTCTCTGAAAATTGATGACCTTCAAGCTTTCTGACTCATCACAAGCTCATCAGAAAAAAAAACCGGCACTTCTAGAATGTGTTCACTTTTTTCCTTTGTAGGGTTGATTATAAAGAATATAGACAGGGAATTCATAAAAATTTTCTGGTAAAATGTGCTCTCCTACTACTAAACAAACTACTTTGCAGACATGGAACATAACCTCATAACCTCTAACTGATAAAACTGTGCCATTGTAAATATAATAAAAATATATAAGCATATATGTATTTGAATAAAACAAACTGCAGAATACAGCATTTAGACACTTGGAAGAGAAATTTTAAGATCCATTTTCATTCTATTTGATGCTGTTCCTCACAATTTGTATTGATTTACAGGTTTGCTTCTTTTCTCCTTCATTCAAATCTAACTTATGAATGTAACTTATCTAACTTATGAATGTTATTTACATAGTTACAGATTTTCATATTTTTCCCAACTAAAAATCTAGATATGTAAGTAAAAATCACAACTAGAAAACAACAGTGCCAAAACTCTCAGAAAAACCTGAAAACAAAAGAATTTACACCACATACAATAAAATGAGTTTTCTTTTGTATATATTTTGAATTTTAAAATATTGTTGCAGCACATACTTTTTTTTAAAACTATGAATCCATTAGACATATTTCCCATTAAGTTAATCTTAGGAGAATGGATTTGCTTGTGCACGACCAGAGGCATCTAATTTCAGTGTTCAAAAGCCTCGTGATGCGAAAAGAGATAAATACCCGGCATTCGCAGTTTTCTATCTTAGGGATACATCTGTTAGCAGTTTTCATATGGAACAACCTAACAAGGTAAATTCTTCACTTTCATGATCAAAATGTATATAGACCTAAATACTTTTGATGTCAGCTGTTCTAAGAGTAGCTTTGATTCATTGTCACTGTATTCTGAGGACTTAGCTGCAAACCTCCTGTAAATGAGGTTATGGATGTTTTTACTTGGGGAGTTTTACCGAAAAGATTTCTTTCTTTCTTAATCTTTTTGCAGCGTCACCCAACAGACACGTATTCTATGACAGGTATAGAGTTTTAAAAGTCTATGGAGGAGCAGAAATGAAGGAAGTCAGGACCTCTAGTAGCATTTTACCTAAAATGGTTGAACTCTGGCTGTTAAACCACATAGAACAGAGAGGCTGAGATATAGCACTTGTGTAGAAGCAGCACTAAACATGTGACAGACCTCTTATGGGTTTTCTTGAGTGATATTGTCACAGCAGTGGTAGGATTGACATCTCAAGACCTTGTATTCCACTAACAAGCCATGAATACTATAGACTTCTATTGTAGATGGACTTTTTGCATTCAAGTCTGATGCATAGAAAAGCAAATGTAAACACAGTGATAGATGAGAGGTACATGAAACACACAGATCACATTTGTTTTCTGTGGGGATCACTACACAGTCAGTTCTTCCTGGGAAGGAGTTGCTATAAGCAGAAGAACTCTTCTGTAAATCTCTGACATTCATGATTTAGACTAGCTAATTACTGAAAACAAACAAACAAACAAACAAAAAACTCAGCTTTCAGTCCTGAATGTGTGTGACCCTGAGACAGGTTTGCTCGTTAATAGAAACATTAAGTTTCAAGTTTCTTTACACTGACGAGAAATGTAGGGCTGTAACTGGCTGATAACTGCCTATTCTTGACACTGTATCTGCCATTTTGGATGGGACTGATGAACTGAATGTGAAATTTTTTGTTCCTTTGGGGAGACAAATGCAGTAGACACTGAATAATGTAATGATTATTTGTTTAGGCAGAATACTTTTGGTGATTGTTTTACGTATAGACTTGATCAAGGAAAAGTCTAGAAATCGAACAGAGAGGAGGTCTGGACTTACTCACATTTCTCTGTCTAAGCAGTACTTGTCCTCTAACTTGGCTACCAAGGCTGGCATCTTTCTGGTAGCACAGAACCTGCAGAAGTTATCCTGTTTTAGACTTCAGATGATCATCTGAGTAACATTAGTGTTTTAGTACTAGGAAATTATGTGCAATGTGCTAACACCTGTGGTTCAATCCAGAAAAGAAAGCTACAGAGTAGTATAGGAACCCAGTTACATTCAGCGTTCTTCTCTTCAGTACCAAGGAAGTTTAGCGCCCTCTTGGAGCACAAATCTTAGGAACTTGTGGCTCCTCATGGCAAGACTTTTGCATTTCTTTCATTAATGGCAACTAGAATGATATTGATCATAGTGTATATTTGGTAAATACGACTCAGACTAAACCACAGATACTGATGTTTATATAGGATAAGAGGTGACTGAATCTACTAGTTTCAATGGATTTTATCTGAATTGCAGAATGAAAAAAAAATGAAAAACTGATAATTCTCACTTGTGGTCTTTGGATTTTTATTGCACAATCCAAACCTTTCACAGCATAGAGTTCAATTCATGAATACACTTAACTCCAAGTTCCCTGCCAATAAAATATGTTCAAGGGAATATAGCTGAATATATATTTTGTTATAAATTGTGATTATATACAGATTGTTAAGGAATTTACAATTATGTAAACAAAGCTTAAATGAATTAAAAATAGGATATTAGCAAGGAAAAGAAATTTTCTCTGATTATTCTTGCATAAACCTATTTTATCGATTTGTGTCCTAGTGAATTATGCATTTTGATGGAAAACCAGCAACTTTGTTATAGCTTGTCTTTTATACTAATAGTTTCTGAGAGATTTCATACAAAAATATAATTTCTGTGTAAATATTTAATGGTGAATACCAACAAAAATGGGTGGAGAGCCACTGCTTACAGCCAGATACATTAATTAAAGAGAAAGAATGATGTCATGCACGTGAGCATGTCTTCTCTTGCTAATATACTTTAATTCAATTAAATACAACCCTTTTATTTCAAGATATGTTGTTTTCAATTTACATCTATTGATTCTTTCATAAACCTCAGTGTATGCTAAGCAGGATTTATGATGTGTGCTGGTTATACTGTCTCATAAACTATTCTTAATATCACAGGCTACAATTATTTTCCCTTAGCAATTCTGTGACAGTGTATTGTGTAGCTCACATAATCAGAAGCATATTCATATACTATTTTGTGTTAGGAGCTATCACTTCTGAACTGGATTCTAATATTTGATCCTTTCAGACTTTCCATTTCCCCGTCTTATTGAGCTCTGCTATTACACTCAACTGTAACTTGCGTCTCACAAGCAGTAGATGATTCTCACACAGGAAAAAATTCCCAGAGAGGAGGTTCTGGGAGTTAAACTGTCAGCAGATTTGGTGTTTAATGAGGACTCACCTTCTGTTCCTTCTAGCTCTGGTCTCCACATAGCTTCACACAGGTTAGGAGTAAATACTTCTTGAGTTTCCTTTAAAAGGGCATTATCCCACTCATGAGGACTCTGGTCTTCAAGCCTAATCCTAATACATAACCCCCCAAAAGGATCACACTCAAGGTGATATTCAAGTTATGAGTTTATGTAGGGAACTCAACAATTCAGAATATAGGCATATAAATTTGGGATATGTAATTTTGGGACACACACAAGATAATATATATTATCATTTCTCTCAGTCTTCAAACCATATCCATTTGCACAATTACAATTTCATTTTCTCATGAAAATATAAAAATATCTTTTGATAGGTAGACAGTGGGAGAAACTGAGACTCCCATTCTTTGGTTTTTTTTTTAGATTTACCTCCCTTATTCACTAGGATGATTGATGCCACACACCTGTCATTTAGCTTAATATTCTATTCTTGGCAACGGTTAGTCTCCATTAGCTTCAGTGGGTAATGTCAGCACTGTCCGTATGATTAAATGACACTTAACAGCATGGATTTCCCCAACTGTGTGATGTCTTCCTGGTATGTCATCTCTACCCCATTTTTATAGCCAGACATGCTGGAATTTGTCTATGCAATGAAGGGTTCAGATAGATAAATATGAGAAGGGGCGGTTTTCATTTGCCACTGGCATTGTTTAACATTCATAAAAAATTGTTTTATTGCCCAGATGTTGGAAATTTATTAATTATCATATTGGCTCTTGGGCCTGGATCTTGCAAGAGCGATAGTAGATGCCAGAAGCTAAATAACCTTTGTTATCCTGCTGAATAAAGGATTGTTTGTGCTCTCCAGTTGATGAATTATCTCCATGCCCTGTCATTATAAAAAGCAACTCATCTTGTTCCCTGGGCTGGCAGGGGATGAGGAGCCCTAGAGAGCACACAGAGTCTTCCTCTCACAAATCACGTGTAGGATGTGTGCTGTGGCTCCTGTCTGGAAACTAATGTGGAAAGAACCCAGGATTGGGCAGAATATTTTCCTTGTTACCTCCTGCCATGTGATGGATTGCCACACATTTGCAGCATTGAACTTTGCCTTTACCCATAGTAAATTATTTTCCATCCAGCAACCAATCCCAGAATGGAAAAATGAACTTGTTTACATCCTTTCTAAAGAGAAGGGAAGCTTAACATTCTAATGCAGGTAAGACAGTGTCAGCATTTTCATGACTATTGTGTTAGTTTACAATAAATGCATGGATATATTTGCCTTCGAAGCTTAGCATTGCACATTGAAGAGAAAAGTCTTGGGTTAGCTCTTAAACCCTTGTTCCTAATAAGGGATGCATCAAAGGGCTACGGGTGTGGCACTGGAGTGCCATGTTTACCTAGCCCATACAACATCCTGAGAAACAGCAGCAGCACAGAAAACAAACAAAGTTAAAGTCTGAAATAAAGTCAAGAAAAAGAAATGTTGGCACAATGAGATGAGTAAAATCATTTACCCGATAAACCTTGCAATTTGAATTCGATCCCTGGATCCCAAGGCCAGACGGAAGACCTGATGTCTGAAACTGTTCTCTGACCTCCACACGTGCTGTGGCACAAAAGTGTGTGCATGCATGCACACACACACACACACACACACACACACACACACACACACACACACATTAAAAAATCAAATATTTATTGTTGATTTTTTTATTAAATTTTATAAATCTTAGAAAGCAGCTCTAGTTTCAGAGTCAAATAGGGGAAGTAAAGAAACTGTCTTTCTCTGTATTCCCAATGGCACAATCTCCCTACTTCTCAACAGGCATCTTGAACTACAGCAGGGCATTTGTTCCAACTCACGATCCTACAGTAACACACCACCACTGTGAAAATCCATTTGTATTCTCGTGGTAGTCTGCATTTTATGGACCTGAACAGCTTTGTCCTGGGGTATCCCCTTCCTTACACTATCAGACAGAATAACATCAGCATCACAGATATCTTTAGTGACTCAACCTATTGAACTTCTCCCAACCACAAGTTGGCAAGCACTGATTTCTCTGCTGTTTCCCTAGTTTTGCCTGCCTCGCATGCTGTAATCTTGTTAACAGAGCATGAGGAACTTTTTCATTATTGGCATCGTTCAGTTTGAAATGTGTTGTTTAAGTTTCCTCTTTGTCATTTTGTACCTTGATATTTCATTTCTTCCTAGTGCTGAATAAATTCTCCATGGTTTAGATGTATCTGAGTGTGTCTGTTCAAATAGTTATAGGTATCTTACTTGCTCCCAAATTTTGACAATTATGAATCCAGTTGCCATAACTATCAACGTGCAGATTTTGATGCAAATATAAACTTTTTTTACTTTGGTTGACATTATAGTAAGAACATGTTTTGGTTTTTGATAAAATGCAATTATCCCCCCAGGAATACCTTTTGCATTTCTATCAGCGATGATATGATTTCTATTGATCCACATTCGCTTCGTCATTTTGTATCATTGGTTTTGGGTCTAGGCTGTTCTCAGTGTGTGCAGTAGCAACTTTTCTAGATGACAGGCGTTGCTGCTGGACATCTTTCCTCATGAGTGTCATCTCTCTGCACATCTTTCATGGTAGACTATCGTACTATGTTTGCCTCATTAATTTTGTTTTATTTCTGATATTAGAATATAATAAAACATTTCTTTCTTTCCTTTCTTCCATCCATGTCTTTCTCTAAGCCCCTTCTTATGATATTTCAAATTCATGTCCTTTGTCATTGACTGTTGTTATATTAGTGTACTTAATGCATAAACAAAGATATTCCTAAATACAATCTACTCAGTCCATGCAATGTTCTGTGAATATACCTATTCATGGATGACCATTTAGAATTTGGTAACCAATTGGTTTTCTCTTCCCTGGAGAAGAGAACATCTCCCACTCTTGCTATTTTTTAGTTTGTAGCCTAATTTATAATTGCCTTGACCCTTTTATAGTTAAATTTGAAGAGCTATATGTTTATCACAGCACTTTACAAGCTGCATTTTTCCAGAAGGCATTCTGTGTGCTGTGTCTTGTAGTCTTTTCTCTTGCGAGTGGCTTTCTCAGTAGTTTAGCTTTAATAACAGTGATATTATCAATCATCCTAGCATGGATCAGATCTTTGATGATAGAAATATCTGAATATTTTCTTGTTTTAAATTTATGAGTTTTATTGTTTTCAATTTTGCACTCAAGTCTATGGTTCATCATGTGTTCAGATTGTGAAGAATGTATGTTCTTCGTGAAGAATCACTTTTTTGTGTGTGTGCTTTGAATGCAGATGTACAAAGTTTCCAGAACCACTGGTTGCAAGGAATGTTTATACCTTAGTTTTGTCTTTACTACTATGTCAAGGATCAGTGCAACACATCTATGTCGACCTATTTCTGGGCCCTCTGCTTTGTCATATTGATCCACATTTGTCTAAATTATGCCACATCACAATCTTCTCCTGGTAGCTTCATAGTAAACATTGAAGTCCAGTAATATCAATACTCATACTTTGTTATTCTATTTAATATTGGGTTGTCAATTAAGGGCATTTTATTTCTCCACTGAAATTTCAGTGGGTATCCTCAATCTATTGGTCAATCGCTAAACTAAATGTATCAAAAAACAAAGCCAAAAGATACGAATCTTTGAAAGGAAGTGGTAGGAAAGAGTGCTTTGATACGGTGGGAGGGGATAAGACAGGACTGAAGAAGGGGATGATCAAAATATACTACAGGTACGTATGTGATTGACAGAATTAATTACTTAATGAATAGGAAGAAACAAAAAGTCAGTTGAATATAAGATTAACTCATATCATATTTCTCTGTTGTACGCACATAGTATCAATTACAGCATACAGGGATTTGTGAGTGCCATTGTTTCTTTCAGATTTTCTACATTTAAGAAAATATTTATACAATGAGATACATCTTTCATACACAGTTGTAAATTTTTTACATTGATTTATTAGCAAGTATTTACAGAACAATATTCAAAAGATGTGAAAGAAAATCTCTTAAGTTGGCCTAATGTGAACAGAAAACTTCAAATTTCTTATCATGTACTAGATTGTTAATTGGAGCTTTTTCACATATGCCTTTACCAAATAGAATAAGATCACTTGTGTTATGAATTTACTATTTTGTATTTTTGTATCTTGTACCTTTTTAGTTGTTGAAATTATATTTGAATTATTTCTTCCTTTTCCCTTTATGCCTTCCAACCCCTCCTGTGTAATCCAATCCTCATGCTCTTTTTTAAATTAATGGCCGCTTTTACTTTAATTGTGATCTCTCTCTCTCTCTCTCTCTCTCTCTCTCTCTCTCTCTCTCTCTCACACACACACACACACACACACACACACAAACACACACACACACCTAAATAACTATAAACTGTTCACTCAGTATAGTGACCATTTGGTATTGTATATTCAGTTTGAGGGCTCCTTCCTTTTTCTTTAGTTCTTGGTTTTTAGCTGTCTGTAACTATTTTAGATAGAGTTAAGGACCCCACGAGATTTACTTCTTCCATGTTAGAATGTTTATTAGTGTCATCTTTGTTTGGGTCTTGTTTAGGCACCTACATTGATGAGGTTAATGGTGTAGCTTCTCTAGTATTTCTAGAACACACAATCCAACAGAAAACTTCTCGTTTCCCAGACTTTAACAATCTCTCAACCTCCTCTTCAGCAATGTTTCCTGAGTTTTATGTAAAGAAATTGTCTTGTAGATGTATTAGTTGAACTGGCTGTCACATGATCTCTTTTCTATGCATTTTTACCAATTGGGGTTGTCTTTAATGGTCCCTGTCTGTTGCAAAGAAAGGGTTCTTTGACGAGGGGGAGAACCACACTTATCTGTAGATGTCAGCATAAATATTTATAATGTAGTACTGGCTTATGCTAGTTTAGTGAAGTGCCAGTTTGATAAGCAGACGATTGCCTATGACTTTTTATGGCATCCTTACTGTTATTTTCCTTTCCTTTTCTCCATTCCCTGGATTTATTTCTCCCCATTTGAAACTAAAGCCCCTGCATTTTCCCACTTCCCTCTTCCACTGACTTGCACTCTGCCATTCCCTTCTTTACGGTGCCCCATCCCATCCTATTCATTCCTTTATTCTCCCTCCTCTTTTCTCTGTTCAGATCATAAACATATTTTAATAAATCATTAGCATTTCCAACTCTAATTTTTTGGTTTCTTATATAACCCTGATATTTATTCTCTGTCATATGTAAATCTGGGAAAGATTCTCCCCCATTCGATGCCTTCCTCTCATGAATGGACTGCTTCCTTAGCTGTGCGACCTTTTTTGCTTTGTAAAGTCTCGCGTGGCAGTTGTCGGCCTCAATTCCTGGGCAAATGTTCTTCTATTCAGACCGTCCATGGTTGCACCTGAATCCTTCATGGTTCTCCGCCATTGTCCTCTCACAGTGTCGACTCTCACATTGGGCCTTTCAGACAATTGCAGAGTTTTGGGTTTTTTTGTTGTTGCTGTTTTATTTTGTTGTTGTTGTTTTGTACATGGTGAAAGACACAGGTCTAAATATGAACATTCTTCTAAATATGAACGTTGAGTTTTTCAGGAACTATTTATTGAAGAAGCGTACATTTTCCAGTGCAGAAAATCAGATGACTGTAGTTATGCACACACGTGTTTGGCTCTTCAATTCTGCTCCACTGGTCTACATGCTTATTTTTGTGTCAGTACCATATTGTTTTTGTTACTATGACTCTGTGATATATCTTGAAGTGGAATGGAAGGGAGGGAGATTCGAAGATACGTACAATGCATATCTTGTTTATTGCCATATGTTCTGAGTTCGCAAACAAGCACTAAAGTACCATCAACAGGTACAGCCCATAAAATTTACCCAAACCATGAGTAAAAATAAAACTTTTTTTCTGTAAAACCTGTCCAGCCATCGGTATTATGTAATTGGTGACAGAAATGAACTAATACACTTCCTTTCTCAAGTTCTCATTCACACCGAGAAAAGCCTTCTCACTGTGCCCTTACGTCTCAGACCCAGCTTAGACACAGAAGTCAAGAATCGTCTTTAAATATGGTGCACCTCAGTGTATCTACCTCTCCTGTGAAATTGTTAGTGGATGCCCTGCTGCCTAGAACACAAAATTCCAACTGCAGTTTCACAACACCCCCCACTCAGTATCTGCCTACCTGCTCAACTTTAATGCATTTATGTAGTGATTCAGCGATGCTCCCTGTAATATATGCTGCTGTTCCTTGCTTTGACATTGTAGCCTTTAGGAAGCAGATTACTGGCAGGAAATCTGTATTTTTAAATTTAAAAAAACCCTCATTTTAAAACCTAGTTGTATAATCTTTCACCATGAGGCGGCATACAACTTCATTAAGCTCATGGGATTTTGGTAAATGCCTAAGATGCTCAGGCTAGGGAGCCACATAGTATCGGTCCACTTGCTTGTGCTCGCTTCTTTCAGATATCTTCCAGAAGTCATTCAGCCACTTGGCAAGCAGTAAATTCATTGATGTAATTATCCCAAGCAGTGACTTTCTTATGTACTAGTAATATGCTCTCGTTATTTCCTCTAATTACTTTATAGCGTCTAGTATGCTAATGTAAGAGGGGTCTATATGTGTTGGTTTCTTGATTGTTTGAGTGACTTAACTCATCCACTCATCCACTATGAGATTATTGTGGTTCTTAGGTAATGCAGTGAGAAGAAAATGCAAAATGTAAAAAGAGTTACAGCTCCTTTACCGAGGAAAAGAACACACAAATACAGAACACTCCTTGGTGTTTATTTCTGACTGTTGGCATCTTTGCCCGTATTTTCTGAAGACTATGAGATTTCTCTCATTGCCTGGACTCTGATTGCTGTTATTCTCAAGTGAGAAGAACTTCCTAACCACATGTTTCAATTCTACTCACATTGCCATTTGATGAAGTTGCTTGGTGCTAATAAAATGGATTCATTTACAGTGTTTATCTTATATATCCTTCAAATTCATTTGAGATGCACAAACTCCTTCTTCAGTGTTCTAACCCTTCTTACCCCAGAATTTTTCTTTCGATATTTTTTTTTGTTTCTGACATCTTCTCTCTTACTTCATAAATCTCAGATACTTTTATGACATTTCATTAAAATTCTTTTTCTCTTTGTGTATTTTCCTGGAGCAATCA
The DNA here is from genome assembly GCF_982192425.1 of Myodes glareolus. NCBI lineage: Eukaryota > Metazoa > Chordata > Mammalia > Rodentia > Cricetidae > Myodes > Myodes glareolus. Next base: position 57,025,863 of record NC_142045.1, read on the forward strand.
CACCATCTTCCATGGCCAGAATTTTAACTTTTATTATTATGACTCCCAAGTCTGTACCTTCTGCTTAGATCTACTTTTATGAACTGTAGACCAGCCGATCTGCATGTTTATTGGACAGTTCTACAGAAGAAGCTCTCAGACACGTGGGACTCAAGACATGGAATGCCGGATTCAGAGACTGGTTCCTCTGCGCTCCTGTCTCAGTGCATGGCACAGCTGTGCACTGCTGCTCGCAGGACCTTATCACACCACACTGTTCCAACAGAGAGCTTCCTGTCCCATGGCGGCTATGACAGGACCTTACCCTACCACATGACGCCAACAAGTATTACCATACCATGGTTGCTACAACAGGACCTTACCAACTGCTCTGTTAGATATTACCATGTGATGCTACTCTGACAAGGCCTCCATACACCATGCTGCTCCAACCAAGAGATTGCCATGTCATGCTGCTCTAACAGAAACATTAGGAATAATTCTTAACTCTTCACCTTTCTCAGATCTAAAATACCATCAGTAACCAAATATCATTTACTTATTAAGTTCTTTACAGTCTTTGAATCTTTCTGTTTACTTTGATTTTTGTATCAACTGTATATTATCTCTTTATTATCTCTCCACAATCTATGTATCCATTTGTCATTTATCATGTATATGTATGTGTATTTTACTATCTATAGATGCATATTTTCTGTATCATGTATCAATCATTTATATATTGTCCACCATATGTTATTCTATCGTCTGTCAATCATTAACAGGTCTATAGTCTGTATGTCTGTCTATCTACTCAGCACAGTTATTGGCCGCTTGAGTCATTTATAACTTTGTATAATTTCACCACATATATATGGATGCACCATATCTTATTCAGCCTACTCTATATCCTGATGAGCAATTAGACTGTGCGTAAGTTTCCACAATGAGAGACTACTTACAGTATACACCCTTAAATAAACATCCTTGTACACATTGAAAAGAAATGCATATTAATTATAAGAGTTAGGATGGAGAAGGGAAATGCTTAATCTTAAAAGCCCTCTAAAGCTGACCTGATCTGAGACTCTGCTTTTTAAAGCCATGCCAGGTAGTTCTTCGTTTGACTTTCTGGGCAAGGACATCAATGCTAGGCAACCAAGAAAGGCACTGTTGCAGCAAATTGATGCTTAAAGTATCCCAGTTTTATTTTAATTTGTACAACTTATTGCTGAAAAAAATTGTTTTTACTAAACCTATGAGTTATGTGTTGCGGATGCTTCTATGAGAGTTGGGAAGATTTGCCTCAAATTATTTTTATTTAGCTATAATGGCTTATAGATATTTACATATGAATCTAGTAATATACGTATGTACTCATGGTTTGTAAAAGTTTACCTACGAGAGTGTATGTGTTGTTTTTGAATCGACTTGTTAGATTTATTTTAAATATTCTCATTTATCTCTACTCTTCTGACTCTGATCAGGGAGTTTTCACTCTTCAAAACTTCTTTTAGTTCTTTAAAATTAGATTTTTTCACTTGCCACTTTAATGTCACTAAAATTTTCTTTTTATTAGTTTATTTTGAGATTATGTTTTAATTACAACACTTCTCTCTTCCCTTTCCTCCCTCCAAACCCTTCCATATACTGCTCTCTGTTCGCCTTCAAATTCAGGGCCTTTTTGTACCAGTTGTTATTACACACATAAAAGTATTTGGAAGTGCATAGATATTCCGAAATATAACAGATTCAGTCCATATACTGTCACTTGTGTGTATGTTTACAGGGCTGACCATTTGGCACTGGATAACCCATTGGTGTGCTCTTCCCGGGGAAGACTACCCCTTCCATGCCCAGTCTTACATATTTGCTTGCAGTTCTTTGTATAGGGCTAAAACGTTATGGACTTTCCCTATGCAGTTTGGCATGGTCATTGGTGTCGTCTTTGTTAAGTTCACATCTGAGAGACTCTCATCATATTTTTTAGATGTTGATGAGACTTGATGTGTATATCTTCTGAGGTTATGAACAGAAACAATCTTACAGGAAAGTTCCTGATCTCTGGCTCATACAGTATTTCTTTCCCCTCTTCTTCAATGTTGCTATTGCAGATTGTTTATAATTGCTTTCAAGTAAACTAACCACACCTCTGTGAGCAATTTTATTTATTATGTGACATTTAAATCACTGATTTAGTGAAACTTTATTTTGTTTTAAGGTGTGAAAACATATTCAACTTTTATTTTTCAAATATTTCCAGATTATCCAATATCATCCATCGTTGATATATATTTTCTTATTATAATGATGCTGATCATGTATTAGGTTTCCATATTGTGGTTTATTTGCAGGTATTTAATCTAGTCTTCTCTTGTGTACTTCCTAATTAGGACAATTTGTGTGTGTTGTATGTGTGTGTTCGTATTTGTGTGATGTGGGGGCCAGAAGTTGAGAGATGTTGTGTTCTATTGCTGTCCACCTTATTCTTTGAGTTGAGGTCTCTTACTGAAACCGCAACTCCCTGACTGGGCAAGACAAGATGTTTGATCAGGCCCAGGAATCTGTCTGCCTTCCCGGCCCTTGTGCCACAAACCTGGGTTCTCAAACTCAGGCCTTCATGTGTGTTCAGAACTTAACTACTGATCTATTTCCCCAACTTCTGCAGTTCAAAAGAAAATGGTGGATGGGTGTGTGTGTGACCCAGACCTGAGGGCACAAGAGCAGAACTGGCCTTGCTCCTTACTTTCTGCTGCATCGTGTGAGCTAGGTAGGAGATTTCTAGAGAGCTCCCGCTGTTGGTGCTGTTGAGAGAAAACAGTCAGGCTCACCAACCCAGCTGCCCTCTAGTCCAGAACTAGGACTATGAGTTAGCCTGCCTCAACATCCACCTCATCTATGAAATGCTGGAGCATGTGAAGGGGCCGGATCTGCAGATCCAAAGCAGTATGGTCTTAATGACACAAGGCAACAACAGGGAAACCAAGAGGAGTTCTAGTGAGGGCCAAATGTTGATAGTGTAGCCAAAACCAGAGACCTCAAACCAGACCAATGACTCATTGCATTGAACACTTATAAGTAAAAACTCATGTACTAAAGGGTGTAATATGCGACTCGTTTGTAGTACGTTTAATAAAACCTCAAAGGCAGATATTGGTGTTCAGCTTGAAGACCAGAAAAGCAAAACAGCCAGCCACTGGCTCTTCCCTCTACTTCAGTCCAAAATGACGATCCCACCTTTAGAAATCTCAGAATGGAACTGAGCCTGAGAGCTGTCCCATTCCATTTTATAGTTCTATCTCGCTCTGGGCTTAAGGGTATGCACCACCATCGCCTGGTTTTTATGGCAAACTAGTGTGACTCCTGAGATTAAATGTGTATGTCGTTGTGGCTACCAAGATTGAAAGTGTGTGTCATTGCTGCTTGGTCTATAAGACTGGTCAGTGTGACTGTTTTACTTATCTTCACTGTCAATGGTTTTGTAGTTTGCCAGCTTGGAATGAAGCTTCTATTTTCTTTAGTTTCCCTTCTCCTCTGAGCTCTAAATTTTCCTTCTCACGCAGAGCAAACATAGCTATTACCAACATACTCTTAGATATTTAGTATGTGATTTCTGTTTCATGGTTTGTTTGTCATACACTGCAACTGATTGCTGTACTCATAGGTGAGAGTGTCACCAGTTCATACTTGCATTTAGTCATTGATGATTTTGTGCTGCCAGATAAAATAATAACACCAAGCCCAGTGATTTTCCACTTTTCTTAATTTTCATATTTTTTAAGATTATGTATATATTATATCTCTATGTCAAAACAGTGGAAATCGTTATCTTGTTTCTGCAGAATTTGGGATGTTTGGGTAAATGTATTTCTTTGAGCTAATTAGGAGGTTCTCCCATAGATTAAGAATACTAACTAGTTAGAATGAATTTATATGTCTTTTAGCATCTTGGTGTACAATAATCATATTTTATGAATTTAAATAATATTAATAGATTTTTCACTTTAGTTATCTTTGGTAAGTCATTTTTAATATTTTTCACAATATTTTTCCTTTCTTATGATTCTAAAGGAAAATCATACTTGGTATTTTAATATGCTGCTGGATTAAGTTTTTTCTTTTCTTAATATGATAGAAATAAATACAAATATATATTGGTATGAGACTGAGTAAATATGGGTCTTTATTATTATTAACCTTGGTAATGCCACTGAAGTAAAATGAGTGATGATTTATTTAGTGAAACAATTTGAACCCCACCACAGACACTGACCACTCTGTCTACTGACATGTGTGATCAGGATACAGAAAAGACCCTGTTTCTGCCCTTTGTGACACACAGCAGAGTCACACACAGTAGGCTAACTACAAAGAGTGCTGAAATCATCCACAGACATTCAGCTTTCGGGAGCCAGGACGTCTCAAGTAATGTGGAGATTGAGCAAGGCTTCAGAAGCTGTGGTATTTGGTCTGCTTTGAAATTTAAAGTCTGAGTTCTCATGGGAAGTAGAAGTAAAGAAATTTAAAGAAAAAGAGGACATGTGGGCATCATGGAGTTATACTAGTTTATGGGATACTGACATACTTGAAACATGTATGCTGGGAACATAGAAATTAAAGTAAAGACACTTAACTGTGAAAATTACGTATGCAGCCTAGACAGAGAGAAGAAATAACTTGAACCTAAAAGTGGACTGTAGACCTGCTTCCACAAATAGACTTAGCAAAAGGGAAGGGCCAAAGGACTTACTTCATTAACTTGACCTCCTTAGCTGACATCACACTTCTTTACCCTAAGATTAGGAACTAACAGGACCAAATATGACAAGGGACATGAGAAGTTGTTGTGTGCCAGAGAGAAGGGCCCTTTGGACATCCTGATCATGTGACCCTGCCCCCAGGGGAAAGCAATTCATTCCTTATACTGAGAGAGGTTGTGAGATGTACAAGAGAGTCCTGATATGAGTCGGTGTAGCTGTTACATAGCGTGATTAATAAACACCCAGAGTTAGATTTTTGGGTTCAACCTGAAGGTCAGAAAAGTCAAACAGTCAGCCACTGACTCATGCCTCTACCTAAGTTCAGAATAGTGATCTTGCTTCCAGGAACCTTAGAATGAGATTTTATCTGAGAAATGTCTCCTCCTGTTTTATATTCCTCTCTAGGGGTGGAATTAATGGCATGCACCACTATTCCTTGGTTTCTATGGTAAACTAGTGTGGCTACTGGGATTAAAGGTATGTGTCATCATTGCCTGTTCTGTAAGGCTGACCAGTAGGCCTGCTTGACTCTCTGATCTTCAGGCAAGCTATATTTATTAACATACAAATGAAATTTTACTACATTTACTCTGTACATCTAAAATTTAAAAAGACTATAACTAATATAAGAAAACTATATACATTAAATACAATAGCTATATTCAATATATAAAAACAATAAGTATATCAGCAATGTCTAATCAATTTGCATTTGGCAAATTCAGAGAGAATACTCCATATCTATCCAATCTTGGTGATTTCAAAGTCTTATAACTAATTTACTTTCTATCATGATTCACTTTCTGCTTCAGGCAAACAGGAAAATTATATCTAGTTTTCAAGTCCTCCAGAGACCCAGGGGAAAATAATAGTAACTGAGTTAGCAGAAAGTGCAAGCAAGCAACTTCCAAAAAATGACGAAAACAGCCGACTGCTCGGACAATCACCCCAAATTCCTCTGTAACATTGGGGCATATATCTTTTGTGTACAGGCCTAGCATATTGATGGACTTTTCTGTGTAGCAGGATAGTCTGAGGAGCTGTCTCTCCTTGTTTTGACAATGTTTGGCGGTAACTTTCTCTTGTCTCCTCCTCATCCAATTATGACAGAATACTGTCAGTAGTTGAGGCAGGATATTTTCTTGCCCAGTGGTTTACTTCTTGCTCAAAGAAAATAAACTCCATGTGGAGTTTCTTCAATTCCCATTATGTTCTCTGAAGTAGATTGGTGCTTCCAGGAGCAGACATGTATCATTGTCATATAAAAGAGCCTGTGTTATTAAAACATCTTGAATTGTATGTTCTGTAAATCTCTGAAGTGTTTGAAGAAGATATATATTTGTTTAACCTTGAAAACATACCTACTGGGACTACAAGTTTGATTTTAAGTGACTGATGACTAACCTGCATTTCCTTATTATCCTAAACAATTGAAAATAACATCTTTCAGAGACTAGATATCTGCACTACATTGTTAAATGTGCTGTATAGGTACAAGGTTAGAAATGTATGTATATTATGTTTTAGTAAAATTAATCTCAAATATGTATCAATATACAAAATTAATATACAACATACAAAATCTAGTCCAATGTAAAACATTTAAAACTAGTAATTGCTTTTTAAAAGTAGATTCAATAATCTATCTTTTTATTTTATCATGTCTATATCCTCCCTTTTTTTCAGAATACATTCAATAATCTACCTTTTATTCTATCACATCTATATTCCCTTTTTTCCTTTTAAAGCAAGAAACTTGAGTCTAATTTTCTTTATCTTTTTTTGCTGACCATTAAAAATAATAACCAACACCCCTAAACAATGACAAATATCCATTACCCATTGAATGACCAAAAACCACCCACTCCACCTTTTAGGAATATGGGCATCCTATTCTTAAATTTACTTCCTGCTGCCTAGGGCTGATGGTATATTTAGGAGACCCAAAAAAGAAAGATTTTGGTTAATTGCCAAGTACTGAGAGAGGTAGCTTTATCATTTGTTATTCAGTCTCTCAGTAATGAGAAAGTACAGGGTTTGTCATGGTTGGAGTAGTCTGTTAGGATGGATCGTCTCAGCCACCATGAAATTGTCCTGAGCAGTTTGTAGTCCAAAGTCAATTTTTAGGTGGTATTTTTCAGGTGAATAGTGTTTTCATCGCCACTGTGGGGCCCCATCGTCCTTATGAAGACTTCAAAGGTTGCTGTTAAGCACGATCAGGGTTTATTGGAGAAAACTGACAGAGACTCAAACACAAAATCATATACAGAAAGGTAGATGAAATCATTTCCTAGAATTAGTTAGTACTCTATACGACTATTAATATCATGACAAAAAGGTTAAAAAATATATATCATATAATACATAATATATATTATGCATAATACATTTTTATACAATTATAATAATTATTATATATAATATATTTATATTCAACTACCGCTTATGTTTGGAACGTGCCTTAGTGGGGGTTTCTACTGCTGTGACAGAACCAAGCACTTATTTCAGCTTGTCATCGATGATACATCACAGGGAGATGTGAAGTTCCTTCTGTGAGAGGAAAGTCAAAGCAGAAACCAGGAGGCAGAAACTGCAGCCGAGACTGTGCAGGAATTCTTCTCCCTGTCTTACTTCTCATGACTTACCTGGGCGCCATTTTTTCTTTTCATGTTAACCACCTGCAGGCAACTCCCCAAAGATACTTCCTAATATAGCCAGGGCCTTCCTCTATTAATTAGCAATTGAGAAAATGCTCAATGAAGTTGCTTCTTGGCAATCTAATGAAGACATTTTCTCAGCTGAAGTTCTTCTTCCTGGATAAAGTTAGTCAACCAGAACAGAGGCATATGTTGTCCCTAAATTTCACAGCAGCCTTGGGAGATAAGCACAGTACAAGTGAGGGGCCATACATACTATGCAATTTGTCCGAACCAAAAATCTGGTAAATGATAATGTTTGGATTAGAAACCTACACTGATTGTAGTCAGTGGCTTATAAAAAATTAGAAGAAAAAGAAAGAGGACATAAAGTTGGAAGAATATATTGGAGAGAAAACAAGAGGATTGAATTAATTAAGATACATTGGTAAATTTATACAAAGAATGGAATAAATTAGGTCTGGCGACATCCTTTTTTGAAAAATATTTTTTTTAAAAAATCCTTTCTATGAAAAAAAAAATAATCCTGTCTGTTGGGTGCTAGAGTACAGTCAAATAGAAGAAACAAGCACACCAGAGAAAAATTCAGTAATGTCCCATGAGGTCAGTCAGTGTTCTGACATGGTAGTGTGGGACTTCAGAAAGGCCCTGCTCTATAGAGATTTGCCCTGAGAACTGAACTCTCATCCTGGTGAGTTGCATCTTTAAGGTACCAGTTCTCCAGACCGACATGTAGCCTGAAATACTGCAAAGACATGGAGGCAGATCTTAGGACGGGGCACTCCTGTCAGGAGTTAACACTAGGTGGGTCCATTATTTCTCAGTTCCTTTCCAGATCAGGAATTCTGAGTCTCCTTTTCCAATCCATTTAGCTTTGCCTGCTCCTAGCTCCATGGCAGAATGCTTGCCCTCTTTCCAATTAATACTGATGTTTCTAGAACTTGCTAAATTGGTTAGAATTCAGGTAATACCAGTAATAAGAATGGCAGTTTGTTCATGACACTTGCTGCTCAGCACTATTCTAAGTGTTGTATGCATTGCCGTGATTAGACTTTTTTCTTTTCTTTCTTTTTTTTCTTTTTTTCTTTTTTTTTTTTTTTGGTTTTCTTGACAAGGATTTTCTGTGTAGCTTTGGAGCCTGTCCTGGAACTCACCCTGTAGACCAGTCTGGCCTCGAACTCACAGAGATCCACCTGACTGCCTCCAAGTGATGGGTTTAAAGAGGAGTGCCACCACTGACTGACTTGGTCTTAGATCTTAATGAAATTCATGACCACTTCATTTGTGCTAGGATGTACTAAATGCTTTAGAGCCTTCTTTCCTAGGATAGCACTGTAGCTCATTTATAGTGGAGTATTGTGGTTATTTGATTAATGAATAAAGTAAGCATGTGGATGTTAAACAAAGTGGGGCTAATGAGGGCCCAGGTATCTTTGATTCAGATGTCTTTTCTGTATCACCATGTCTGGGGACTCTTCCACATTCTGAATCACCTCTCTGTCCACATTGGGTCTTGTCCTTTAATTTATTTTGAGTCCTTGGAATTGAATGCAGGAACTTCTGAGTGCTAGGCCAGCACTCTACCATGTGACTGTTTCCCTGGGATTGAATGCAGGAACTTCTGAGTGCTAGGCCAGTGCTCTACCATGTGACTATTTCCCTGGGATTGAATGCAGGAACTTCTGAGTGCTAGGCCAGCACTCTACCATGTGACTGTTTCCCTGGGATTGAATGCAGGAACTTCTGAGTGCTAGGCCAGTGCTCTACCATGTGACTGTTTCCCCAGCTCATGCTTTACTTCCTGTTTTTGCAAATGGTCATACTAACTTACTGAGGCTGCCCTTGAACTTGCGCTGTTCCGGCCTCCAGCTCTGAGTAGATGGGACTGCCGATTTCACCAGCAGTCTCTGCTCTGTACTTCCCCAGTGAGATGAAGGAACTGAACACACTGCTGAGCTGAATGCTCAGTCATCCTGCACATTAGAGCACCTGAGTCATAGAATGAGTGTGAAAGAAGACGGTAACACAGAGAAGAAAGACATTGACCTCTCACACAGAAATTATTTGTGAGGGTAATTTCCTGAGGCCAGCTAAGTTTACCCACTTAGCTCCTTAACCAAATGAATTATAATGCCCATCGTCTTTATTAATACTTCCTATTGAGAGCCACAGGCACAGCCTTTCTGTCCACAGAGAACAGTACTGTGCTGCCACTCAAGGTGTGAGTGAACTGATGAGTTCAGTTCCTCATCTTTCACCTCAAAGAGTCTATTTTAACACTAAACCAATGCTTCTTTTTCGTTAAAGTCAGAAAATAGATCTGAAGTCACTTTTATGTTTCTATCACCCTTTATCCATTACTTAGGTTATAATTATTTTTATTGTTTTGTGCTTTAGTTGAAACTATTACCTTTTTGCTTTCCTGTAAAGACCATTGCTAGTTTACCCTCTGGATTTGATTTTGGTGCATTTTTGTTTCTTTGTTTTTCTAAAATAATTATTGATTATTCATTGCTATGAAAATATTGTATTAATTAGCCAACTCTCATTTTTTTATTCCATTTAAACTCCAGCTATCCATAAACCCTATGTCTCCATTCAGTGAAGCCAAAGTAACCAATTATTTAAACATCTAATTCTCCGCTGATCAAAGACTTTATCTTTGATTGGCAGCCAATCCACAGTTATATCTTTGGAGTTCTTACTTTAAGCCTCCAGATGGGACCCTGGATCCGTGTCTAAGTCCTCAGCCACTTTCTGCCCTCACAACTCTCATGAAAGTTTCATTTCCTGATTGGCCTTGCACAGACCCACAAATGTGTGTTTTCTCTGTTGGCTTTTCCAGCCCCCCTACAGAGAGATGACTCTCTCTTACAGAAATGTTTTCTACTTTTCTTTCCAGATTCCATTTCACTCATCTCATTGCTTCGGTTTCTCTTCACTAGATTTCCTTCGAAATTCCATTAATTTGGTCCCTCAGTTCATGAGCTGACCAAAGCTCATTTTCAAATGTTGCTAATAACCATTCTTACTAAATCTCAATGCTCTTTGATGTAAGAGGGTCATCTGTCTATGTGTTACTTTCATTGGTTAAATAAAGAAACTGCCTTGGTTTTTTTGATAGGGCAGGATTTAGATAGGTAGAGTAGACTGAACAGAATGCTGGGAGAAAGAAGCAGAGTCAGGCAGATGCCATGGCTCTCCTCTCCAAGATGGATACTGGTTAAACTCATGCCAGTAAGCCACAGTCAAGTGGCGATACAGATTATTAGAAATGGGTTAGATCAATATGTAAGAGTTAGCTAATAAGAGGTTAGAACTAATGGGCCAGGCAGTGTTTAAATGAATACAATTTGTGTGTTGTTATTTTGGGGTATAAGCTAGGTAGCCAGGTGGCTGAGAGTCTGGCTTTGGGAAGCCGCCCACCGCTCCTTTTACAAGTGGCACTCCACTAAATCTCAACTCTCTTTCTTCTGATTTTGTCTTTCTTTCATTCGGGATGACTTTAGAGATATTTAAAACTTTGTCTTCATTTCTTCTGCATTTTCTCCATCCTGTAGATCCTTGCATAGAAGAGTAGACGTGTTACTAGCCATTTGAGATATAGTCTTTTATTTAGAACAAATAATAATAACTCATTACTTGAGACCCAGCTTTGGATATTTCAAAGTGTAGCTCTGTCTTATGCATTGTATCCCTGTCTTTTATCAACATTTACATGTACAATACTCCATGCTAGATTTGCCTTGTGTTTTATTCAGTGCCTGGATAATATGTCGGCTATCTTAAACCGTGTCCATCTCAAAGCAAGTGAGGATTTACCAAATTTTCTTCTTTCTCTGCCACTTTTCTAATTCAATATACATGTGTTCCTAAGTATCATTGAAAGAATATTATAAATTGTCCATTTTTCATAAAATATTTAATATATACATTATGACTACATATATACTGACAGAGCAACTACCCACCTATGACTATTGGGGGACTTAAAATATTTTTATTTCTATATGCTTCTTCTTGTAGTTGTGTGTGTGGGGTAAATGTGTGAATGGGTGTTTTCATGTGCATGGTTATATGTGTATGTGGAATTGCATGTGCACAATGTGTGAGCCTGTATTTGGAGGTCTGAAGTTTACCTGTGTCTCCTTTGATGACTTTAGTAATTGAGGCAAGGTCTCTCACTCTCACTGAACCTAGAGCTAGAGCTTACCAATTTAACTACTCTGATGAGCCAGCTTGCCCTTCCTTTAGAAATCATGGATTAGGGATCACAGGTAACCACCAAACTTGTCCAGTCTTCCCATGGGTTCTGGGGAATCTGCATTCTGTTGCTCATGCTTACTTGACAAGTACTTTACTGACTGAAATATCTCCATCACCCTTTCTGTGTTTTTAGATATGGCTGTTAGACAATTTAAGATTATGTATGTAGTTGAAGCTTTATTTTTAATGGGCCATGATGGTATAAGCTATGATTCAGGTTATAACTGTCATTCTAGGGATTGGTAGTCACACAAGATTTTTTTCTGCCCTCCATTTCATACTTATTGACAATTTCCTGAACATTTTGCCCTTTATCCTTTTATTCCAGGACTTCAATTGATGAAGTAAATACCATTTTAGAGTTTATCAGGCAGCAGGATCTCAGATAATTTTGCACTAATTATGAAATACATGTGGAGATAACTCATTTTAGATTTCCATTCCCAGCTTATTGGCCAACATTGACCACATTGTCAACACAACAACAATAGTATCAAGGGGCATCACTGCAGAAACATAAAAGACGAATATATCAAAGCAGAAAGTTGTTGCAAATACCACCAATGACCATTAGAGGATTTTCTAGAAATTTCATTATGTTGTTCTGTCCACTAAATATAGTCTATTCAATAAAATGACCTTTATTGTCTGTCTACCCATAGATCACTCTTTAGAAATGCTACTTTTATAGCATTTTCATGGTACAATAATTATATAATACCATAAATATAATATTTTATAATATGATTTGATCTGTATAACTACTTTGCATTATTTTTCATTTAAGATAAAATGCTAGTTTTGGCTGAGCAAGACACAGATAACTGTAACAGTTCAGTTGAATATATACTCTAAAACCTAGGAGAGCAAACGTTGAAAAGTTGTTAGTCAACCTCTCTACTTACAGATCATTTATTTTCCTTCTTTTTTGTGCTTTGGATTATTCTGTTGATTACAGAGATGAGCTTCCAATTAAGCTGAGGCTTCATAGCAATCAACACTGTTGGGAGCTATAATCACCAGAAAAACACAGTGTTCATGAGTGTGGTGGCAACTACTCTTTTTCAGAGACACCACTGATGTTAAAGTCACATGCTTCTACAAAGTGAGGCCTGTTATTATATTTCCTAAAGTTTCCCAGAGAATGTTTGTGAAAATAGAAATAAGGAGTCAATACACTGTGACAATGTTAGAGCTTTGCTTTGGACCCTAGCATCATGAAAGATCCCTTAAGATACAATTAATAAATCAGCGGTTATGATGATCATTTTAGTAAGGTAATATGGGCTTTAGAGGGTGATTTTGTCAGGTGAAAGCATCTCCACGGTCCAGCTTCTCAAATGACTTAATGAAAACATTCACAGTTACTAAGCCTTGTTTTCCGCTCTGAGGAATGGGGTTATCCTTTGCAGGTGGATAGACATGTACATAACTGACATCTGACACATATTGCCTGAATATCAAAGCTTGTTATTATGAATATGGTGTCATATAACTCTGTTCTGCTAACATTACTTTTTACTTTGTAAAAGTGCTTTTTTTTTATTAGTTATCTCTTGCTAGCTTTTCACTTAACATTTAGCCTGTACACACTGCACCAATGGGCCCCTCTTTATTGAATCTCCATTGCCTTTAATATGATTCCTCAATCTTCATAGTAAGAGGCTTTCATGCACTTTTCCTAGGCTCAAAACCAAAATTTCTTATTTGTCTGTTTTCCTATTTTCATAATATTTTGTCAATGACACTTTCATTGTAATATTTGCTACATGTGCCCTTGAATTATAGACATCTATACATGACTATGAAAATATTAGGCTTCTTAGGACAACAACAGCCATTCTAAGAATCAAATAAAATGGATGGAAGACATGTTTCATACTAAATTTGTCAATCTATTTTTACAAATTAAAATTTCTAAACACAAAATAGAGATCCACTGTGTTCTTGTTAGTGGATGAATATGTGAAGTTAAGACCTTAAGTGTTCATGGCTTTAACAACAGCAAGATGCAGACCCAGGACTCAAAGTATAATTTGGCCTCTGCCTGGGAGTAGTGTTCTGAACCATTGCCTGTGTATACGTACAAGTGTTACAGCTCAGGAGGGAAAGGTAGCCTGATTTGTCGGAAGTCAGAGTATTCCTGAAGCTGGGGTGTAGTGAGGGTGGTCTTCCTGCAGGATGTAGCAATCCTGCTCAACTCCTAGAGAGAGCCATTGCAGCTGAGCTCTGCTCGGTTCTCCTAAGGGAACATCCTAACAAGCTGTCTATTTCTTCCACCACTCTGCTCAGCTCCTGCCTAAGGCATTACTTCTGCTTCACTCTTCAATCTGCTAAAGGGAAAGTCTCTGCAGAAATTTAGCAATCTCCTCCAACTCTGGTGAAAAGTACTTTATCTATTCAACTCCTAAAGGAGTTTCCCAGCAGATGTGTTTCTTTCTTTCTCTTTCTTTCTTTCTTTCTTTCTTTCTTTCTTTCTTTCTTTCTTTCTTTCTTTCTTTCTTTCTCTCTCTCTCTCTCTCTCTCTCTCCCTCCCTCCCTCCCTCCCTCTTTCTTTCTTTCTTTCTTTCTTTCTTTCTTTCTTTCTTTCTTTCTTTCTTTCTTTCTTTCTCTCTTTCTTTTCTGTCCGTCTGTCTGTCTGTCTTTATTCTGCTCAGTCTCTCTAAGGGAACATCTCATCAAAAGTTCTTCTGCTCCATGCAGGGTAAAGAAGATCTTCACCCAAAACTCTTTAAAGAAAGAGATTTATTTGGAAAAGATAGTGGTTGCCTCTGCCAGGGAAAGGGCAGGTCATAACTGAATAGGTGGAGGGGCTAATATAGGACTTTTTAAAGTGTGGAGATCTCCTAGGGAGAAGATATTATGCTCAGGGATTGGTTGATTTAGCTGGTCAGGGATAGAGGTGACTCTATTTTCAGGGACAAACCATTTCACTGGTCCTTTTTAGCCTTTTGGCTCTATTTTTAATACTAAGGTATATTTCTTTCACTGACTCTGGTTCTAGGACCAATCTAAGTTCCTTTAGCTCTGGTTTCAGGGCCAGGATGTTTCTTTGGATGGCTCTTTTACCCTACATATTGTCAACACCCTGTTAATCTCTTGTACAATTCTATTTTGGGGCTTATTACAATGTTTAAAGAATGCAATTAATTTGTGAATAAATTCAAATGGTATGAAGCAGCATGATTTTATTCATAACAAACTCATGTTATTCATAAAAGAACTAATTTAATTTAAAGAGTGATCTATCTCTCCTTAGTTATGGGAAAGGCTATCTTGGACTCGGGGTCAACTCTAACCCATTATTCTACAATGTTGAGCTTCTTTGTAAAACCTTGCGTATTTATATAATGAGTATTATTTTCCTGTTTTATTTCATAATTTATCTATGTTAATGTGCTTTGAGGTGCTTGTGTAAAATATACAAAATTCCAATATGAGAAAAGAGTAATCAAAACAAACATACAAACAAAACAAATAGCACAAGGACATGATTACCTACAAAGATGAGTGTCCAAGTATCTCCAGGTAGTGGGTAGGAAAAGACTTCAAATTTGATGGCAATCTTTATACTAGCATACAGTAGAACTACAATCTGTTCTGAAATTTATTATTCCTCTAATAGAAAAGACTATGCACCCGAGGAAATTTTGTTAACACACCTGGAAACTTCTTAGAGTCATGAGGGGCATTCTACATCAAATTCCGTGTGTTCCTAAGGGCTCTTAGTAAGTTTTTTGACTGTAAGCATCATCACAACAGAACTCACTTGTTAAGCAGTGTGCATTTGGTCAAGCATCTGTCTAGTTTCCCAGTATTCTTGGACATCAAGCTTCAGCTGGCAGGTCAAGTCTACTTGGTGCGTCAGCACGCTGTAAGACAAAGAAGAGCTAGAACCCAGCTAAATAGACTGTGGCTAGTTTTCTAAGCATATCAGACACCCGAACTTGGATGAGATAGTCAGAACCGTGTGATGATAACCACATGTTGACTCACTTTTGGTGAGAATGGGTGAGAATTGCTCTCAGAATAGTTTCATATGATTTTAATACATGTTTTTATTTCAATATTGTTTATTCAATAACCGTGGTAAACCTTTTCATTTATTGTGGTATACCTTTTCATTTTCTGTTGTCAAAATAAATAAAAAAATAGGTGGTCAAGTGGTTATGGAGTGCTACACTTCTACATAATTTAAAGAAACCCAAGCATGCTTGGAAGGCATTGAGAATGTGGGCACTGTTATCAGATCATCTTCTTTTCCTGAGACTGATGGCCTTGCGGAGTTATACGGCTTATTGAAAGCTTAGTCCTGGTTCCAGACTTTTAATACAGCAAAGTCTTGTGGCTAAGTAGCATCAGGAAGTAGTCCGTCCTTGGCTTGGAGAACATAAGCTAAACTTATGCAAGAAGGACTGTAGGAAACAGTCCTACCCAGGGAAATGGTTCCTCTCTGCCCTGCCTGGCCTACTGGGATCTGTGGCATGTGGATCTAACTGGGCATCTATCTGCTGCTTTCTGAGAAGTGACCAGATACAGCTGTAGAATTTGTTAAGATGAGTGCTGGGTTAATTGGTTTATCATCATGAATAACCAGGATTTAGTTGTATTTTAGTTGTGACTTCAGATTTTATTTGTTTTCAACGTAGCTTACCTGTTAATTGTCCTTATTCTTTGAGTATTAACACTTGTAAATTAACGCTTGAGGGCTTGAGTTAACAATGATCTTTTGAACCTTAATGTATTTAAACTTATATTTAAGCTTACAGTAGCATTGCATATATCTCAGAATTACTCTCATCAGAGTGTCTTTGTTTTTAAAATACACATTTGGACTGCTGGGAGGGTCGAATGGATAAAGAGGCGTTCTGTCAAGCTGAATGCCTGATTTTAATTCCTTAAAAACACGTGGTGAAAGGACACCCTCTACATGTGTGTCTTAGCATGTCCATAACACACAATCAATAATGTAAATGAAAATTAAAACAAAATGCATGACAACTATTGCTGAGTTAAGAAATACCATGTATAAACTAGCAAAGCAAAATAGAAATCCTTTAATTAATGGGATGCCTTGCTCTGGTATCACAATGTTGAAGAATGACTAGCTAAATTTCTGTGATTTGGTCTTCAAAAATCAGAGCTAATAGGTACCTTGCATCACTTCATATTTAGGAAGTTCTTGTTCAAGAATTTATTTTTCTAATGCTCAGCAAAAGGTTAATACTAATTTTTCACAAGAATAGCAGTTTTCTGCAAAGGGTATCAGGATCTTGACACCTAAATTCCAAGAAGCTGTTGATATAATGTTCAACAGGGTCTACTGAAAGTTCCAACAGAATGCTACTCAGTCATTGCCCCTTCAAATACCACTGGATCTGCCCGATCACAGGCTCAATTGGCAAAGACACTTGTTAAACAGGCTGAACCAACAGTCCTGTTTCCTATGCTGTACTTTCTCAAAGCTGGCATCTTTAGGGACTCATGGGAAGCAATCCAGGGTAAAAAATGAGGAATCTTCTGTCTCCAAAATATGACTTGTTCTACATGATATTGTGTGTCATCTGTGGTTGTAAAAGGAGAAAGCACTTTTCTAAAAATTTTTATTTATTTATTTATTTATTTTGGTTTTTCGAGACAGGGTTTCTCTGTGTCATTGGAGTCTGTCATGGAATTTGGAAAGCACAATTCTTTAAAAGTCTCATGTGGATGTAACACCGGCCACTTTCCCTCTTCTGTTCTTGGCAGTGACTAGTTCCACAGATGGTGGCCATTTCAAACAGGGTTGGGAAGGGCAACCCTGCCACCATGCCAGTGGTCAGAGTGCCTCTGATGAGCATCACTGGGGACTGAGATTTATACCAGACAGTATAATCTTCCAGACCTGGGGATATGTGTCTACTTCGACGGGATAATACTCAATGCCTATGATCTGTGTTTCGTGACATTTGAAGGGAAGAGTTAGCCAACAATGTTTGCGAGGGTTGATGTGCCTACCAAGAGCCTAAGAATACTAGTTCTGTTCCATGTAAGTGGGGACAGACCCGAAGGAGCATGCAGCGGTGTTTGCTTTCTAAAGCTTTGTCTTCTGAACGCATCTTTATTCCGCCCCACATTCTACTGGCAGCTTCATTTTATTTAGAAAAGTTTTCTGCAATATAGTCCGTGACTGGGATGGGCAGGGCCTCATTTCTTTTCATGCATGCAGTGTCCTGGAATGAATGACATTACCTGATTTTTAAAGAAGAGTTTGTAATATCGTCCTTGAATCTGATGTTGTTAACTTTCCTGAGGGTCTACCTCAGTATAGAATATTTTTTAATATTTGTGCTGAATATTTGATCTGTCCTTTCAGAACAAAAAATATGCAAACAAAAAAGAATAATTCTCAAATGTGCATTTTATGTGGTTATATACTTTATATTTAGTTATTTTGTTCTACTTATTTATTTATTTATTTATTTATTTATCTATTTATTTAGTGTGTATGCTTCCTTGTCTGTATGTGCTCTGAATTCCTGAGTCATTTCCTCAGCAGCCATAAATGTTTTAATATTATGTCCCCAATTCCACTATATTGTCCCCTTTCCTCTCATTCTTTGATTATGATTGTTAGGTCTCCATGTTAAACCTCTCTATTAAGTATTTTCTTTTTTCTACTTTATCTTTTTAGAATATTTGTGCTCTTTTAGAGATATTTTCTTAAATTTGATTTTCCTTTTAATGAATATTTATGGCTCCTTTACATTGGATGCTCTTGTTTTATGAAGTTATACTAATCATTGACTTCAAAAATACCAATGAGAAATATTTTTTAAACTCGCACTAATTTTAATTTTCTCTTAATGTCTATTGGAGTTATTTTTTATTTTACCCTTTGCTTGTATTTTCTTTCATCTCCCATACACAGTTCTCCTAAAATTCTAATTAATCATTGATTATTTATATAATTAGACATGAGAGAAATTCCAGTACCAAATTCTACATTTCTCAGTGAGCATCCATAGAGTTAGCAAGGCCATTCTGAAACAATAGAGCTCTACCTAGGTTTTACACTTTTACTATCACCTCACACACACACACACACACACACACACACACACACACACACACGTAGGAAATGTTTCAAAGGCTTTTTTAAATAACCTGTGTGATGCTTTTACTTGTGAATTAATTAGAATAAATTAAATATACATTATATATATATAATAGAAACAAAACAAAATAACAACAAAAATCTTTAAAAGAGGAATGGAAAGAAGAAATCTCTAGAAACTCTGTATCTGTGAAGAATTAACTATTCATTGTTTCCTTATAACAAGAAACCTCCCATTAAAGGACCATAAATTTCACAGGTTGAGTTGTCCTTTTATATTTGATAGGAGAACCATTTTGCTTCACTTGTTTTAACATGAAGTGAGTTTTGGGCTGTATGTTATGTTGCCGCATGAGTTTTTTTGTTTAGAGACTTCCATTTAGTCTCCTCTTTCCTACCCATTTCATAAACAATTACTTATTATTATTAAAGATAATGTTTCTCTTACTCTATTCAGGTCCAGCCACATGTTTACTAAATCTTTCATTTTTCAGTGACTGGAAAATGTGTGTGTACTGTATCTTCAATATTTCTCCTAAGGTTTTCTGCCAGTCCTGTCCAGGTGACGTTGCAAGTCTTCACCTCTCATGTCTCACGAACAGGCATAGCAGATTGTCAGGAACAAAGCTCATGGCTCCCTGCTAGATTTGTCTCCTTCCCTTGCTTCTCTGCCTAGATGAATGCATAACCTATCTGAATTTGCTCCATTTCAGGATCATGTACTAGAATGTTCTTCTTGCATATTAAATGTCAAAAAAATGATGTCTTTGAACCGAAAATCCTCTTCCAGAAAATAAAACCTTGCTATTATAGCTCCTAGCTAATTTTACGACATATGTTCTGATTTTCTACTTTTTTCTAATAGCATAACACTCAACAATGTTCCACAAAGATAGCAAAACGGATGTGCTGCTAATGAAATCTGTCATTTGGAAGCAGGGCTTTCCTGGCAGAACCTACTAAAATCTTCGAGCATTTTCAAAATAATGACTCACTCCAGCACTGTTCTGCCTTTCAAAGCAGCATGCAAAACCTAGTACGTATGGTAAGCGTGTCTATTGGGGCAGATCAGACTCTGGTGTATATGGTGAGCATGTGTAGTGGGGAGAATCAGACCCTGGTGTGTATGGTGAACATGTGTAGTGGGGAGAATCAGACCCTGGTGTGTATGGTGAGCATGTATGGGTGGGGGAATCAGACCTTGAGTATGTGTCTTGAAGAACTTTGTGATTGTGCTGTGCTTCCTGAGTGGAAAGGCTCATCAGAAGAGAGCAGGTTTGCTAACCCTGATTTATGTTCTCAGTTATGACTAGAAGATATCAAATCAATCAGGTGTTATAAGCTAAGTGTTCATAACAGAAGAGACAACAATTTCTGAGATTAAAACTTGAGGATTCATCTCTCGTTTATATATAGAATTTAAAATATTTATTGAACTCTAAATTTGTGATAATTACAGTAGAAAGTACTTAAAAAGTCATGGAAAAATAGATAGAACCAGAGTCCTTAGGGGAATTAGAGATAAATAAAGGTATATCCAGAAAATGGGGTAAGGAGAATTAATATTGTTTGCATGCAAACCTAGGCGAGTGACAATAAACTAAGACTGGATAGGTGGGTGAATGCCAGAATATGATATCTTAGCTAGAATATGAACAGGACAAGACTGCGCGGGGGCTCTTTACTTTACTCAGTGATAGAGGACACACCTAGGAAGGAATGAACAACAAAAGAAAGATGAAGAAAAGGTGGAGGAAGAGGAAGGAAGGAGGAGGGCAAGAAGAGGAGAGGAGAATATATAATACTAATAAATACAGGCATTTAATTGACCAAATGTGTTTTTTTCTAGAAAATTCATGGCACATTCTGAATTATATATGGGACCATCATATGACTATGTAAGAATGACAGTATGAATGACTAGTAATTTTTAGAAATTGAAATGATTAGAATAAGTAAGACATAAAAATATACCAACACTTAATAAACTGATTTCCTTAATTCAGATTAATAGAAATCCTCATGCAAGTGGGAGAGTATCATGATTACATTTGTGTGTATGCGATATAGATATGTATGTGTGATATAGTTAAGTATGTGTGTGATATAGGTATACAGGAGTGTGAGTATGCATGTGATATAGGTGTGTGTGACATGGGGGTGTGTATGTATGCATGATACAGGTGACATAGTTGTGTATGTGTGATACAGGTATACAGGAGTGTGAGTATGCATTTGATATAGGTGTGTGTGTGTGATATGGGTGTGTGTATGTATGCATGACATAGGTGTGTATGTGTGTGATATACGTATATAGGTGGATGTACATGTGTGATATAGGTGTGTGTATGTATGTGATATAGGTATGTGTGTGATATAGGTGTGTGTATGTGTACTATAAATGGGTGTGTGATATAGGTGTGAGGGCAATAAACTGACCGCTGTATGCATAGTGGTTTATAGAGAATCTAGTGAGACAGGGATACTAATTAAATGAACTTATGTCTGTAAGATATATTAGAAACTCCCTTTGAAGACAGAGGAAGAGTGATGCACTCTAGTATTTGTTTGGACATAATGAGTAAAGAAAGTTACTCGAGGAATACAATTTCAAACGGAGCCCTTCTGTGTCTGTGTCACAGGATGAAAGGAGAGTGCAAGGAAAACATCTCTCAAACATACGTAAAATATATTGAGTCTGAAGTACCTAAGGATCATTCAAATTGAAATACTTGGTAGTTGGTAAGAAAATGCATTAAAATATTTATCCTAATTAATATAGATTTGAAAAATTTTCTAGATGTAAGTAGAAAGAGAAGCCACAAAGCTTATGACATAATCTAGTAAGAAACTGTAGGATAAAAGGGAAAAGTTCAAGAACAAAAAAGGAGAAGATGCGGAAGATGGGTCGGGCACTGAAGCCTGAGAAGAGGGGAGACTCTGGAGGCAGGAGGAAGAACAGAGCAGAATGCCATCCTGGAAGCAGCAAGGCAGCGCTGTGAGAGGGAGTCCTAATGTAACCCGGATGTAAGGGACACGATGGACCGGCATACGGCTAGAGCATATGTGTGTGTGAATTGCTTAGACAAAGGCCACCGAGAGCTCCACAAGGTGTGGATTGCCAAACGCTGACAGAAGCCACATGGTCAGAAACGGACACGGAACCAGATGTCACTGTTTGAAGAGAAGCATGTGAGCACTGTGCGTTATCTGCAGCCTTTCGAGAGGAGACTATAGATGAAGAGACATTGATTAAAAGATTAAGTTAAACAAGAGCTGAGATTTTTATGGCATGACTAACAATAAAAGGAAGATCATATAAGCTGAGTTGCACGGGGGTGGTTCTAGGGTCCTGCAACCCTTCTCTCTGTGGAAAGCGAGGCAGGAGGTGGAAGTTGAACTGGGCCATAAAACTCATGCACTGTTTTCAGTTGATAATGAAATGATATGAAAATGGCCAATTTTATTTCTTTGCACCAACTTTTACTTCTGTCCTTAAAGTTGATCGGTGTCAACAAATGTTCCATAGCTTATGAGGGAAATAACAAAGTATGTTACATCTGCAATTAACGAGCAATGCTCTTTCATTGTAAATGCTGTTTGAAATGAGAACAGAACAAATGCAAATAGAGCAAGCAGTACCAAATTAAAAAGTATAAGAAGTGGGACAGGTGGGATGAGCCAACATCAAAGGCAACTGCCGCTAAGTCCGATGACTTGAGTTTGGTCTATAGGCCCCACGTAGTAGACGACAACTGATTTCGGCAAGTTGTTTTCTGACCCGGTGACGTATGTTCCCAGCCCACCCCACTCAGTATACAGAAGTGTTAAGTACTTGAAGTATAAAATAAACCTCTTATTTACCTTCTAGAGGAAGCTACCATGTCAGAAATGCTGCCTGGATCTGTAAGACACGAGAGTTAGAGACGCTTCACTACTCTACTGCTCATGTTTATTAAATCTCAGCCCAGAATGGCTTCCATTACTTCATTTTTTTCTTGGGTGTAATTCCTGCTTTTACTTAAGCTCATTCTGGTGACTCTTAGCCTGAACATCTATAGGGACCATGGCTTTTACAGCACAGGCCACCCTTAGATGCCATTTGAGTTTCTTCTCACTCTGACATAGTTTTGCATATTTTGTATTCTCCCAACAGAATCGTGGACCACCTGTTGGAAGAGGTTCTTTACCCCAATTAGATGTCCTGTGCCATTCTTCTAAAACAGGAAAAGATTTTAGACTGTCTCCCAAAATATGTCTGTGGGTCATTTCTCCTTTCATACACACACTCACTTCCAAGTCAGAGTTCCCCAAGGGGCCTCTGTGATGTGAAAAACGCCATTACAACTTTTGAGCCATGATGCTCCTATATTATCAACTTAGCCCATCTTTTCCCTGTTGGCTAATGAAGCAACCTCATGCTTTCTTGTTGGTTCTGTGAAGTTGTTTTTCCTCAGGTTACTACTAAAGCAAAGTACTCTTCACAGCAGGCAGTATGTGGCAGCTTTCAGAGAATTCCATTCTTTATGACATTGGGATGGGAATAAAGTATTTGCAGACAATGGATTCATGGTTGACACTTTCCAAGTGGTAAGCATTCACACACTGTTAGCCCTCTCTTGAGGTGTATAAAGTACAGGTAATCTGAGGGCAGATGCAGCTCAACCGGGAGGAGCATGCTCACGATGCGATGCGCAGGCCATCTCTAGAGTCTTGCTATGATCTGACTTCTCCTTTGAGCAAACCCTGAACATTTTCCTCAATGTGTTATCCCCAAGGAATGGTTAGCCACTCCCTTCCTTCTTTCTAATCATTTTCTTCAGTTGTATGTTTTAGAGTTTATTTATTCATTCACCACGTTTTCCACATCAAAGAACTTGTAAAACCCAATGAGTTCCTATTTAAGATTTTCTCAAATCAAAGTGTACCAAAATCAAACTGCCTTTGTCTCCTCACTTGCCGTGCAGCCACGGTTACCGGCCTGAACCTCTTAACCTATTGCTCTTAAAATATGTTTATTATTATTATTATCTTTTAATTATGTGTATGTGTGTATGTTTGCCCATGTGAGTGCAGATGCCTGTGAAGACTAGCGGCAATTAGTAGCCCTGTAGCTGAATACAAGCAGCTGTGAGTGACCAGTGTAGACCTGGGACCAAACTCAGGCTCTCTGCAAGTGCAATATTCACTTTCAAATGCTGAGTCATGGCTCCAGCCTTAACTTTCTGCCTTTTAAATGGATATTGTACTTCTCCCCTGCCTTTGTAAAACTGACTTCTTGAGAACAGTTAACAATATAAACTAGGATGAAATATATGTAAGAAAACTCTGCAATTCTTTTTATTTATTAGCTAAACTTTGGAGGTGTGCATGTCCTAATATAATAAAAGTAAGGGGCAGGAGAGCTGTCTCTCTCTGTTGCCAAAGGGCACGCTTTAGAAGCAGGAAGACCTGAGGTTGGATTCCAAGCACTCACATAAAAAGTCATTTGTAACTTTACGGTGGGGGAAGGAACAGAATTGTGTGAGCCTTGGAACTTATCAGCGAGGTTCCAGTTCAGCAGGAATTCCTGTCTCAAAGGCTAAGTTAGAGAGTTATGGAAGATTGGATGCCAAACCCTGGCTTCCATATGTATATGCATTGTGGTACCCAAATACATGCACTTATACTTGTGTGCCCATGCCTGTGTGCCCACAGTTTGTACAAACACACACTCAAAACAACAAAAGTAACAAAAGGGAAAAAGAAAATGTGAGAAAGCGAGAGGGAGCTGGAAGGTGCTTGGGAAGCAGCCTCAAGGCCAGCTCCTAAACCTTTCTTTCGAGGGTAGATGCTCAAGGCAACAACCCCTGAAGTTTGTAGGAGCAATGAGATCCACCTGTAAGGTTAATGGGAGTTCATGAATTTTAAGACAATTTTCTTTCTTTCTTTCTTTCTTTCTTTCTTTCTTTCTTTCTTTCTTTCTTTCTTTCTTTCTCTCTCTCTTTTTAACTTACTTTTTTCTTTTTTAATTAATCAATTAAATAATTCCCCAGTTCCATCACAGTTTCTCCTCCCTTTCTCGTCTCCTACCAGCCCCTCTTCCAATCCCTACCCTGTTCACTCCCTCTCCATTCTCTTCAGAAAAGTACATGTTTCCAATATATATTAGCCAGATGTGCTATTATCAAGTTCCAGTGAGACTAGGCACCTCCTCTCCTAAAAAGGCTGGAACAGGGTCACTCAGCAGGAGGAAAGGGTCCCAAGAGCAGGCAACAGAGTCAGAGACAGTCCCTATTCTTTCTGCCAGGAGTCCCACAAGAAAATCAGGCCACACAATTGCTTCATATGTGCAGAGGGTACAAATCAATCCCATTCAAATCCCTGGTTGGCGGGTCAGTCTTTGTGGGCTTCCATGAGCCCAAGTCAATTAACTATCTGTGTTTTCTCATGGTGTCCTTAATCCCTCTGGATCCCATAATTCTTCCTGCCTCCCTACCACAGGATTTCCCAAAGTCTGCCTAATATTTGGCTGTGGATCACACTGCATGAGTTTCTAGCAGGTGCTGTGTGAAGCCTCTCTGATGGCAGTTGGGCTAGGCACCAATCTTGAAGTATAGCAGAATGACATTAGGAATCATGTCATTGTTTCTTTTCTTTTTTCAAGTTATGTTTGGTCTATCACAGTTCTCCTGGGCTGTCCAGCCTCTGGTCTAGGCCCTTCAGTAGCTGAGGGGTCAGCTGCTTCTCATAGAATGGCCTCAAGCCAGAGCAGTCATTGACTGTCTCTTTCCACAATTTCTGCACCACATTTGTCTCGGCATATCTTGTAGGCAGAGCAAATTGTAGGTCAGAAGTTATGTGTCTGGGTTGGGGTCCCAATCCCTTCACTGTAATTTAAAACAATTTTCTAGGGAACAAGCAATCTATTGTTTCAGTTTAATGATAAAGACCAGACTTTGATAGTTATATTAACAGAACAAGTTTAATATATTTTCACCAAGGCCCAGAAAGAAAGGCACATTTTTTTTTTACCAGGATCTTGGATACACAGGCATGCAGGTGTGTATGGGTTTGTACATATGTGCTTTTGCATATGATGTGAAACAGAGATGTTGTTATACCTGTCTTATTTTATCATGTGCAGTGTTCTCCAATATATTCAATTCTCCTTTCTTCTCCATTATGTCATTAAAACGATACCTGTGCACACCCCATTTGCCCCACATCAATGGACTGGGCATACACTGCAGTTTGAAATGTGTTGATCTGTGTGACTCATTGACAAGTTTTAGCATGCAATACTCTATGTCCTCCTCACTGCAGCTTAGTTCTCACAGTGATCTTATTGTAAGGCAGGCTTTTGCACTGTGGACAGTTTAAATCACTAACTCTGACTTTCTTTGACATGAAAAGCAGCACATTCTAAGAGTAAAGGCTTCAAATACCTCTGCTTTCATTATGGATTGAAGTCATCTGTAAATGCTCCCCCTTTGTGAAACTAGAGGGCAAATCCAGATAAACTATGTTTTAAAAATGAGTATTGAAAATTTTCCCTTCACTCATACCTATCTAATGTCCAAATAAATATAAGACTATTTACTGGGGGCATTACCACAACATGCTTAAGACTTATAAATATTCTTCAGCAAAAAATCAAGAGAAAACATTTCCAACATTGATTGTCAAAATGACTGCATACATATTTCACCTTGTAGATCGACTTTAATGTAATCCACTGCTAGCATAGAGATTTTTTTTCTGTTTATTGGGCAATACTGCTGTGCCAACAAAAGAAAGTAACCTCTCATTTTACACTAAAATTCATCTCTTCTTTCAGAGAAGATAATACTTCCTCTTTTTATTAGATTAACTTATTTATAGAAGAGATGCTGAATCATGTAAAGTCTGTGGCCCAGCAGGTTTAACCAATTCTTTATATGCATGAATTCCGAGTGGAGGAGCATCATGTGTGTTTCTGAAACAGCTTTTGTTGGCTGACAACACAAATGTTTGGAACTTGGAGGGCACTACAGTCCTGTGTAAGGTGTAGCGGATTTTTTCTTCCTGCAAGGCACCAGCCTTATTCAGGTTTTACAGAAGTAAGTCGCTGACCCTCTCCTAGAAGCCCACCATTCCCAGTGGGACAGCGCTAGTGGCATAACCTTAACTTCCCTTCAACGATAATTCCAAAGCTCACCCATAGACGGCCGTTCTCAAAATACAGGAAGTAGTGGGGAGATTATGAATGTCTGCATCAGCTGGGTTAGAATACCAGAGACAGAGAAGTGTCATGAATCCTATTGTTTGTTGAAGACAGATATGACTTTAATGTCTCAGCCGAGCTTCTCTGAGCTGCCAGTACTAAGGTTTGCTGTGTTTTTTCCTTAGCCATATTGTAGAATTCTTCCCCATGAATTGTGGAAGCAAATTGTACTTTTGGTTGTTAAGATGTGAAAATGTTTCAAACAGATGCAAATATCTGAAATAAAGGTCAGCTGCTGACACTCTTCTTCCTCGGCTAGATACGAGATGCCTTAGGAGTTGAGTTTTAGTGTTTAGCAGACATGCATGACGTTGAGGAAGACTCTTCCAATCTCATTATATTTTTCATTGGTTTTCACAGAGAGAGACTTCAGAAAGATTTCATCCTTAAGACTTGTGTTAGATATTTATAATAAATTTCCTTGTAATATACACAAATAACACAAAACTTTCCTATGTTCCAGAAGCCATTGTATGGCTTCTTGATTTTAAATGTATGACCTAAAACTATTAAAAATGAATCACTCATTAAAGACTGAGAGCTGCCATGGTTTACGAGTCAAATTTGTAGCCTGCAATGTCTTTTAAACATATTTTTATTTATTCTTAGATAATTTTTAACCTGGAAAATATATTATGGTCATATTCACTCCCTATTTCCCACTTCAACTCTCAACCTTGATCACAGTATCCTTCTCCTCCTTCTTCTTTTCTAGTGTGGAGACCACCCACATGGTCAATGTGCCCAGAATAGGTGACTCGAGTTCTCAGCCCTAAGTGGAGTAGGCATGTTGCCCTCCACAAGGCTCAGGAACACCCAGAAATAGAGGCCACAAGGAGTCCAGAAGGAATGCTTTGCAAGGCAACGTCTTTTGGAGACCGTTGGACAACTGCTTAGTGACGCTACTTTACTAACATAGACATTAGTGACAGACCAGTGGCTTTTAGGGTGAAATGAGATTGGATGTTACTCTGAACCATCTCAGGCACTGACGGCTTCTGACTCATTATTTAATCACTTGTATCTGTGTCACAGAAGGGATCATTTTTATTTAAATTGTCATTTCAAATTTTCTTCCTACATGTAAGGCATTTTGGGTTTCTCTCTTAAATATTTGCTAACTCTAATCATATTTCTCCCTGTCCTGAGTTACTACCTTTTCTTTGAAGGTTTCCCTTCTCTCCTCAACACCCCCCTCCATTATCTGACCCTCACTTAAGAATTAAGCTCTCAAGCCATAGATGATCGATGATGCAGGGATAAAATGGCAGGAATGGCTAAGAGAGTGTTTTCACTCAAATCAGAGGGCTAACACTGATTACACAGATTTCAGAGTTTAAGTATTTTTTTTTTAAAAAAGAGCAAAGCCAAGAAGACACTGAAAACGAGGACCCTTCAAGCGCCCTCCACGCTGCTAAGGTCTGGACTGAGTTCTGCGAGTCCTATTAAGGTCTTCATCTTATGGTCAACATGTGAGCTTTGAATAGCTTTAAAGCTGCAGAGATTGTATTTTAAAAAATGTTGCTTTTGACTGAAATTTTTAATGATCTTTGATCTGAAAAAGGCTGGGTAGAAATCACATTGGGAAAGATTCTCTTGTTTCTTACATGTATTCTGGGTCTAGAGCGATGGAAGTCCTAATTTTTAATATTATTATATTTTTAAGCAGTAATCCTTTTTATCTTGATATGAACACTTCTTTCTGTAGTTGACTTTAGTATTCTTTTATCTTTTACAATAAAAGCACCTAAAATTTTCCTAATGTATGTACAGTATAAAATGCAATATTCTTAGCAAATACAAATTATATACTGTAGTTATAGTATTGCATATTGGAACTCTAGACATACTTCATATCTTTGCTCTTTAATCTATTTTCTTTTCCTAGAATCTAGTAATTGCAGTTTTACTCTGTGAAGCTATTCTTAGAGACAGACAAGTTAGCACCGAGTTTTGCCATCTGAGTTATGGGGCTACAGATCTTGACCTGGCTGTACACACAGCCCTTGACCACAGAACATCTGTGAATGTCTATTTTAGCACCTGTATCATGGCAGTTATAATCCATTTGTTTTTAAAATTAAATTTGAATAAAACAAGAATTTGCATGCAACAGCAGTGTTGATTCTTATTGCATTGCTGTTCTTGCACAACACTTCGTGGGAATCTATTAGTAAGTAGTAAGGAATTAACTATAGTGCTTGGTGTATGCTTGCAGTGGCAGAGAATCCTCCTGGGAAGCAGGCACGAGATGACAACTGTTAAGAATGGTAGGCCCATTCTTCAGGGAAGAGAAAATTACTTCTTCTTTAGTAAAAAGAAGTCAGTGCAGAAATGGAAACCTGTGGCCAGGAGGACCTTTCTGCCATATGTGTGTCCAGTCCCCGAGAAAGAATTCATTCTCACCCTCATAGAAATCTGCAAAGGTCCTTCTGGCGGGGATAGTGAAAGCCTGCCCCTCGGGAGAAGACAAAGTCAGCTTGTGGAAATCAAATTCCTAATTAATAGGTTTGAGGTCAGAAGAAGTTATGGTAGCTTTAATCACTGCAGAGGTTTTGAGAAATTATTAGTTTCTAAATAAATCAAAATAACCAAAGAGAATAATTTTCCTAGTGCATGGCGCCTGTGGGTCTGATAATAACCATTGATAATAAGAACTTCTGTAAACACCTCTAGTATTTCCTGCAAATGACGTTAATGTAAGTTTCTTCTGGCGTTTGTACATGGTGTGTGTGTGTGTGTGTGTGTGTGTGTGTGTGTGTGTGTGTGTGTAACTCAGGCTGACCTATGGAATTAAGGGAGACGTTGAATTTCCTGATCTTTCTGTCTCTCTCCTAGTGCACTGGGGATGCAGGTGCATACAATGACGCCGGGCTGTTCCGTATGTTTAGAGGTTCTGTGCTTTCTTACTGAATTGCAAACCGAGATGAAATTGATATTGTAACGACATCGAGAAACAGTGTAGGGCCAAGCACATGAGAATGCCATGAGATGCACTATCCCATGTTTCCATCATTTATAAATGGGGCATTTGCAGTACTTACCTGGACAGAATTCTGGATATGCTTTCCAAATCAGTGAATCTCTGTGACCTCTGCAGCCTAGGAACCCATTCTGACCCAAATCCCACTTAATCCGTCCTTGCCTGCTCTTGAACATCGGTGCTGTGACTTGTATGTGGCCTGCGAGATTTACCCAGAGTGCTTATGATCAGATAATCCTTTCCACTGATAGACAGTATTTCACAGTTTACCACCTTCCTTGGTGGTGGACGAGTAACGGTTTAGTTTTTTGATTTCTAGGAAGAAATCAATGATGATTTAATTCATCTTTTACAAATTCCAAGGAGTGGGATCCTTTGCTTTCTTGCATATCTGTAATATTATAAAACTAGTTTAAAACTGCTTTTGTTATTAAATAACTGAACATTTCAGTAAATTCTCGAGCAGAACTTGAGAATTGCAGTTACTCTATACTCTTGTTAATATTTAGTTTTTTTTTATTTTAGCTCCCATTAGGTGAAAAGTGCAGTATCACTGTAGGTTTAATTGTTAAATTGAGATATTGAATATGTATTTTTTCTGCTAAGCTAATTGAACATTGATTCTTCAGTGAATCAGCTTTTCAAATAGTTGGGCATGTTTATGTGTGTGTGTGTGTGCGTGTGTGTGTGTGTGTACTTGTACGTATGTACATATACACATATATGCATTTAATATGCACTGAGTGTAAACAAATAATGGAATCACTGGCTATTATTCCTTTGCTGAGAAATTTTAAATTACCAAAATGACCCTGCTGGAGCAGGTGTGTATGAACCAGCGGGGAAATCTTAAGCATGGAAGAGCTGTTATCCATCTGTCTTGTGGCAGCCAGGGCAGGGGAGAGATGTTTCCCCACCCAACCATCAGTGCCCAAGGAGGGATGGAGAGCTGATCCTGTGTTCCTAAGAGTGGGAGAACTATCCCTGACTTCCACCAGCAGCAACACTTGGGAGAGCAGACCCTGCACCTAGGCTGGGCAACACAATGGAGCCAATCCTGTTGGTGAAGGTGTGGTTGAGGCAGCCCTGAAGTTGTAAGCATGGGAGAGATGCTGCTATGACTGTCTGTGGTGTGTGAGGGTGAGAGATGCTCCCCCTTGCCCCTCACCCCTTACTGCCTGCAACAGATAGAGAACTAACCCTGCATCTTAGCAGCCGTAGCACTCAGGAAACAGGCCTTAGACAGCAGAGCAGAGAGGCCTGGTGTTCAGAGGTGTGGGTGACCCGGCTCCAATGTTAGGAGCAAAGGGAACCTGCCCCCATTAATCAACAGGTGGTAGATGGGCAGAAAAGAGAAGCCCTACACCTCATCTTCCTCCCACCAATGCCTGAGACAGGTGAAAGAGCTGGCCCTGGGGTCATAAAGCAGGAGGGCTGTCCCTACCCCTCACCAATGGCAGCACTCTGGTGAGTGGCCCCTATAGCTCACCTGGGCAACACAACACAGTTGGCTCTAATGGCATATATGTGGGAGAGCTGATCCTAAGAACATGAAAGAAGGAGAAACCCTTGTTCATTGTTGTAAGAGGCGAATTAGCTGGAGCAATGCTGGAGAGCTTACCCTGGTGGTGAGGACAGGGGAGAAGAACTAGTGGACCCACCCTACAGCTGCCCAGGCCCAGAACTAGGCTATGACTTGGCCTGCCCTAACATCCACATCATCTATGATCTGATGGAGCATGTGAAGAGACCTGACCTACAGACCCAAACCTGCAGGATCTCCACAGCATAAGGGTAACAGCAAAATACTCAAGACAAGCAGAGTCCCATTGAGAGCCCAGCATTGATAGTGTCGAAGAAAGCAGAGGCCTCGAACCAGAGCAATGACACTTTGCAACGAACTGCAAGTAAAGATATATGGACATAGGGGCTTTCTGTTCACATGGCTGTCCCGTTTGCTCACAATGAGCATGTATTTCTCCTATCACCCTGCAGTTTGTTACTCTTTTACTATCTCACTCACAGCATTGCTGGCTGACTGCAGCCTTTTTCTCGGCTACTCTTCCAATATGTTTCCAGTGCCACCTCTCTTTACCTCGACCTTAGAAGTCAAGATCAAAAATATTATTTAAATTTTATATATTAGAAGTTAAACTACTTCCCTAAAAGCTTGCCCTTTAACTAGGAAATGAGGTAATATAGAAACTAGTTTAATAAAACAATACTAATGATATGCAATATGAAAATGTAGTAGATTCTATTAAAGCCTGGTCTCAAGAGAAACTCAAAGATAGTGATCAAGAACTTAGCAAAACAAGAGTAAATCAAGTGAAATATGCCAAATACACCAAATTTAAAGAAAGAACAAAAAAGTCGAGGTAAAGAGAGGTGGCACTGGAAACATATTGGAAGAATGGTAAATGTTCCATCTGTATGTATGGTTTTAATTTTTATTTTATTTTTATTTTTTGATACTTTCATAGATAAGTACTATATTTATGTTAGTTCCATCTTTCCCTTTCCTTCTGAAACTTCTTTTGTGACCCTCCTCTTGGTCATATGTTTATGGCCTATACTTCTATAATTAACATTGTTTTACACACACACACACACACACACACACACACACACACACACACAAAACCTACTGAGCACATGCAATATTGCTCTTATATACATAGGTTTAGGACCTGGGATTGCATAGCCTATCAAGGGGATCATTCTTGAAGAAAGTGTTTCTCCCTCTCTCAACAGCCATTGATTGCTCACAGTTCTTCATCTAGGGTGGAACCAGGGAAAACTTCCTTTCCATGGTTGGGCACAAACTGCTGTGTTCAATGTGCAGGTTCTGTTTGCCACATTTTCAAGGTTTCCTGGATACGACTTCTCTTTGGTGATTAAAGGACCCTATCTCACAGCAATGAACATTCTGGTTCCCTGGTTCTTACAACCCCCCTTTCCACACCCTGATCCTCCCATGGCATTCTCTGAGCCTTAGCTGTCAGGGGTGTGTTGTAGATGTGTTAATTGGAACTGGAAATGCTCATGATGTTCTCTGAGTCTTCACTGTCAGAGGTGTGTTGTAGATGTGCTAACTGGGGCTGGAAACACCACAGTCATGTCTTCTCTATATTTGACCGGTCAGGGCTCTCGGTAGTAGCCTCAGTGTGTAGGAAGTTTCTTTGGTGAGGGTTGAGAGTTACACTTATTTATGGGTGTAAGAACCAATCAGTACTTAGAATACAGTTAGAAACTATTTTATTTAGGAAAATGGCAAAGATTCCTGTACCTATACTCTTTTAGTAGAATCTTTATAAATATTCACAAATTTTATAGGCTTGTTTCATTTTTGATAAACATCATATTGTCTACTTTCTACTTATTCTATCAATTATTGAGATGTTGTGAATTCTGCAGCCATGACTGGATGTGAGTTCTGATGTTCATTTATTAGGTAATCCATTTTCACTTGTATTTTATTCACTTCTATTTTCTTGTAGTGTTACTCTTGACTCTGATAAAACTTGTTGTCTCAATTCTAACCTTCAGGTGTTATCAGACCTCTATCAGCTCCTTTCAATCATCATTCAATGTGTTCATGAGCTTCTGTCTTTTTGTTTTTTAATTTATATGTATTTCTACTTAAAGCATCTGTTGCACACATCACATAACTCATTTCACCTTTCAGATTATTTTGTAATCTAGTTTTTGAATTATTAT
Source organism: Myodes glareolus (assembly GCF_982192425.1). Classification (NCBI taxonomy): domain Eukaryota; kingdom Metazoa; phylum Chordata; class Mammalia; order Rodentia; family Cricetidae; genus Myodes; species Myodes glareolus. Next base: position 57,059,569 of record NC_142045.1, read on the forward strand.
ACTTAGCATAAATATTTATGAGATTATATTGAATATGTTTCCTCTTTTCCCTGTGTGAATTTCTTTATTCTGTTTATCTTTTTCTGAAGCATTAAACATATTAGTCTTTTACTTTTATATCTTCAATTAACCTTTCAGGTGTAATGTGCTTGGGATTTGTTGTCGAAACTAAAATACGAGTTCTTAATTTATCATATTCTACCATGGATTAAAACTTCATCAAGTCATATACAATGCAAGATCATCCTATTTTCATGTTGTGTTATATCCCTACAAGCCTCATGACACTTTACTATGATTGCTTTAGTCAATGATGGTCTAACATGTTAAGATAAAAGCCTTTTTTTATTTTAGCCATTCAGCTAGTGTAGCTTTAAATCCTGTCATCACTTCTTTCTACTTGCTAGCAACAAATTAGTTCAGCATGACTTGAAAAAGAAACTCATCATTGTTTGACCAGGATATAGACACTTCCCTTCCTAACACTGAGAACGGTTTCTTGTTACCTGTCATGCATTATTTCTATTAGAGTGTTGTCTATAATGTCTTAGTTATTTTCCTGACTGAATTGCCTCTTCTCCTTCATTACCATTGTTTTTCATTACTTCAATCATTATATACCTAAGTGTGATGTTCTTTGGATATTGGTCTTTTGTAAGTGAATGTATTCCACTAAATTGTCAAACATTTGCTCATATCTTCATTTGTCTCTCATCTCCCTCTGTGTAGCTTCTCCTCTTGCCTTCCACACTCTCATCCCGCATCCTTGCATGCTATCATTCCACAGGGCAGGTTCTCTACCTCTTATCTCTCATCTATTTATTTACATCTATCAATAAATAATCTACATCTCTGCCTATCATCTATTTATTATCTATCTATACAGTAACTATATATATATATATATTATCTATGTATCTCTTATCATTTGTCTATCATATATCTCCTATAATCATCTATTGATTTACCATCTATCTTTTCATCTAGTCATCCCTGTTATCTAACAACTAAATCTATCTATCTATCATCAATCATCTATCATCTATTCACTATTTAACTACCAACCATCCATCTATTATTTATCTATTAATCTTTTTATTATATATGTATCTACTACCTATCATCTATCATATATACTCATATTATTTATTATCTATTTATATATTTTGTGTATATGTCACCTGTCTACCAATCTACCATCTTTCTGCGCTTCAGTCTGTTTATCATCTATCTACATAGCCCTCTCTCTCTCTCTCTCTCTCTCTCTCTCTCTCTCTCTCTCTCTCTCTCTCTCTTTTTCTCGATCATCTATCAACCAGGATCATCTATCTTGCTTCTGTCTACATAGTGTCTATTATTCTCTCTGAGTTTACTGATTCCCTCTGGGAGCATTTCCTTACAGAGAAACTAGTGAATTAAATTTTATATGTCTTTCTTTTTCTGCTGTTTCTATTTCTCTTTCAATGCACTTCATTTCCACAACATTTTACCCATTCCTCATGACATTTTAAATGGTTACAGCAGCTCTCTTTTATGAGGATGACCCAGATCACTTTTGGATCTGTTCAGTTGAATGAATTTCCTTTGGATATGGTCACATCTTCTTGTATATTGATATATTAAAAACAAAATTTTCTTATATGCTGCACTGTCTTATTTCTCTCAATTTTTGGCCTTTTTTTCCCTCCCTGTTCCTTTCAGAAGTAAAAGGATGAAGAAGTGGTGCAGGAGAATTATCTGTATTCTGTCAAACATGTATTTTAATAAAACGCTGATTGGCCAGGCAGGAAGTATAGGCGGGAAAACCAGACAGGAAGTAGAGTTGATGCAATGAGAACAGGAGAATTCTGGGAAGCAGGAAGGTTCCTCTGCCATTCCTGTACAGACCACCAAAGAGACAGCATGTGACCTGCCCAATTGAAAAAGGTACTGAGCCGTGTGGTTAAGATAGATAAGGATAATGGGGTAACAAAAGTTGTAAGAGCTAATAAGTAGCCTGACCTAATGGACCAATCAGTTTATAACCTTATGGAGTCCTGTGTGTGATTTCTCTTTGGGATTTGCCGGTTGTGGGGTACCAGGTGGGATGCAAGCCCCAACGAGCCTACCCCCTCACACTACATATGGCGCCCAGCGTGGATAACTGCCCCCCACATTCCCAACAAATGGATTATGGGTATTTTCCTTTGTTTAAAAAAAAAGAGGGAAATGGTGCAGGAGAATTATCTGTATTCTGTCAATCATGTATTTTAATAAAACGCTGATTGGCCAGGCAGGAAGTATAGGCGGGAAAACCAGACAGGAAGTAGAGGTGATGCAATGAGAACAGGAGAATTCTGGGAAGCAGGAAGGTTCCTCTGCCATTCCTGTGCAGACCACCGAAGAGACAGCATGTAACTGCCCAGCTGAAAAAGGTACTGAGCCGTGTGGCTAAGATAGATAAGGATAATGGGGTAACATAAGTTATAAGAGCTAATAAATAGCCTGACCTAATGGACCAATCAGTTTATAACCTTATGGAGTCCTGTGTGTGATTTCTTTTTGGGATTTGCCGGCTGTGGGGTACCGGGAGGGACGGAAAGCCCAACAAGTCGGCCCCCTCATGTTACAAAGAAGTGTAGATGACATCCTGCTTGTTAACATATGGTTGCTTTTTTAGATCCACCTTCCCTCTGATGCTTTCTCAGCTTACTTGTCCATGCCTCTTAGATCTATAATAAATCCAGACTTGTGTGATCACCCTGACTAAACACTGAACTCAGACTACACAAATGCTATCCTTATGAATCAACGATTAATTGTTAATTGTTGGCTTTTTCTTCTAGAATTTGGTTCATCAAGACAATCCTAAACTCTCTCAAGCATTACTAACTACACTGAATCCCACAACATTTTATATGCTTTCATGAAGAGAATCTACCTGCTTATTAATGAAAACAACATATTATTTTATTTCAGTGATGACAGCACTTTGTATGGGCTATTTTTATTTAAGAATTTTAAAATTTGTGATACAATATATTTTTCCATTCCCCAATACTTCCTAGATACTCTCCTTTTCCCTATCAATCTAATTTTTTGTTCCTTTTTCTCTCAAAAAATTCAAAACAAACAAACAAAAACATTACAAAAATATGGAGTCTGTTTTGTGTTGTTGAATTACTCCAAGCATGAGTCTTGCTATAGAGTGTGGATGGTATACCCAGTGTCTCACACCACTGATTATCTCTCTCTCGGGGGTATAAATTACTTTCCCCTTCTCAGTGCTGAGACCCTGTCTGTATTGTGCATATCGTTTACTTGCTGTTAGTCTTTGTGAGTTCACAAGCTGTGCTGTGTACAGAAGATGCTTTTCCTTGGAGTCATTCAAGTAAATTTCAGCATTATTGCTTTTCTAGGTGTAGAAATGCAGATTCATAATAAAAAATTCAGAAATAACTTTGAAAGAGTTGGGGGAGAAAAAAGTGAAGTGAGGAGGCAGAAAGAACAATAAAAGGAGGGAAAAAGAAATAAGGATAAATGCTGAAGAACACAAATAAAACAATGGAGGTTTAATTAATTACTTACTCATACAGATTCAAAACAATTTGCAAAATTTTGGTTTCATTTTATAAATTCTTCTAGCTTCAAATGCTCATTAAATTTATGTCACTGGTAGTTTTTCTATAAGCATGAACATTGCAGAGACTTGTAAAATTTGCCGAAAGCTTAGTGACTTGAATGTATTCATGGATTTAGAAAGGACAAAAATATAAATAATGAAATGGCTTGAGAGTAATTATATTGCATCTATAGAATATTAAGTATATCTATTTCACTCCTAATAAATCCTTTTTAAGACTATTTTTCTTTTTTCACAAATATAAAAATGACCATGTCTTCATCATTGGCATTTTTGTATTTGTGAATGAAGAACACATGTTTACTGATGTTTAAAATATTTACATTCTGCCACATGTCATCTCTCAGTAAATTTAGTTTGATTTTTTCATTTCTTTCTTAGTCTCCTATCAAAAGGAAATCTAGATTATTTTAAATGTAGGTTATAATAATCAAGAACTAAAAGATAAGTGTTTTTTTGTGAGCATAGATTTCAGCCAATACAAAATGAACTGATACTTGAGTTCTAGATCAGGTACCAAAAAGTGTACACTAGTATAAATACTAGGTGAATATCTTTCTGTGCAAAGTAAGAAGGGCTTTTTAAAAATTTATATTTGTTACCCTTTTAACAAGTGAGATTTTAATTGCAATAACCAATAAAAACAGTATTCAATATGATGCAGTGAAAAACACAAGTGTTTCGAAGAATATTACCTCTATCTATAATATATTTGCTGTTAAGTAGGAAAGATAAAACATTCACATTAATAATTAGAGAAAAAGGTTTTGTCTGACAAAATTATGGAATATTGAAGAAAGAATGTTGTAAAGGTATGATTTGTTTTTAAAAGGTTAGATAAAGTGGACCATGGCAAAACAGGATGATTATGGGATTTTTTTCCTTCCTTCCTTCCTTCCTTCCTTCCTTCCTTCCTTCCTTCCTTCCTTCCTTCCTATCTATCTATCTATCTATCTATCTATCTATCTATCTATCTATCTATCTATCTATCTATCATCTATCTTTAAAATGTTTTCTCTTCCTTTTGGTCTGCTGAGTTTTTTTAGAGTAAATAATGAATCCTGGGTAGCAGCTCTTTGCTGGAAGATGATCAACTAATAAATGGCTATACCACTAAAGAAACTATTATCTCTTCTCCAAGTGGTATTCTTTAGAGAATGAGGACCTATGATCGTATTGTCTACACTGAGAAGAAAGCAAACTAAAAACAAAGGAGAGTTATTGATAGTGATGCCCAAGTAAGAAAAGGTAGTAACATCTTGACTCAGTCTCAGGGAATGCATTGAGGTTTTTCTCTAGAAAAACTCCCAGAAAAGAGTAGGTCTCTTAGGGACGTCAACTAACATGGCATTATATACTACAATAAGACCAGGCACATCCCATCACATCAAGGCTGGATGAAGCAACCCACTTGGAGGGAAAGGGTCCTATAAGCAACTGTCCTGGCCCCACTGATAGGAATCCTACAAGAAAATCAAGCATTGAGTTCATTTTCTGATGAATTTCCAGTGCTGGAAATGCAGCCTACCTTTAAACATAGTTTGTTTCTCCAGTGAAACTTCTTGGAGAAAACTAATTTTCATTTTCTAGTGGTTATCAATTGAAAATAGCTTCTGGATTAGGGATTGGACATATGTCAACTTATTACAGTTCTAAGGCTCCATCTGGTACTTATCTTCATAGACCCAATGCATACTGCCCCAGTCTCTGAATTCATACATACGCTGATCCTGTTGACTTAGAGAGTCTTATTTTCTTGGTGTCTGCCATCCCATCGGCCTCTTCCACTCTCTCTGCCTCCTCTTCCAAGGGGTTCCCTGATTTCTTAGGAGAGTAATTTGATGGAGACATTATATATAGAGAGCTTAGATTTCCAAAGCCTCTCATTCTCTGTGTAATATATGGTTGTGGATCTCTGTTTTTGTTCCCATCTGATGCTAAAAGAAGCTGCAATGTTGATGGCTGAGAAAGGTATAGATATATGAGGAAAGCAGAATAGCATTAGGAGTCATTTTGTTGCTATAGTTGTTTATTTATTTTAGAACAGTAGTATTTAGTTATATCGTAGGTCCCTGGGCTATCCAGTCTCAGGTTCTGCTTACCAAAATAGTGCTGGGTATTACTTATAACTTGTGGAATGCACCTTAAGTCAAGTCACACGTTTGTTGGTTGCTCCCACAAGCTTTGTGCCATTATTCCTCTAGAATATCCTGTAGATGGGACACCACTGTGGATCAAAGTGTTTGTGACAGTGTTGATGTTTACATTTCTCCTCTTGTAGCATGTAGAGAACATTTCTGTATCAAAGATATCAGAACATATGTGTGATGACTTTATATAGACACTATCTCAACTTCTCCAAGTTCAGTTAAGTATGTAGATCCGGTCCTAAGCAATGGGGCCTTGTTGCCACTTTGTAAAAACAGCCTATATATAGTCTTGGCCATAGGCTGGACCATTTGAGAATTACTGCAGGTTTTTTTTGTCAACAACTCAATTAGATGTAACTTAGTCCTGTTACTAGACACTTCATTTGTTGACAGGAGATGTGTAGTTGGGGCTCTGACACACCCATTCTTTGGTGATTTCATTTAGACCCACTTCATGTATGCATGTATTTTATAATACTACTACTGTATTAGATTTTCATACTACCTCTCAAATGGCCCTTAATTTTTAGCTATCTTTCCTTGCATACCCTTTCTAGGTCCCATCTTCCCTTTCCCTCTCCACTTGATCTTCCCATTCTGCACCTCCATCCATTCATAACTATCTATTCTGTTTCCCTTTCCATAGGGGTCTCTGTCTATCCTTTGCCCCCAATACCTTGCTCTATACCTAAACTTTGTGGTTCTATGGATTTTTAGCTTGGTTATTATTGACTTAACTGCTAATACCTACATATAAGTGATATATTATATTTGTTTGTCTCAGTCTGGTCTACCTCAGTCAGGATGTTTTTTTTCTAGTTCCTTCCTTTTACCTGCATACTTCACAATGGCACTTTTTACCAGCTGCATAATAATCCACTATGTAAATGTACCACATTTTATTTGTCTAGTTATTTGCTGAGAGATATTTAGATATTTTTCTAATTTCTGGCTATTATGAATAGAGCAACAATGAACATAGTTGAACAAATATATCTGTGGTAGGATGGGACATCCTTTAGGTATATGCCCAAAAGTGATTTAGCTGGATCTTGAGGTAGATTGATTCCCACATCTTCCTGAGAAACTGGCACATTGATTATCATGTGACTCTATAAATGTGAATACCCACTAGCAGTGGATGAGTGTTCCCCTTACTCCACATCCTCTTCTGCATGAGTTGCCATTTGTCTTATTGACCTTATTCATTTTGACAGGTAGAAGATAAGACCTCAAAGCAGTTTTTATTGCCGATGATTAAGGATGTTGAACATGTCTCTAAGTATTTCTCAACTGAGTTTCCTCTCTTGAGAATTCTCAGTTAAATCTGTACCCCATTTTTAAATTGACTTACTTGTTTTTGCAATATCAAGTTTTTTAGTTTTTAGATATGTTGAATATTGGTCCTCAAGCTAAGTTTTTAACAAAATAAAATTTATTTATCTCTTCTTCTATCTGCTTAAAATCATGCAAAGATTTCCCCCAGGATAATAGGTGAGGCCATCAATGGGAAGCAAAGACACTATTGACCCTGACCCCATTCTAGGCTCTTACTCCCACTCTCTGCTCTGGGTCTGTGGATGTCTTTGTTGTACCATCCCAGGCAGGACCTGTGACAGGGCTGCTATGCTCAATGTGGCATTTGTTCAGAAGGCGTTTCTCTCCAAAAGTACTTTCCTTTTCAACTCTCTGAACTCTTATAAGCACAGATATCTGTTTCTCTCTGTCTTTGTCTCTCTTCTGCTTCAAGCATGACTGGAGGGGAACATGTAGATACAGGGACAGTGACAAGGAACTGCCACTGTTTTCCAGTCAGTTTCATTGTTGAAGTAGGACGATATTTATTATAACCAGTCTTATCTGTCTGGGAAATGACTAAGTGTATCAGGAGCTATTACTGTTTATAAAAATCACAATCATTTCTTATCCATATTTCCAGTTCTCCTACACATATAGAGTCACTGAAGGTTTCTCTTCCATGGCGTCTTAAAGTCTGTTTCATCAAGTGAGAAAAAGTTAACAGATACTCTGTTTAATGAGTCTTTTCCTTTCAGGACTTCTGAACTCATAAGGAGGTAACTGTCACTCTCTCCCAAGATTCTTCAGCCTCCATACCTTTGAGACCTGGGTAGACTCTCAAGACCAGAATTAATATTTGATGATATTAGACATTTTTTGGCATGTTGGTATGGCAGAAAAAACTTTACTGTTATAAATGACATAGATTGAACATTATCATTACACCTTAAGTGTGTAACTAAACCTTTAATTTACAATGAAATAATCTGTGATTTTTGTTCTTTCTCTGCTGTGTGAAGGTGTCATTTATGAGAAAATCATGCAGCTCACACTCACGAGAACAGAAGTCCCTTTAGAAAGTGACGATTCTCTAACTCTGCAAGACATGTCTTAATTCCAGCATTCTGGGGGCATAGGGAGAAGGATTTCTGTGAGTTCTAGACTATTCATTTTCACAATGCTAGTTCAAAGACAGTCAGAGCAACATAAATAAACTTAGCTTCTTATATTTATTAGACACTAAGAAATACTATGGAGCAAAAGTTCCCCTCTACACAGTCTAGAAGTTAGGTCAAGATCTGAGCAAAAAGAATTTGGTTAGAGGCTAGCATCCTTTCTCAAAGAAGAATTTTTGACTGATAATGAGAATGAGAGACACAGTGTACAAGGCAAAGCCAGAGAAGACATCAGGCTGGTTAAGATGTACTGTGGGACTGGGGAGTCAGTACAACATGGGCTGAGCTCTCTGACCTTTGAGAAATATCCCTGGCCAGTATGGAGTAGAACAAATAAATTGGTGAATAAATTAATATGGGGACAAAATGAGCATTTGTCAATAATGTACTTGGGAACCAGAGGATGGAGGCCATACATTGAAAAGAAATACTAGGGCAATGGAAAATGACAATGATGTAATCTTACAAAAGCATATAGTCTGCTTAGTTCTCACTTATTGCACTTCATGAAAGGCAAGAAAGGGCCATAATCCATTCACAGAGTTAGCTCAGTGCCACTTCCTCACGTGTCCAAGGCCCTAAAATCCATTCCTAGCAGCAACACGACAAAAACATGTGCATGCTATTTGCTTGTTTTGCATAATTATGATGAGTTTGAGTAGGAATGAAAGATTAAGACTCAGTTTTATAAAAGACCCAAGTTTATTGTTTTCTTCAGAAAAATTAGGAGATGTGTGTTTGAAGATGTATCTTACCACAGAGGAAGTGGCAGTTCAGACTTGGGTCTTCAAACTTTGGTAGAGGCATTCCCATTGAAAGATGGGTTTATACTTCTACTAAGACACTTGACATGTTCTGACGGTACTGACAGTGTCAAATTGAGCAGAATTAATTGGAATGGAGATGAAGCAGATGTTACAATAAAGATTCTGCTAAGACCATAGATGTAGGTATTGAGGAGCATTCCCTTTGAATGAAAGAAAATAATACTAATTAAAGCCATTTTAAGCATATTAGGATTCAGTGAATTAAACCAATTACCCCCATTAATTGTGAATAGAAATTTAATCTCTCAGTATCATCCTGCTTTTCAAACTCAAAGCAAACAGAAATTATTAGAGAAAAAGAATGAAAGTGGAGGGATTAAATTTTTTAAAATATCCTATAATGGGTAAGCTTTAATGGAAAGATGGAAGCCTGTTATTAATGCACAGTCTGATATTAGAAATTATTCCACACAATTACTTTATTTATTTGAAATAAGTCTGAAAAGAGTTTTAAAGTATCCATCAACCACCAGTTGAGTAAATATGTTAACTGAGCCATAGATCTCATGCATATTTGTGTTGATGGAGAAAGGCTTTGGGATGGAGACCAAGCTGCTAAGTCTAACTTATTCCTTTCCCTTTAATTATCCATCATTGCTCTTGAATTTTATGAACCTCAAATTCAGCCGCATTAGGAGACAGTTTAATTCTATGAGTTAGCAAGGCATTCTTGTCTGTGACCATCAACATGTAGGTTTCAGAGGTCATACCATCAACTTGCCCTGATTACTTCTGTGTGTATGGTACCTTCTAGCCTGTAAATCCTTTAGCAGTCTATGATTTTTGCAATGTATTTTGATATCTCTTTACTCTTAGCACAGAGTAGATGGGTTATAGAGTGTTTACAAATATGTATTGAAGAATAATAGGAAGAACAATATAAATGCAAATATTAAATTTTCTTATATTTTGAAACATACAAAATAGATTTATTCTTCATTAGTTTAATGTTTAATGGATCTCCTATGACATGGGGTCCTGAAATGTCAGTAATATAGGGTTCCAGATTAATTCAATTCCATTTTTCTGTGGAACCTCATTTATCCTGTTAACTTTGTTAATAAAAAAATTAATAATATCTCTTACTCTTCCTTTCCTTTTTGCTTTAATCTTCAGTAGTTAAAAACTGAATCGTGTCTGCATGGGACTGACCAGGCCCTCTCCATATATGTGATATTTGTGTAGCTTCGTGTCCCTGTGGACTGTCTAACAGTGGAAACAATGGCTGTTTCTAATGTTTTGGTTGACTTTTGGGAACCTATTCCTCATACTGAGTGGCCTTGCCCAGCCTTAATTCAAGCGGAGGATTTTAGTCCAACTGCAACTTGATACGCCATGCTTTCTTGATAGTCTTCTTGATAGGCATGCATAGGAGGTCTGCCCCTTCTGAACAGAAACAGAGGAGGAGTGGATTGGGAGGGGTGGGGGAGGGCTGAAAGAGGTGGGGGAAGAGGTGCACATAGAGGAGGGAGGGGAAACTATGGCTGTGTCGTAAAACAAGTAAATCAATTTAATTAACAACTCGTCAGTCTTTAACGCAAAAAAGAATAGTTATGTAAACAAATTTTTAAAATGGAGCAGTGAGCCTATGAAAACTTTGAAGATGGTCATCTTCTGTAAGATAAACTGTAGAAGCCAAATCCAAAATCATTTATTTGATTTCAGAGGCATATATGCATGTTATTATTAAACAGAAATGAAAAATAATACCTACCTTAGATAGAATTGACATATGGGTCGAGAATATAAAAATTCTGTTATTTTTCACTCCTCAAGTTTGTGCTAATTTCATTAAAATAGTCTTAGTGAGATAAGAATTAAAAATGTTTAAAATTGTTTGTACCCTTCAAATTTGCTTACATTCAATTTCTTATATGTATATGGTTTTCTCATAGCACAATTTTAATGATATTTTGTTTATTATACTTAGATTGAATACTAATCATTTTATTTCTTTAATTTTCGTTCTGTTTTATTTGAGAAAGGGTCTCACTAGTCATTTCAGGCTGGCTTGAAACTTGCTGTACAGTTTAGATTAAAGTTGAACTTTGAATCCTCCAGCCTGCTGAGGGCTGAGGTTGTAGACACAGGTCATCATGCCTGATCTTGCTACACAATCTCTCCACGATGATTATTAATGACTACATTTTACTTTGGTATCCCACTGTTTCTGAATGTTTCAATTATTCCCAGTTTTGCTATTATAACTTATTGAAAGGAGTATTTTTATTATATATAAGTTTTCTTCTTGAGGAGCTTCCTTGGATCAAATCTGAAGAGAAAGGCCAAGTTTCTGAACTAGGCTTCCCAGTAAGTGCCCAGTAGAGATAGGGACTCATTCAGAGAGGAGTCTACTGTAGAGCACCGTATCTCTGCAGAGATTAAACTCTGAATTAAATTAGATTAAACTAATTAATTAAATTCAATTAATTGAATTAAACTCCCAGTGAATTACTTGAGATAGTTCATGGATGATCAAAACTTCTTTTTTATACAGTAAAAAAGTATACTATTTTACTGTACTTATTTATTTATAGGGGATTTTGAAATATATATATATATGGAAAATTCAAGTTAATCAGCGTATTTATAACCTTATGTACTTAATTTAACATCTTTAACTTTACATATATGTATATGTATATGTATATATATATATATATATATATATATATATATATATATGTGCCCTACTGAATTTATCTATTTGTTCATATGTCCATGTGTTTAGGGCAGACCACTTGGGATTGGATAACCTATTGAGTGGTTCATTACACTGCTTATGTATGTTTATTGAATATAACATTTTATAAGTATTGCATTGTTTTCCTTAAAATCTACAGAAGTAAATAAACCAAGAAAAAGCCTAGGACTTTCACCTCATATAAATGTCTCTTCCATTTATTATTTACTACTCATTTACTAGTCCTTCATTTTACGGATTGTTTGGTGGCCACAGGCCATGAGGATTTGCTTCCTCAAGGTTTCTGTGAACTACTTTTGCTTCAATATTCAGTTCTACCATGAGCCCTATTCTCCCACAAATTTGTATTGAGAAACCCCCAGTTTACTCTTTAAAATAATGGTTTCTCAGTTACATTAAAGGAAATAAATTAATTTTTTCTCATTTTTCTCTGTGTTTCTGCCTCCCCTGAGTAGACATTTTTCTCTTTATTTATCTGCTGTTTATTTTTCTGGTGTTATCAGTGTTTTCCAAATGTTTGCTGAGTCTTGATTTCTGTTCAAACCTATGAAACTAAATTGTTTAATATGTGGCAGTTTAATGTTGGTACCTTGGATGAAGTTTTTCTTTTGGCAACAGAAGTGTTACAAGCCAAGACTCAGGAGGTTCTGAGTGTGGGCGCCATCCTACTCTTTGGTAATATGATGGAATGAATGTAGGAGGTCAGGCTGAGGCCCATTTCCTGGGAGGTATGCTACCTTGTTCTCCACTCACAAAATAAAAACTTATGTTTGCATAGCATTTGTTCAGCCAATCCTGCAGTTCTTCACAGTTTTTACTGAGCCAACTAAACAGGCCCACAAAAGTAGAGCATATGAGTGAGGCCCTCCCTTTTAGATGGCTACTCTTAGTACCTGCACATGACAAAATAGAAGTATAAAGGTTGATTAACTTACCCCTAACCTAGGGAATGGTTAAATTAACACTTGACAGAGCTTCAGGAGGTAGAAAGCTGTGTGGCTGGGAAGGAAGATAGCCAAGGGAAGGCTTCCTAGACTGACTGGTAGATGTGCGAAGGGCCATAATTCGGATAGGCCATGGTAAAGTTCAGAGTCACACATAGATTTCTGTGTGTAGGGAAGGAAGCTCTGGATGGTGGAAGGAGAAGAGTGATTGGTGAGGAGGCTAGACCTAAGTCTATGACAGTCACATGATCTAGGAGGAGCCATAGGTAGCAGAAAGATCACATTACGAATGGAGAGATGGGAGCGCTCTGGCTGCTCAAATGGGATCAAACTGTTGATTTCATTCTTTCTTCGTACAGAGAGTTAGTGGGACTTAAGCAGTAGTCCTGTGAGCCCTAAAATGCCATTGGTGGGGTCGGAGAAGCTAGGTACAGGGTTCTTGGTGGGCTGATATCTTTGTTTTTATTAAGAAGTTCTTTTATTATCTAAATTATCTGCCACAATTTCATGTGGTTGTTTAAAAAACTTATACCACCATAAAATATACTTTCAAAGTTGTAAAATTCAGTTTTCTTGGGCTTCTCTGTATGTCATACCAATTTTTAAAACAATGAATTACTCTAATAAGTGGTCGGGGCATCAGAGGCGTGATTTACACGACTCGGAGATACTCATGATGCCACAAGAAGGCAGATTTTCCTCTTAGTTTTACAGTTAACAAAAGAAAACTAATGCTTTTGCCCTTCTTGCCTCAAAAAGTTTGTTTTTTTTTCTAAACAAAAATTAATCAAACAATGCAAAAAATTAAATGTTAAAGAAAAAGCAGCCAAATACAATGAAACATGATGAAGTACTTAGTTAGGTTTCTAAGGATTTTACAAGTTTCCTGTTGTTTCTAAGTGATATATTGTGCATGTTCTAAAACACAGGCTTGTGCACAAAGAATTTATACAATGAAAAAAATGTCATTTTAATGAAGGATCTGCTTATTCATTGAAGGAGATTTCATAATCTAGGCTTACATATTTCTTGGCTCAAATTCTCCTGTTTAAAATAAGATAAAGGTCTCTCTAATGAACAGTTTTCTCTGGGTTTGTCAAAATGAGTCTGGAATTTTAAGATTTAACATTATTGGTCATTTTCGACTTCACTGAGTCATGATTGCACCCTGAGCTCAGGATGCTCCCCTGAGTTTTTCATCGTTCTGTGCCCAGGTGTTAATTATGATAGATGCTGCCTCTGGTCATGGTGTGTTCCCACCAAAACCCTGGAGGACTAGTTTAGGAGCCCGGCTTCATTGTTGGTATGATAATTTTATAACTTTTATTTTCTAGTACATGGATTGAATCCAGGTCCTCACTCATGCAAAGCATGTATCTAGCACAGAGATATGTTTCTAACCTACCTTTTATTTTTGACTTTGAGACATGGTCTTACTCAGTTGCCAAGACTGGTCTTGAATGTAAGCTCCTCCCACCTCTGCTTCACTAATAGCTGAGATTACAGGTCTGCACCACCAGGCTGGGCTACCGTGGTATACAAATCAAAGATTTATGGAAGTTCTCTTTCTCTTGCTAATGCTGATAGTTCTTTATGACCAAACACAGACATGTCCTAGGTAAGAGATATTTCTTAAGTTAAGGTGAGGAGGGGAAGGGGAATAGGGTCGAGAACATTTTACAATTCATACTATTTCCATGCTGAGACAAAAAGAATACTTTCCCCCGAGACATAAATACACATCAACAGTCAGATTAATTGTCACCCAAGCTGTTTGTGTGTCTCTCTAATAACATGCTCATGTTCAAGGACCACTTTTACCACCTTACAGAGTCTGAGTTACACCTTCCAAGACTGAGATCTTTACCCAGATACACAGAGTAATTATTCAGACATCTTTGGAGCGTATTGGTGACCTTGTCCTAACTCTAGAGATTCTGATTTTTGTGGTTATGTAGGAAAAGCTGGGGCAACACTGCTATTTCACACTTTTAAGTGATTTCAAAGTGCATCTGAGCTTAGGACCATCACTACTAAGAATTTTTTAAAAAAGATTTTTACCAGATTTTGATTATTAAAAGTGGTTTATTTTTTGTTATCTTATTATTATTTTATTATTTATTATTTTACAAATGTTGTCTTCATATCAATGAAGGGGATGGATTAGAGCACAGAAACGAAAAGTAGAGAGGCCATCACGTAGCCTGGAACCCCACACAGACAGGAACACATGTCTGCATCTGCAATTCCAAGTCCCTAGCCTTTCATCATCTCTTCTGTTTGCTTCCCTACCCTGTTAGAGGCTTTTGTGGCCCTTCTCTGCTGGTCACACATCCATGATGTACCCACATGCGCATCTGTATGTTGGTCCTGTATGAGTGCAAGTCTTCCTTCCAGTGAGTCTCTTCTACTGCGAAATGAAATCTTCCTGGGGCAGTCAGGTGGATTTGTCTATAGACTAATTCATCTCAAGAGAACTTTGTCATTTCCAAGGCTCATGTTCACTGTTTGCCCTCCCCTTATAGTTCTGTTTCAGAGTATACAGTCCAGATACATAGATAGTCAGAATTGCTCTACATCTCAACAATGCTTCTCCTCACCTGTTGCTTGCAAACAAACAAACAAAAACAAAAACAAAAAAACAGCTCAGGCCCTATGAAATGTGGACTGACTATAGGTAAACCAAGTCCTGGTGTTCTAAATGCTTACCCAAAGGACGCTGGTCCTCCCAGCAGGTGATGATTTTAATTTTGTAGTGTTCATTTCATAAGTATTAACTCTCAAATATGTAATCACTCTTCAAATATTAATTATCTTTAGCTATGATAATTCTCCATCCCTCATGGTGAACATGAAGTATAGGTGCCTTGGTCTGTATTTAGTGACATCAAGTCACCTAATATTACCAGATATTACCAGACAGCTACTGTTTCCTGACTTACCAAATTGGATATATATATATATATATATATATATATATATATATATATATATATATATATATATATTTGGTGTACATGGTATACATATATACTTTTAATATTTGAAATAATTTTTCTATGACAATTTAAATATATAAATATGCATGAACATGAATATTAAAATAAATAAATTAAAACATATTATAATTTGACATTATTTTCTTTTTATCATTGTTTTCATATTTTCAGGCCAGTTGATTTAGCACAAATGTGTATGTGACTATTTTATGTTTTAAAGTAGATAATGTAGTCTCAGGTCATTTAATTTAATCTCCTCAGTGTTTAATAACTTATAGTGCAAACATATCTTATATGTATTAAAACAGGGGAGCAAAGGAAGGCAGAAGGACAAGGATTAAGAACAGAGGCAAGGCAGATTATCCTGGAAACTCATTATTTTTTATACTGTTGTTAGTTCACTCATGTACACTGCATTTGATTCCTGATTTATTTTCTGATGCTTTAGAAAAAGAGGGGATAGACATATTCTATTGTTGCGTTATTAGGAATATTAAAGAATCTTGCCAATATAACTTAACAACTCATTTGATATGTATGAGTTGAAATTAGGATTGAGATTTAATTATTTTAAATTTAGTTAATTTGAAGCTTTTATTAAATGTACTCTATAATGCAAGATTCTTGTAATTTGATTAAAGATTATCATAAGAAATATTTTTATAACAAAATGTGGTTGCTTAATTAAATCAATTTGTATATCAGATTAAACTAAGTGCTAGGAGACCTTAATTTTTCTACTGTTTTTTAGAACAGCGATCAACTAGCTGTTTACAGAATGTGAGCAAAGTCCTTACTTATAAGTAGATTGAGAAGTGTCATTGAAAATAACTTTTCCTGAAACAGATGCTGTTGAAATGATCTGCTCTGGAGTCTGGAATGTAAGATGGGCTCTTTCCAGGGTTTCTAATTTGTGTTATTAGGTTTTTGGCTTAATTGAAATATACACGTTTAGTCCTTCAAAAAATGAGACACAGGAGAGAACGTAAAAGAACATTCCTCAGATCTACTAGGGACCTTGTTTTCACAAGTAGCAGGCCCTGCTTGACTGTGACATCACCAGCCTGCATCAGTTCTGTCTACGGGACAAGTGTGTGAGACAGTGGCCTTTCCAAAGTACCGGGTTCAACGTGTGTGTGTGTGTGTGTGTGTGTGTGTGTGTGTGTGTGTGTGTGTGTGCGCAAATGAAATGTTTGATCTCCTACTCTCAGAATTTTCAAGTTTCTCCCGACTTGCTATTTACTCTGAACACCTGTGAGAGCCAGTTCCAGAGACTGAGTTAATGTCAAGATTAGTAAACTTCAGACTCTAGAATCCTGTACGAAAACCAGAACCAGCAATAACTTCCAGGGTCTTCCCCCTGCAACACCTTACAGATAATTGATATTAGTTCCCAGAATCCATCTCCTAGTGTTTTTAGGGTACTCAAACTAGGTTAAGGGACATGGGCCTGGTATCTCCTTTAGACTTTATCATCATTTTCTTGCCACTTGATACTCTGCTGGTTTGAACATCACTCTCTTCTATGGAGAAATTGCAGGCTAAGGTTTAATAGGTTGCCTTTTCTCCTGGTCATGTGTTTATATTATGTGGTTGACCCCAGACAATGTTATTCCTATTCTGTCCTTGACTACTTTGTTATCTTTTTTTTCTCAGAAAATTTTCTCAAAAATATATCTTTTTTCCCCTCAGAGAAATTTCTGTTTTCATCAGAATCTTTCACAAATGTCAGTCAACTCAGTGTTTCTAAGTAATGATTCTTTTATATGATTTCTATCCTTTAGTTTTCTGGTTATTTATTTAAGAACATAATATCAAAGATCCAGTTATCAGTGACTTGCCTGTGCAGTTATATGGATTACTGTAGATGCCTTTTATCATTTTTAATCCATATTTCAATACATTAGAATTACCTATACAATAATATATTAAATCTTTTAAGTTGTTTTTTATCATTCAAGTTTCAGTCTCCAACAGAGTTGTTACTATATCCTTGTGACTGTTAAGTTCAAGATAGGTATTCCCTGTATATTTGAAGACTATTCTGGAACTCATTTTGCAGACCAGGCTGGCTTCAAACTCACAGCCATCTGCCTGTCTCTGTCTCCAAGTGCTGGGATTAAAGGATGCATCACCACACAACCCTTGGCTTGAGTATTAAGTTCTTGTAATGGAATTAGTCCAAATTAAGAAATATATATATATATATATATATATATATATATATATATATATATATTAGATTTTGAAGGCACTATATGTAAATGTTTCAAAATACTAATAATGTTTGATTCTGACAACATGTTGAAAAATTGATACACTGGGCTAGATGAAATATATCATTACATTTTCTTTGGCTTGACTCTAGTTTTGCATCACAAGAAACTATTATTCAGGAAAAATTGCAGTTGAACCTGCAGCTCATATAATGTTTTTATGGGAAGCATTGATTATACCCACAATGGGGTGTATTTATTTATGAATATTTTTCCTGAATGTATATCTTTATACCACTAGTTTGCCTGGTCGTTTGGAGATCAGAAGAGGGTATCAGCTCCTTTGAAACCAGAGTTTCAGATGGTTCCTGTCTCCATGTAGGTTCTGAGAATGGGACTCAGGTCTTCTGGAAGAGCTTTTAAGCACCAAGCCATTTCTCCATCCCTGTATTCCCACAGTAATGCAAATATTTCAATTAAATACATTTGTTTCCTGTTCTTGGTTAAATGGATGGTCACAAATTTTATGACTTAAGGCAGATTTAATCTCTGATAGTTTTGAAAGTCAGAAGTTTGGAACGGGCTGGTTGAGGCATGCTTCTTTTAGAGATTTCTCAGATTCTCAGGAGGTGCCTATTTGCATTGACTGTGTTGCCTTTCTGTAGCTCCTCAAGCAACAGGAACAAGAGGAAATTTCTCACTCTTGTTTCTGCTCGTTCTGTTATCACATTCTACCTCTGGCATTGCTGTGTTTCTCTAATACAGATCTTTATGATTCTAGTGAATTGAGCCAGATAGTTGAGAAGCTTCACCTCATCTTCAGCCCTCTCATTATATCATGTCCACAAAGTTCTCTGCTTTCATTCAGCCTGAGGTTCAGATTCAGGCAGTGCCAACAGTGATGGTTACAATGTTCGTACTACTTATTAACACTTTGATTTTATGTTTGTTTGTTGTTTATAATTTAATGTTTAGTTAAGATCAAATGTGTCAATAGCAATTAAGCTATAATAGCAGTAGACAAAGCAAGAAGTCAGAAGCAACATGGAACAACTTACCATTGGTCAGTGCCACCCACCTTAGCTAAGTCATCTGTGTTCTTGGGCTTTCCCTGTGTGGTAAATGGAAACCTGTGGCTTGTACAAAAGCTCCCAGGAGTTCCTCCTCATTGAGCTGTTGGTGAAACCTACTGTGAGTGTTTTTGACTTGCTTGAGCTTTGGGGAGTTGAGTTGGTCTCTCTAGACTTTGGAGTGATGAGGATATGGGTTATGAAAAGAAATACACCAGGAGTGGTCCTTTCACACCAGCATATAGCAAACAGGCTTTTTAGTAGCATGTATTTGCCTATTTTAGTATTTTCTTAATACTAAAATGATATGATTATTTTTGTATAATACACATAAGCAAATACTTTAAAAATGCAATTTTCCTCTTCTCTTTGCTTTTTCCTCTAAGCAAAATGTAGAAATAAGGAGGTAGGAGGACAGCTTAAATATCAAAACATAGTCTCCTAGCCTGTGGGTCCCTATGAGAACCTTGGGCAATTTTGTACAAGAAAACAAAGCCCCACATTCAGACTAGTTAGTCTAAGGCGCATAGAGTTCTGGACGGACAGCTCAGACACTGGGCTTAGTCTCTGCTGAGTGTCCTGTGGTTTCACAATTCTACTTCCTGACACTACTTTATTGTTTCCAAGTCATTAGATACAATTTTATTTACATGTAGGCAAAAGGCTGACATGAAAGTGGAATTGAAATGGTTTTAAGAAAATTTATTCCTTTTAAACATTGCTGATATTCTGAAATTTGTTGCAAATAATAAAACAAGGTATCTACCTAAGCAGTTTTAATTTCAAAGACAGGCCGAGATACAAAGGTAAGGAACAGCCAAGTGGAGATTAGCTCATTAGCTGCCATTTAAAGCCTTCTGTTAATTTTCAGAAATTGTGGAACTAAATATTTCAATACATGTAGATGATGTTTATTACATCATGCACTGAATGAAAATGAGGATCTTGGGAAGTGTTTATTTTTAATCAGCATAATATGCTATCCATAAGAAGATGACTACCCATTGTTTATAAGAGACTTCATTGCTCCTGAGATGTAACTTAAGTTTATTTCCAACTTAATACAGAAATTAATTCTCAGAGACCTTGCTTATAGATCAAAATTTATAGGATTTTCTAGTTAGTTTGGAAACATAAATATGTTAATATTCTCTGAACACTCTAGCGGGTGAAATTCAGTAAGATGACTTTATAAAGTAGTGCTTTCAAAGATTTCCTATAATTTAAATTATTCTAGATGGAAGCAATGATTAGGTCTATTGTGGTATGATGGAGTTAAAATATCAGGATTGGGCTGAAGGGATGGCTCATTGGGTAAGGTGTTTGTATTTACTCAGAACCCATTAAACAAACAAAATGAAACAAAAAAAAAGAGTAAAGTCAGGCATGGTAACCATGTTTGCAACATGAGACTCATGGTCTAACCTACTCTACTTGGAGAATTGAGAATCTGCCTCAAAACAAGGTAGATGGCATTCCTGAGGATTGACTCCAGAATTGTTCTCTGACTTCCTCTTCTATGTTGACCCATATTTGAACACGCACAAACTTGTACGCACACACAATTACAGTGCATGCTGATTTTTATCAGTTAAACATTAGTACTAATTATAAATATTTAAAATTAGCTGCTTTAAAGAGTCTCAAAACAGATTCCTAAGTAGTGTGATACAGTGGCACAGTATTTGTAACATTTTGAAATTTGTCAAAATGATTATTAAACTTGCTTATAATGACCCAGATAGTTTCCAACTTTCCCCCAACTTCAAAGTCCTTTAAAACCATGTTGCGTCCAGGAAAGACAAGTTCACACAGGAGCATGCTTGTGCATTGGAGCCCCTTGGCTACAGAATGAGACCCTGAATCAGAGAACAATACCAGTACCAACCACACACACAGAGATACACACACACACACACACACACGCATGATTGCACATGCATGCACACATGCACACACGCAAACACACACCTTGCTATCTTAAACAACTTTACTGAGGTTCCATTTCTTAATGTGGTGGTCTCATCCTAAAATATCTAGGCTTCATCCTTATGCCCTGGTTTGCATTAGCAGTCTCTCTCCAATGGTGAAACTTAAAGATGCATCTGGTATATTTAGCACCCAAGCAGGTGTGTTCTCTCAGTACATACCTGAAATATTCCACATCAGTCAAGTGTTTTAAGGAGTCTTTTCCAATTATGCACGAGTCTGTGCTGTGCACAACTCCTCCCAGGTGAAGGAGCCTTCTTATAAGCAGTCAGCGCTGCTGAAGTGGCGCTGTGCTGTTCTTTAGGTTTGCACATTTTAGAATTCCCAATTGCCATTCATTTAGATTCAGGTCTTGAACACTTGATCGGAGTGCACAATGGGGGAATTTTGAAGGAAGGCAGTGAAATGTTTTTCCTCTAGACTACTGGAGAAACCTGTTTTCCATGTAAACGCCATTTACCTTTCTTACGATGAGTACACTATCCTAAAATGTTTGGTTACACTAGTTAAACTTAAGCCATCTTGATTGTAAAAGATTGAGGATCTCTCATGACTTTGAGGAAAGGGAAACAATAGATCAGAATACACTGAATGAAAAATTTCAAGAATGAATATTATATTCATTTATTTGCAAAAATATTGACTATGATTCCTTTCATTACAACTACTTCAAAATAAGAACAGCAAACCCTTGCCCTCTCTTCTTTAGAAATATCTTGCTATTCATTTCTTCCCATGACCCATTTGACATAAACCAATCAATGATGACTTTTTATTAGGTACAGAAGTGAAGGTTGGATGTGTCATCTCACCACAGGGTTTCCCACGGCTGACACTGTAGTGAAACCATCCAACAGGAGTTGCCATAGCTCTCAGATTTGATCATTTTGGCCTTGCATTCCCCACTGGGAGTCTTCCTAATTCTGTGTTTTTCTTGCAATTCCTTTCACTTCCCAAAGAGATTAGCAAATCTATCCCATGTGGATAATACTTTTTCCATGTATCGGTTGATATTCCTGTTTGATCTGTGGACTCATTCATTCATTTATCATTTGTTTCCTTGGGGAAACTAAACCCAGTACATGCCTATCTTCTTTGTAGGAGTTCAGTGCACATTCCGTCATCAGCCTTATTTCTCGTGCTCTGCGCGGCTTCCCACTTCTCCTCTCACTTGTTTTCCGTCACAGGACAGTTGAAATGCTAGCCCAGTTTGAACTCAGACACTGGGAATGAATCTTCAG
Source organism: Myodes glareolus (assembly GCF_982192425.1). Classification (NCBI taxonomy): domain Eukaryota; kingdom Metazoa; phylum Chordata; class Mammalia; order Rodentia; family Cricetidae; genus Myodes; species Myodes glareolus. The sequence continues at coordinate 57,081,805 of NC_142045.1, forward strand.
CTCAGTACCAGCATTTCATAGTTCTCTGGCATGGATGACATAGTACTGCTAAAATGGTTCCACTAGATATCTACAACCAAGAATTCAACGGTCAAGGCTTTCCTAGGTTCTTTATTGTCAGCTTCTTCAAAGTGACTGCTCTTGTGCTGTTATTAGGGTTGCTCTCAGCATGCAAGGAAAGGTTTGCTAAGCTGTTGCTCAAAAAATGTTGCTAAGCCTTTCCGGATTTCTAAACATTGCATATCCTTCCTCCATTCGGCCTGTTCCATTGATATCTAATTGTCATCTCCCTGTTCCATCATCAGAAAATGCTTCAGCTATTTCCAGGGAAGTCTTAATGGGGGAAGTTGATTGTTTTACAATTAGCCCAGGCATCTTTATCAAACCCAGCCTGCGTTGATGACATGCATCCCATGTTGCTCATCAGACCTGCAAGACTAGCTCTTATGGATTGTTGCCTAATATTTAATGTCTTCTCTTTGGGAGATCACATAGCTTCACATCAAGTGACTTGGGAATGAGATTTTCATTTCTTATTCTTCATATGGACAAATCTTCCATTTGAATTTGCATATACATTTGAAATATTCTGATAGGTAATTTCTGTGCTGTGATTTGCTTAGGGCTCCTCTGTTGGTAGTTTCTCATCGGCTGGTGGGATTCAGCATGAGCAATTGATCGGCCATCACACTGTTTCAGAGGCCCTGTTACTATTTATGAGATCAAGGGAAAATGAAAAAAAAGAAGATTTAATTAAGTGTTACATTTCTCCCAGCCCCCAATTTCAGTCACAGTACCCCCTTATTTAGATAGTGAATTATAATTATACTTATTATCTGGAAATTTCATTACTCAATATAGAAATAAATGATTCTAAATATGTTTCTACTTCCTAGAAGTATAAAATTTTGTATTCTCTGCTGAAGGTCTCACCATCTCTGATTTCAAGTTGTACTACAGAGGTACAGTAATAAAAATTGCATGGTATTGGCATAAAAACAGACACTTTAATCGATGGAATCTACTTGAAGACCCAGATATAAATTTACACACTTATGGATTCTTGTGTTTTAATAAAAAAATAAAGAGACAGAAATACATACTGCAAAAAAGAAAGCATCTTCAACAAATGGTGTATATTTATCACCCTGCATAAAACTTCATCTCAGGAGGATCAAAGACCTCAACATGAAACCAGACACACCAAATCTGATAGAAGAGGAAGTAAGGAGCAGCGCTGAACACACTGGGACAGGAGACAGCTTTCAGGGCAGCATACTGATAGCATAAGTACTAATATCAGCATTAGTAAATGAGACCTCATGAAACTGACAAACTGTAAGGAAATTACACTGTCAATAGGACAAAGAGGCTGCTTACAGAATGAGAAAATATTTTTGTCAATTCCATATTTGATAGAGGTCTAATATCCAAAATGTATGAAGAACTCAAGGAATTAGATCCAAAGAACAACTAGTTCAATTTGGAATACAGATCTAAACAGAGACTTCTCAATAGTGGAATCTCAAATGGCCAAGAAACAAAGAAACATTTAACATTTTCAGCCATCAGAGAAATGCAAATCAAAATGACTGAGATTCAGTCCTAAACCTGTCAAAAAGGCTAAGATCAATAACACAAATGGCCACTCATGATGGCAAGGGCGTGAAGCAAGGGAAACAGGTGGAAGTGGAAACTTTAAAAGTCACTATGGAAATAATGTGGTGGTTTCTCAGAAAATTGGAAATTTATCCACATCAAGACCTAGTTTATCGCTCTTGGGCATATACACAAAGAACTATTGGCTCCATCATAACACAAGGGCACCTGCCCACAAAAGTTCATTGTGGTTTTATTCACAATAGCTAGAAACTGAAAACAACTTAGATAACGTGCAATTGAAGGATGGATAGAGAAAATGTGGTACATTTATACAAATGGAGTATTACTCACTTGTTAAAAAAATGGCATCATGAACTCGGCAAGCAAATGGATATAACTAGTAAAAAAAAAATCATTCTGTGAGGTAACCCAGACCCAGAAAGACAAATGTGGTATGTGCTCACTTGTAAGTAGATATTAGCTATAATGAAAATGATAATCAAGCTACAATCCCCAGACACAGAGAGGCTAGATTAAGAGGAGGGCTCTAGGGGAAACACATGGATCTCCCTGGGAAGGGGAAATAGAGTAGATTTTGCTCGTAAACTGGGGGTAGTTGGGAACAGAAGTCAGAGGGATGAGGTGGAGGAGAAAGGGATGGAGGCAGAGAGTGCAGCGAGAGACACTTGGAATTGGGGGACACTTGCGGGGGGGGTTGAGTAGAAACCTAGTGCAGTGGAAATTTCCTGGAATCTGTGAGGGTGACCCTAGTGAAGACTCCTAGTAATGGCGGATAAGGAGTTTGAACTGGCCATCTTTGGTAGTCAGGCAAGGCTTCTAGTGGTGGGACTAGGTGACATCTGATCGAGTTATTGGCCAAAGAGGTCCTATGAAGATCCCGAGACGACACAAGCTAGTGCCAGGAGATTGAAAACTGACAGCAGGCCCCATTACCAGGGACAACATCAACATAGGTCATTGAACTTAGAGAGATTGGGCTGGTGCCTGCAAGGAGCTATTACCTCTACATTCTAGACTTTTTGGCATGAGAAGGTACCATGCAGGCTATAGAAAGACACCATCCCAGCCAAAAAACCCTCTACCTACAATCTGTCCTGCTTGCAAGATGTGCTAGGGCAGTGGTGGCTCAGAACCTGTGGAAGTAGTAACCAAAGTTTGGTTTAAATTATGGCCCACACCACAAGAATGACCCTGTTGATGGAAGTTTCTGTCCTGCTAGCAGCTCTCAAATAAACACACTGAGGTTTATATTAATTATAAATTCTTGGCAATAGCTCAGGTTTGTTACCAGCTAACTCTTACATTTAAATTATTTATCTACTCTCTGCCATGTAACTTGGTCCCTTCTTGAAGTAAGTCACGTTCATCTTGCTTCTCCCTACATTTGCTAGCAATGCCTCTGACTCTGCTCTTTGCCTTCCCAGAATTCTCAGTTTGATTTTCCCACTTAACCTTATTCTGTTCAACTGTTGTTCAGACAGCTATTTTATTAAACCGACCACAGCAAGAAATATTCAATGTACAAAGAGATTATTTCACGGTTTGAAATTTATACATGCTCCACACTGCCTGTATGGCCAAAAATCAGAGAACGGACAGCCCAGAGATCTATGGTAGAACCAGAAACCAGAGAATGGATAACCCAGAGATCTATGGTAGAACCAGAAGCCAGAGAATGGACAGCCCAGAGATCTGGGGTCGAATCAGAAATCAGAGAATGGACAGCCCAGAGATCTATGGTAGAACTAAATACTACCTGCAAAAACAAACAAGAAAACAAATGATTAATGAAATGATTCCTAATGATATTCTGCTGTACTCATAGATTGGTGCCTAACTGGTCATCACCACAGAGGCTTCCTCCGTCAGCATGTGAGAACTGAACCGGTGAGGCCCAGGCATACATTATCTAGAGAAAATCTAAATTGGAGAACTCCATTTGTTCTCTTCCTCCATCTTGGAGGTCAGGGAATCCCATGACCAGGTGGAGGGAAGATGGTAGGAGTCAGAGGGTTTGGAGGACATCAGGAAAACATGGAACACGAAAGAAACTAAGCAGGGCACACATGGGCTCCCAGAGACTGAAGCAGCAAGGCTGGGGCCTGCATGGGTCAGCACCGACCAGGTCCTCTTCATATGTTATGGCTATTAGCTCGGTGTTATTTGGGGACTCCTGACAGAGGCATTGGGTGTGTCTCTGACATTTTTGATGCTGTTTTGCTTTTTTTGGGGGTTGCCTTGTCCAGCCTCCAAATGAAAGCTTTCACCTTGCCTTATTGTATCTTGATTTTTCTGTTTGTCTATCACCTCTTGGAGGCCTACTCATTTCTAAAGAGGAGTGGTTCTCCGGAATAAGGGAGGTAAGGGGGAAATTAGGAGGAGTGGAGGGAGACAAAACTGTGGTTGCCCTGTATAGTATCAGAGAAGAATCTATTTTCAATAAAAAATCTGAATTCTCACTCTTTTTATATCTACATTGACTTATGTTTTATTTCTGTGTTTTTTCTCTTGCACTCAAAATCATTAAGCTATTTTCCTCTAAAAGTTTTAACTTTTAATTAAATTTTTTATAATGCTATAAGGATTCTTAGAAATTATCTAGTCTAAGTATTTTTATATTAATGAAATATTTCAGGTATAGAATTAATTTACATAGAAGTAGTTCAAGATAAAGAGTGAGAAATGCAGTATCATGAATACCGGTGAAGGTTCTCGGGATGCTGGTGCCAAATCCATTAACCCAATCCTTTCCAGAGAGGTAATCTTGGCCCTAAATTTTGCTTTTTACCTTACTCAGATAATAATAAATCAGGACTACTTATACACGTTCCTTAAATTCATAGATCTCATTATTTTTACATGCTTTCAAGATTCACATATTTTTATTTCTTATGTTTGTAAGTTTTTCTCTCCGCATGTGTATGCTTGTATGTATGTGCACCACGTGCATGACCGGTACCTATGGGGGCCTGAAGAGGGCATTGGATTGTCTGATACCAGATTACAGACGGTTGTGAGCTGCCATGTGAGTTTTGAGGCAGCAAATGGTGTTAACCAGTGAGTGATCTCTCCAGTATGTTTAAACATTTTATGTCTACTTAATAATTAATATCGATTGGACATGTTAGACAATAGCCAATATTTTTGTCTATATGATACTTTTGAGATTTATTCATGATAGTAGGCATCTAAAAGACTTTCATTTTTCTCTGGGATGCTTCTATGATTATAGCATGTTAATATTCTATTGACTCAGGGGATTTGATTTTTCCTTTTAGTTCTTTCCAGCAGTTCTACAATGACTGTTTCTAAAACTGGAAAGATGAATTTGTAGGCTATGAGAACATGTAACAACTTCTTAGCTGCTTTCTGGACCCTCTGAACGTTCACCATTTTATTCTCCATGGTTTCTTCACCTCTTCGTCACTATGCAGTGCTACTAGGTTTGTGATTTTAGTCGTTTCATGACTGTGAAGTGATATCTGTCATCCTGCTGTGAAGTCCTCTCATGACCAGGGATCTCTGCAAGTCCTTTTCAGTGCTTATTGGACAGTGAGACTTCTCTCCAGTCAACCAACTCTTCATCTTCATACTCTATTTTGACTTGTCATATTGTTTAAAATATGTTTTTGAGGAAATATAAAAGTACGCTCTGTTTTTTTTTTTAATTTTTTATTGTTTATCCTACCTCAGATAGAAACTCAGGTTAATGATTTTTTTTCTACATGTATGACGCAGCATCTGAATAGCTCATATATCTGCATCGCTTCCCAGTGCCTCCTGGGATTTATCTAGTTCCCATAAATGCATGCAAAGATTTCTAGGATTTCTTTCCTATTCCTCTGACCTAGATTCTGCGACTGAACCCTAATGCAGCCATTCTGGTTTAAGACTTAATAGTTCATATTGAAATGCCATGCACATTGCTCCTGGGGTTGTTTTTATTTTTACTTTTTTTAAACAGATTTTTTTTATCTTTACTTTTGCACATATCTTTTAGAATTAACTTTTCAGGTTCCTTGAACAACTGTAGTTATATTGCAATAATAATTATATTTGTATTATGGGTTAATTTACAAGTGTGAATCTTCCATCAAGAAACATGTGCATTTGTTGATTTGTTCTAAAATCTAATAGATAAATTAACCATAGGCAGAAAGCTACTGCTCAAAGTCGCATAGGCAATTACCAGCAAAGCCAGTGGTAGGAGGAAGGTCTCCTGACTCTTTTAGCAGTTCATACATTTAAAGGCTTAATTATTTAGTCAGTTAAGAAAAATTTTCCAGTTTTTACCATCAGCTTGAAAGAAAATCCAGCTTCTGTATTTTACTAGGCCCTTGATAATCAAAGTGTTCTCAGAGGGCTTGTTAAAATTGGAGAGTCTCAGCCCTAAAGACCTAGCATCCTCTTTTTAAAAGGGTTGCTGGCTTATTGGTAGACACTGTCTGTGAGACTGTGTGGAATCCTGCTTAGCAGAAGAGACCTGGATTTCACTGCACTGATCCTTTGCTTTGAAATGGTCAGAACCCCCAGTGCTGATGCCGAAGACACTGAAACGCTAAAGGTTTCAAGTAAGCAACATGGAGCCCCGAGTCATGATGGTTAGGCATTACTGTGCCTAACCATTACCCTTTCACTGGACACTCAGGCGTGGAGCCTGCTTTTCTGAACAGACATCAAAATTCCAAAATGAGGGATCCACAGCTGAGAGTGTTTACTGCTCCTACAAAGACCTGAGTTCAGATTTCAGGAGCCAAGCTGGATGGCTCACAACAGTCTGCTCTAGGAATCCAACAACTCTTGTCTCCTGTGGCCACCTGAACACACATGTGGCATACACATGATCACATGCACACATAGATGGATATATGAATAAAATAATAAAAACACATCTGAAAATATTATAAAATGAGGACTGGCAAGACAGCTTTGTATGTAGTGCTTGAACCAAACCTGAAGACCTGATACGGATTTGCCAAGGGCACACACAGTAAAGAGACCCAACCCTCAAAATTGTACTCTGACTTCCACACACATTCAAGCATGTGTGCTTGCGTGTGCAGGTTTACACATACATTCATAGAGGTAAATAAACAGACAAATATAATTAAAGATTGTTTAAAATGATAAAATATCATCTAAGTAATTCATATCCTTTATCATATGTATACAAAGGAAGAAAAACGTTAAATGGTTTTCTGAAAGCAGTGTATTTCAGGCAGACTAGGACCTTCTGTGTGTGTGTGTGTGCGTGCGCGCACACACATACCACACACTCCACTAACTATTGGTATTTAGAAAATAAATATATTTCTTTAAAATCACAGTGATTCCCCAAATTGGCATTTTAGCTACTAAATGCTATCTGGGAAGAATTTAAATACCAAGGAGTCAGAAACAAAGATCCTCAGTCTTCCGGTGTAACGCAAAGATCACCCAATATGTTTAGGCAGTTTTATTCTACTAGTATTAATCGGGGTTCAATCCCATGGTTACTATAACAGCAAGTTTTTTCCCAGAAGCCAGGGGAGCAAGGGGGGAGGGGGAGTGGAAAAGGTGAAGAGCGGATGGAGGAAAAAAAAGTGAAATCCTGCAATATCGCCTCGAGCCACTAGGGGTACCTTTGTACCATTTTTCTTTCTGCACTGGTTTGGAGTAGAAACCTGTATTAGGGGAAACCAGGGTCTTCGGCATTTTTTTTTTTTTCGAGCAGTGCAACCAGAATTCAAAAAGATTTTTATGAAATAAAGAAAGGAAGGAAAGGAAAGAAAGAAACCACCGCTCCTGATAACCCGGATAAAGCTATGGAATCGTTCTGCTGGACACCAGCACTGGGAATTCATTTTTGAGGTCAATTTCCAATCGAGATAAATCTATTGGATTAGTAGGATTATCTGATCGCAGCGCAAAGAAGTAACGTTGTTTGATCGTTTGTATTTTCTTGCTTGACGGTCGGAATTACACGGATGCGGCTTTGGTTCTCCAGAATTCTAGATCGTGGCAACGTCTGGAAAGAAAAAAAAGCATCAATCCACACGTTTAGGAAGTGTCCGTGGGTGAATAAAGAGGGAGGGGGAAGTGGAACTGGGGTTGCGGCTGCTTAAAGAAAAAATAAATAAATAAATAAGGGAAGCGTCTTGAATTCTGAAACAAGAATTATCCAGTTCCGGCGGTTGAAAAGAAAGCATCTACAAACTGGTAAATACTTTGATCATTTCGACTTGAATTTGAAGGCGAAGTGTTGTTAAAACTGCCTCCTTGAATAATTGAAAGGACCGGGGGGAAGATGAGGGCGCTCCCTCCGTGGACGTGTCTTGCTGAGGGTAAGTTTGTGGCTCTTCCCCTGGGCGAGGGCTGCCGGTCTGGGTACCACTGTACGGGAGGGGTTGCAGACTGGTGCCGGAGAAATGGGGCGAGCAGGCTCTCAGCCCACCTCGCGCACCTCCCAGGCATCGCGACTGCTCCGCCGGCACCAAGCTTCAAAACCTGGGTTTTATGGCCTCAGTCGGGAAGCCAAGCAGCCTCCTGTCCCCCAACTTTGCCTTTGGGCGGGGGTGGGGGAGACCTCTAAGCTGTGAGATTCCCTCTTGGAGTGGTGATTTTTCTCCTAGAGATACTTTAAGGAGAAGAGGCATCCAGTGTTTTAGAAAATCCTGCTAGGGTGGGGGAGAGCTCTGGTCCACGTAGCGTTGCCTGGGCCCAGGTTCCCAGGCTGTCTAAGCTTCTTGAGGAATCTGGCTGGGGATGCAGTCAGCAGGAGTGTGGTCTTATTCATAAGCTCCGTTGTTCCCTCCCTCTGTTTTTTCCTGCCCTTCCCCACCTCCCTCTTCTCTCAGACACTAAAGGGTTACAATCACTGTATCTGATCTAGGAGAAAGAAGTGGGATTCTGCCATACAGTCTATCTCGTGACTTCCTTGTAGGACTTTGCATAATACAGTCAGATTTAACTTTCTTGAGTTAAATAAGCGAGCCTCTTTGCAGTGTTTCAGTCCGGGGCCCAGCTTGGCGAGTGCACCAGGCAGGCAGCTGCATTTGTGATCCCAGCCTGCCTTGCCCTGCTCCCTACTCCTGGCTTTTCTTTCCCAGTGAGCTGTGAGCACTTGTGTTTCCCGAGATTTTTTTTTTTTTAATGCAGCTGAATTTAGGTTAAATTTTTTTTCAGTTAAAGAAATTTTGTAGTTTTCAAGAAAAAACCTCTGTGCTTTCAGAAGGAAATCACTTTTGCCAGAGGTAATTAAAATTTATCTTTCAATGTGTGACTATTAATTGACTTAGGATAGTAAAAGTTGCTTGGGAATCCGGAAAAGGACATTCTCACCCAAGTTTGAGATCTGCATAGCTCCAGTACAATTATATTTACATAATAATAAATAATATCTAAGTATTTATGAATCTATAGAAGTGTCTCTAGATTATTAGACAGATGAAACCCCTTACAGCCCCTCAAACTGCAGTGTCTTTCAGTTGGCCGTTTTCTATTTAAGGACAATGCATTTGCTTTTAAACTATCAAGTACTCAAATGCCGAAATAAAATGAAGACAGGTAATTGGCATGATATAAAATGCTGCATCTGATGTATTTTAATCTCCCAAAGAAAGCCTTAGATAATTATAACTTGTGAAATGTGTTCAGACACTGTTATAGTTTTAACGTTAAAGATTCTCCTTTAAGTCTGGACTCAGCAGAGACCAAACTTCAGGGTCACTTGAGCTCATCTCCTTGTACTTGACAAACTTCAAGTACTTCCTGCATTGTGGCTATGAAAGGAGTATTACCAACTTTCCCCCTGGATCTGTCTCTGTTTTTAAACAGAATTCTGAACTAGCATTTGAAATTTGTATTTTTAAGATTCAGTTACCAATGGGACACTTTTATGTCCCAGGAATTTTAAAGCGGAATCTGGGCTGTTTCTTGCTTCTGTGGGCTGTGATTAAACTTTCTAAACTACTAGATGCACAGGGAGGACTTCTGCAGGCACATTCGTTTTCTGCAGGTAACTCAGAAGCTGGCTCTGCCTTTTCTCCATGCTTCTCTGTCACGTGGTTTGTGCGTCTTGGAGAGAGAAGAATGGATGTTCTGTGTGTTAGTACATTCTAGCCACTGCTCCTAGCCACACAGTCCAGAAATATATAACATCCAATTACACCAATAGAAAGAATATTAATTTATTTTAAGTAAACAAAGGCACATTGAATGATAGATAAGTTAATACTTCTCTTTTCAAACTAACTGAGAAAGACTACAATTATTGACATAAAAGCAATTAAAAATTTGAAATATAAAATGGGGGTCCTTTTAAAAATTTCCTTATGTATTCTGAAAGCTATGATTTTGCAGTGATTTGTGTCTCAGACTGCTGTTGGGGGTGAGTGAGCTAACACACTTAGAGTGGCTGGAAAGGATGTTTCTGTCAAGAGTAGCTGATATTTTCTAAGGCTTCATTATGCTCTCCTTGGGCAGTGAAGAAGAAAAGACAATAACTTTGACCTTCTCTTTGTATCATCCGCTTGGAGGTTGGTAGTGTTTCTACAGTAGATCCATGTAACCTTGTAGGTAGTACATCCCTGTTGGACAACCAATAGTAAAGGAAGTTGTCTATAGAGAACCACTACCACATTTCAAAACTCACAACCACAACGAGTTCCTGCACACAAGTTCAGTGTAGTTTGACAAGTGGGCTGCTTACAGAGCTGGTGTGTCCCTGCAAGGTTTGTCAGTTAACTACATGCTGCTGCATCTTCTCCAACACACGTGATGACCATTCCAAGGAGCGTAGTGTCCTTGATTTATTTTTTATACTTTATATCAGAATGACACAAGTTTTGTAATTTGTACTAAAATGTTAGAAGTTCACAATTAGTACTAAAAATTCCAAATATGGTTCTTAATGCGAATGGCAAGACATAGCATTGGATTCCTCAAAGTTATTGGTGTGGGTATGGACATAGCATATTCTTCTGAGAATTTGTATCTTTTTCAATGTTGTCTAACTGGCCTAAAATCCAGAAATTACTGACCTATTGGCTGCAGCTTCCATGATTTTGACATGATCAACCATATTTGGTTAAGAGTTCTTGCCCACCCTAGTCCATGCTTCTTAAGTAGAAGCACAATAAGAGAGGGAAATTTTACTTTTTTGCATTATTAAAATTTAGCATACATTATCTTTGATACAAAACTTCTATATCTTTTACCTTACTGGGACCTGCAATAAAAAATGCCATTACATGAATTTGAAATATCAAAATATCTTTAGAATGTGTCAAGCCCAGAGAAATAAAGATGGAATAAATGAGCACCTCAATAAACCTAGAATATGCTTTCATACTTTTCATTGTTTGTTTAAAGGTAATTTGTAACAATTTTGGCGCAGCCAGTACTTAATAGCCATGAGATAGCAACAGCCCCGCCTCTCTCAATGAAAGGTTCTTCAATAGCAACACATTGTTTTAGGTGTTCCTGGTCTGATGAGGACAAAGACATGTTGAGTAAAATCAGTCTATAAAACAATGTGGGATAAATTTACTACCTTCTATAAAAAGAAAAAAGGAAGAAAGAAAAAGAGAGAAAAGGAAGGAAGGAAGGAAGGAAGGAAGGAAGGAAGGAAGGAAGGAAGAAAAGTAAAGAAAAGCCCATGTTCACTTTTAGTAGCTTATCTGTTGGGGGGGGGGGGGAAAGACTGCCAAGTCAAAGCTTAACGGAAGTCAGAGATAACTAGTAAATCACTCCAGGCATTTGAAATTATTAGACATTAAACTTTGGGGGTTTTATGTGAATTCTTTTTATAGCAGTCAATATAATCTCTTCTGTACCTATTTCCATTGCATGTAAGAGAGAAATTCCACTCAATGGAAGGCACTTTACTGCTGCCATTACTGCAGAGTTTATAGGTCAGGGATGTGTCAGCATGTGAGATTCGGCAGTGATGTCTCTTTTGTGTGAAACCTTATGGGCCTTGCAGGCACTCCCTCATCCCAATACTCATGAAACATTCAAGTCTCTGTATTTGTTATTTCATTTTCTTTTTATATATGAAGCACTTCAGTATATGAATGTGCAGCCAAATATGACAGGCATGTGTGAATGGGTCTAATGAGTTTTAATAATACACATATTAGGAATTGCTAAAGGAAGTTTTAATTAAGAAATGCAAGCTAAGCATGAAATCCATTTTGGAACAAAAACAAGTTAACATAGTGCTAGAGATGCAAAATGAATAACCACAGCTGAGACAAGACTACCCAAATAAAGCAGAATTTAGCTTTGAATCCTGAAGTTTTTATGGAACGTATAAAATATATACTGTTCTTAAAAATGGTTTTACTTTTCCATTATTTGTATGACAACATTAGTATTTCAAATATTAGCCAAACATTTTGTACAAAAAAATAATTCATTTTTTGTATGCATTGACTTTATATATATATATATACACATATGTATATATATATATATAAAATATAAAATCATATTAATTCCTCTCTGAAACACCTCCCAAATCAAGCACACTCCAGGGCAGGCCCCATGTTGAGGAGGAGTTGGTCTACGTAAACAGTCTCTGGACTCTGTTTCTCTGTTGTGCTTTTATTGTTTGTTTGTTTTGTTTTTATTTGGTACTAATTCCTTTGCGAAAGGTCGAACAATGACTTTTTCTAGAGTACAGTTCTCTAATAAAGAAAATGCCAGCAACTAGATTTGAATTCATGCCTTCCCTTCCAGGGGTACTGTAGGTGGTGATCACACCATACTGTATTTTTGTCAATTTATCTTTCTATAATTAATTTAACATTGCGTGGTTTAGAAAACAAATAGGTTCATTATTTCTTTATTTCTTTATATTTTATCTATCTAGATTTATTTGGTGGTGATAGCAGATGTATGGGCAAGGGTCAAAAGCTGTAGAGTATATAGACTATTGGACAGCTATTCCTTTAAATACAAGGGTCTTAACATTTGTTCTTGTCTAGAAGTAGAGAAGTCGGCCAGTGTCCTTAATATCTACTCTGGAAAACACTCAACTGCTACAGTGATTTCTCTTTGGTAAAGATTGCTACCATCTATTATATATAACACTAGGAATCCCATTTTGGTTTTTCTATGCACTTAATGTATTTTTATGTTTTCAGGAAAAATATTAAATATATAACTTAAAGGTGAATTACATTTCCTTTTACAAAATCGTGGCTGCTTGTTTCATACTGTCCTACAGAGCATTCACTAGACTTGCAAACTTCACAAAGTCATGTCTGGGATCAGGGAACATCAGCATAATAAAAGTCACGGTGTGATCACCAGTAGTCTAGGTTTCCTATAGGAAAAGGGACCTTCCTTGGAGAACACTGAGCAGTGACACTCTTTCCTGCGCAAGGCCAACATCTTGTCACACTTTCTGCACCTGAAAGAGACACCTGGGTCACTCCATGGCCAACCTAAAAGGAACACAGGCTCACATCAGCAGGCCTTATGTTTTAAGTCAGTGCATCTGTCATTTTTGATTTAAATCTGTATTATGTAGCTGTCCAAAACGTTACACACAAGTGACAATGTTATCCGTCCTTTTCTTATGAGTAAAAACATCACGAGTTTCATGACTTCTTCAATTGTACCAACTGCACTGATGCACATGTTCTGAGGATGCCAAAGTTCTCTACAATTTAGAACTCTAGTCTTTTATAATGGCATCTGGACTGAAACTCCTTTACATAGTCCCGTGACCCAGTAATTTCAGGATCTATAACCTTCACAACAGCAAGGATCTGGGCTTCTCCCCAGCATGCAGAGCTGTCAACTAACTATACAGCCATCTAAAAATAAAAACTTGTAGCTTTTAAAGTAACTTTATGCAAATATAAGATACATTGTGATGCTATTTACTATATTATTTTATAAGCTGCTTATCACACGACCTGAATGGACTACTAAGAGTACTGGATTTATCCCAATATACAATTAACATTATCTTAGCCTTCATAGATTTCCATTGGTAAGCCATTTCACTCATTACCTTATCCCATTTTGCTTTGTATTGATAGTTTATAAAAAATATTAAGTTTCATTTCATAGCAGGCCAGGGAGTTCTTTAATTGGATTGGCCTAGTTAACATTCTTAGTGACAAATTCTAAATACATGTAATTAAGAGGTAGTCTTTTAAAGTATATTAATTCTGTGACACTGACAATTTCATACATGAACCCAATGTATTCCAGTTCCTCCCTCCCCTCCCACATCCTCCTCCCATCGCTGTGACTACTCCCCATTTCTACCAGATCTTTTCCAGTCTGGTGACTTGGTTTTGTTATATGACGCATTTAGTTTAAACAGGGACATCTGTTAGACCATTGGATGGGAAGCATCCCGTAGAGCCTGGTGGGTTCATTGGTGGACACACCATGGGAGACAACTATTTCCCTTTCCAAGAATTGATCAGGATAGCCAATGGTTCAGCAGTGCAGGAGGGATGTGCCGCTGCTTAACAGATCCTGAGTCTTTCCACTTTTATTTTTTAAACATACAGTCAGTTGCTATTTAAAGTTATGAATAATTTAAAGTAATGTTCTATATCTTCCCCCAAAAAGCATTATTTTAAAATCCTAAATCTTAATAAAAAATAAGTAATAAATAAAAATTATTTTAATAATTAATTAAGAATTACTAGTGCAATAGAATCGTTTTCTTCCTTATAACTTATTGAAAGGTACATTGCAATTCTTTACACATATGAGTATATTAAATTGTTATTTATATTTTATTTATTAATGTGCTACATAAATGGCCCATGAAGAGAATTCTGTTTTGAGTCTTGTGATTGTGAGGAATCAAACAGTATTGTAATATTAAGGAAAACATGTCTGTTTATGAGAAAGATAGCTGGCATCATATTTTTGTCATTTTAACCACCATTTGAGCTCTGTGCAAGGTCTGGGGCTGCAGAAAGCCATTGTTGGTGCTTGGTGTCTTGTGTGAAAGAAGTCTGTGGTCTCAGCCCAACTGTATAGACAGTTTCTCCTTAAACAATAGCCACTATAGTGTTTGCCAACTCCCGCAGAAGATGGGGACTGAATGGGTGCAGCCTAACTCCACTCTCTCTGCTAATCACCCTCTGAGGGTCAAGACTGACACAGAGCCACACCAGCAACTTCGCATCCCTTCTCCTCTGCCAAAGTGGGGGCTATTCTGTGGCAACAAGGGATGTTTTAAAGGAATGTTAATTAGATAGGGTACCAGGAAGGGGGGTTTCATTCCTCCCAGAGACTGGCCACTCACTAGAAACAAGAATAAGCTTGAACGGAGAACGGGAAATGCTTGCTGCTTTCCTTGTGCTGGCTTCTCTATAAGGTACTGGCAAGCATAATTAAGTTGCTTCTACAAGCAATGACTTGTGACCTATGGGTGGCCTGTTCAGACAAAAGCATCAATTTAATATCATGGGAAGCAATCAGCTCCACCTGGCTGTCTCCTCTGAGCTCCTGAGTGGTTATTCATTTTCTTCAGGGAGATCGCAGGGTCACCCATTGGTTTGAAAAACATGTCCTGCAGTATTTTACATATACATCAAATCTGTTGCTCCTGACATTCTAAGACCCTTCCGTTTCTTCTATGCTTGCTCCTTCACCTCATTCACCTTCCTGTTCATTTTGAAGTCAGGATCTCTAAATAGTCTCTAGATTTAAAATGAATACTTGAGATGCTACCTCATAGCATGATCAATATAAATAGAAAGCAAAACTTATTTTACATAGTTAATGATAAGTGTCTTTCTCCATACCCCCAAGGAAAGATGAAGAGAAGGTAGGATGTTCTCCAGCATTAGCCAACAGTGCAGAGTTGTTTATTATAGAAGGGTCCAGCTGCACAATAGAGAAAAAGAGACATCGCTTCCTACTCCTGCCCTTCATGTTGTCAGAAAAGGTGCTGTGACTTTTCAGTCGCCGACTTTGTGGACAGCAGTTCAGCATCTCCATTGCAATTTTCGTGCGCTCCTGTTGAATAAGAAGGCATTTTCATTGAACTTTAGCATACTTCTGTTTGCTCTGCTTTATCTCCCTTTACATAAACATCTATAAGCTAAGGCCTTTAGAGAGATCAGGTTTCCCAAATCCACAAACAAAAGTAGGATGGTGTTAAACGATGGAAAACAGTGCAATGAGTAAAGGGGTAATCACTCAAGAAGTATTTTCTCAAGTCCTCCAGGACCATATCTCGTTATTTTAAAACAGGAATGTGAAAGATGTGTCCTCCATTCTCAGAGATCAAAGTTAGTCTTACCATCATGCTGTTTTTATGATTGTAATTAGTCTTATTTTATTCAGCATAAGAATTTTTAAATTTTTTGTTTTGAGATTATAATATAATTACATCATCCACCCCTTCCCTTTCCTCTCTCAAAACCATCCTGTATACCCCTCCTTACTCTTTCAAATTCATGGCTGCTTTTGAACCTGACATATACATGTGTCTCTATGCACATAATATGCACTGAGATAATACTTAGCCCCTGAGACGGCCTACACATTCTTACATGTTCACATCCTTCTCCTTTGAGGTCAGAAGTGCACCATTTTATCTTACCTCTGGTCCTGTTGAGAAGCCTCAGTCTCCGTGGCATTTGCAGGCCCAGTCTGTCTGACACATTGTACCCCTAGACCTTAATCTGCGGCTTGCAAATCATCCTTCAGAATTCAGGACCTTCTTCCCACTCCAGACCACAGCTGTCTCCTGGCCATTGAAGACGAAACAATTGTCTGAGTAATGGGTATACATAACACTTTGCCTTCCCGATTACATTCCAGTTTCCTTGAAAGCGGGCATTCCTGAGTTCCTTTGTTCTGCACTTTTGTTTACTAAATGTGAAGCTGAAGACCGAAACCGAGGAGACCAATTTCTGTGATAGTATGTATGATAGGATTCCAGGAGGATGATAAATACTTTGAAAGTTGAGGACAAGGAGTTCTTTTTAGGGCTGGAAAGATGAAAGAAGAGAGAAATGGCCTGCCAGCCAGGCCTTCAGGGCTGCTAGTCAGTGCTCCTCCAGGCGAACACTGATAGGGAGAGAATTCTCCAGGGAAGACCTTAGTGGACTAGCTGCACCCAAGCCCCTGGGCATTCTTCCCATAGTGAGAGGCTTCTTTCATACCATGGATTCACAGCTTTGCTCCCTGATATAAGCATTGCTGTGTAAACTGTTGTCAGTCAGTCTGTAAAATAACTTTGTTGGTTGTTTCTTGGGATGTCGTCAACTTTTGTTTGTCTTTTCTCAACATCTGACTTTCTCCATTGTTTTCTCATCACTGGAAAGGGCATGGGGAGTAAAGACAGCCCAGGAGGGAGGGAAGAAATAGAGCCACTTCTGCAGAGAAAGGAGAGGGACGTACCTCTACACAAGTTAACGGGGCCTGCCAGCCTGCTCTTCCTCCCCAACCAAGCTCCAAGTGAACCAGAGAGGAAAGTTGGTGCGTCAATCTGTGTTCTTCTGAGGCTCCAGCTCACTGTGTTGTTGTCTTCTTGAAGAGTGTTTCAATAAGAAATATTTTTTATGTTTCTGACTTGTGGTTTCCAATCTCTTACAAAGGGATGTTAATGATCCTTACTTCATGGGGATACAGCAGATTGAGATCCACGTTTAGTCATGAAGAAGGTACTTATTCCTGTATCGGTACCCCCCGACTCAAGATCTCAAGCAGAACAGATTGTCGGAAGACTCACTATGTACTCAAGAGTGACTTTGAACTTTTGAAGCTTCTACTTCTATGTACCAAAGCTGGTATCATTAGAGTGCATGCCCCCATATTCCACATCTGTTTAATACCTACATCTTCACATGGCCACAGCATTGGCCCAGCATGCCTTGAACTTGTATATCATGAGTGAGAGTTTGATATTTACATATCAGAATATGCATTCTTTAAACCATGGTTCTAATGCACTCTTAATTTTCCTCTTTAAATCTTTCTGATACCAGCTTTTTCTACATTCTTGACACAGGTAATCTCAACACCGGAATTATCTTTCTTGCCATCGTTGCTCCTTATAATTCTAGCATTCTTCATTTTCATGGTCCAGACCCCAGTTCATCACCGATTTTCTGTCCCTGACTATAAATGGTTTCTGGATAAGGTTTCAGTACCACACTGTTTGTAGCCGCTCAAGATTATACCTATTAATTAACCCCAGCATGCCAATCTCCAGCTTTTTCTCTTTCCTTCCTGTTGGTGTCTCATGTGCTCCACACTCCTCAAATATTCGGCCACAGTGAGCATATGGCTGCACTGAATAGGTCTCACTAGGGTGCACAGCTGAACACTCTGTATCAAACACATTTAGACATATGTTTGGAGCTGGGCAGTCCTGTGCTTGTATCTCCAGTCTGCCTTTTCTTACATTCGTGGCCTTGGACACAATACCCCCGGAGCCTTTCTGAAAAGCCACTGACTATGACACTGGGACTTGTTTCCTCTGCATGTACTGGATTTTTGGGATCCAGTCTGTCTGGATACTCACCTTCCTGGACTTGGAGGGAGGGGGGAGGAACTTGAACTTCCCACAGGGCAGGAAACCCTGACTGCTCTTAGGGATGGAGAGGGAGGAGGAGAGGGAGTGGGGGGAGTGGGAGGGTGTTGGGAGGTGGGGCGGAAATGGAAACTTTTATAATTTAATAAACTTTGGAAAAAAATAAGACCTATTTTTGTTCATCTCAGATAATACTCAGTATATAACTCTGTTGTGAGGTGTAAATGGCATGGGCACATATGTTTGGAACATGGTTCAGAAGACTGTTGGGTGATCTACATATTTATGGTCCATTTCAGTTTTACAGAGTTCTGCATGAACCCAGCTAATAGTTCAAATTTAATATGAATGAAAACTTGTTTCTCTTTTGTTCCAATCAATCCATTCAAGGTTGTGGTTTTCACATCTTTGTGATGGTTCAATTTATATTTTTGAGAGACAAACTCTCAAATGTGTAAACGTGAATATCACTGGACTGAAGCAACATCTGGAATTGGCAAGATCAGAAAGACAAGCCCAGTTGTTTTTAAAGACTTATGAATCTATTATGGCAGCACTTGTCAACATTTTAAGGCACAAGGGTTCTTAGGGCTTAGTGCATAGTTAATGGAATAGACATAAGACCCTCACAAAGTTGTATAGCTGATGTTTTCATTTTTTCTGATTTACTATTATGCCCGACTAGTTTTTTGTTGCTTTTAATCTTGTTATGTGGCTGGAAAAGATATTATAGCAAAAGGAAAATATTTATTTAATGACTTTGTTCTTTACTTATATGATTATTATTATTAACATTTTATTTATTATTCCTTAAATCTATTTAGACTTACCAGTAGTCCATTTGACAAAGACTACTTTAACTGTAACTTGATAAAAGATGACTAACTTTATTTATCCAATTATATAAGTTCTAGCACATTAACTCACACTGACAATAAGCAGTAAATACAAAGTGACTCTCCTGCCAAGCGCTAGCACTTTTACCTTCCAAAGGAAACTCTGTGCTTGATGCTGTGCCCACCTTTTGGAGATGCTGGGTTTAGATCAAATGCATGCACTAGTCAAGCTTACTTCATTTTCTTCTAGTTTTCGACTTCAAAAGTGCTCGCTTTCCTTCTCATGTATAATTGTCTTGAGGTGGGATGTGGATGCCTTACTGTGGCCAACCCTGCTCCACAAGCTGCCAATTTAATTTGCTGTGAATAAAGTTGAAAATATTCCTCCCTTGATAGGAACTATGATGGCTTTCCATCACTTGATAATGACATCTAGATAAAATCCAAACAATTTAGCCTCTTGATGAAGGACGTGTGGGATTCAGCTCCCGCTCACCTTGAAACTGCATCCAGCATGCATTCTTTCAGATCTGGTCAAAGTAGAGTGTGGCCTCCTGGCAGGAGAAATATTTCTCCTTTCTGTCTCATGTTGGTTTTTCTCAATATGTGTTGCGGGGGAGGGGGGAACAAAGAGAGAATATTATCATAAGTTCACTAAGTATAAAGTTTAAAGTTTTTTGGAAGATCCCATAAGAACAGCTCCAAAAAGAAGTGAGGGAATCCCAATACATTCTTCCTTCTATCAATTCATAGGTGGAGATTTGGGATGAGAATGATCCCACAGAATTGTAGGATGACATTCCTGAGAATCTGGGATGATCCCAAGGAGAATGATCCCCATAGCATCCATGAAAAATTATTATTGGTTTCACTGGAATATGTTCCCTAACATGCATCCTATCATATTTATTGTGAGGCTTTCTTCTTGGTTCCCTAGTTCTAGTCAATGGATTATAATAGAGTCCATTGGCTACAGGTAGGCTTGTCTCGTCTTTTCATGCCAAACGTCTTTTAGACCATGACATTAGTAATGTTTTTAAATATTTGCTATGAGGAGTGATTACCTGCTAGCTACTTTAAGTATTTGTTTGCTAAAAGGACTCAGCCATGATCACTGAATACCTTCATTATAGGGAAAGAACATACAACAAAAAGCCTTATGCAAACATTCATGCTTGGGTTTCAGTATCCTCCCACTGTAGACTCATAGCTGCTGTCTCTGTGTCTTGGCTACCACCACTTGGACGTGTAAAGCCATCTGCTGGCATTGAGTTTCACTCTCAGTGAGCTGGCCACATAGGCACTTTACTGCTGTGTAGCCAAATTTGATCAATGACTGAAACATTTATTATTAAATTAATTAAATTTTACTTAATTTGTCATTTGTTATTATTATTTACTACTGCTAAATATGGTTGACAAATTGTTTTGGTATTACTCATAGATAAAAAAATCAATTCTTTATATTTGGTTAATACAATTGACCCTCATTCTTTTCTTTTCATTTTTTTTTCTGTTTGTTCGGTTGGTCTTTTTTTGTTGTGTTTTGTTTTTGTTTTTGTTTTTGTTTTTTCAAGGCAGGGTTTCTCTGGAACTTGCTCTGTATAATAGGCTGGACTCAAACTCCCAGAGATCCACATGCTTCAGCCTCCCAAGTGCTGGGATTAATGACTGTGCCATCAGAGCCTAGCTACCCTCATTATTTCTGAGCTCCATGTTTGCATACTTGCTTTTCAATAACATTTTTTTTTCAGAAAAACTGAATTCAAAACTCACTGTATCATTCTACAGACACTGGAAAATCAGCAAAACATTTGAATTGGTCTATACTTATGTTTCTAAGGCGTCAAACAAAGTTCAGCTCTGCATTCAGTAGAGAAGCAGAGGAGGTAATGACCACACTGTGCAGAGCAAGGAGCTTGCTTATGAGAGAAAGAGAACAGGAAGGGGTTTGAATGGCTGCTCTGATATCCACTGGACAAGCCTTAGGCATTTAACACTTTGAACCTTGTATTTTTGTTCTTATGCAAATAGAAATAGAATCAACTAGAATGAACCATTTCAAGAGTTCAAGACTATAATCATGAGCAATGTGTTTGTCTGTGTTCCCTAATTGAATTGTAATGTTGACTTTATAGATACATAGGTGTTTTGAAAACTAAAGAATCTCCTGTGTATGACAGTCTTGGCTAAGGGTCTTCATCAAGCCCGCGCAGCTCTAGTGGTAAGCCTCCTGACAATCCAATTCAACTGAGATTATTCATATACAAAACATTTTATATAGATTTCAGGACAGGCATATATGTGCTAAATGTACACATAAAAAAATCCTTGGAAATTCAGTACAGGAAACTCTGGCTGTATAATAAAGCAAATACAAGCAATCATTTATAAAGCAAGGTAGATAATAAACAGGTACTGATATTTAATAAGACAGGAGTCTATGTAATGATAGAGGTCTGTTCATGCTGGGTAACTTTCCCCCATCTGTCATGTATTACTGAGCACACATCAACAATGTTTTTATTTACTTATTGTGTACATGTGGAGGTCACAGGACAACAAATGAAAGTCAGTTAAATGCTCCTACTATGTGTGTTCCTGGATTGAGCAGCAAGATCCTCTACCCACTAAGCCATGTCTCTACCCATCTATCACATAACAACCTGCATCAGGACTTTTATTGACTGTGACTCCCTTCGTTGTATGATTACAGGCTACTTTGAAACAATCAGCAGGTATTTCTTAACATTCTCTAATATTTAGCACATTGTCTTGTACATTGTAAGTTCTCAATAAATATTCGTTGAGTGTATGAAATATTGTATGGACATTGTTATTCTCTAATATCTCAAAAAAATTCTAGTTTGTTTTGAACCTGTGTTACCAAGGAATAGTCTAGTGAAGGAACCAGCTTGTTTAACGAAAAATGAATACTATATGCTATATTACCTTTTAGGATCCTTTGTGGAGTACTATTTATTATTTATAGGTTGTCTTATAAAGACCATACATGATTCAACTTAGGTGAAGAAATAATAGAAGATTTTATGAATAAAGATTGCCTATCACCGAATTACAGAAGCTAGAAGCTTAGTCTCTCTTAGGCTTACAGACTAACCTATTTGTAATATGGGACTTGTCTGAGACTTGTGTTTTGTTTTTAAATTTTCATTATGTACATTCATTGTGTTTGATAATTTGCTACATCAGAGCATTCTCATACATTCTCATACATCAGGCATACATCATTCTCATACATCAGGTATATTGATCATATTTTCCTGCATATTTTATTCTATTTACTTAAAACTGTGCAGAATATGAGGAGAATATAGAGAATTCACAATGAAGATGTTTTCCATGTGTGTAATAGCCAACACTATTAGATACTGAGAATAGTCAAATTTGCTGCAATTAATCGTTGTCCTTTTAAAGCCTTATCACAAGTTATCCATCTTAGGTTTCAGTTAATTAATTGCTGGAATTAATTCTGTTCCTTCTCATTATTATTCAGTGTTGACAACTTACCTGTTACAACACATTTAAACATTTGCTAATAATAAATAACATTGTTTTGCATTTTTAACTTTTTTGAATAATCTTTTGGTTTTCTCATTAATTTGAAATTCAATTTTACAGACTCAGTTCTGTCTACACTGGTATTTTAAATCTTTTCTTTTCATGGTTATATAGAATTTCAATTTCCTATTATTTTATGACTTATTTATGTGTCATTTGAGGACATTTGATCTCTCATTCATTTGAATGGTATCTTAGTGTTGGTAAGTGTGCTAGTTTCTTTCTGTCACTGAAATAACACATTGTGATCAAATGCAAGAAACGAAGGAAGAGTATTTAAAGCTTACCGCTGTAGAGCGTGGTCTGTAAGCTCAGGGCAGACCCAGCAGCAAGAAGACCAAAAAAGAAGCCGGGGCAGCACACTCTCAGTAAAAACTAACCAGAGCTTGAACTGGAAGTGGGGTGAGTCTATAAACTCCCAAAGCCCACCTCTGTTTTACGCTTCCTCCAAGAAGGCTGCCTCTCCAGAATACCTCTGAGACTGCATCAACTGGGAACCATGTGTTTGAAATGGGAGCCTGTGGGGAACATTCTCATTCAGTCCACCATAGTAAGAAATCAAGTCATTCCCTACATCTTTATTTCAACCTGACGGTGTCTGTCAGTCACTAAAATAGATTAAAGATAACCTCAGAGGCACCTATTTGTGTTGGTGTTGCATTACAAAAGGAAAATTCAACACTTCCTTTTGAATTAATTTTACCAAAAGCAAGCCCAAGTTTGAATTCTCCATATTTTTCCTAAGTCTTCCATGTGTCTGTAGTTTGTGTTTTCTGACTTGCCCATAGCCTGTTTGTGATATGGATCTCACATGTTTCTACTAGCTGTTTTCTGTCTTGTCTCTAACAAAGGACTTCAATTTGGAATTATTAACAGCCAGAAAACATCACATGGGGAGAAATGAGAGAAATCATAAGGAATTTTAACAGTTTTACAAGGTATTTACACTGCAAAAAGACTAATTGTGAAGCAATAGCTTATGCCATTTCCAACTTTTATGGCAGATTTTTGCTCCATAAGACCTCTTTGGACCTGTTTATTTTTCTCACCAAATGATTGCTAAAACAAACATACATGCGCACACATGTTGCTCTTTGGATTAGTGGCACAGAAGAGTGCATGACTCAAGAATACAGTTGTGCTTTAGTTTGGGTTTTAAAAACTGATTTTGTGAAAATTCCATGGCAAGCAAGGTTGGCTGTTGCACTGTTCTCTTAAAAGTGGCTAAACAAGCAGGTCAAGTACTCAGCAGGGTATCAAGCTAAGTGACCTCAAGGTGCACTATTAACTGGACTGTGAAGCACAAAAAAAGTTCCATTCTCTTTGAATTTAGGAGATACTTTCATAAAATGATGACCATAATTGTGTAAAATTAAGTGTATCACTGTATTTTTAGAAAAGTAAAATTGATTAAAAAATAGAATAACACATAAAATAAAATAAATTTCCAGCAAGAACAAGTTAAATTATTTAAAATTTGTTTCTAAGACAAATATCATATGTACTCACTCATAAGTGGCTTTTAGATATAAAGCAAAGAAAAATCAGGTTACAATTCACAATCCTAGAGAACCTAAACAACAATGAGGACCCTAAAAGAGACATACATGAATTTAATCTCCATAGGAAGTAGAAAAAGATATGATCTGAGAAAATTGGGAGCATGAGGACTCTGGGAGAGGGTAGAAGGGGTGGGGAGAGGAAGGAAAAGGAGCAGAGAAAAATATATAGTTCAATAAAAACAAACAAAAATTGTTTCTATAAAGTTATTAGAGTAGTTTCTAGACTCCATATTTTAAAAGAAATACATTGCAAAAATAAACGCTTTTGTAATTTGAGCTCAAATTTTGTAGGATCATGAGGAAATTTATTTGTGTGTGTGTGTGTGTTTATGTGCGCGAGTACACACATAAGAGAAAGAGGAGGTGTATGTCTATGTGTGCATGCATGTGCACACACTTATGTGTATGCACATTTTAGTGAGGAGGAAACACCTGCATGCACATGCATACAGAGGCTAGAAGTTGATGTTCGGTGTCTTCCTCAGCTGCTCTCCACCTGACGTTTTGAAACAGAATCTCTCACTGAGTCTGGTGATCATCAAGTCAGCTAGTCTAGCCAACCAATGAGCTCTGGGGACTGCTTTGTCTCTGACTCTCCACCCTAGAAGTCACAGTGTGTGCCACTGTGCAAGTGATGATACTCTAGGGTCTCCAATCGTGATTCCTGATGTGTGCACAGCATGCATTTTAGCTGTGCACAGTGAGCATTTTACCCGCTGTGCTGTCTTAGAACCCAAAGTTGAGTTTTTAGACATCATTACAAGATGAAGACAGTGCAATAGAAGTAGTTGGGGGGGGGTGGCCTTTAGATTAGATGACCACGGACTCTGGTTCTGCCATTCATAAGCAGAGACCCTGGCCAGTATATTTAATCTTTTGCAACCTGCATTTCCAATGAGTTGTGCCCATTTTTATAAGATTGTACTAAATAAAATGTAAATGCATTAAGCTTAAGAGTTTGACATCTACTCCAGAAACATTAATAAGTGGAAAAATGTCAAAATACATCTTTAAAATGCATATTTCTTTTAAAGATCTCACTAATACAAACAAGCTGTTTTTTATTTCCTGACTTAAAAGATTGTTATTACAATAGTGATGGTCAGAAAATAATTTTTTGATCAATGCTATAGTTCTCCAAAATTACACACATGCAACATGGAATATTTTGATATCCGCTAGAACAAAACATAGGAAATTTAGAAAATTCACCTTGCCATGCAGAATTCTGACCCAACATTCTATTAAAACAGGCTATCAACAGGAACCAGGAGTCTGTTTTATCTTAACACAATTAAGGAAGCTAAAGACTTGTAAGTGTAAAGGGGAGTGTTATTTTTTAATAACCAAACAAGAATCTTTGAATTTTAATGAGATGCCTATTGTGTGAAGGAGAATGTCTGGAAATCGATGTAATTGTAAACAACGCCGAGTAAAAAGGTTAACTAAGCCTTTTCAGGTCTCCCCATAGGGTATCTACCTTAGGTGGTAAAAATGATATCTTTTATAAGAAAAAGGCAAACAGGACTCAGCCCCACCGGGACCCACCATGATTCAGAGCATGCATGGGCATCATACTTTCTTTAAAGACTGGAGTGTGTAGCTAAATCATCTGTCAATGCAGGAATTCTGGGTTGTGAGGAGGGTCTAAGCTTACATGACAATTAACACAGACTGGAATAATCTTGAAGAAAGACAGCTATCTTCTTACTACCTCCAGCGCTATTATTACCTTCAGCGCTAAAGGTGCAGGAGCTCCCAAAACGAACTCCTACTGACCTGTACAGTTTTACATTCTCCCTTTAAGTCACACTAAGTCAGGACAGTGTCACTGCCAGGCCAGCTCCTCTTTCCGAATCTTCCCATAACACGGCAGATTAGGACCATCTCTGATACAAATCAGCACCTTAGAGGGTGTTCACACACGAAAAGACAAGTTTCCTGAGCTGCAGGCTCTTGGCAGTTGGTGAGAGATGAGCCTGCGGATTGCATGCGCTGAGAATTACAGCTTGTTCAGATGCATTTTCAATCGCACTGAATAAACAGCATGGGATGTTTGATGAGTGTTAATATGCAAGATGCTACAATTAGGTATGATTGTTCTTTTAAATTACTATGCTCATTTTTTTTGTATTCTTCCTTTGATCTCTCACAGACAGTGAGAACAAAATTTGTAATTTAAAACATATTGACTTTGGCTCAGAAATTCATTTGCACATTGCAAATCTATTGTGAACTGAAACATATAGTTAGATGGGAAAATATCTTTAGTCTGAAAAGAAGGCGCCAATTGTTTCCCTCATGCATGCGCTTTGTCCTAGTGTTTGTCACCCTCAATTCTTTACCTTAGGTTTCAAGTAAGCTTCTGTAAGTTATATATCCTGTAAACCATTGAGACGTTCCCAGGAACCAGGTCTCACGAGGGAGTAGGATTTAAATACATTTGATTTGTGTTCACTATAAATATGGGTTTGGGTAGTTCCTTTTACTTATTTTTTAATATGTACAATCATCCTTAGAAGTTGATCTCCCATTACACACTAACTCTTTGGGCAAAAGGTTTTTATCATCATGGGATTCTAATTGTAGGTTTGTTGATCGGTTCTCTACTTACTTGAAATTATTAAAATATTAATGAAGAGGAAATTTTCACTTATAACCTGCAGTGCTGATAAAAAGAAGAAAAAATTTGTATTGTACAATGCTGCCAAAGTGTGTGTTTGACAAAGCCTATTTCTATGTCAGCAAATGCAATGTCCACAGGCAAGTTGCACAATGATCTAATAATCAATCATTTCACATTTAGTCTTACATCAAATCATTATCTTCTCTTCGTGGTGTTCAACTTACCCAGCTCTAGCCATTCATAATGTATTTCTACACCCTGTAAAACATCTAGGTATCACCGTGTCTGTTAACTTGTCTAACTAATGATTTATTTTCACTTTTTCCCTCTAGAATATAGACCCACGGTTAACTGGATCTGATTGATAAGAGGGAAATCTACAGTCAATGGCCACTCTCCCCACACTGCTGCTATGGGAAGCAGACCGGTCAATAGGAGAGGGTCTGATGAGCAGAGATGATTGAAGATGCCGCTTCAACCTGTGTGAAATCAATGGGAGATCCTTGCTGCATGAGGGGTACCTCGCGCTTTCCTCCCCAAGCTAACATTTGAGAAGCTGGAGGTGCATTCTACCATCAGTTCAAGGTTCCCAAGTGGATACAGATATATTTGCCTCACTGTACCAGATAACTAGACAACTAATGTGGGACCATGGCACGTCCCAGAAGCATGTGGCCAAGTTATGTTTGGAGAGCCACGATGGCTTGTGTGGTACACAGGGGATTGGGTGCCCCATTGACTCTCTGTTTGTTGGGATGTTTGCTGCAGACTGTCCACGTGCTCTCTCAAAAATTGGATGATGTAGACCCATTGGTTACCACTAACTTTGGCAAGATAAGAGGAATTAAGAAAGAACTCAATAATGAAATTTTGGGGCCTGTCATTCAGTTTCTCGGGGTTCCATACGCTGCTCCACCAACAGGTGAACATCGTTTTCAGCCTCCAGAACCACCATCTCCCTGGTCTGATATCCGGAATGCTACTCAGTTTGCCCCTGTCTGTCCCCAGAATATCATTGATGGCAGATTGCCAGAAGTCATGCTCCCTGTATGGTTCACTAATAACTTGGATGTGGTGTCCTCATATGTGCAAGACCAGAGCGAAGACTGTCTGTACTTAAACATCTATGTCCCAACTGAAGATGGTGAGTTAACTGCAGGACCACAGGGAGATATGTTTATTTTCTATTCTAAGTTTGAATAATGTTAATTCATGTGTACTGGTAGTATGCATGGCTTTTCCTGTTGGCATGTAGACATATTTTACATGCTTGCATGCTGCTCTTTTTGTTTCTGTGTGTCTGTGTATCTGTTCTTATTTTTTCACTGTGCCTACTCATTTTCTTTCCTCCACAGCACGTATACCTAGGTAGAAATGGGCTCCAAATTTCCATTTCCTACCAAATGACTTCTGAGAAGATGCATCAGCGTTTCCTCATTGCATGTGCAGGCTCAACGAATTGGGGCTCTTTGGCACTCAGTAAAAAGAGGAGCGTACTAAGTTAGATAGTGGTGTTGCATGTTCCGGCGGTCTGTGATGGGGCGCCATGTTATTTTCTAGTCTTCTATTCATTTTTCAGTAAAAAGAATATCCAAGGAATGTGCCAGAAAACCCGGCAAGAAAATATGTAGAAAAGGAGGTATGTATACAAGTGCAAATGAAAACAATGTAAACATTTATAGAGGGAGAATCAGACACTCTCCCAGAAGATGATTAGCTGATGCTGGGGAGTGAGTCAGGAGAGCTCAGGCTAAGAAGACCATACTGGAAAAACTCATTGCTGGTGCCTGTGTTCTCTTATAGGTAGTTCTCTTATGAATGTAATTTCTGCCTACTCTTTTCTTATAATGAAAAAGGTACCTCGCTCTTATGCTACCTAAGGAACCCAAACAGCACTGCCTTAACAGCCGGTCTCTTACTGAACATGTACAGATGTGTGTCCCTATTCACAGTGATTAGTTTAGCCAAAAGCTTTGTTTTATGTTGGTATAGTCTTAGATCCTTCTGAACACTGGCCACAACTATTTGACAGTTACCATATTACATAATAGTGATATTTTCCCCAAGAGTTGCTTTTATTTTCAGTTACTCTCCTAGAAGAAAATGAGATATTTTATTCTTTATGCGAAATATTTACAGTCTCAAACTGCCTTTAGCATTTATATATTTATGTTAAACAATTTAAAACATGGGAAGAACGTGATTCAGAAGCTACAATTAAATCAACCTTCAAATCATCCTCCAGCCAGATTGAGCAAATGTAGTCACTGACAGCTGCAAGCTCGCATCTGAGTGCAGCGTGACCACACTCCATTTTTATATAACATCCAGGAAATCTCTCATAGGAGTCTATGATTTTCTATAGCAGTAAATATTCTAAGTGTTATTTTGACCTTGCTCATAACTTGGTAGAATTTTCAGTCTTCCCACAGAAGTCATATTAATATTCCAGTGTTGTACATTCCATCTCTCTTTGCACTTCTAATCTGGCTGGAACAGGTCAGATTTCATTATGGCATCTTTGTGTGGAAGGAGTGTCCAAACACTCTGTTTTATGAGATTGGATTATATGGAGGACACTTAGAATAACAAAATCATCAACTCTCCATCATAAGTATTTGCATTAAGTCGACTATTACTGTTTCTCTTATTTGTTGGATAAAATAGAGTTGAACCTTTACTTATAGAATTTAAGGTCATAGTCTGGGTCAAATTCGTAATATGCTTAAGAAGATATGTGTCAAAAACAGTGAGTGCTCAGAAACAAGTAAAGAAAATTCATATTTTATTTTCAAAAGAACAAAACAGCAGTGATTTCCATGCCGTCAGCTAATGGAGAATGCTGCAGCGGATGTTATTATGCTGCTTATCAAGAATGTGTAATTAGCTAAGTGACTTTAGCCTCATATCACAAAGTTGTTGATTTACAAAGTCATAAATAAAGATGTTGTTCAAGAATGCATAAATAAAGCATAATGCATGAGAAAGGTGTGATTAAGAAAAATGATAAGGGCACGAGAAGATAAGATAGTAAGCAAGAAAATGACCTTTCTTCTCATAGAACTCCATCGAGAAGAAAAGACTCAGCAGAACTTCTTTCATTTTATCCTGTGGCTTGTTGGTTCTACATGCTTCATAAGAGAGTTGGTGAAGGGCTGTGTAGGCTGGACTGTTTACTTTGGCAACCTTTGAGCTAATTTATAATTAGATTGGGACAATGTCTGCAGATGCCCACTGACTGTGTATAGTCAACTATTGTGCTTTTATGCAGTGCTAATTAAGCACTATTTAAAAATCCTCTTGTTTGAGAACTTAACATATCTTACTATAATTAGAGAAGGCCTGCTCCCTTTTAGTTGATTGTCTATTACCCTAATACTGAATAATAAATAATTTAAGTGTAATATTCTATTTGACTAATATTTTTTGAAAATAAAAACTGAAAGCTAACATTTACATTTGACTATTGAATGATGAAGTAGAAAAGTCCCTAATCTTGAAATTTATATTTATTCTCTACAATGAAAGGTTTATTTTAATCAGTTCAAGGAAATATGAATGTACACATAGTGACAAGCACCTTCCATTCTAACATTTGCAGGCAAAGGCAGGTGGCGATAGATTTCAAAGCCAGCTACAGCTACACAGTGGGGTGGAAGCTAATCTGCTTTACATGTTCACTGCTCTAAGATCAAAATAAAAAAGAAAGAAAAGAAGAAACAATGAAGGAGAGACAAAAAATAAAACATTATCCTGTTCCAAAAAATTACTATCAATTTTATAACCATTTATGTATACATTAAGTATATACTACACATGGACTGTGAGTTCTTAAGCAGTTATGTTCTAGACGCTCTTAAAAACTGAGATAATCGCAGTGTTGTGCTTGGTCCAGCTGCTAATTTTTGGCTTGTCATTATTTACCTCTTTTCTTTTTAATGTATACAGAGGCAGATGGGCCCTGTTTCTGTGCCAAGCCCCCTATAGTCTGGGCTTACTATATTCACCCAGAATTCTTTCTTAATTGCCAATTATAAACATGTAGTCATCAAGTGAGTTAGTAATAAATGAGGCAGGCGAGGCACCCTCTTCTCAGAGAGCTTACATTCAGATGACTCTGTGAAGAACAGCACATTTTCTGTTCTTTGATCTGTACAAATGGAAGAAAAATTTCTCCCTTCAGGAGATGCCACATTATATTTTAAAAATACCCTTTGCAATACTTTCCTCGGTATTTGAAGTTAGAAAACACATTTTAAAAAATAACATCAAAGGACTAACTTTTATTTTAAGACAGGTCCCAGTTTGCACATTTGAATCTGTCTTTTCGTAGTTTCCATGATAGTTTTAGCCATATGCCAGTTGCCTTCTAGATAGTCTTCAGGCTTCTGTCCATTGAAAAATTGAAAACAAAAATGAATGGTTAAAATGAGGTACTGTTGTTGAACACTCAGACAGGTAAGTAACATAGAAGCTGGAGTTTTACATGTGCAGAGTATCAGGGGGTTTTCCTTGTTTAGCTGTTTCATAATTACAGCTATCTTATGAGATAATTACACTACAAAAATCTCAACACGGTTTAAAATACTTTTTTTTTCATCCAATTTCCATTGCTAGTAAAGACAGAAGCAGATATGGCCAAGGTTCTAGCTCACAGAGACTATTAGATGGAGCTCTGTTAGGTTGAATTACTCCATACAGGGAAGATGGCTCATTCAGTAAAGCAATGCAAGCACAAGGACCTGGATCAGGCATGTCTAGAATCCATAACACATGTCTATAACCCATACCAGAATGGCAGCCAAAGGAAAATCTGTTGAACTCATTGGCTAATGAGTCCAGCCTGTCTTTGAAATCCAGGTTCTGTGGGGGATCCTGCCTCAAAACAAAACAACACAAGAACAACAAAATCATAATGTAAGATGCTTGAGGAAGATACTTGCTGTTGACCTCTGGCCACTATATACATGCACACACATAACAGACACATTCAAGCACATGCATACACACAGAAATGCACCGGCACATGTGCATATACAAAATGCAAGCACAGACATCACACATGCACACATACATGGACACATGCACATGCGCATGCACACATATATAAGCGCCCTCTTCCAGATGATCCTTAGCAGTCACTGATCCAGCTATCTTCTTTTGCTTCCTTCCTTCCCTGTTCCCTTTCTCTTTCATGCTTTTCTTTTTTGCATATTCAAATATAGTCCCAAATTTTTAAATTCTATCCATTGACTATATTAGTGACAAATTCAGATCTTTTCTTAACTCAATTTGATAAAATCAGTATAAACAACTTTTTCCAAAAGTATGTGGACAGTCCATGTTACTAGCATGTTTCAGGTGTTCCAGAGATTTTTAAGTTCTTAAATTTTGTTCTCTCACATTTTTGTACATGCACCACGACACATTTTTTTCTCTCTCTCCCATTTCCCCTTCCTAACTACCTCCCACTCTCACTCTTATCAATATCCCATTCATCCTACTCTGTCATCTATTTACTAGCTTGAGTTTAGTTCGCTGCCTCCCAGAGTTTAATAGGTGCTAACAGTGTGCAGGCATTTACTGCCCAGGCTAAAACCTCAGTGTATTCCCCTAGGAAGCTATCAAGGAGTAGTTTTTTTTTTTTAAATTCTTCTTTCATACATTATAGCCCAACACAGTTTCTCCTCCTTCCTGTCCTCTCAGTGCCTCCTAGTCCCTTCCCACCTTCCCCTCTTCCCCAGATACCTTCCTCCATCCCCCACCAACAAAAAGGCAACCTGCTCAGGATATCGACCAAACTAAGCAGAACAAGTTAAAATAAGACCCCATATCATTGCTGGATAAGGCAAGGAGTAGTTTGATTTACTTTCAGCGTTCCTGTGTTTCTCTAAGTTTCTGCCCTTGCTA
This sequence comes from Myodes glareolus, assembly GCF_982192425.1. Classification (NCBI taxonomy): domain Eukaryota; kingdom Metazoa; phylum Chordata; class Mammalia; order Rodentia; family Cricetidae; genus Myodes; species Myodes glareolus. The sequence goes on from NC_142045.1 coordinate 57,114,454, forward strand.
ATAGACAGGAAGGTGATCAAATAATAGCAGTGATCACAAGTAGGAGGAGCAAGGGGGAAGAGGGACCCACAAACAAATCCCTTAGCTCCAAGTCTATCGTTAGTTCTGCTGTCTTGCGTTCCTCCAGGAGGCTGACTGCTATTTGCATAGCTCTTTGAAAATAATATAGTCTTCATTTTTCTAGTTGTGAGACTGTGTGAACCCATTTCTTCATATTCCCTCATTTTTATTACATAGACACCTTTGTAGATGACTCTGCAGTAATACTATTTAAGTATGTTTCTGATCTTCAAAAATATTCTACTTACTGTACCTAATAGTGTTCAGTTGAGGTCATCTAGCATTCCTTCAAAAATATCTCTAACAACTTTAGAGTTTATTGGTTGAATGTTTAACGTGGAGATTAAACTGATGATTTAATCTATTTATCACCATTGATGCCTTCAGGATCTTAATAAGGGATTATATTCCAGAATCATATTCTTTCTGACTCCACATTTCTCAGTCCTCCATTCATTTAACAGATATGTATTTATTGCTGGCTATGTATGAATTATTATCCTAAATTCCATGAAATCATTAGTAAACAGAAAAACATTTTCTGCTTCTGAGACTAAATGAAAGCAGCAAATGAAAATTCCTAGTTTAAGTTAAAAGGAGTTAAGGGGAAAAAGAATGAAAGGAGTAACGAGGAAAAGGTCTGTGGATGTGTAGATGAAGGGGATTTTGCAGAGATGTTCCATTATCTTTATTTGACCTAAAGCTAGGGATCTATTCATATCTTTCCTGAACAGCTAGGAGTGCACATATGAGAGAATGGGTAATAGAGAGAAGCACTGAGATTCAGAGAGTTTTAAGTTTTAAAACACAGATTGTTGACACAGGGGCGGTGAGAGAGCACAGAGACATCAAGAGAGAAAACCTCTACAGCCCACCAAGACCTGAGTGTTCTTTAGACTCAGAACAGGGGAATAACTTGGAAATTGTAGTTTCTTTGTGCTTTGATGATCATATTTATTGATCAGTTTCTTATAGGTGAGCTCAAATCCTGGTCTGAAATGATAGAATAATGTATTTTCATCTATTAAGATGGAAAGGGAAGAATAAAGAATGGTTTGGGACATAGCATAGTAGAAAGATGCTATTTAGTTTGGGCCATGATAAATTAGAGGCATCCACTACTCATCAGAGTGCATACATCAAGAAACTACTGTTCTGTGTGGACGGCGTGGCTCGTGTTCAGAAAAGAGCTCTGTGGAGATGGTTTAGAATTACTGTACTAGAGATGGTAAAGGAACCTGATGAAAACAGAGAAACAAAGGTCCTGAGTTCTAATCTACAGGAAAGCCCCAACATTAAGGAGCCTGAAACAAGAATACATGTTACATTGGAGATGTGTTAGTCAATGTTCTATTACTATAACAAATAATCACATATTCACCTTTAAGAGGAAAATTCTTATTTTGGCTCACGGTTTTAGAGGTTTTGATCCATGGTTGCTTGGTTCCACCGCTTTTGGTCTGTGGTGAGGTAGAACATTATAGACATGTGTGAGAGAGGAAACCTGCACCCCTCAAGGCCAGGGCTGTGGGGAAACAATGCCAGTCTTTCCTTCATGTGTATGGTCCCCTTTACCAAGCTCCATCCGCTAAAATATTTATTACCTGATGACAGTACTGCAGGTTGATGGACAAGCCTTTAACAGATGGTTTGGGGAAGGCTTTAAGACACAGACCATAAGAAGTGGAATAAGATTGTGTTGTTGCTGGCCTTAAGCTAAGATGTAGGAACATGGACACAGCCGTCAGCTCCACAAAGGAGTGTCACGCAGTGATGCTATCTTATACTGAGCACCGGATTAGGAGGGTAGGAGGAAGATACAAGTGCTTGAGCCTAAGTGATTGTCTTAAGGAGCTTTGAAACAGAATTAGTTTTGTAACTCTAGGTTAAAATGGATGAACAAAGGAATATTTGGATATAATAAAGAAAAGAATAACTAAAATATAGGGGAAAGATGGCAGAATTTCTGAAATAATGCTATTGATTTGATGGGAAAAGGAGGACTTATTACTGCCCTTGGGGTTGGATTAAAAAGAATGTAAATATATGGTTTAAATCAGCACAATGCAGTGGAGCACAGGAATATGAGTGCATGGGAAACAGGGCTCGTAGGCTTGTTTCTCATGGATGTTTTTCTGTTGTAACTGAGGTGTGATGACAAGGTAAATCCTCTCATAGTCTAGGCTTTGGGTCTTATTGGTATATTTACTACCACCACATAAACCCCGTGGCACTTTTTAAAGAGGGGGCATTTTAAAAATGTCTCAGTGAAGAACAGAAGAGGCCCAGTGTCTTTCCCAGAGATTCAGAATGTTTTCTCGGCCAACTACCCTTGAGGTGTTTCCCTTGTGGTGCTTCTTCATGATGAAGGGACGCAAAGCAACAGAAACAGACCTGTGGCAAGAACAACAGCCCATCCCTTGGGAATCCCGGGTCAGAAAGAAAGTGAAATTGGTGTTAATATCAAACAACCCCAACTCAAAATGACTAATTAACATCTTTGATTCTTTCACTCTTTGAAGTTTAATGAAAACCACACCGAGCCATAAATTGGACTCTACATTTGAGTCAGTAGCTATGGGCAGATGCAGATAAATTTTCTGAAAGCTGAACAGCTCAGTTGGAACTCTGATGTGAGGTCCTGAGAGAACAATATCACTTGTCCCACTGTATACTGACAGGCATGCCAGGTTTTCTGAAGCAGGTAATTAAAAGTCCATCATTGGTATCTACATCCTTTCTTTTGGAGAAGAGATGCTTTTTAATTTTATAGAATCTGGACTTGAAATTTAAAATATTTGAGACTTATATCACCAGAAATAAAGAGTATACTCCAAAAAGAATCCTTTGTAGATATTGCCTTCCTCCTCTCTCCGATTTCCCAGGGGGCTCTGAGCCTCACCGCTGTGATCATGCTTGCTTTAGTTTACATCTGCAACCACCCCTGGGCATTTGGTTGGCTCTTAGCCTTTAGTGTTTCTCTTGTGCCTATTGTTCCCTTCCTTCCTGCCTCAAGTGGTAAATGCTGAGCAAACGGAGGACAAGACTAACTTCAAAAACACTGATGATTCACACCATACACACCCATTCCAGGCTCCCTAAACTTAAGCTCTAAACTAAAAAAGAAGCAAGGATCTTTCGTTTTTCATTTTTAATTTAATTCTTTTATATAATCTATTTTGATCATATTTCCCTTCCCTCCCCAGTGTGTCCCAGAGCTCCCTCCCTTCCCTACCTATGCAACTTCATATTCTTCATCTCTCAAAGCAAAAACAAAAGTGAAACAAAAAATAAAAATAAAAACAAGCAAAAGGCGAGGATGCCAAAAAACTGGAAACAAAACATATATGTGTTGCTTTTGTGCAAACATACTTTTAATAAAAATTAAAATCCTATAAATGTAGAAGTGTAGTGATATTAATTTTGAATTCTGCTTCATTCATCATGATTGGCAAATAGAAAAAGTTTGTTGAAAGTAATTTTTAATTTAAGAACTCTTTCTTTGTTTAATCTAATCTTACTCACGTTGCTTGTGAGTAATGATAGTGTTGGAAAAATGTAATTACGGGCAATAATTTTCATTAAAGCATGTAGAATGTTACAAAAATCATATAGAAACAATAAGAAGAAGAAATACCAAGAGAAAGGTCTGGAGTCACTGCAGCAGGCATTGCAGTTTTAAGGAGCAGAATTCTGATGAATCGACAGTGACCACAATTGGCTGACCTCAGCCCTTGAATGAAAGAGGAGCCTCAGTCTTGTGTTGTTTCTTCTAGACAGAGCTCTTCAAACAGAAAGACCGCAAAGGAATTGTCAGGTCTGCTATGCTCAGGGCAATGGTGAAGACAGGTTCCTTTCTGGTCTCTTACAGAAAGCCCTGATCCTACTTTCTCAAGTCTTCAGGGGACTCTTTTACAAGGCACTCCCAGAGCATGTCCCTGCAGGAGTGTCTGCAAAGAAGCGCAGTAATAGCAATAGCAACAGTTTCCACCTCAGAGCTAAGCTCTCCTCAGCACCTCCCTGACTCAGCATCTTTCCTGGCAAGGTGAAGGTAAAGTCTGCAGACCTCAGGCACAGATCTAAGCCTTCCTTGAGAAGAATTCACACACTGGGTGACACCCTGATTTACAAGCTTTGCAGAGCCCGGGGCTTCTGAACTGTTCCGCCTGGGGCAGCCATGTGCCAGCCTGTTGTTTTCTTGATCTACCCCTTAGTCCCCGCCATCAAAGGCATCCACATTCAGCCACACTTTGAAAATATCAGCACATCAGCAAGCGTCCCTTCATGTGAACAGACATTTTTCTCCAATGACAAGCTCTCTTTTCTTTCTTCTGTTTCCATAGAACACTAAAGTAGATTGTGTGTCTTAAAAAATTTGTAAGTCATTTATTTTGGAAATTAAGCTCACTCAATGAAAACTAAAATATCTATAAATTTCTATTCTGATCTTTTTAAAATGTAGTACTGTTTGTTAACTGGATCTGGAAATACCAAGATGAGATTCTTACCTTGCTTTATTTTGTGAGATTTCTGGCCTTTCTGCAGTTTAGCAAAGAACCTTCTAAGAAGAAAGATACAAGCATGAGAACTTGAAGGATATTTACTGGACTCTCAGGTTGTCATTCATTGGAGAGCTTTTAAATTTACTTTTTAATTACATTTTTTCATAGAATATGTTTTGATCATATTCTTTCCCCTCCCTCAACTCTGTCTATCCTCTCTCCATTGGAGAAAACTGATTGCTGTAGGAATCTGCTTGTTCATTTCCTGGCTGTCCAGACTCTTGAAATAAACACACAGAAACTGTATTAATTAAATCAGTGCTTCGTCAATCACTATAGCACATTCCCAACAAGCTCTTACATATGAAATTAATCCATTTCTATTATCTGATATTTTACCACAAGGTTCATGGCCTACTGGCAAGGTTCCAGCTGGCAGTCCGCTTCTGTCCCCTCTCCTGGATACATGGCATCTCCCGATTCTGCCTTCTTTCTCCCAGTATTCAGCTTAGTTTTCCCCGCCTAGCCTGTTCTGCTAAGCCAACAGCTGAAGCAGCTTCTTTATTCACTAACCAATAAGAGCAACACACATGCCAAAGGGCTTCCCACACCAACTGATTTTTCTTTCCTAGCAAGTATACTGTAAGGAGCCCCTTACCAAAGGAAGAGAATTTGTGGCTGTCTCCCCTTGTCAGTGCAAGCACGTTGTCTGGGTGGAACCTGTGCAGGTTCTGTGCAAGCTCTCTGTCTGTGTGAGCTGTTGTGACCAAATGCTGCGGTCCCCCTGGAGTCATCTATCATTTCTGGCTCTTACACTCTTTTACCTGCCTCTTCTGTATAGATCTCTGATACTTGAGTGGAGGGATTTGATAAGACATCTCAGTTACTGAGGACTCCAAAGTTTCTCACGCTATGCAGTTTGCTCATTTGTGAGTCTCTGTGTTAATTATCGCCTGTTGCAGGAAGAAGCTTTTCTGATGAAGGTCCAACAATGATCTGATTCATGGGTATATTGATATGTCATTGGGAGTCATTTCATTGCTATGTTTCTTTAGCAGAATAATAGCAGTAGATTTTCTGCTAGGCCTATGATTTATCCATTCCCAGGTTCTTTGCCACTTTAGCAATGCCAGGTATGGGTTTGATCTCATAGAACGGACCTTCAGCATAACCTGAGATTGGTCATTACCTCTGTAATATTTGTGCCAGTGATGGCAGTTCGCTGGAAGTCACAGGGTTTGCACCTCAATCATATTGATGATTATTTTTCTACTTCTTCCAGTAGAGTACAAAGCACCTTCCAGAATCATGGAGGCTGAGGCAGCAGGGGCAAAGCTACTAGTAGGGCATCAACTCGATTTCTCCATTTTCAATGACTTACACAATTGACTCTTCAGCAATAGAGCCTTACCGTCAGGCTGTGGAGGGTAACCAATAATCTTGGGTATCGCCTATGTTGATTGGTAGTGGTAGTTGTGGGGCTTCTATAGGACCCACTTGACCAGTGACATAACAAGATGTAACTCATTCCTGGCAAAGAAGGTTTTACTTGGTGCTACAAGATTTCTAGTTAGGGCGTTTCCACCCCGATTATGTGGAGATCCCATTTAGATACCCTTTATATGTGTGGATATTTTAAGAAGCTTCTAGAGTATGATGTGTCCATATGGCTTTTCAGAAAGTCATAGTGTTAGTTGCCCCTCCCCATATTCTGTCCTTTACCCTCTCTCTCATCCCCTTCCCTAATTAACCCTCTGAGTCTGGTTTCTGCTTTATTTCTCTATTACACTATTTTCTCTTTCATCTTCTTTGGAAGATTGCCTTCCTCCACTCTGGTTCCTTACTAGCTACCTGACGCCTGTAGTTATTTGGATCGAGATACACATACCTAAAGGTTAAATTTTCAAAAGCACCCATGCATTGAAAAGAAAGCAGGTACTATTTTTTTTGTGGGGGGGCTCTGAGTTACCTCACTGAGGATGATTGTTTCTAGCTCTACCCATTTACCAGCAAATTTCATATTTTATTTTACTTAACTGCCAAATAGTATTCCATTGCGTAAACATATCACATTTCAATAACGATTCATCACTTGGTGGACATCTGGACGGTTTTCAATTCTAGCTCTATGAATAAAGCAGCGATGACTATGGGTGCACAACTGTCTCTGTAACTGGATGTACTGGAAGTTTCAACAGTCACCAGAGAACTTCTATTTGTTGCCTCCTGCTTTGGGGAAGGGCCTTGGATTCCCTACCTCCATTTTCCCGTGTTTCTCTCTTATTGGGATCCTCTTGTGACCAAGGTCATGGGTTACCATTGTTAGAGATTCTGAAAGTCATCAGAAAATAATTTATTGATATACAGGAAATATTATTGTCCCCTTGCAGCATTCATTGCAACGACCTTAGCGCATGTGTTGATGTCCATATCAGCATTTCCAAGAAAAGTCATCTTGTCATGCATTAAAATATCAAAATCAGATGAGGTTAAAACAGCACTCCTGAAGAAGGGAAAAATAAAAAGTAATGATGCTGATATTTGGTCCTGTGTTCCCTATAATGAAACATTTATTTTAAATCTTTAAATGTGTACGGAGCACAAAATACGTACAGCAGAATAAAACACATCAGGCAGAAACGAAACTGCAATTGTGCTGACCCTGCTGCCTGAGCCCACCTCAGCTGCTGTGCCCAGAGATCCACGGCATTCCATCTGATTGGGAGACCCTCTCCATGCCTGCAGCTGCCCTTGCAAAGCCCAGAGATGCCTCGGCTGCTAAAGGTACAGCTGCCACTGGAGGCTATGCTGTGACTTCCAGAAGAGAATTTCCAGCTGTTGCTCTCCAGATCCCGTTTTACCTGTAGCAAGGGATAAACCTCAAAGACACTGAGATAAAAGAGCCTCCACCAACTCCCTGGGACAAGAGCTGCCTCTGGATGGGGGAGGGGAGTGGAGAAGCACAGAGAGAACTAATACCCAGCAGATAAGGGGACTGGGGAGGGGGGCAAGGGGCCATCACAGGCTCGGAAGAAAGTAATCCTGGAGAGAGAGAGAGAGAGAGTGTGTGTGTGTGTGTGTGTGTGTGTGTGTGTGTGTGTGTGTGTGCATCCACGGACACATATGTGCATGCACTCATGTCTGTGATGAGGCCAGAGATAAACCATAGGCCCCTTTACTTTTAGGCTGTCTCTCATAGACCTGGAACTTGTTCCCCCACTCTCAGTTATAGTGATCTATCTGCCTCTGCACCTCCCGACCCACTACCAGCTCCAGTGATTCCTCTGTCTCTACTATTCCTTCCCCCTATCAGCTTCAGCGATCCATCTGCCTGTCTCCTGGCCCCAGCAGGATTACAAGTGCACACCACCACACAGTTTTTTCAACCTGTTTCTGGGGTTCTAACCTAAACTCTCACATTTACAATCAACCACTTACCACTGAGCTTTCTCCCATCTCCCAGATATTCCCACACTAAATCACCCAGGACAAGACTGCTCCAAGACGGACAACCTAGTCCTCTCTGTCTGAAAAGGTTCTGTGGACTGCTGTACTGAGCAACTTCATATTAAAACATTTTGAACATTCACTAGATACACGTTTGTTTCATTGTGTATGTGTTTAGGGATACAGGTAATCATGCCCCAGTCCCTTCATTGTGTATGTGTATAGGGTCACTTGTAAGTGAGTTTCGTTCCCTTTTGTCCAATATGTTTCTCCCCTTTAGTGATCTCTCTTATTGGACTCTAATAGGATTATCTAACCTTTCTGAAGAGCAGGTCTGATGTGCACTTGAAACAGTAACTTTGTAATGTCTGGGAATAAGAGATTCCACAGCAAACAGCTCGCAGAAAGCCAACTAAACCCACTTTGCTTATAGGCACACTCTTTCTAGTGCTGTGTTCTGAGTGATTGAGTGTGTCCAAATAAGCCTCTTTATCCTCCCTTCTCATGGGCTGTTTTCTAATTTCCTTTCCTGTACATACATTCACTTACACTTAAATGCACATACATAAAAGCTAGAATCCCATATCCTCACATAAAAAAGAATGGGAAAGGTTGCCCTTCTGATCCTGGATGACCTCATTTAATGTAATATTTTCTAGTTCCATCCATTTCCTGCAAATTTCATTTGTTACAGCTGAATAAATTTCCATTGTTTATACACACCAAATTTTCATTATCCATTCAACTGTTGATGGATACATAGACTTATTTTATTTCTTTGCTGTTTTGAACACAACAGCAATGTGAATGGGCTCCTGCAATCCATCCTCCATAAAGAATCCAGTGTGGGCATTATTTAAACTATAAAATCAATCTTAATTCTCTTGCTTGAATTCTTTTGAGGTTCCATGCTGCTTTTGAAATAACTGACAAACTTCTCGATAGGTCTCTCAGAGCCAGCAGGGTGACTCCTGCATACCTTTGCGGTCTGTTCCCATGTCCTTCCCCTTCTAGCTACATTTTGACCTGTTTATCTTCTTTATTTTTATTTTTCCATAACTAATATTTTTATATTTTATATATCAATCCAGTTCCACCTCTCTCCTCTCCTCCCCCTTTCCTGTAACCCAAGCCCCATCTGCCCCTCAGAGACGGTAAGGCCTCCCCTGGGAAGTCTAAGTCTGTCCCATCACCTCTTTGGGGCAGGACCAAGGCGCCCCCCCCCCCCCCCATGCCAAGGTTGAGCAAGGTATCTCTTCATAAGAATATGCTCCACAAAGTCAGTTCATGCATTAGAGTTACTTCCTGGTCCCACTGCCTGTGGCCCCATATACTGCCCAAGCAACACCATTGTTATCTATACTCAGGGGTCCTAATTCCGTCCTCTGCAGGTTCTCCATCTGTCAGTCTAGAGTCAGTGATCTCCCACTAATTCGGGTCAGCTGTTTCCGTGGGTTTCCCTGTCACGGTCTTCACCCCTTTCTTAGAACTATTGCTCCTCCCTCCTTTTGTTTGTACTTGGGGAGCTCTGTCCAGTACTTAGATGTGGATCTCGGCTTCTGCTTCCGTCTATTTCTAGAAGAGGGATCTAGTATCTCTGGGTCTGTGAAGTGCAGGTTGGTTATCTTTGCTTTATATCTGGTATCTACTTATGAGTGAGCACATACTGTATTTGTCTCTCTGAATCTGGGTTACCTCACTCAGGATGATTTTTCCTAGTTCTATCCATTTGCCTGTAAATTTTAAAATGTCATTGTTTTTTACTGCCAACTGGTACTCCATTGTGTAAATGTACCACATTTTCTTTATCCATTCTTCAGTTGAGGGGCATCTAGGTTGTTTCCAGGTTATGGCTATTATGAATAATGATACTATGAACATAGTTGAGCAAATATCTTTACCCAGTCTTCCCCTACCTTTGTTCCTTGCACATATTTTTCACTAAAGTGCACATTTACCTTTTGCATGGCTTCCTGAGTCTTGTCAAGCTTTCTGCCTTGTCTAAGCAGCTTTTAATACTTATTAACCTTGCTCTCTTGGTCCATATTTCTTTCATATCTCCTTTGCTACATTTTATTTTCTATATGCAATTACCTTGTTTACTTATGTGCTTACATATTTATTCTGTTTATTTCAGAACTTTCCTCTTGTTCATTGTTAGATATTCAGCACTCAGAATGGATTTATTCAATTCACTACATTGAAAAAAAACACTGTACTTTATTGAAAAGAACTTTAAACTTCTGGCACCTGAATTTATTTGTGCAATCATATGCCTGCTCTCATTCCTCACTAGGTACAGTGGGTCACAGTACTTTCTACTTTGCAATCACTGTAGGTTTATGGTACAGTGCTTCCCAAACGAAGATTTCAAATCCAACACCAGGGTCCTTAACTAAGAAGTAACAGTGCTCAATGGCTTAGTGTCTGACAAATAGAACCTGGTCTCCATTGTAGGGGCCCTTGGGGCCTAGTGACTGCCAACAGCAGAGGCTCTTGGCTCTCTGCCTGTGTGTGTGAGAGCCAGTGTACTGCCACTACTCTGAATTTATATTTTAATACAGGATACCAAAAATACATTTATTTAGTAGGTGCAGCCATCCTGCTATTCCTGTACTTGGCTAGACACTTCACTTTCTCTTCTGGCCCACTATTTTAATTCTCTTTCATCTCACCCAATCTGAATGCTCTCTCATGAAAAATATACCTTTACTCCTAATCACTTCTTCTCTTTCTCCTTATTCTGCCATCTAATTCTGTGACAGGGCTTGCAGCCATTGCAACAAGCCATTTTATTTTAGGGTGCAGCGCAGGCAGGGCCTGATGCTGTTCTAGATCATCCAAGAAGAGCTCAGCCCAACACATCGAAGAAACTTTCCTTTTATAACATATATTGAATTTTACTGTGTGCATGCATGCATGTGTGTGTGTGTGTTTGTGCATGTACATGACTGTGTGTTTATATGTGTGTGTGCACGCATGTGTGTGTTTGTGAATATGTGTGCATGTATGAGTCTGCATGCATATACATGAATGTGCATGTGTTAGTGTGTGTGTCCATGTATGTGAGTGTCTCAGTGTGTGAGTGTAGGTGTGTGCAGGTGTACATTGTACGGCCAGCTTGTAGATGCCAGAAGACCATGAGGAAAGTTGGTTCTGTCTTTCCACCATTGGTGTCACCAGGATCTGATTCTGGTCTTGGCTTGGTGACAAGGGCCTCTATCTGCCAAGCCATCTTGGTGTCTTAGAAGGGCTTTCTGTCCAGTGTGATATAGCCTAGCTGATGACCTGTGATGGATCGTATTCTGTAAAACGGCCTTCTATTGGTCCATTCACCATTAGCTTGTAGATGACACCAGTGTGTGCTTATTGTCTTATTAGCACATAATTATTATCAAGTTTTCCCAGAAAAATCAGGTTTCACTCCATAAATAGAAGATTTTACTGTAAGTCGATCATTATAGGAAGAGATCAGAGACCATCAGTCATTCAGGACATGCTAAGCAGTGGTCAGCTTAGATTCCTGAGGAAAACGGAGATGCCAGTGAGGTTTTTTTAAATGTTTAAAAATGAGTTCTGGGCACCCGTGGCTGGAGAGGCCTGAGAGCACAGTGCTGACCTCGGGAGCTCCCAGTAAGGAGTCACAGCAGACTCCCCTGTGATGGACTGCGGGCTTGTCTGGGAGCGCTCGCGAGCTGTTAGAGAATGCGGTGTTGCAAGCCTCGGAGGCTGGATTCGTGGGCCAGGGATCTGTGCAATCATGTGGCTCCTCACTGGGAAATAGCCAGTCGCTTAAACAGTCCACAAGCACCATCTCAAAGTCCATAATAGATTTGAACAAGGGATCCTTTGTTTTTATTTTTGCACTGGCTGCTACCAATTATGCAGCCTTTTCCGTTTCCTGTTTTGAATGGTGGCATTTCTTTCATTGTTCCCTTTAGAGGAGAGAGAAATTGAAGGGATAGAAACACAGGTGATTATGCTGTTGTAGTTGGAAGTCTTAATACTATCGTCGTACAGGCACAGACTGTTCGGCTGTCTCCGAGGAGTATGCTAGCATGCTGCGGCAACTTGGGGGGGGAGGCAAGAAGTTCATTGTAATATTTTCCTATTTTAATTTATTTGTTCATTTTTGAGCAGTTATTGGGTGTCTATTCCTAAACACAGGAGACACACAGCAAGAGGAGGTAACTGACCATATGGGAGAATTCATCAAGGTTTTATAAAAATAGCAGCCCCAGCTCCTACCTTCACTGCACTGGCCATACTCCAGGCATTGTTCTATAGGCTGTATATGAGATTACTTCATTCTCGCAAGGACTCTGTGAGAGTTATGATTAGTACCTGCTCTTCACTGTGTAGAGATGCAAAGCACAGAGAACTCAGCAGCTGGAAAACAGAGTCGCCAGGGCTCAAAGCCAGGCAGTTTAGCTTTATTGACTGCCCTTAGCCACTAAGTGTAACAAATGCTAGCAGTGCTGAGAAGCAAAGTAAGTAAGGTTTATATGTGATAGGATGCTGCCCCAGGGATGCAGTGCCAGCTGTGCTTGGGATGGGAGCTGATGAGAAAAGCCATTGTCACAGTTATCCTGCTGGCAATGGGCTATGAAAGAAGAGAAAGACGTCCATGCACTAAGAGAACATTGCATGGGGCAAAGGAAACGGCTATGCTGGTTTGAGAACAGCAGGTGACCAGAGATGGGTTGAGATTGAACCTGGCAGGTCTACCAAACATCTGGCCTTTTGTTTCATACATACATGGAGTGCTTCATGTGATAGAAAGGGTTTCAGCCAAAGTTTTGGAGGATAAAATGTGTACCTTAGCATGTTCCCTCTAGTACAGTATAAGTGGTGGATAACCAATGAATAACCATTAGAATTTACTAAAAAAGTGTGTTAGTTACAATGATTCTTGGGAAATGGGTTACTCTAAATACATACTAGTTTCATCAGAGGGTAGAGGAGAGAAGTGAGGTTTGAGTCTCATACAGGGCACTAACTCCAGGGGAGATGAAAAACATGGAAAAGTGAGCTATGTAGCGGCAGTTTGATAGAATTCTGGGTAGGACTGTTGCTGGAGACAACTGAGAGAGGGTGTAATCTAGCAAGAGTCGAGGATGTTCTGCTGCCTTTCCTGCTGACTGACTGACTATCCCTCTTGGCTCCCGTTGCTTTCCCTAAGAAGTTCTTGTTCTATGTTATATCAAGGCTTCATTAGAACAAGAAAAGAAGTTGAAAAAGACACATGGGTTTATAACATATAGTGCAGAGAGAGCTAGTGTGTGAGGGGTGGAGGAGAAAGAAGAGAGGAGAAGAGAAGAGAGAAGAAGACAGGAGAGGAGGGGAAGGGAGAGAAGAGAAGAGCGGAGAGGGGAGATAAAGGGAGGGAATGGAAGAAGAGAAAAGAGGAAAGAAGAGGAGAGGAGGAAAGAGAGGAGAAGAAAAGAGAGGATAGGGCAGGAGAGGAGAGGAAGGGAAGAGGAGGGAGAGGAGAAAAAAGGAGAGGAAAAAAAGAGGAGAGGAGAGAAGAAAAGAGAAAAGAAGGGAAGGGAAGAGAAAGGAAGAAATAGGAAGGGAAGAGAAGAAAATAAGTGGTAAGGGGGGAAAGGCACTTGGGGTTGATATCCAGGAGACAGGGCTGAAGTGTGGGGAGTGGGGGATGAGCAGGAAGAGGAGAGAGAACCCTGCTATGGTAGCATTACCACCACAGCAACTGTGTTCAAATTTGGAGCAAAGAAAGACTTCAGAAGACAAACAGAAAAACAAAATTGAACAATAATCAAATGTCATTTTTCCTGTATTGGTAATAATGCAGTTTCCAGAAAATAGATAGTGTCTGTGTGTGTGTGTGTGTGTGTGTGTGTGTGTGTGTGTGTGTGTGTGTGTGTGTGTAGGTATAGTTCACTTTCTCATCTTTGGAATCTATATCTTGGTATAGACACAAAGTGTGTTGAATAAAACAGAAACATGTCATGGAATGTTATGAGAAGACAAAAGGAGTCATCACTACGACCTACCCTCACTTGGACAAGTTTGCAAAGGGAAAGGTATGCAGATTCAGCAAACCACCAATGGTCACATGGACAGACACCAAGATCAAATGGTGAAATGTAAATGTAAATTTTTAGACAAAAGAAAATGATTTTTCCAGAACATGAGCAACTCATAGAAAATACATATGTATCTTATGAAAACATTGACTGTGTTGGTAGATTAGGCTTGCATGGAAGAGTGGCATCCAAGCATTATATAGCCTCATAACAATTCCAGAACTCAAAAGGCAAATTATGGAATTTTCTTATAGGAATGATATTTGGATCAACTTTGAAGGAAGGAAGACTTGCAACGAGAGACAATTGAGAAATTCAGTCCAGTAAATACTGGCTCTGAAGCTCAAAAATCTTGAAGTCAGTTCATTCAACGGGTTAGGTAATGAGACACATGGAATTGTGATGTAACAGAGGATGTGTTCAAATAGCAAAATGCTGTAGCATATCAAGAAGAGGGTGTCAGTGCAGCTAAGTATGAACTGATGGTCTTTTGAAAGAAGACATGGAAGAACTATAATCCAACAGAAGATGGCAAGAGATGGGAAGGGTAGAGTATGTACTGCAAGAAAGGAGAATGGACAGGAACTAATGGTCATTCATGGTTGACACAAAAATTACCAAGAGTGGAAATGAAAATATGATGGATGAGAGGTAGCTTACAGAAGTCACAGATCTGGAGAGTGGTGAGGCTGCGTCGTGGGAAGATGTGAGCAAGGAACACTGGCAGCATTGATAGCAGGATCGGACCAGAATGACTGGGAAGAAAATCATGCATCTAGTTGACTGAATTTCTCAGTCTATGCCAGGAGCTGATGAGTTTATACAATTTTTTAGCAAAATTGATTATGCAAATGAATTTGTCAGCATAATGTGATGGTACAAGGGAAAGTACTTATTCTTTTATCATGTATTTGAATAAAATATTAATCTTCACAATGAAAAAGATGCTGAGAGAAATCCTGTGTTTATTTCTACCAAGGAAGGGGATGAATAGATGCAGCTTCTGCACGATTCTCCTCTTTGGAGAGCAGAGCTGGGCAGGTCTAGATTGTCTAAGGATAAATGAATAGCTACACAACACTACTTTCCACAAAGGCCACTCTCTGCCTCAAGCTAAGTGAGCATGATTCTCAGCGACAAGTCAAGACTGAGGAGCATGTGCAGAGCCAATTGCTCTCCTCAGCCTGTTTTTCCAGCTATTTAACTGTTCTCATCAGAGCTGCTTATTTATGCGGAAGTAGAATGGACCCCACGAACCTGAAAACAATCACAATGTAAGTCTTGCTGCAAAAGTACAAGTGGGACTTGGAAAACTCCTTGAGACAGAGATCATAGGATCCACGTATCTGTGGGAGAAACCTGATAAATAGAGAATGTGGTGCATCAAATAGAACCTCACAAGCACTGGAGGGACTATCTGGGAAAGCCAGAAGACAACAGGGGTGCTCAGTTCAACTCTTGCTTTTTGGAGGAGGGAGAAGAAAAGACCTAATAGTAAAAGGGAGGGGTGGGGTGAAAGCTTGAAATCACTCCGTGGTTGTAGGAAAACAAATTTAAGTATGCATGACTTAGGTGACCCTGTTGATGCTACAGGAATGTTAGCTTGATTGGTTGATTTGGCACAGTGTAGTCTTACAGGGTGGTTACAACATTCTTGGAACGCAGAATTATTGGGAATTATCCTTGAAGCACCAATGGTGAAAAGATCTCATCAAGTTTTATAAATATGATTAAACTGGTATAAATATCTATTGCTTCATTATCTTGCTTTTTGAAAAAGAAATAAAAAAAAGACCAAAGTTACTAACTGACCCAATTAGTAAACATGACAAGTTACCACATTTCCTGCCCAGTAACAGATGCAGGCCTTAGGGAAGCTGAACACTGCCTTCCAGATCGTTGAACAATTGACTTCTTCAGTGCACTAATTATGCTGAAAGAGTTAATAGAGCTTCTAAATGCATTTCCTACCCCAGGGAGTGGGAGTCCCAGAGAACCTCAGCTGAATGGAGAATGATGCTCTCATTGTCCTGGGAAGCCCCCACAGCAGCTCCCTGATTCTCCGAGTCTCCTCCTCTGTCTATGCTCTATGTCACTGTGTGATGACCTGTCTGTATGATGGGCTCCATGTACACACTTTAGCCAGAGTGAAAGTTAAGTCATTCTTGTTTGCCTGTCCTAAAAACTCTTACATGCAGTTTAATAATACTAGGGATTCTAAGGACACTGGGGTCCACCGGCTGTGTTCTCAAACGCTGAGACTAGGAGGAAAGTAAGCTGGGATTATACTAATCATATGCCTGGGAGCCTGTGTGATGTTTTACAAAAGTATAAACATTAAGAACAGATTCTTACTGAGTTCCAAAGAAGGAGAGATGATAATTCATTTTTTGAATAAGTTTAGAGAGACGTTCAGAAATTTCAGCACTTATAGTGACCCTTAAAACAACAGACTCAGTGATTATTTTATTTGTGTGTGTGTGTATGTGCACACATGTGCATACGTGCGCACCTGTGTGTGAAATACTCATGGGTGTTATGACATATTATTGAATAAGTTACATCTTTTCACATCAGGTCATCAGAGTCGTGCAAGTGTTTTAGACGCTGAGCCATCTCACCTGTCCCAGCATGCAGACTTGGCAGATAGTCTGGGAGGAGTGAGATGGACACCGGCAAGAGAGAAAGATGGGGAAGCTTATGGAAGTGTGTAGAGCGAGGTGTCTGGCTCCACTGTGCCTCTTATCAGTTTGAGGAAGACACAGGAGTATCAGGAAGGTCCCAACATCAGGTGGGGATTTTGAATGCTTGCCTTAAAGTAGTAGGCAAAGGCGGCTGCCACGTATTTGTGAGTAAGAGAGTGGCACAATTAAAAAGGTTTTTTAGCAAGATTAATCCAGCAATCATATTGAGTTAGATTGGCATTGTACGGGACTGGATTAGAACGACTAAGAGATAAAGCTTCTGCAGTTTTCACCCGATAAAAGCTGATTGCTCATTTTAAAAGCTTTACACATATTAAATTTTCTTGTCATCCCATTGGCTGTTCAAAAGGCACAAAGAGACTGACAATAAGACCATTATTATTCTTTTAAATTTTGTAAAAAAAAAAAAAAAGGATGGTTGTTACACTTGAGGAGCCAATGCATTGATCCAGAGATTGTCCCTTTGAGGAAGGGCCTTTGCTTCCTGCCAACAGGGTAGAGGAAGATCTGTGGATATCAGGCTCCCTTATCTGACTCTGTTGGGTGTTGCTGAGTGGCTTTGATCAAGTCAATATTCCTCTCTAGACCTTGATTTTCATTTGTGCCAAAGGATAACGCAGGCCATGTGAACTTCAGGCTATATTCCAGATTTGCCTTTTGCATGTTGTCTGAGGAATAAAGGAACTGCCGTGGCTAACAGGATTAGTGTCTGTCTTTATTTCTGCTGTCTGGTACACTGAACTGCCAAGAATTCTAAGGAGTAAGTGTTTAAAGTCTACAGTCATGTATAAATGTAACGTAGCAGAGTTGGTTTCATTGCTTTCCACAGTTTAACTACATTCTTCAGTGTTGTCTTGTAATGCTTCTGTTGCTGTTTTCTGTTTTATAAAACTTTTGCAGATGCCTGCTTCCATACCCTATAATGAAGAAGGAGACATTTTTTAATTTATACTGGCAAGACTTTGAATACCTATTCAATAAATTATACGTGCATAATATTGGTACTTCTTTGTCTGATCTGTCAGATAAAAAAAACCTCAACTAGTTGGCTATACTGTGAAGTGTTTTAAAAACATGAATGCCAGACAGCAACAGCATGTGATAAGGATGGAAGAGTTCTTTTAATTAGGGAACTTTACTCTAATAAAATGTAGAGTGCATTAGGAATCAATGTTAGCATTTCCTATACTGATTTATAGCTCACAGTTATCTTTCTGACTCTTTATTTTTTTTTTAAATAGGAGGATGATGTGGTTGATTACACACTTTTATATTTTATTCATGCAATTTCCGTCTCTACTGGTCCTGAGGGCTCCAGATAGTCTATAAATGGCTTGTGAGAAGGGTGCTTCAGCTTGAATATCACCCAACTGCGAGACATTCTGCCCTCCCTGCTAGTCCAGGATATGCAGAACGACCTGCCCCACATTCTTGACTCTGCCCTTTCCAGTTCTGTGGGGAGAACCCACTGTTCCCTCTGTACCCTAACATGCTTAAGCGGTTGTCCTCATGAACACGAAGGGAGTAGGGCACCCTGCATCCCATTTCTTCTATTTCGCAGGCAAAGGGAGCTGAGGAACTAGAGTGCAGCTACACAGGACATGGATGATTTGCCATGACTCCAGGGACATTCTCTACTCGGGCCTTTTATGGTTCAGCAGATGTGCCCTATTTTCTGGTATGCATATAAAAAGTTTGAGTTCCTCTGTCTACCCACATTGCCTATTATGGGTGAAAAAATCCACCTTCATTCACTCAATGTGAGAGCAAATGCCTGGGTGCCTGTGTTTGGGGGAAGAAAGCTGCAAATCGATACAATCATTTTCAGTTATTGCGTACAGAGGAAGACTCCACCTTGCCTTTTTGGTTTTGAGAAGACAGGAAAACATGTTTGTTTCAGATTGCAAGTCATTGCACTGTTTGTAAACATGTGTTGTGGATTAGATCATTTATGTGGGGGTTACTGACACAGCCAAAGGAAGTAAGAACTGTAGAACTTTCTTTAGAAGCAAAGTCACTAAAGACCCATCATTCCGTTTGGACCTATTTACCAGAATCTGCCTAGAAAACTTAGAATGCTTAATGCAATTAAATCATTTTCAAGAGCCTATCAATATAAATCAACTGCCTTTTTTTTAATCATTTTTTTCAGGTTTGAAGAATTCAGGACAAAATTGAAATAAACTTACCATTAGGTCTTTCACTTTATTATAATATGAAGGTGATAGAAATATCTTTGAAATTTAGTATGATTGATTTTTCTTCTCACTAGAGAAATGGCTTTGCTAACTCAATTTCTGTTACAAATTCATAATGCGGTCAACTGTGCAGTGCCACCTCTGTTTATAACTTGCAGATCGCTGCTACCAATAGCATCTTTGTAGTCCTAGGATTGTTTTGTGTCAGCTACAACAAATAGGGTAACCTCTAACTAAATTTCTGGCTAAGCTACCATCAATTAATTTTTATTACTATAAGCTAGGATGAAAATCAAAATACTTCCCTAAAATGAATTGCTACCATTTAGGAAAACACAGCCAGAAATTAATATTCATGGCACCAGGAAGAAAAAGACAAAAAAAATTAAAGATTTTCAAATGTAAATACAAGCCCAGCTTTTCATTCTGATATACATTCATATTTCATTTAGAATACAGTGCCTGTAAGCACTTGTACAGTCAGATCATGCTAAGCATGGTTTATTCTATTTTTGGCCATTTGTAGAATAGACCAATACAACATTTATTTCTTCCAGATATGTATAGTAGAGCGGGCCACATGACAGATCAATTTCACTGCTAGTCAGCCTGGAAAATACTTCTGTGAGTGTGGGGTCCTTGCCATGCATATGGAGATCAGAGGGCAGGCCCAGGTGTTGGCCTGCATCTCCCACTTTCTTTGAGACAGGTCTCTTGTTGAAGCAGGCTTCCAATTCTCAGACTTCCTGGGATGTACCTGCCTCTGCCTCCTACCTGTGTGCAGCTTTGGGGTGATACAAGTGCACATGTCTGGCTTTATGTGGTTTCTGGGTATCCCAACTCAAGGTCTCACACCTAGGAGACAGGCACTTTGCCGACTGAGCCATTGCTCAGTCCTGTGAGTTGTTCTCAGTGCTTACAGACTTGTTCCAGCCCTTGTATGCTGAGATTTTAAGTTGGGCATTGTAACGGCTCACTTGTCATGTGATTTCCTGGACCTGTGCCCATGACACATATCCTTACATTGGTTTTGTAAACTATTGTTTACAAACATATACCACACAGAGGGAAAGGTGGGGATCTCTTGGGATCTTTTCAAAGTCACTGACCAGGAAACAGATGTCTTCATAAGGCTACTCATGCATAAAACAATGTTCTTGCTAGTTTTTGTTTTATTTTGATCTGCTGTGAGCTATTTGCTCATAGTTTATTTGGTTTTCATCTTTACTGATATATGGTTGACAAACTTTCACTGTGTTTAAAATATGTTTTTAAAGATATATGAGGTGGGGGGCCTACTCTATAGCTCAGGTTGTCTTAAACTCACTATGTAGCTTGACTAGCCTGCAACTCATAAGACTCCTACTCTTCCAGCCACTTGAATAACGGGATTAGAGGCTTGAGCCAGCCCACCTGGCTGTGTTGTGACGTCCTGATGTCTATTGTGCATTGAGAAGTGACTACCACAATAAAGCAGGTCAATATTCATCACCTCATTTAGTTTCCTTTGTGTTACATGGGGGAGAGAAAACTCATTTAGTGCTGCTGTCTCATCAAGGTTCACGTACTCAGGACAGTTTTAGCTGACGGACACAGGACTGTATTAACTGATGGACACAGGACGGTGTTGACTGACGGACACAGGATGGTGATGACTGAGAGACACAGGACAGTGTTGACAGACAAACACAGGACAGTGTGAATAGTATTCATCTGCTCCCACTGAAAATAGATAAGCTTTGACCAGTATGGATCAGTTTCTCTCATCTCCCAGCCTCTGGCAACCACATTCCACTCACTGCTTCTAGGAGACTGACTTCTAGAACTCTCACATAGAAGTGAAGTCAGGCAGCATTTGTCTTTCTGGGCTTGGCGTTTTTCTTTTTTTCTCAAAAATCACACATTTTCGGTATTCATCCAAGTAGCTGTAGTTGACAGGGATTCTTACTTTTTAATTCTTTGTAATTTCCCTCTCTCCTTTCCTCACTCCCTTTTCCCTCCACACCCCTCCCTCCCTCTGTCCTTCTTTCTCTGTCTTTCCTTTATTCAACCATCCACTAATGGGGACTGTGACTGATTCCTGCCTCAGTCGCAGGTAGGTAATGAAGAGGCTAGAATCGCTAGCTCTGGGCTTGAGTGGTTTCATTTACCCATTTACTCAGCATGTGCGTGGACACATATGGAATTGCTGGATCATATGGTACTTCTATTTTTAA
Organism: Myodes glareolus; assembly: GCF_982192425.1. NCBI lineage: Eukaryota > Metazoa > Chordata > Mammalia > Rodentia > Cricetidae > Myodes > Myodes glareolus. The sequence goes on from NC_142045.1 coordinate 57,135,632, forward strand.
ATTTTTGAAGAAGAATCTGCCATGGTTTTTGAGTTGAACATATTTTATGGCAACATTTGCAATTCTTTTCTTTTTCTTTTTTCTTTTGGTTTTTCAAGACAGCAAGACAGGGTTTCTTGTTTCTCTGTGTAGCTTTGGAACCTGTCCTGGAACTCACTCTGTAGACCAAGCTGGCATTGAACTCACAGAGATCTACCTACCTCTGTCTTCCAAGTACTGGGATTAAAGACGTGCACCACCACTGCCCCACAAAATTTGCAGTTTTCTATCATATTCCTTTTAGAGCACAATTTTTTTTTCATTTTCATCCAGGTGCTGTGGTTTGTTTTGCTTTGCTTTTTGCTGTTGTTTGTTTATAGTGGAAATTTCCCTTTGAGGGCACACAATGGTATGTCTTACACTTGAGGACCGTATTTATTATTTAACTCTTGACTTTTTAAATAGCACTTTTAGCTTTGTCTAATCTTTAGGATACCTGTGAATCTTTTCGCACACTGCGTTCTCTAGCACTCAAGCTCCATGCTCTTCAGGCAGCTGACTGTGTAGCTCAGGCAGATGAGAACTGGACTTCTCATTCATAGCTGTGCAGAAAGGAAAGTCATTCCTTAAACACACAGCATCATTTGAACTCTTCTCCTGTCTTCTCGGATGCTCCTCTGAGTGGCCATCTTGCCTGGCACCACTGTGCTCCCAGTGGATTTACCCCTTCTGTGGGGTGAGGGCTTGCTTCTCTTCCTGGCAGGGCTGCTTTGCTCTTTTGTCATTCTCATAGCCAACCATTCAGCTCAGAAAAGAAAATGATCTGAACTAAGTTGGGCCTGGCTAGCCCCTATGAGCGAGCTTCAGGAAGGCCGGAGATCACAGGAAAGAGTTCAGATTCTGCACTTCGAGGATGGCCTTGATCTCTAGGGCTCTTCTTGGTAGAGGTTGTTTTCTGTTCTTGTTCAGAGGCATGAAAATGTCATTTGACATTAACCTTACGGTGAGATCACTTAGCTGGAATTGGAAGAATGTCCACAGATCTTGTCTTATTCTTTGCTAGTGATGTTTTTGTGCTTATAGTGCATGTCAAAAGGCTTCAATTTTTACCTCTAACCATAACCGTCAAATATCTGAGTATGCAGAACAATGTGTACTGACCTTGTTATTGGCTAAACATGAAGATTTTCATGTAAATTTGCATGGAAATATGAGTTGGAGGATACTACAAATTAGTGATAGATATATGTATATGTATATATGTATGTATGTGAGTGAGTTATTGTGTGTATGTGTTTTTGTAATGCAAAGCTGCTAGTTAACATAACAAAGGTAGGAAGAATTTGGAGATGCTTCACATTGTATCTTTAACTTTTTTATGCTGAAACTTATATACTTGTGCATGCTGCATGTCATCATATTTACCTGGAGACTTTAATTACTGCTCAAAATAAAAAAAATAATTATATTTTGAGAAAACACCTTTAATAAAATATTATAAAATTGCCAATGAATCTATCTAGCTATCTAGCTACCTATCTATCTAGAGACAGCCAAAAGTCTCTCATTGGCTTTGAACTCACGAAGTAGCCTAAGCAGACTTTGCTATCCATAGGTGAGCCCTGTAGATTCAACTGTCTCAGTTTTCCCAGCAGTGGGATGGCAAATATATGCCACCATGCCTATATTTTAATGTGTGGTTTTGGCAAATCAACCCATCGGGCATGAAATCCAAGATCTCTACAGACTGAGCCATCTCCCTCCCCAGCCTTAGGTATTTATCAGTAAAACAATGAATGCTGATTCCTACACTACCTGACTGAACCAGTTACATTCTTTCTGATTTCTGTACAGTAAATCTGCTGTAGGAGCCTAGTGGACACAAAAAACAAAGGATGCTTCAAAACCGTATAAACATAACCCAGGGGTGACAAACAAAACGGAAATCTGAAAGCTTGCCTCCAAGATTGGTAGAGCATGGTAGAGCATGGTAGAGCATGATAGTCCTCTGCAGCCCCTTGGAAATTACTGGCCTTCCAGTGTTCTTTCAGGTGAATCTAACCGGCCTTTTAAATTTACACACCATCCCCCAATAACTCATTTTTAACATCATTCCTATTTAATGATGCTATCCTTGCCCATGTTCGCAGTAAGGCAAGCCCTATTACTCTGGCTGTTGTCTATGTCAGGGTATTTTTCCCAGGTACAAGCATTCTCTCCCGGTCACATCCTTCACAACTGAATGTGGAAGTCTATTGGTTTTACTTACTCCACTTGCATTTTCCCTTCAGTGCCACAAACATCTTCAGTTTTCTGACCTAATGATTGAGTACCTAGTGGGACTGGGTGGTACTTTAGGAAGAGCGGACACTTTAGAATTGTGGAGTGCTCAGAAGCAGGGCATGGTGGAAGCTGGAAAGGATGCATTTGAAGATTGTGCATGCGTGGTGTGTGTGTGTGTGTGTGTGTGTGTGTGTGTGTGTGTGTGTGTGTGTGTGCACCTGAAGAGGTTGGAAGAGGGCATGAGATCTCTTGGAGCTGGAGTTACAGGTGACTGCGAGCCACCCAGTGTGGGCACTAGGAACTGCACTTTAGAAGAGCAGCCTCCAGACTCAGGGATTTCTTTACTGTTATTGTAAGTTGCTCTAGTGAGTTTTAGATACATATGAAGGAGAGAAGAGTGTATTGGAGTGTATAGAGAAGGTGTTTATGTTAAACTTTCTGGTTTAAACCACTTCCATTATCAATTACTTGTTATTGTTCCTCTAACATGGAGAGTTTTGAGAGGCAGGCAGAGGGTGGTTCTCACCCTTTGTGGCATACAATTGGGGGCCATTGTTTATCTTTCATGTTTTGGGGGACACTGTTTACACTTCTCTGTGCCCTTTTTTTAATGTGCAGTCAATTTTACAGTCTTTAGGACTTAGCATTTATTTCCCTTATCCTCTCTCTGAATTTTAACCTTCCCTTTACACTGTAACAGTTGTCAGTGTGTATTGATATATGTGTGTGTGTGTTATTGGAGAGGAAAGAAAGGCAAGTGTGTGTGAATTTGTTTACACATGTGAGAAAGGAATGAAGGAAGGAAGGGGGAAGGAGGGAAAGAAGAAAAAGTGAGGGAAGAGGAAGGGAGGAGCAAGGGAGGAAGGCAGGTTAGGGAAGGAAAGAAGGGAGGAAAGAAGCAAGGAAGGAAGGAAGGAAGGAAGGAAGGAAGGAAGGAAGGAAGGAAGGAAGGAAGGAAGAAATAAAGGATGGAAGGAAGGAAGTCTGGTTACTCAGATCAGCATTTGTACTTCTTTCTTTGTACTTTATAAATGCAGAATTTTTTCCCCAGAGTTATTTTTAAATATAACATCCTTCGACAACTCAGTAAGTTTAGATATTCGTGATAATACATAATCATTATTATAAAAACATAATTTATTTAAATGATATATTTTTTCTGGAATCACATGTTTGTTGCCTTGAAGTTCTTTTCCAAAACAGATTAACCATAGGTGGAAATGAATTTCAATCCCATGATTATCTGATCCTGATTTTTCTTGTATTATTTATAGCAACTAAAATTGTGGCATAAATAGTACAGAAAATATTTCTTATAATTTATACTTTCAAGTGTACTTCATTTTATCCATAATGATGTTTTGTAAGTTTTATTCTTCCTCACACTGCCAAAATTTAATCTCAAATCAGACTTTTTCTAGCTGAGTAATAAACTCTTGGAAAAGTATGTTTATAATAAACGTGCTCCTGTAACATTAACTATAGCAGAGTTGGGAGATGCCCTTCAGTCTTGGTGATTTGCTGACAGCATGGAAATTTGCTTTCAGATACATCTGCAATATCTGTCTTGAGAGTTCCAAACTGTAAGGAATGAAGTGTCTTCCTACAGTAGAGAACGTATTCATTCCTGTTGTCACAGGCAACATCGGTAGAAATAGGATGAAGGATGCTTTCTTACACCGTCTTCCTATGTAGAGCTTTGAGTTACAACCCAATCAGTGTTTACATAAACAGTGCTGTGTTTTATGCCCCTCCAATCCAATCCTGTCCCTGAAACAGGGCAAAATAACTATGAAATTTTCAGGAAAGCTAAAAAGAGTTTCTTCTTCTTCTTCTTCTTCTTCTTCTTCTTCTTCTTCTTCTTCTTCTTCTTCTTCTTCTTCTTCTTCTTCTTCTTCTTCTTCTCCTTCTCCTTCTTTTTCTCCTTCTTCTTTTTCTTCTTCTTCTTTTTTAAACACATTTATTTATTTATTATGTATACAATATTCTGTCTGTGTGTATGCCTGCAGGCCAGAAGAAGGCACCAGACTTCATTACAGATGGTTGCGAGCCACCATGTGGTTGCTGGGAATTGAACTCAGGACCTTTGGAAGAGCAGGCAATGCTCTTAACCTCTGAGCCATATCTCCAGCCCTTCTTCTTCTTTTTAAAAGAGTTTCTTCTTATCTTAAAAAAACCATAGTGCATCAGATTTCATACAAAAAATGCCTGAAATAACTGGAAGTTTATTTTATCTGCAGGGATTCCAGTGTTTGTGATCAAATATGTACATGTTCAAAGAAAGGTATAAGCTAAGTCCAGCAGAATAGAATGAATTTGTTTGATGTTAGTTCTGAGGTCTTTGACTTTATGTTGAGGTGAAGTCTAGAGAATTTAATCAACCAACCAATCCATCAATTATGAAATAATTGGCTGCCATTGAGGTGCTCAGACTTTAAAGAGGCATGAATTCTTACAACAGACAAGAATATGTACTCCTTCCTTCATAAGAGAGATACCTAAGAACAATGTCTAGACACTTGTAGTTCTCTACCATTATGGATTCATGAGAAACACAGTAAAGATTTCAGGGAAGTCCACTTTGAGCACAACTACGCATAAATGTCTCCTAGAGAAAACGTGGAAGTATCTCTTCAGAGCTTTCTGATAGCAGTACAATTTCTTCAAGAAATCTACTTCAGTGTACGGATATTTGTAATTAGCTATCAAAACAGTTTTAACATTTGAAACCATCAAGAATTCATTATGTGGAAGAAACACTTGGGTTGGGTCTAGTAATATTTCATTTCTATTTTAATAAACATAGCTTGCCTGAAGTTCAGAGAGTAAAACAGCAGCACTGAAAAGCCTTAAGAACCAAGCAGTGGTGACACACACCTTTTATCCCAGGACTCACACTAGTTTGCTATAGAAACCAGGCAGTGGTGGTGCATGCCTTTAATCCAAGCACTAGAGAGGAATATAAAACAGGAGGAGACAGCTCTCACTCTCAGTATCATTCTGAGATCCCTAGAGGTAGAATCACCATTTTGGAATGAGATAGAGGTAAGAACCAGAGGCTGGATGTTCTGCTTTTCTGACCTTCAGATTGAACCCAAATTTCTGTTTCTGGGTTTGTATTAATCATGCTACAGTTGGGGATGCCTGAAGTCTGGTGCTTTGTGCAAAAGCAAATTATAGGACTACAAAACACACGGTTTTAGCTATCCATGTGTTTGAGATGGTTAGTCTTCACATGGTTATAAACTAAGAACTTGCATGAATTGACTTCTGTTGAACATTCTTTGTCTGTTCCTAACACTGTAGACAGAATCGATGTCACAATTCTTGTTATTTTGCTATCTTGCAGCTTTATCAGTTCAGCATCCTACTGTGGCACATCCTGTTGCTATTCATAGAAGCTCCTCTGTGGTTTGGCTACTGGAGACTCTCTGACTTTGTGGGATTCCACTGTCCCTCTTGCCACCTGTTGAAGTCTCTTCGACTATCCTTTAGAAAGGGACCCACACTGCATGCTGTTGGCCACATCTAGCTGTCCTTCCAGTGCCATTCACCACCAAGCTGAGGGTTTACAACTCATCTGACAGGAAAAGGGAGGTTTCCTAAAAAGAAGAACTTGGTAGCTGAACTCAAGTGCAGACTCTTAGAGATATCCTCTTCAGACATTCTACCACAGTGCTAAAAGTGGCCATTGTAGATGCCTCCTGGGTCAAGCAGGATAGTATGCTTGCCACTTGTATAAAGTGTGAGCTAGTTGGAATACCAGTGTCTGTGAGAAAAGAATTTCCAGTGAAGCCAATCAGAGGAAGACTGGACTTGTATCACCAGCAAAGCCCCTCAACTTCCTGCTTCTTCTTAGCGTCTAATTCTCACGTAGCAGCACAGTATTTACAGCAGAAGAGAATGTACTGGACTAAATTTCCTCTGCTGATCCCCATGGCTTGTTAAACCTCTTATGGATAATCCACTTATATCAGCTTATATCCACAACACCACAAGCCATTGTACTGCTCTCTGTTTTAATAGAATTCTGAGATGATGTGATAATTGACAACTTTCATAAGTGTTTTCTATGAGAATAAAACCAATCCACTCAAGGCCATAAAGGTAACCTTGCTCAAATCCAAGTTTAATTAAAAACATGAAATGTTAAAATGTTCAAAATACTAAGAAAATGTATGTTCTTAATTTTTACTAAAAGACTGAACGTCTATGTTGATTTCAAAATCAAAATTTTATTTTGAGTATGCATGGAAATATAGTCAAAATTCAAGAAAGAACTCAAGAAAGGCTTAGTGCATCCCCATAAAACAGATAAATTAATAAGTGGAAGATTTTTCTCATGTTTCCTAATTCCACATTGAAAATGATAGTCACTACAAATAAATCCATAGCTTTTACATATATATGCATACATATATATGTACATATATACCACTATAATCCAAGCATGGACGCATCAGTGATTTATATGTTTCATAAATATTCCACACACCCATATTTAATTGTTTATTTTAACTTCTCATAAAATGAAGCAATATAATAGATATAATCTGAAAATTTGTTTTCTTTCAGTTAACAGTGAGTAGTAAGCCGTTCATATATGATCCACTAATGCCTTTGGAAGCTGACCTTTCACACATATAGATTAGGAAGAAAGGATTATTGTACAATTGACCATTCTCATTTTGGAAATGAATTTCAAAACATGCACTAAACATTTCTTTTTGGCATACTCAAACTGGTATTGATGTTATGAGAAGTAGGCTTCAGTAAAGCTTTCTCAGTGGCACATGGGAAAATTGTGTTTGGGAAAAGCAATTAGATATTTTATTCCTGTGGGGATCTAGATGGGAGATAGAGAGAGGTGGTCCAGGAATGGAGAGAGGAGGAGTGGGCCAAGAGCTGGGAGCTCAGCGCATACAGTAGAAGGGTCTAAAGGGAGCAACTAGGGTCCAGGCAGACTTGTAGAAGACCAAGGAGCCTTGTGCCATACAGTGTAGAATTTTTGTCACGTGAGTAAGTTAATTTTATCTTTTCTAAAATTCATCACCCTTTAAAACAAAATTGCTAATAAAATTCTATCTATTTTTTCTAGGACTAGTAATATTTACTTTGCCTAAAGTTACAGCTAGTTTTGTAATGACATGAATGCTAACAAAACATGTATAGGTTATTGCATGTGCCTACCTCTCATGGCTTCTGAACAAACCCCATTTACATCCGCAAAGCTACGTGAGGCAGCTGCTCACATCTCTGCCTTCTTTTATTCATGTCACTTGGATTACTTGGAGTTATTAAGAAGTCCATTCTATGGAGCTATCTCTGGAATTAAACTGCTTCTGCAGATAATGCAAGGAAACTCTCATTTGCGGTCTTGACTCTCCCTGACCCTCAAATAAATATGAAATGAACTATAATGGCTGAAGAAGCAGAGTGGGCCCCGTGTTTTTAAATAACCATTATCATTTTATTATATTTTGAATAAAAATTTATTCTCTTTATCCAAAGAGGAAAACGATCACACATATATATCATGTATTAACTTTATTTATAATGGGAGCACACACAATATTTTTTAAAGCTATTTCCCAAAGACACTCTCTGAAAGATAAATGCTCACCAAGTAACTCAAGAAGCTAAAATTTTAATTCTTTTCTTTTGGTACTTAGAATGAATTTACCTCTGTTATATCAGTTTTCTTATTATTATTAATTGTCAGAGTATACATCAGTGAAAATCCCTTCTTTCTTCATCCTGATTAGAGAATTTGTCTGTGAAGACTTAATTAAAAAAAATGTTTGTGAAAGGAGCAAGTTTATGTCCAGTATAATGAAACACACATTTTAAAATTGAGCTAATTAAAAGAAACATAAATGGAGGAAGACTGTGGTCCTTAATGCTGGGCAGACTTTCAGTTTACTGTCCTGTAGCACAGAACAGTGGTGCCTGGATTGGCCATGCCTGCAAAAGTGACAGGATTTTGCTTCTGGTTGAAAGTGATGGTAGCTGTTTACGTTGGTTTCTATTTTCCTACAAAAAGTAAAAGAAAGCAAACGGAAGACAGAACAATGGTTAGCCTTGATTTGTTGTTTAGTAGAATGCAGCTTGCTGGTGCAAGGAGGAAAGCACTGTAATGGCAATTAAACCCGTGATTCTTCTCCTGCATTCCTGCCCAGAACTCTGCCATTTGGGAATTTCCTGTGGGTATTTCGAGTGCCAAAGAGAAAGGAACTGTACAGGGAAAATGTGTACTTCTGTCAACTACTTTTCAACTGTGCATCCAACACACTGGTAAATGATTCTGTTAATTCAAGTGAACTATGACCGTTGCACAGGCTTAGAAACAGAGGCTCTGAAGCAAGGAATGTTCTCCGTGCTTGTTGTGGCATTTCTTCTACTTCTTTCTATATTATTTTTTAGTTATTTCTTGTAAATGGAAGTTTCTCTGTCCTGACCTATCCTGCAGTCACTTCTAAATAATCATTCAAAGACTTAATATTAATTTAAAAATGTTTAACCTGTAGCTCTGTCTTATTATTAATTAGTTCTCACATTTAAGCTAACTCATTTCTATTAATCTATCTATTGCCACGTGGTTGCGACTTCTAGTAGTCTACTGGTATCTTGTTTCTTGGGCGTCTGCTCACATCTCCCTCAACTCGACCCTTCTTTCTCCCTGTATTCAGTTTGGATTTCTCACTTAGATATACTTTGTCTTATTATAGGCCCAAGAAGCTTTAAGTATCAACCAATGAGAGCAACACGGTGCTCTCCTTGTGCAGTGTACAGCAGGGTTATCCCACAACTTGTTTTGTTCTGTTATTCAGAGGACACCACATCCTCCCTTACTATACACTTCCTTTTGTCCTTCAGATTGGAACAACCTTGTGTCATACTCTAGCCAAAAATTACCGTCTCAAGAGAATTAGGTTCATGGACTAGAGCTTCAGCATGCTGCACATTCTGGAGTTTAGCTGGGAAATGGTTTGATTCTTAAATCTACTGATTTAATACATACCTAACCCACTGTTGAGGATGGAAAGTAGAATTGTCTTATCAATAATATGATGACTTCTACATTTCGCTAAGATTCATATAATTTGGGCCATTGGGCAACAAAGGTAATAGATAATATGGAACTAAATCAGAAGGTTTTGTAAAGAATTAGGAGGGAATCGGGTGAGGAGACTGAGAGAGCTCGTCTTCTGGGAGCTGTCAGACCAGCGTCTCACTACAGTCGTCTTGGTTGACTTAAATATTCAAAGTGCAAACAGAAATACCTTAGGGAAGTTTGACCTCTTTGCATTAGTTTACAGACAGGTAAGAGAAATTATTACCAAAGTGTTGCCTTGAGTGAAGAACAAGTTGTGAGCAATGCTGATGTTCTTTATTCCCCTGGTGAAAAAAAAAAAAAGACCTGATTGTAAAAAGATACTTTACATTTTAAAATTGAAGGTCAAAGGAAAGAATTAAGGATGCTTTGAGAATTCTACTAGTAGAGTGATTAGGCCACTTTCCCTAGGTACTCGTGCTTTTCATAGACATGTTTTTGGGTGTACATGAAATGTGAAATACTGCTAACGCTCTTAGCCTCCCTTTCTGTTTTAAAACATGAAAAAGACACTGAGACAAAAACTCCTTTATTTCATACAATTACTATTCTAAATGAATGACCCACACTTAGTATGCACCTTATAGAGATTACTGTTTCCCCATTCCTTCATGGATAAGCTTTTAAAATTGTCTTGTTACTATAGGAAGGTAAATGGAATCAAGAAGTCATCAGATAAGGGGATATTTATTTAAGACCACAAAAATAACCAGGAATTGATGACTATATCCTTAGGTGTTTTCCAGAATATGAAATCTTGTCTGTTATCATAAAACACAAAACTGAGTTATGGCTAAGATGATAAGGGAGACATGACCTGGGCCATCCTGAACTACTGTGCAAAACTACAACGATGACTTCCTCTGCCCTGGTTCATCAAAGCACAGCAGAAATTACCTATGAAATAGATATAAGGGGATATTTGTATTTCTCTATGTATTTGTTCTGAATCTGGGCTTTTCACCCAGGTAAAAATGTTCAGTGATATTTCATTCTTTACCTCCAACATTTGGAAGATGAAAGTTGGGAGGCCATGTGGTCCGTCACTCACTCCAGGTACATGGGACTGAGTGGGTGTTAGGTCACAGCAAACACATTGGCCTTCTATACATTCTCTGGGGTCGAAATTTTGTGACACGATATTTTTCCACCCAGGCTAAAACTGGCCTTCTGCCTCTTCTCTTTGACAGATACAGTTCTTTTATTTCAGTCGGTGAATAGATAAGGGAGTGTGTTTGTTAGATTATTGGTTTTATAATCAGAAAGGTGACAAGGCTTGGCTGCAGCTCTACTTTGATGTTCTAGGCTGAGAAAATGTAGCTGTAACTGTGAAAGGAAGTGGGTGTAAAACAAGTTGATGGTTCATTCAATTTTAGTCAACAGATGTTGGCTTTATCCTTTAATGGGAAAAGGTTATTACAAAAACCGCATTGCACAATTGAAAATAAAGTGCTGCAAGTGTGTGAGATTTAGAAGAAGATTACATGGTGGATTTTAAAATGAAAGTGAAGATAATAGGCCTTAAATTTTTTTTTTAATATTTTAGCAGGTTCTTGCTATCACCCACGCAGTACATTCGGCCCCTTAATTGCTCTGAGATTTTACACTTTCTTTTGTGAAATGAAGATAATAATTGAAGAAAATGCAAAAGATTTTATGGATAATTTGATAAGAAATGTAAATAACTTAACTTTAAGATTCTTTTAATATGATGGATTATTTTGCTTATCAAAGGTTCAATCCCCAAGAGGGAAATACACGTTATTGAAAATGTGGTTTTAGCATCTTAGGGATTTTCAATATTTTGTTCCTATAAGATGCTTGTGAGGAATATTTTGATTACATTTGAATGAGGATACTTTTCCATGTTAAATTGTCATGTGCTCATTGTGTTAATTGTTCCTAGGTCAAGATGTAAGCCTGTGGCATGGGGAACTGTTGCCTCACTGCTGGTTAGTGGCGTAAAGTCTAAAACCATATTGGTAATATTAAATACTGAGCAAGTGAAAAACAAGGGAATTATTCTAAATTCGCTCCAGGTTTGGTGCAGTTAAACATTTACATTGTAGCATATACACATCTATTGTTGCCAAAGGTGTACTTCTCATGATAAATAGTAATTACAGGACTTAATTTTGTTGAATAGACAAAGGTTGGATGTCTGTGAAACTATAAAATAACAACAGAAAATTTAAAAGAAATGCTGAAACATAGTATTATGATCAGTTTGGGGTGGTGTCAAATGAAAATACAGGATGAGTGAAAGGCTGAGATCATTGCCGGCCTTCTCTGTGTCATGTACAATGACTCCTTTCCTAGAAATGGATCTTACCATGTCTGACATGTCACTCTAGATGTGGGTGGAGTCAACTCTCATGCAGTTAGCATTCTAGCATGGAGTGGGAAGGGGTTCAGGAGCCCCTACCCCTAACTAGGTAGCTCTGAACAGTTCATAGTATTTGAAAGAGGGAGATTCAGTTAGTTATCATTCAAACCGTATCTCCTGGTCAGATGACCACTCTCCTCTATTGGATGGTTCCTGCTACCATAAGCATATAGATAGCACCAATCAGAATTTATAGCTTATTAAACCGAAAAAAACTAATGTTGGGGTGGATTATGGGGAATGCATTTGGGAGGAGTTTGAAAAGAACACGATTAAAATTATATAGTGTCTGAAATTCTCAAAAATCAATAAAACATTTGTTCAAATGAAATAGCTTGTCATTAAGTCATTTTCTTGGTGGAAATATTCATTTTTTGTACCCTATTTGGAGCCATACCCTAGAGAAAAGATGACACTATTTAGAATAAGGCAAGCAATAATGAAGTGGTCAGAAAAGATGTTCCAGTCTGGAATTTCAACTAGGCAAGGAGCTGGTTTAGATTGGAGAAGTGCCATCAAAGGAGCACACCTTGAATTTGCAACCAGATACCAGGCAAGGAAGAGGGAAAACTGGTCTTTGGGCATGGAGAATGACTGTGTGGGCCTTCCAAATGCAGCGAGATAGGAAGGACTGTTATGGGATTCAGTTAGTGGAAACTGCATCTAGCTTTGGAAAACCAGTTATTAGATCAGTTATTAATAATGTTAATGCAGCAGTAGATGGCCAACATAAAATTAACTCCATCCTATGTTTGTAAAATTTTTGTGTCTACTTTGCTTTGGGCAGTTTCGATTCTCACAGTGTGGGTGTCTTGAGTCACTAAGTAATTTAAAGTATCTCAGAGAAAGACCAGGTTGATGCCAGAAGAGAAGTCCAATGAGTCCAGAGCCCAAAGGCCATGATCTAGGTAGTGAGTTTGGGGAGAGCTGTACACAGTGCACGATGTCTGTCATAGTCCATGTGTCTATTTCCTCTTCCTTCCTCTTGCTCATACTGTCTTCCTCCTTTCTACTCTCTGCTTTACCCCCCCCCCTCGTTTTCCTTCTTTCCCCTATCTGGTCTTTAATTGTAAGCTAAGCTCTAATATACTCATTCATCCTTGAAAACATTCAACAGACTCTATAATCATCTATATGTTCGTGTCCCATCATTTGTCTCTAAAAAACACAAAAATTATCTTCTGTGCACCAAATATTAAACATATAAAGGATTATTTACAAATTACTCCCAAATTGTTTTTCAGTCAATTTATTTAGTGGAAAAACCTGTGATCAAATAAGAGCTTATAATCCATACATATGAGCCTGTTTTCATCTATTTATTATTGAAGACATTTTGTATTTTATATGAAAGATTTGCATTCTCCCATAAATTCAACTTTCAGTATTTCAAACATTATATACGCACGTGTGTGTGTGTGTGTGTGTGTATGTCTCTTTACTGCTAAGAATAAAGGCATGCACCATCATACTAAGTCAGTGCTTTATATTTTTGAAGTAAATTTTCCATTTCTTTGAAATTTGAATGTCTTTAGAAATCAGGATTATTTCTATCTAGAAAACTCCATAGTAAGTTCTGTAGGGGCTTTGCAGTTTGAACTGTCAAGAGTAGTAAATAAGGGCTCCATTTTGTCCATATCCTTGTCAGCGATTGTTGTTGAGTCCTTATTTATTGATATTGTTTGAAATTAAAATTAATTACATAATGTCTAAATTCCTTTTCTACTCTTCAACCTTTTGGATTACTCTCTCTCTCTCTCTCTCTCTAATTCTCACAGTCTTTATTTTGTTATTATTGTTTTACACACACACACAGACAGACACACACCCCACTCCTAACTCTTTAATCAAGACCTGCTCAGGCTGTATGAAGCCACTTGCCTGCTTCTGGTTTCAGGGATAACCACTGGTGCAGGAGGATGACGATGATACCAAAAGGCATGCCAGCATGAAAGGGGAAACCTCTTGGGACCCCGACTCTGGGCAAAGAGCTGTAGACAGGCTAAGGAAGGCTCAGAGTAGACACTATTTGTTTTCTTAATGACTGTCATCCTAACTGGGAATTGTAAAGTTTATCAAAGTAATTCGAATTTCTCTGATGGCTGGTGAAATTTAATATTTTTTCATATGTTTACTAGCAATTTGTATTTATTTCACTTTGAGCACTATCATTGTATTCCATTACTCTATTTATTGATTGAGTTTTCTCTTTTTTAATTTCTGAGGTTTTGTATATTATATACAATAATTCTCTGTCATATGGTAGCTTGCAAAAGTTTTATATCATTTTTTTAGGTATGTGAGTTGATCTTCGTAGGATTAACTGAATCCTTTGCTGAACAGAACCTCTTTTAATTTCATGAACTGTACTTATGAATTGTTAGCATTATTTCCCGTTCAACTGGAGTCCTATTCAGAGTCTTGCCTTGCCCATACCTTGAGGTATTTTCCTTAAACATTTTTAAACCTTTGAGTCTTAAAATCTTTGATCTGCTTGTAGTTGATTTTGGGCTGTGTGAGAGGTCAGTATCTAGTTTCATTCTTCTGCATGTGGGCTTTCAACTTCTTAGCACCATTTTTGAAGAGGCTATTTCTCCTTCAGTGTGTAATTTTGGCAATTTTGTTAAAATTAGGTTGCTGTAGCTGTGTGACTTTAGAACCGAATCCTCTTATGTTTCATTGATCACCATGTCTGATTTTGTGCCCCTGCCATGTTGTTTTTTTTACTATGGCTCTGTGTCATGGCTTGAAGTCAGGTGTGGTGAAAGTTACAGCATTGCCCTTTTGCTAGAACTGACTCGTCACCCACACAGTTTTTTTCTTCACAGATAATTATTAAGACAGTGTTTACTAGTTCTATGAAGAATGACATTTCACCTTTAATAGAGATTTCATTATTTATAGGTACTTATGTATTTATACTTTTGAATCATTTTAAATTTCAAAGCAGAAATTAGGGTATTTCAGAATAAACACTCCAGTTCACATCTGTTAAAAATAATTGCTTACACCACAAATGTATTATCATATACAAGATAAGCATATGAATTTGATAAAAGAAACACTTACTATACTCTATATAAATTAGTTTTGTTAGCGCATTTTTTTTTTTATAAATTTAGTGTTTCAAAGTGTTTTCCAGGAACCAGTCACAGTCACATTCACATTCAATGGACAATGTATTTAATATGGTTTGATTTAATGGATCTGTATTACAGCTTCTTATTTTTATTTGTTTTTGTTTCCCATGGCAGTGGATATCTAATGGTCTCCTCTCAGTGTGGCACAAAATACCCAAATTTGTCATTTTAGTGTTTTCCTGCAGTTTGATTAGGTTAAGCATTTTGAAAGCATAGCCATTATGCATGGCTCATGTTTACTAGGAAGTGGCATAGCTAGTGTTTCCTGTTACTGATGCTCCTCTGTAATTGAGCACACGCTTAGAACATCATCCGTCATATCTCACAGCCAGAGCAGCAGTGTTTTTCTGTTTCTCAACATCAATAAAACTGGGGAGTGAAATGTTCTGGCTGGGGATGTTTTAGGAGGGTTCAATACTTCTTTTCAACATCCTTAATAATCCTAGAGGGAAAACATAATTGCATAGTAAACATAATATTATTTTCTTGAGTTTCTTTTTAACGTCAGTCAAAATTATTTTGGTAAATTAATATTACCACTCAATTTTTGTACTAGAATTTCTAAAATTGACCACCTAAAGCTTTTTCATCAGCTCCTTGTGTTCTTCTGCCTCCATTAATCTTTGAGTACCCATGATTTCAGGCTTACTTTATAGTTTCCATTTAATCAGTCATTCCTAGCTACGGCCTCCATCAGGACCAGGGAATAAATGGCACCACATATAGGTTGGGCTACTGAGCCGCTTAGTTCTGTGCATCTTGTGTCATTTACCAACCATCCTCAGTCCTCTCTGGGGATCTGCTGTTGTCTCCAAAGGTGAGTCATTGCAGAAGATTCTGTTTGGTCCACAGGGTCAAATACATATGTCATAAACATTCACAAAATTAAATTTATTGTGACTACACTGCAAATTTTGTAGTTAGATCTTCTAGTTGACTTTTGTTGATTCACTTTATTTAAAAAATCATTTTTTCTTCTGACCAAATGCAGTAACAGAGACTAAATGACCTGAAAACACAAAAAACAAAATTAGACTAAACAATTTATCGGAGCACATTAAAAAATAGGTTTGAAGACAATAGATTCCATGCTGCTAAGATGAAAGAGAACACTGAGAAAGTAAGCTAGTGAGTCCATCTCTTTTCCTTTATCCCTTTAAGAGAATTTCTAGTCCACACACAGGGAACAGACTAGAACGCAATCCAGGGACTCTCAGATTTGGAGTTGCTACATTCTATAAGAAGGTAACTAACTATCTATACTTTGGGTGTGTTCACATGTGTATATGCTTGTTCACATGTCCAGCACTGCAAGCATGTGTGTACCTCCTGCTCAGGAGGTTACAGGATGTCTGCCCCACAAGGCTGGATTTCCTTGTAGGTGCCGAGGACTCAGACTCAGGTGCTCACTTCTGTACCACACACTCTTGCCATATCAGCTCCCGAATATTTCTTTTAAATATTTTTACCCAAATCAGTTTTCCATGAATGACATAATTTTGCATTTGCAAACAATGTCCGAATGCATAGATTTGGCAACTTTTTGGAGATTTGGCATTTGGAAGGATACATGTGTATCATGGTTTCATTGAGGTCAAGCACCCTTTAAGATGTTTAAGACAATTGATTTCGTTTCTCTGCTTGACGACTCGTCTCTGCCGCTGTTGGGTGTTTGAAGATCTATTTCTATATCAGAGAGGCTGATATTCTGTGACATAGATTGCAAGTGTTGTCTCAGAATTCTTGATTTGCATTTACATCATGTCTTTGCATGTGGTTTATTTTAGAATATGAGATATTTTTTGTAGTTGACCTTCTTAACATCTTATTTGTTCTAGATGTTTAGTCAGAATTTAGAAAACTTTCCCCGTATATAGTTTATAAAGGAGTTCTTCTATCATCTATACGGCTTATCGTTTCTCTCTTAAATTCATGGTTTTTGGCATTTATTGTGGTGAGAGATGTTATTTATGGAATAGCCAGTGTGTTCTTTCCCATGATAGTTCTTTTGCCAGGCAACTATATTTCCATTTATTCTTAAGGTTGTTTCTGAACGTCAATGCTGTTCTGTAGGAAAGTACAAAGGCTTTATTTGCCTGGAATGCTTTTACATCTGGCAGGGTAGGTTTCTTCCTTGTTATTATTTTCTAGTGATCATTTTTTATTTCCATATGTAATTTTGGCATCAACTTTTTTAGCTTCAGAAAATGAAAAGGACATTTTAATAAGCACCAGGCCAATTTACTTATTGAAATGGGTGGTAAGTGATAGCTGTAAATCCCTCATGACCTCTGAGGCAGCCTCTAATTTCATTCCTCGGAATCTGGACTGAACTTGATGAGCTACATGTCTGCTGGTAGGTAGAAGCCAGGACAGGCTACAGCCACCTTTAGAGGAGAGACAGCCTCCTCAATGAATGATGCTACTGTCTCAGAAGAATGAAATTTTACTCTCTCTTGAGCCTCACAAACATGCTCCAGATCCTCTTGAGATTCACTCTCTACAAAGAGGCTCAGCAGCTCCTGAGGGAACTGCATTGAGTTCAGTAATCTTGGCCGAGTTATCAGCTATTCCTGATTGTCAGTCATATGACCTTAGACTTCTTAGAAGTCTTCCCCACAGACCCAAGCATGGTATCCAGGACTGTGATGAGGTGAACTGCTGAATCATCCCTGTTGATCCCTAATCCAGTTGTAGGTTTATGAAAAAGTGTACAATATAAAAGATCATTGCTGCCTTGGGTTATAATAACGGTGTAGGAAGAATTCAAACTGCTAATTTAACTCTTTTCTGTGCACTAAGATGCCATTGTGAAATCTATATACTTTAATCTTCCTGCCCCTTTCCATTTCAGCAGAATGAGAATTTTAATATCATCTATTAAAATACACATACTAAGTTTACTGGCAATGTCCTAACTACACCTGCACTAGACATGTCTTAAGAAAATTTATTACTTTTATTCTAGTTACTTCAAATAAAAATCTACCTATATACCACACAATATTGTCGCGCAATAGAATATAGACTTCTAAGATAAAAGGCTAAATTATTACACTACCTTCTTAAGTATGTTTCATTCCCTTAACATTTAATATTTCTCAACTGCATTTCTCCTTCTCTCAAAACCTATTATCAAATTAATGAGATGTCTCAACCTAGAGAAACTGTGTGTATCTTGAAGCATTTTGCATTTCTATAAGAGAGAAAATTAGCATGTATAGATATTCAATTAGTGCTAGAAAATTCTTTCGGCATTTTTAAATGGCTAGTGTAGACATAAAGATAGATGAATTTGCAGAGAATATAGGAGATGAATGGATAGCCTTGTTCACATTTTTCTGGGAAAGTGTTGACTTTTTCTTATTCTCTCTCTCTCTCTCTCTCTCTGTGTGTGTGTGTGTGTTGTGTGTGTATGTGTGTGTGTTGTGTGTGTGTGTGTGTGTGTGTGTGTGTGTGTGATGCAGTATATATTCTGTACATGTGGAGGACAGAAACTCGTGTTGGTGTCACCTTCAATAGCTCCCAGCCCTGTCCTTTGCGATAGGGTCTCTCACTGAACCTGGAGCTCACTGCAAGCAGACTTAGGTGGATGGCAGGCTGGGGATCTGCTAGTGATTGACTGTCCCCCGAAGGTTGCAAATGTGTGACAACATCTAAATTTCTTGTGTGGCTTCTGGGAATCCAAGCGCAGGTCCTCATGCTTGTGCCATAGGCTCTTTTGTTACTAAGACATCACCTCAACTCCAACCTTTCAATATTGGACCAGTGGGTTCTATGAAGTTACAATGCTCACAAATACTGAAGGCAGACTTCATGGCTACAAATCCTGGCTCTTCCATGGCTTTGAGAACTGTCCATATCTAAGGTTTATGTGAATAGTAAATGTTCTAGTATTCTTCAAACATCCAGGAAAGCCATACAACGCAGTAAGCAGCGTGCAAAAATTCATCACATTAAATAAAATTAAATTGGAAAAGTGCCAAATTGTTGTTTTAGTAGTTCCGGTATATGATCTTTATTTCTGTGGTAGGTCTCATTAACACAATCCTCATGCTTTCAGCCAGTTTCTTGCTCCCTGCCCATAGCATTTCCATGGCAAATGTGGAAGGTGCTTCAGGGAAGGGTTTGAGTCTGTAGAATGTTCTGAAGCCTAAAAATATCTGAACCTCCGTGTGCTACAGCAAGCCATTCTGTTGTGTACACACTTGAGCACGGATGGCTATTTTGAGAAAGTGTAAGCAAAACTGGTTATAACAAATGAATTTCATATTCCTGGGATTTGTTTTTCTCTCAGTATGTTATCATTCTGAGCTACATTTTTGGAAGCATATATGACAGGTGTACTTACCAACTGTGCCTGAAAGAATTAGATTTTGAAAAAAAAATATCTAACACTGCCAACCTTTGGCTCCCAACCTTTCTTCGTGCTGAATTTCTTTTCTTGCATCAATCTGTTTACTTCCAATCTCTCAGAGGCTATGCATTTATAATGTATGCCCTGCCAATGTCACAAATGATGTTAAGATAGCTTCCTAACAGTCATGCATAATAAGACAATTAAAATAAAAATAGCTCAAACCTGCATGTATATGAATTATACGTATAGTCAGTGAACTTCCCAGTGGAAACATATTTGTCTAAAAATTAGAAATAAGTTTAGCTTTAAAATTTCTAGTGACCCAAGTAAATGTGAGCACAAATTAAAGGAATTAGTCAAACTTGATTGGTATTGATGACATATTTTCCATTGTTCTGAGTCCTGAAAATATTTAGTTGGTGATTTTCAAGCTACTCAGGAGAATGTCTTCTTGTGGAGCTTTTGCCAAAGATGCAAGGATGTTCCTTATCGCCCACCCTAAGCTTGATAAAGAAAAAGGGACCTTACTAGGGTCATTCAGTAAGAATGCGTCTTGGTCTTTGGTTTGCGGCTGTTTAGTCTCTCTGCAGCTGGTGTCAGTGGATGTGGCCTAGCTTGCTCACCTTCTGCTCTAGACAGTTAGATTAGACAACCAGAGTACGGAATGATGGTTTTTCAGTACAGCCTGCCTCGCTCACACATACATTTGTAATGAATTTTTCTGTCTTACACACAACCCTCTCTCATTCCACTGTCTTCCCACTACACTGTGTCTTCTACCCAGGATCCTCCTGGTTTCTTACCTTCCTGCCTGAGTGGTCTTTGAGTGTAATTAGGGTGTCTGCAGGAGTGTGGGAAGATTATTTCCTGGAAGATGATGGGCATATATCAGTAACTATAGTAACTATAGTGCTGAAGAAAATGGTACTCCTTCCCTGAAGTTCATTGTCAATAGCTGGAGGACCCATGATCCTCTTTCCCTTCCCTGAGAAAGTGTTGATAGATCCATTCTTGTGTAGGTGTTGTGCAAATGGTCACAGCTTCAGTGAGTTCATGTATGCAGCAGCTGTGACAAGTTCAGAAGATGTCCAGGGTGGTCCCTGGGCCTTGGAGTGATAGATGTCTCCAGTAGGGCTGAGGACTCCACTGTCTCTTACTCTATGGACTTTGGCCAGTTCTGATTCTGCATTAACCACCAGGCACTGCAGTAAGAAATTTCTCTGATCAAGTCTGAGAGGAGCTGTTAACATTACAAGACACAGTCATGCCCAGGTTGGTGCACTATTGGCAAAAACACCACAGGGATAATCAACTGCTTTCTGTGTGGAAGCTAGGTAACTCCTTCCTGGAGCTTTAAACTGGCTTGAGAACCATGAGCTTTAGTGAGGAAACTTATTCTGGCATTTTCTTGAATAGAAAAGTGATCAAACTGCTTTCTAATGAGGTATCTTTCATGACTTTTCCTTCCCATGTGCCCGAGATTCACCTGAATGTTACAACACACATTTTGGTATTTCATCTTAGTTTTTCACAAGAATGTTTGGGAGAGGATTGCTTTAGGCTGAGCCCTGAGGTGTTACAGAATGCTAGAGAGTTGAGCTAAGTGCAGGAGCAATGGGTTGTCTCAGCTGCAAGGAATTTAAAGTTCAGACTTCAGATGCAATCACTTAAGTTCTCACAATTATAAACCAGTAACTTCAGTGAAGTGAATATTCTAAAACATGTTTCTTTGTTAAAATAAAACTCATGTTTTAAATATGATACATATATTATGTCTTCAAAGTCTTCCTAATTTACAAATGTTTTATCCACCAGAGAGAGTTGTGAGATTACATTCTACAAAATACCTAAACATGCTTTGAAAACTAAAGAATGGAAAATTTATAATTATTAAAATATGTATTCCATAATCTAGCCCTGATATAAACACTGTCCTGCACAGGATTCATGGTCTTCATGTTAGTTGGCTCCTGACTTCTGTTTTCTAGGAAGCCAAAGTTCAGTCTTTACATTCTGGAGCTAATGGAAGCTGGGCATCATTTTGCTTAATTAGACCATGAAGCAATGGGCTTTCTTCAGCCCTCCACCCATTATCAGCGGTGATGGCCATACCTGGACGTCTGCAGTTTCATGGTGGAAACTTAATTGGTTCTGACTTTTTCTCCTGTCAATTGAGGTACCTTTTCTCTCTCTCTCTCTCTCTCTCTCTCTCTCTCTCTCTCTCTCTCTTTCTCTCTCTCTTTGTTTGTTTCTTCCATCCTTCCTTCCTTCTTTTTTTTTTTTTTGGTTTTTCAAGACAGGGATTCTTTGGTGCCTATCCTGAAATTAGTTCTTGCAGACCAGGCTGGCCTCAAACTCTTGGAGATCTGCCTGCCTCTGCCTCCCTAGTGCTGGGATTAAAGGCATGTGCCACCATCACCTAGCAAGGAACTTACTTTCTTAATGAAGTCCTTTGCTCTTGCCTTTCTGCATTCTAGCTTCTAAACTATGTCAAGGTTTGCTTTTCTTCGTTTTGCTATTCTGAGCATTTTGCCTTACTTAAAATCTCTTTGCTGTGACTTTAAGGATGACAGGCATTAAGTATAAGATTCTGTCAATCCGAAATTTATGCTGTGAATCTATTATTCTAAACATAAATGGTTACTTTTCAGAAAAAAATTATTGAAAACTCAGTTCACACTCATGTTGTAGGTTGATCTATAATATGGTGTATACAAGTTGACTTAAGCTTACAAGAAATAAGAATAATCCTTACAACTCCAAAACATCTATGTATTTTTGTTCATACTCAACAACACAAAACAAACAAACAAGCAAAGCTTCCAGGCGTGGAAGTCATGAGTAATGGAGATTGTTTGTGGAAACGACCTGTCCAGTGATTTCTTATGACTTCACTGTTTACTTACACAGAGTTGGTTAATGTGACACTAGATCTGTCTGATTGTATCATGAGGATAATAAAAGCAAGTTTTTAAGTTTATTGAGACTCATCAAAATCTTTAAAGTAGCTGGAAAAAGAATTAGGATTCAACATTCCTGCCAATAAAATGTAGAGTGAAGGAAAGGAAAATGGCCTGCCTTGTGCATTAAAGATTGGGTCATTGCATGAACATTGTCACAGTATACATTATCAGTAAATACTGTGTCCATTTACCTGCAAACCATAAATCCAACGTGCTTTATAATGCAGCCATTAGTAATGAGGACTGTCTCAGGCCTTTACAGTCACAGGTCATAAATGCTTCTCATTTTTTGTGGGTCTGTTGCTAACAAGCATATGATTAAGAAGCTGCAGGAGCCAAAATTGCTCTTTTATAGACTATTGACTATAATGCAATTAATGGTTTTATAGGCTAGAAAAACATTTCGAATGCAGACAGCTTCTTTGAGAATCAGAACAGCAATCTTTGTTTCAGGTGGAATTCAGGACAATGCCATGTAAGAACTACAGTTGAAATTTGTCATGTAGTAGGGGACTTTTATTTCTAACCACATTGAAGCTTATGTCTATGCTGCCTTTAAACTGGAGATAAAAAAGAGCTCCCTGTTTTTAACCAATGATTGTGTGAGCCCTATCCATACAAGCTCTTGCCGAGTTTGCGTGCTAATTATAACACATCTGATATCAAAACCCTCTTTGTTGGGGTTTTAAGATAAAAAAGCAAAATCATTCCTCCGCATTAATTCTTCTTGTCCTACTATATTTTGAGTGTATATAGACATGGTGGTCTTTCCACAACTATAAACAGTAGTATCTAGTACACTCTCTAAGTGATCTACTGTGCCAAATTTTGGTTTTGGTATAAATTGCAATCTATACATGTACTTCTGTATCAATATGAGTTTTATAGACACTTATTACGAAAGTGCAGCCTCATAATATTGATAAAATTATCCCATAATATGTGAAGGCTTCAAAGAGAGGGATCTGCTACATAGCTTTATTTGATGCTTCTGTGAAAACAAGGAGGTCGTTACTGCCATTCTCAGTCTCCAGTGGAACTTGACAATCACTGCATGACCTAAATGTCTACCTGGCAGTGTATATAGACTATGTCAGAAATATTAACCATATGGGAGCCATTTAAAAAGAAAGTAACTATGTCCAAAGTCATTTAGCATTTAGAAAGCTCCAAGGCAGCAGTTTAAAAAATAGACTTGGGCCACAGGGTCTCCTTTGCTAGATAACACATCAGGTTTATTACAAAAAAAAGAGCATTGTGATGCCCTGGACCCTGATTCGCAAATGTTAGAGAATTACTGCCTTCAGATACTGTGTGCCTTTTTGTAGTTTGTTTTGTAGAGCTTCTTTGTGTGTGGCTGCACACACAATTTATTTGTATTCTTGTGTCTGTTTGGAGTTAGAATTGTTATAGATTTTGTCAGATTTTTTTTTTTACTTATTATCCTCCACACCAATATCCATCTTGTCTACTAAGATTGATGCCTAAATTTCATACACGTTTTTGTGATGAACTTATAAAATTGATGTCCCAACTTGGCAGATGAAGAGGTATCTCTCAATCCTGTGTTCCACAGGTTGCATGGCTCTCCTATCCCAAAAAACAGAGAACTTGTGCTATAATCCTAGCAAAATGAATGGTTCTTCCACAGCTCTGTAGAAACCTCCATGAAAGACAAACGAACCAGGTGAACTGTGTTTCACTATCAAACCAACAGCTAGATAGAGCTTCCTCTTCCCACATAGAGAAGTACCTAGAAGAGATGCAGAGACGCTCCCACCATACGATGACTCATTAGCATCACCTGACATCATGGAACAATTATTTTAATCATAGTTACTGGGAAGAGAAAGCTGGTTATCAAGGAAAAGCAGAACATCACACCAGGTCTATATTTCTTTTATTTACTTTCTAAGATGCAACTCCCCACCACAAATATAGTCAGGAGTGCACTACGTCCATCTGCAGGATAGATGCATTGAAATTCATATCCTTCAATTTCCCAATGTTATTTTATAAGTATCTGAACATATTTGTATCATTATAATCTCTAAAATGTTATTTAAACTCTTAAGTTTCCTGGATAATTGAAGATCAAAGATTGAAAATCTATTAATGTGAGACTGGCATTTTGAGTGCTCTTCGAGCATATTTTATATATTAATTCAGCCTTACAACCTAAAGAGTAGAAAACAAGCAATTACATGGGGCAAAGCCTGCTTTGATGAGTTATTTCATCCATACGACCCTGCTAAAATGTTCAGTTCTTGCAGTAAGTGTAAAATGAGGACTATGAAGCAGAATACACGTGATTTCCAACTGAGGGTCTCTGAGAAGAAAATATTGTTTCAGATTTTTCTTAGTGTCCCCAACTTTGCCTCATCACATCACTTGGAGATACTGGGATGTGCTCGAAAGAAGTTCTGTTTAATTTCAGAACCAGTCACTTAACCTTTGAATAATCGCAGGATAATGGCCTGCCCCAGCTGTAAAGCAGGGGAGTTATAAACAGTGGGACATCATGTGAAAACTGTAGGAAAGTACAGCTGGGAGCTGCCAGTCAAGAGTCTCACAATAGTGCACTTCACAGTGCTCGTGTTCTCACGCATGAGTAACAGTGGACATGGGGTCTGGGGGTGAGGTTACTAAATGGACACTAAGACAAATATAGTCAAGGATCTCAACTTAGCAAATGAATTGAAAAGAACAAACAGACAGACAGCATTGGTCTGGCATTCGTAGAGAAGAAATGTAGCTGAAGATTCTTGGGAGTTAAACTTCCTGAACGCGTCTGAAGGCTGAATTGCTACAGTCGGCCTTACGAAAAGGTCAAGTGGCCTCCTTCTTTGAGGCAGACCCTGAGAGCAGAATAGTTAAGTTCTTTACTTACTAGTACATAAGTCACATGGATTTGACGCCGTTTGTAGAGTTTTCTGGAGAAACAAACCAGTGGAATGAATTTGAATGAACACAGGAAGTTTGTTAGGTTGGCTGGGCAGTTCTTCTCAAATTCTTAATGTTTTTATCCTTTAATACAGTTCCTCATGCCATGGTGACCCCCAACTGTAAAACTGTTTTAGTTGCTACTTCATAATTTTGCTACTGGTATGAATTGTACTGTAAATATTTTTGGAGACAGAGATTTGCCGAAGGGGTTATGACCCACCTGTTGAGAACTGGGGCTCACAGGATTAGGCTGGCTCACCAACAATGGCTGAGAACCTGATAGCTGTTCAGTCTACTGGGATATTTGCCTCTGCTGTCTGAGTCTGGTGCCTACAGCCTGGAGGGTTCCCAGAGAGCCACTGGACGTCCATCCATGACAGAAACGTGAGGCTCCAGTCTCAGGGAAGGATGGCAAGAGGCCAGCGTCAGAGTGAGTGCACACGCAGGGGACAAAGGCAGGAAGGCCAAAAAATGTGCCCATCTTTTCTCCTCAGACCTCTTAGTATTTGGGTTGTAACCATAATGTGTTACCCTCTCTGGGGTAGGGTCTTCTCCATTATCACCATCTGAAGAAATAACTGTACACACCATCTTAGAGATGTTCCTCTTATATGATCCAGAATCTAGTGAAGTTGACAACCAAGATACCCAATGTACAATTTTACTTCAACTTCCAAGTTGACATCATTTGCCTTTAAAATGAAAAGTAAACGTATGCCTTTGGAATGGCAGATGCTTAGTGAGGAGGGGGTGTGACAGGAGAATAAGTAGTTAGCTTATTCTCCATTAGAAGAATAAATTTTTCTTATAAACTGTTGACATTGGTGTTGTTGAAACTACATTTCCTCAATTATCAGTGTTTTTCCATGTGTGTTTAGAGAAATGGCTACTATTCTTTGTCTTAAGCATCTCTAAACGCAGTGACAATTGATGATTATAAATTATCTAGAGTCATTAAGTAAATAGCGTCGTCCGGCATTTTTGGTTGCTTAGTGGAAGTTATTAGAATGCCATTTCATTGATTAAAAGAGAAGTTTGCCAATACACTTAACATAAAGAGTACTCTGTTTATGCCAAGCATCTGGAACATTATAGATCAGGGCAGGAGCAGTACCAGCAGTCACACTAGGAATCCTGACCGATCATATGACAGTCACTTTTTAAAATTAAGTTGCATTGGGTTCATTGGCTGAGGAGTTGACCTTTCAGAAGTAATGTGCAAGATTCAAATGAGTGCCTTTGAATAGTGATTTCTGTAATTGTTTTGCTTTTGTTGCAAGACTTATAATCTTGTCACTTTCTCCCTGAAATGTAACAAGTTCTCATCCCCATTTGCCCTGGTAGCTAAAGATGTTATAGCTCACACACTCAAGAAAAAGAACATTATGGAATCTGAGGAAGAGAAACATTAACTGTCCATTCCATTCTTAAGAGGCCCTTGAAGGGGAGTTATAAAATTCTAAACTTAATGCATAAAATAGAATGGACTGAGACTGAGAAGTGTGCCTTTAGGCATAGTTCTTTTATTATATGATTATTTTTTTTTAATTCAAACTTAGTTTCCTGACATAAAAGAAGAGAATAGCTTAAGGAGTCCTTCGGCCATGAAATCCTAAAATCTCATCTAACTGTGCTTAATTGTGCAAAATACATTAATGTCCAGGGATAACCTGTGCTTAATTATGTGAAATACCTCAATGTCCAGGGATAACCTGTGTTTAATTGTGTGAAAGACCTCAATGTCCAGGGATAACCTGTTCTTAATTGTATGAAAGACCTCAGCATCTGGGGATAACCTGGACAGCTCAGGCTGATTCAGACTCTGCTGGTTTGGAGTATCTATTTCTCTGTTCCATTCTATCTTCTTTTATTTCTTATGATATAACGTGTTTGATTTTCTGTGGAGAATTGAAATTCTCTTAGCCATTACAATATTATTTCACTAATATCCTTGAACTTAACCTCAACTATTTGCAAATATGCAGAAGTGTATTTGACTATTAAATTTGTGTTTTCTTGGTATCAATAGGTAGAGCAGAAATGATAACTTTCAACCCCTCAATGAAAAGCATTACAACTTGAAACTTTCAGTGAGTTACCTTGCTCCATATGTCGATGAGAGGCAAGAAAGGAGGAAGAAAGTGTGGTGGGGGAGAAGAGAGGGAAAGAGAGAGAGAGAGAGAGAGAGAGAGAGAGAGAGAGATTGAGAACTAGGTTATTGGTTATTTATTTTTGTGCCACATATGGGGAATGTCCTAGTTTGCTTTCTGTTGATGTAGTAAACACCATAATCAAAAAAAGGGAAGAAAAGGGCTTATTGCCCTTCCACTTCTAGGCAATAATCCATTATGGCCGGAAGTCAGGACAAGAACAAAAGTTAGGCTCTTGAGGCACAAGACACTGAAAGTACTGACCCACTTCTTCTGACCCGTGCCCAGTTAACTTTCTTATGTCACCCAGGACCACATGCTTATGGATGGCAGGGCCATTTCTCTCACATCCATCAAATATCAAGCCGATTCCTCACAGATAAAGCCACAGACTATCTGATTTGGGAAGTTTACCAACTGGGACTCCCTTAGGTGACTCTAGGCTGTGTTATGTTGATGGCTGAAATGATTTAAGATAGGTACTATGTAAACTATATCATCATATTGAATATTTTAATCATCAAGTAACATTTGTAAATAGTTACTTTCAATTTCCATGGAAGAATTTCAAAGGGCAAATAACCAAATATTATGAGCATGCATTCTGTATTAGGGTTTTTTTAATTAGTTCATTAATTATAAAACTATTTTTCTCATTTTACATATCAATTGCAGTTTCCGCTCCCTCCTCTTCTTCCAACCCCTCCACCTTGCTGGCAACCCATCCCCCATTCACTCTTCAGAGATGGTAAGGCTTCCCATAGGGAGTCAACAAAGTCCCCATGGCTTTGAGGTAGAAACTAGTCCCCCTACTATATCTAGGCTGAGCAGGTATCCCTCCAAAGAGCATAGGTTCAAAAAAGCCAGTACAGGCAATAGGGATAAATCCTGGTGCCAATGCCAGTGGCCCCTGAGTCTGCCCCAGCCATACAACTGTCACCCACATTAAGAAGGCAAAGTTTGCTCCTATGCTGATTCCCTCACTGGCACGCTGAAGTTGGTGGACTCCCACTAGCTCAGGTAAACTGTTTCAGTGAGTATCTCCATCGTTCTCTTGACCTCTTATCCTCTTATCCTCACTCCTACTCTTTGATTGGACCTTGGGAGCTTAGCCCAGTGCGCTGCTGTGAATCTCTGCCTCTGTTTCCATCAGTGGCTAGAAGAAGGTTTTATGATGACAATTAAGATAGTCATCCGTCTGAGTACAGGGCAAGGCCAGTTCAAGTACCATTTCCACTATTGCTTAGGGTCTTCGCTGGGGTCATCCTTGTAGATTCTTGGGACTTCTCTAGTGTCAGGTTTCTTGCTAGCTCTCAAATAGCCCCCTCAATCAAAATATCTCATGGGTTCATATTATCATTTCATAGTCACAGGACTTGGACAATGCATTTCTCTTATCCAATGTTCAATTTAATCATTAAGAGATATTTAATGATATCTTTTATTGTTGTGAGAATTGAAATAGAATATTAAGGTCCTTTACCCGAAATCTGTTCAAAACTATCTCATGATAATGGTTAGTGATGGTTTTGATGGGCGTGTGAGTTTGTCAACTAATTTACTAAAATATTATGTATATCAAAGTTTTCCTTACCCAAAGTTGCTGAACTTATTTAATATTTTACAACAGAGAAAAAAATATTGAGATATAGTTCTCTTGAAATGAAAAAATAGGACAAACGACTTTTAAAGTTGTTTTAGAACTTTTTTACATTTAAAAATATATGGAAAAAAACCAATTTCATATGCTATAAAAAAGAAAGTACTTGCATATAATGAAGTTGGTGCCAAAATAATAAATAGCATTGGGAAGGGAGTGTAGAGAGCTATGCTGAGCAAGAGAAGCTCCTGAAGATATTAAAGCCACCCACAAATGAATCAGAAAGGAGCTACAGAAATTTGTGAATTCCACTGGTAGGAAGAAGACTAGAAATAAATTGATAGCTGATCTGGAAACAGTTTCCAACATGCTTTGATTCAAAACCACCCGTCTTTTTGCACTGACATGCACAAAAGTGTCAATGACTACAGAAAATGGCCGCACGAAGAGTCAATTATTCATGGAGGCCAAACTTCACACAAATAATTAGTTTACAATAATCAGTCTATTACTCTTTTCACCATGGGCAGAATTTCCCCAGAGCAATCATGTCTGGTGACTAGGAGTGCATTGCTTGAAGGAGCTAAAGAAGTACTTCTTGAGTATTTTTCCCTTCAGCAAACTGTTTGGAAAGATGGAGGAGTGTTCACCATGAGGCATGCTGTCATTATATTTATTCTGGGCCTTTCAGCACTGTAATTTATCTCTGTGCCAAAACAATATGAATTGTTAAAAATGTGCTTCTCCACAAAATGAGACAATTGGACTGGATCCCCACTGGATTATGCACATATCTTAGCTAAAGAATGACACTTTCTGAGTGATGAAAAGCTCACACCCTTGTTCAAGAGCAAAACCCTACTTAAAATCCTTATCATGCATTTTAAGGACCATTCCCCCAGTTACAGCTAAAATAAACTTTTGAAAAACATCCATGGTTCTCTGAAAGCCCACATTCATGAGAAAGAGACTGCGTTCAGTCACTTTCTTCTACTGAGATGACGCTTCTAGAAAGGAACAACTAAATGGAACCAGGGTCTTATTTTTAGGAATAGAAAAACCACCTTGCAAGTGAAAATTCTTCAGAAATTACTGCAGCCACATGACTCTTTACAGCCTAGAAGTGTGCCAGTTAGGTGAGGGGAAAATTCAAAGTGTTAAAAGTAAATGAACACGAAGCCACCAGCAGTGGTACACACCTGCCATCCCAGTACCTAGTACCTAAGCTTTTATGGTGGAAGGATCAGAAGTTTAAGGCCATGCTTGACTACATAAGGTTGAGTTAAGCCCAGGCTATATTAGTGTCTCAAAAAGGAAAGGAAAGATTTGTCCTAAGGAAAGATCTTCCATGCACCAATGGCCCATGATGTGTAAAGTATTCTTGTGCTACCTTTACACA
Source organism: Myodes glareolus (assembly GCF_982192425.1). Taxonomy (NCBI): domain Eukaryota; kingdom Metazoa; phylum Chordata; class Mammalia; order Rodentia; family Cricetidae; genus Myodes; species Myodes glareolus. The sequence goes on from NC_142045.1 coordinate 57,165,952, forward strand.
TGTTCAGAAGCAATCTGCAGTGCCCCCTAATAGGTGAGGGGAGCTCCATGACGTGCATGTTGTGGATAAGAACACTGAATCATTCATCTAGTGAGTAAGAATTCTGAGTTCCAATCTATTTGTTACGTTTGTAATGTAAATGATCTTTCCTTTAGATCACAGCAAGAATTATTCGGGTATTTTATGTTTCTTCTTTAACAGTTTAAGACTTATATTCATTCGTTCATTCATTCTCTCATTCATTCATTGTACGTGTGTGTGTGTGTGTGTGTGTGTGTGTGCGCACGTGTGTGTATGCGCGCGCGCAGGTGCACACATGGGCACATGTGGAAAACAGAGGACAAATTGGGAGAAATTGGGAGAGAGTTTTTTTTCTTCTTCTTCCATACAGATTCAGGGGTTGAGCTCAGGTCATCAGACTTGACACCAACTACCCTTAAGTCACCAAGCCATCTTGCTAGGTTTCTCTTTAAATACTTTCAGAGCATTTCAACCGTCCACTGATGGATGAGCTTTTCAGCATCAGGGTGACAAGTTCTGTGTTTCTGTTTATATTGAGTGGCATATGGTTGATGCCTATTATAAATATTTGTTTATAATGATGCCAATACTGAAACGTCACCAGGAATGTGTATACATCTGTTAGTCAAACAGCAGTGGTGAGATGGTATATCCGCCACACCATTTAGATCTTCAGAAGATTGAAATTGCATAAATGCATAGTTATATTGATGCAGAAGTAACAAGGTTTACAAAATTGACACTGAAGATGGCACTGTGTGTAAACAGTCTTTAACTTCCATCTACTTGAATGACAGTACCAAAAATAACCTTTGGTTGAATGCTTAGGAAGGGTTATCTATCTGTGGCAACTCTGAAATTAAGAATGCATATATTTCAATGACAGCGTTTCTATTTTGCCTATGTGGGGGTTTGCATTTCTTAAAGTGAAGAGAAACAAAAGAAACACACAGAAAGACTGAAAACAGCAGTAAGCAAAAGCATTTGACAACTTGCTTCATTAATTTGATGATCATTATAATTAATTAGGCCTTTAGAGCTATGTTATCAGTTTCTCTCCTCAAAAGGTACACTGTTAGGCACTGACCTCTTCTGTGTACACTGAAGAATAACCCTACATCGTCAAATACCAGAAATTCTGATAAGTGCTACATATAGTACATTTATATGCACACATACAAGTACCATACATATCCATGTACTTAGACACTCATGTAAATGAGACCCTGATGAGTGATATCTCAGTGTTGTTAAAGATGTGTGTAAACATGTGTTTATGTGTATGTGTATTCCTGTACACGCATTTTAATGCTGCATCACAATTCTATGTCCTGCTTCCACCTTCGGAAGAATAAGCAATGTTGTCACGGATTAACAGATGCACTTGGATCCCCTTTAAAAAGATTACACTCTATTAAAAGATACAATTGCTTTTTAAAATAAATTGTAAGCTTTAGTACTTTCGGTACCAATTATATGTCAAAATGCATTTGTTTTGGTGGGAGAAAAAAGCAAACTAAGCAATGAGTTGCGATCTTGGACTTGATTTTCAGGACAAATCCTATGGTTAAGACTCTGGGATTCTTCTCTAATCAGAAGGTGCCTGGTTAAAAATATTTCCTCCTGCACAGATGTGTGATTCACAGATCGATCACAACTAACGGAGGCTCCCTTAATGATGTCCTCACTGTCAGAATGTGAATCCAGTTCCTCTTGCATGAGTCATACATTTATTGCTGTCCTAAGGGTGAACAATGCTTCAGTGACAAATTTTTTAAAAAAAAATTATTTGATTGAATACTATCTAAAGTCATAATATAAATGAGAAACTTGATTCTTAACAGTTGGGCTTTAATGGTTCCCAATAGCAAACTTAGTGTAGTCTGCAAAAGGTTATCATTTAACTACACTAGCAGAACTACTGAAAATACAGATCAATAAGCAGAATGCTGGTACACTGACCTCCTTAAAAACAGTTTTCTGTATAGTGCTCAAAATAGACTCATTTGAACATATTCAGAAACTGAGTCATTTATAATTTAAAATTTGTAAGGTAACGAAATGCATGCATGTAAAATGATAACTAGAATGCACTTTATTATTCCTTTTAAACGTGAAATGGACTGCAGGCATTCACAAACATCAACAAATCAAAATGACTAGCATGATCTTCAGAAGTGGATGTAGTTTTATGAAAAATAAATGTGAATTATTTGTTTGACATTTCGGTTATTTCCAATTCAGTTTCAAGACCTTTTCATAACAAATACACTGATAAGCAATTATAGATTTGGGGGCTTTTTTTCTTCTCATATGGTATATTTTAACAAGCAAATTAATGGGGTTAATATATATGAACCCTGGTATTTTAAAACCAAGTTCAAGTTTATAGATACATGACACAAGTAGGGGAGATTCTTACAACCATCCTCAACACCTTTTCCCTGATGGCAACAGTTACGTCCTATGGTTAAGTTACTATGCTCATACGGTAAACCCCCATGAATTCTCACCATTTGATTTATGTTTCTCCACATACCAGGCAGCCAGTCGTGGTTTATTGAGTAGGTAATTTTCCTAAGCCTCTTCCAAGCTGAAAATACAGCATTCTTTCTTTTTCTTTGAAAAAAAAATGACATTTTGAAAGAGTACCAGTCATTTCTTTTATATTTTTTTCACTTCAAGGTTGTCTGATAGTTTCTTCTCACTTAAATTTAAATTGTATTTTGATCTAGAAAGGAGAACAATTATTCCACTTCTTCCACACTCAACGTATGGGGAATTGGAGATTTCCCTGTGTTTTCCCTGTTGATAGGGAAGGTGGTAACTAACACATTTCTGTCCATGAAGTTTCTGCTGCCTTTTCCTATGTATTGAAAAGGAACTTGACACTTTAGAGTGTTAATTTTCTCTCACCTTCTATCCCTTTCTTTCTTTCTTTCTTTTCTTTCTTTCTCCTTCTCTCCTTCCTTCCTTCCTTCTTTTTTTCCTTCCTTCCTTCCTTTCTTCCTTTCCTCCTCCTCCACCTCCTTTTCCCTCCCCCTCCTTCTTTTTTCTCTCTTTCTTTCTTTCTTTCTTTCTTTCTTTCTTTCTTTCTTTCTTTCTTTCTTTCTCTTCTTCTCCTTCTCCTTCTTCATCTTCTGTATTTTCAGGACACAGTTTCTCTGTGAAACAGCCTTAGCTGTCCTGGAGCCTGTAGACCAGGCTGGCCTCTAACTCACAGGGATCCATCTGCCTCTGCCTCCCGGGTGCTGGGATTAAAGGCGTGCACCACCACCACCCGACTTTGTCCACTCCTTTCTTATGCACACACAGATCTTTATTGGAATAGTCATGGCCATTTCCCCATTTCTTCCTTTGCTTCTATGCTCATTCCACCTTTGGGAACCCATTTGTTTATAATTTAATCCTATCATGTAATTCTATAATTTCTATTTCCTAATTGTAGAAATGATTAGAGAACAAGCAAAAAAAAAAATCCACTAATGCATTCCCCATTTCCATCAAATAGGCAACATCTTGCATATTAACTTTAAATTTTTGTTTTACATTTGATATTTTGCCTTTTTATTTTAAAAGAAATAACAACAACAACAACAACAAAAAAAGAGCCAGTGGATTTAAATTCCCCTGCCCATATCAGTTTCCTATCTTGGAAATTTGTGTTTATCACCTCATGAATTTTTAATCACACCATACATAAGAATGCATTTGGAAATCTTTTAAATATGCATTATTTTTAATATGTCATATTTTTCTGCATATATACTTATTTACATCCTTTTTATCTAAGTTAATTTTATGTCTTTTATATTTATCAATATTGGTAAATTTAACCCATTTATTTTTAACTTCAAAACAATATTACATTGAATTAAAGAAATATGCTAAATTTTTACCTTTATCCAACACATTTACTGGTCAGCTATGATGCAGCTAGTGAATTCTCCATTCTTTGACTTTATAGATTTCCTACAAGAGAAAATAAGGATCTATTCCTTAATTAATTATAGCACGGGTTAGAACTCCTAGAGTGATAGAAGACTTGTTATCTCAGTAATGGGGTACATATAATTTATTCATTCTTATAAGTCACCATGTTTCCCATCTATTGTAGACATTAAGGATTAAGCATAAGCTTCACAGATACATGGTCTAGAGGCAGAGATACGTGTGAATAATGTGGCTGTCTAAATGCTGCTATTAGTTTATTGGGCACTCAGAAGGAAGCCTGTGATCCAATTTTCTCTAGGGTCAGTATAACTGGACTTCATAGGACCAAGGGGAGTTGTCAAATCTCAAATGAAGGTTATAGCTTGAACTTTCCAAAGGAAAATATGTTAGCAGAACTACTGAGCAGGAAAAAATGCAGCATAACGAAGTCCTCACCCTTAAAAATGGGTTTATTTGACAGAGCAGGACAGGGCAGAGCAGAGGTTACCCTAAAATGAAGTCCTTACACAGAACAACCTAGGTCCCTGGAAGCACTTGCAGGATGTAACAGAAGGGGCTGTGCTGTACGTAGCTCATAGCAGGTGACCATAAACATCAAAGAGACAATTGATATGTTCACAAATAAGACTAATCTTTTTATTTATTATTTGAAGCTCTCATGAACTTTTTCCTTTCTACATTAATATATCTATTGCTTTCCTTTTTCAGGTCTTGTTTAGGAAGCCATGTGGTCGAGACTACATAGTAGAAGAAGGGTAGATGCATTTTAATAGCTGATAAACAGGAATTTTGCTGTTACAAGGTTGACTCACTTCTCATAGATATTGGAAAATCATGGCAGGTATTTTAGCAGAAAGAAGTCTGCATGCTTAGTTTACGGGATAACAGCATGATGAAGATTGGATCAATAAGAAAAGAAAAGCAAGGATAGTGAGGTTTCAGAGAAGGAATTCAGCTTGGGAGAGGGGCAGGGAGCAAAGTGGCACCATCTTTTTACCTACTTGTTCTTGATTTGGCAGGGAGGTGGTGATAAAGTACCACAGACAAGGTTTGCAAAAACAGTGCAAATTCATTGCTCATGATTCTGGGGGTCTAGAATTCTGATATCAGTTGTTCAGGTCTTAGTTATCTCTGAGGTTCTAGGAAAGGCTTAGTCCAGACCTTTCTTCCATCTTCTGATAGTTTCTTGGCTTTGAGCAGCACAACTTCAACCTTTATGTAGCATCATCTTATGTCCTTCCATCTCACTGTCTCTCTAAATGAACCTCCCATTCCCTCCACACACCTTCCCACCCCACCCCCTCTAATCTTAAGAGAAGGTAAGGCACTTTGCTTGTGGAAGGTCCAAGGCCCTTCCTACTATATCTTGGCTCAGCAAGTATACATCCAAAGAGAACAGGATCACAAAAAGCCAGTACATGCAGTAGAGATAAATCCTGGTGCCACTGCCAGTGGCCTCTTAGTCTGCCCCAGCCATGTAACTGTCAACTACATTCAGAGGGACTAGTTTGGTCCTTCCCTATGCTTGTTCCTTCCCAGTCCAGCTGGTGTTGGTGAGCTCCCATTAGCTCAGGTAGACTGTTTCAGTGGATGAATCCTTCGTGGTCGTGACCGCTTTGTTCATATCCTCATTCCTTCTACTCTTCAACTGGACCTTGGGAGCTCAGTCCAGTGCTCCGATGTGGGTCTCTGCCTCTGTTTCCATCTGTTGTTGGACAAAGGTTCTATGGTGATATTTAAGATAATCATCAGTCTGAATACAGGGCAAGGCCAGTTCTGGCACCCTCTCCTCTATAGCATTGGGTCTTAGCTGCAGTCATCCTTGTGGATTGCTAGGATTTTTTCTAGAGCCAGGTTTCTTGAGAACCCCATAATGGCTCCCTCAATCAAGATATCTCTTTCCTTGCTCTCATATCTTTCCTTCCTCTATCTCAACTATCTCATTCCCTCAAGTTCTCCTCAACCCTCCTCTCCTCCCCTCTTCTTCCCTTTCTCCCCTTCCTTCTAACCCCTCCCCCTATGCTGCCAATTTTGTTAAATGATCTTATCTGTTTCCAATTTCCAGGTGGATCTATGGCCTTAGTTTATAGCTAGTATCTACTTATGAGTGAGTACATACATTTACACATTAGAGTACTACTCAGCAGTAAAAACCAATGACATCTTGAATTTTGAATGCAAATGGATGGAATTAGAAAACACTATCCTGAGTGAGGTAACCCAGATCCCCCAAAAATACCAATTACATTTTCAACAATCCTGCTTCCAAACAAATTCATCTCAAAGGTGCTTGTACTTTGCCATATGGATTTAAGGGACAAAATTCAACCCACCCCACTGTTCTTTTTGACTCCAATGTTTGTTGGTCCTCTGTTGATGCACCATAGCACTGCACTAATTCTTAATTAATTGTTAGGAATAATATAAATTTTGTATTAACACTAGATGCCTCTGTTATTTGGTGCCAATAAATCAGATATTTTTCCAAGTAAATACTGAGCAATTATGAGGTGCTTTTGCAAAAAATCTATTCCTTGTTGTATGTACTTTTTGAAAATTCAGCTTAAAGGTATCAATTGAAACAATGTTTAAGAGCAAAATACAAAGTCTTACATATGTACTGATGAAAACAACATTGATAGGACAACTGTAGATCTAGATAAAAATATTCAGTATACTAAAAGGTAACACCAGCTTTATTATGGTGGTATAATTGTGAGTCTTTTTCAAAACTGTCTTAAGTTTATTTTCTATATCAATAGAAAGATATATTTATCTATATATACATAGAACTGGAGACTAAGTCTTAGATCTTGGCTTCTATACATTTTTGAAAACTGTTATCATAACTCTGAATACATAGAAATAATAGAACAAGAGCTTGCTACCTTGATAAGTTTATTGATATCATACCTCAGATCAATATGAATGCTACTAAATTAATTCCAGTTTTTACTCCAATCAGTGGCCCATTGCTTGTTGCTTGGTGGGGACGTTAATCTTCTTTAGCCAATTTTAAATTCTGAGTAAAGATGAAAGTGTGATGCATGTGTCTCATTCATCTGAGAAGGATTGTGAGGTATCAGGTAATATATATTCAAGTGCACTGAAGCATATGCATTGCTGGAAAAGCAATTTAGAACTCAGAATGAAAATGAAATGTTTTTAATTGCAATGGAATTAGAAATGGAGTTGAGCCATTTGCTAATTATGAATTATTGGCAATTTGCAACATTTCTGTAAGTACCTCTATTTTTAAAAGTGGACAAACTATAAGAGGATATTTTAGGAACAAAATTTCATTACTTAAGGTGTACCTTTTTCACATATTAAACTAATAAATAGTCCAGAAATCCTTTTGCGAATTTATCAAAATGTCATCTTCAAGTACTGGGTTGGAAAATTAGTAACTGCTGGAGTGTGTGATTGTTGAGAGTGTCACTACAGGAAGGGGTCTATCTGCTTTTAGTTCCTGGCATAAAGCGAAGATGTAATTCACTAATTTTATTTTAAATATCAAGATATTTAAAATAAAATGTTAGAATTTCTAAGCATAAATTAAAGGCAAGATTTTAAGTAACTATTGTGTCTTAAATCCAAATATACACAAAGAAAGCACCCTGATAATAAAGCTCTTGGAGAACAGAATAGGTTTCAGACAGCTCTGCAGTTTCCCAGTGCACCCCCTTGTTTACTAGTGATAAGATGATATGTGTTGGCTTTCACTTACTGTAGGACGAAGATCAGGATATACACTGCGAGCATCAACTATTCACTCATTAATAATACATGGCCATTGATAGCTCTATAATGAATTGTTTGCAAGTGGAGAAAGCAGCAAGGACCTTCATGGAATTATTTTGCCTTAACGTTGAAAACCACCAGAAAGGAGAGAGAGATGGAATAACTGTGCCTCACTCTGTTTGTACTAGAAGCAAGCTTGTCAACTCTTTACATTTTGTTCTTGGTTCAACTTTCCAATGCTTTCTTTTATACTTTTTTCTCTTTCTGTGGTACTGATGAGGAAATTAAGAGATAGACAAAGAAACTGAGGTTCTTCCCTCTAGTGTATGATGCAAGGGGGAGCACACCCTTAACGCTCAGCAGATGTGGATCGTGAATTGAGTCTCCTGGATGTTATTGCTTCATTGCACAGCTCTGCGTGCCTGTGTGTGTGTGTGTGTGTGTGTGTGTGTGTGTGTGTGTGTGTGAGAGAGAGAGAGAGAGAGAGAGAGAGAGAGAGAGAGAGAGAGCATGTATACCTGTGTGAAAGAATACGTAGAAGCCAGAGGTCAACTTTATATGCTTTCCTCTATGGTTCTCCACTTCTTTTTCTTAGACACTGCTCTCATTGAATCTGGAACTTAATGACTGACTGATTGGTGGGCTAGGAAATTACTGGGACTCTCCTAGCTCCACCTCCTCACTGCTGAGATTATGGGCTTGTGCTGCCATGCTCAGCTTCTTATGTGGATATGTGGGTTCTGAACTCAGGTTCTTATGCTTGGTGGCAAGGACTTTACTGACCACCCCAGCATTATATATTCACTGGTGATTAAAGAGTTTAAGTTCACCCCAATTATAATAAGATAGCAGGCCTTTATCTGTTTTTTAAGAGTTTAGCATAGTATTGCTTGTCATTTCTGGGGTACCTTCCTTTCAAAGACAGTGCGGGACTTTTCTAAATGACCTGAAATCTATCTATGACATAGTAGATCATGGCTGTGATGGTAGATGAAGATCGCTCTTAATGTTCTAGAATCTGCTTTATGTCGGTACTCATATCTGTTCTGATACTAAATCATGCTGAAATTCTTGGATGATTGGAGATAAACACTCTCACTGATTCTTAGAGTCTTTGGATATGTTATTGGACCTCTGTGGGCCTCGGTGTAATTTTGGTAATGTGGGGAGTTGACAAAATAATTAAATTAAAGAGAAAGTAACCTGTGATCCTGACACACTCAAGAGAACATAGTCTTCCTTTCTTTTTGTCGTCCTCCTCATTAGATGGTTCTCTATCACTTCAGTGTAGAATGTGTTTATTGCTTACCTTATTGTCCTGTTTATAACATTTGATAGTTGTTCTTGAGTTGAAGACTGTACTGCAATATACTTATTTCAGCTCTTTACTTGGTTTACTTAATAAACCAGCTTATTACTTGGTTTGTATTGTTGAAAAACTAGAGGTCAGTTTTACCTTAATTTAGAACACTGTTTTAGCAGGGTGTCTTCTAGATAGCCACTGTAGATTTACATTAGCTTCAGTCTTCTTTCTGGTCAATGTCAAATCGCTCTCTCAGAATAAAGGAGTTAGAGATGACTGATGTGTATTTTTGAAAACAATAAAGATAGGATAACTAGTTTATGATAAATGTTATGTGTTTTTAAATGTAAAATTGAGAACTTCAGGGGATTACATGATTATGATTTATTTCATCACTATCAACTCTTTGATCTATTTTTTGTTTTTTTATAATGGGGAATCTGGGATACCTACACATACCTATGTATGACCTGAATGTCATTTTCTTGATATTGTGAAATTCATTGGTAGTAAAACAGTCAAATCCAAACGTACTTTGAACATGATTTACTTGTTGTCCCTGTCCCACAAGTAATACCGCTTGATATCTGCTAAAACGGCTCGTCAATGGTGATGACCACTTTATCTTCCAAAGACACAGTGCCTTCCCACCCTCTGAAGTAGGAAGCAGTGTCAGAGCATCGGGTTTCCATAAGAAATAAGACATAGCCTGCCTTAATCTTTGAAAGATGGTCTGTTAAAAAAAAGAAATCTCTGCTGCTGACCACGAGTTTTCTAGTGATGATAAAATGCAAATCTTGAATTAATGAATGAAAGGGTCAAGTCTGATGCCAAGTATCTTACATACTTATTGCACTTAGCTTTTAAATAACTGATGAACTCAGTGATTATATCATATTTTGTACACCAAGACGCTGGGACACGAAAGAGGCTAAGTTTCTTGATAGTGTCTTACAAATAGGCAAGCATTCAGATCGACTCTCCAGGTAAGAACTTTGTAAAAATACTTGGTTTTCATTGTTGCCTCCTTTTGGGTAATTACATTGAATCACTGTTCATCATTAGTGTCTGGAGGGCCATAGCTTTGAGCTCAGTGGAAATTCAGCAAAAGTAGTGACTTATTCTGATAGATCTCTGTGAAAGAAGAAAGAAAACATAAGAAGTGACAAGAGCTAAGAGAGTTTCCTGATATTATCTGTGGTGTGTGCTGTTAGCCGTTGAACCAACAATAATGGTCAAGTCCTGTTTAATCCTCAGCACCATGCATTCTGGACGATATCTCAGCTGTGTAAATGTGGCTTCGGAAACCTTGAAGTTTAATTCACTTCTCCAAGGAAAAATCAAAAGAAGTCAGTACCGGAGGAAGCCCCTCTGGTAGTGCACTGCATGGTGCACATCTTTAGTGGCTAAGGTACCCATTGGGAGACTTATAGGGAAACACTTTATGATGAATTTTGAGCAGCTTATGTTAAAGAAATAGGGGCTACCTTTCCAAGAATGAACATATTACTATTTCTGTCTGTATAGGAAGACATCCCAGAAGGGTAAATTAGGATAATACTGCATTAAGAACTGAAACTTAACTATCATAAGCAGTTCAGCATTTCTGGTGGGAAGATCTTCCATGAAACTAATTTTTCTAAGAGACATAAGAAAGTCTAGGTTCATTTACTTGGAAGAAATGATCCAGTCTAAGAGACTTTCTTTTCCAGGACTCTGGAGCTTCAGTACTAGCTACATGAGATCACTTTGATTGGTTCAGAATTCTAATGTATTCTATAATCAATTTATTTAGGCTAGGTAAATTTGTTTTTCTTTAAATATATAAACTAACATAGTGGAATCATTATCTCTATGCTAACCAGGCATTTTATTGATAGTTGTTTACTTTTAACTTTGTGTGAGTGTGTGTATATGTGTGTGAGCGTGAGTGTGTGTGTTATACTTTTAATTTGAATAATACTATCAGTGAATGGTGTTTCTAAATGTTTAATAACATGAAGTTGTTATCTCTCTATCTCGGGAGATAGATTAATTAGTAAAATGCATGCCTATGAGGAATTATTTTTATTGCATTAATTGAGGCTGCAAGCCTCTCCCACTTTGGGTGTGGCTATTACTTTGGGGATCATGAGCTGTATGAAATAGAGATAAGGAACAGCCACAAGAATCCTTTACCCCAGGACAAAATGTGACAGCTCCCCAGGGCTCCTTACACTGTGGATCTCCTGTTCTGCAGGACTGTAACCTGGGAACAGGGGAACAAATAAGTCTCCTCCGTTAATTTGCTTTGGTTGAGATATTTGTCAAAGTATCAGGAAAAGAAACCAAGGCAGGAGTCCTGGGAGTCTCTTAGTTCTTCTGTTGTGTTTGAGTTCTGGAGACGCCGCATGTGGTAGGCATACACTCTGTGACAAGCCTACAAGTATTGTTCTCTCCTCGCCTCACTTACTTCCTCTTCTTCTTTTCTGTTACTGGCAGGAGTATTATATTGGTTATATATTGGTTATATATATATTGGTTATATATAGTTATAGAAAACAAGGTAGGGGGCATTTTTATTAGAACTTATGAATAAGTCAATCAAAGACACTGAGATTCTCCTATTTACATTACTATAGTCCAGCGATCTTAGAAATTTTGCTGATATAGTGTGTCATAATAGTATTATAACAGGTAAAACTACTGTCCATGTTAGCATTAGCTGTTGAATGACAAAGCTTAGCATCACTAGAAACAATCTCTATTGAATAGTTTTTTTTAAGACGTTGATCTGTAGACATATCTGTAAGCCACTGTCTTTATTATTAACTAATGGAGGAGAAGACAGAGCTAATTCATGGTTTCCACTTCAAATTTCTGCTTGAATTTGAGGCCTGGCTTCCCTCAGTGGTGAAACAATAGCTGCCAGCTGACATAAAGCCCTGGATCTCCTACATCAAGTTTCTTTTTGGTAAGAGTGTTGTACGACACCAGCAGAAGAAAAGTAGAAGAAAATTCTACTGTTGGGGGCATTATCAGAAGTACACTTTTAGTCGTAAAACTAGTACCAGTCCAGAAATCCCAGAGGAAAGTTGGTAGGGTGCCCCATACCTGTGATCTCATTGTGGAGGACGGCGTCTACCTAAGGAGTCTGTGGAAGGGGGAAAGAGAGCCCTGGAAGAAAGAGAAGGAAGTGAGAGAGGAAGAATCCTGAAGCAACACCACACATTAAAAGTAGATATGTAATTATTGGATCGAGTTTCCGTTTACTCAGTCATCTTTTATAACAACGTTACAAAGGCAGCAATTTTAAAAACTCTTAAAAAGCAGGTTACTTTCATTTCCGATTGTCCAGTTGTTCCCCGCCCCCGCCACATCTCAGTGTGTTCTCAGTAGCAGCATTTGAGGAGGGTGATTCCAGTCCAGTTTACACTTCATCAGAGCTAATGGAAAGTAACGGCAGAGGAAATGGCCTAACAATTAGATGAGACGTCTGTCTCAGGGAACACAGGTGCAAAGTGAAGAGGATTTGAGAACCGAATAAAGTGCTGACAATAAATACTGTGTTGTATTTTAAATGTGTCTAAAAATTGGGTCAAATAATGTTCTCTACAAAGAATGGAAACAAACCCGTACTTTCTAACTTTGTGATCTGGTCACTTGGAATTACATTTTATGACATGATGATCTGAATTAGGTTTTACTTTTGCTTCGGGCTACATAAAAAAAAAAAAACTTTAAAGATATGTATCCATTGTTTTATATTAACAATGTCTTTGAAATTTAGAATATTTATCCCTAGGAATTTTCACGTTCAACATTATTTAAAACTATTCAACTACCAATGCATGCAGACAAGATTTCTTGTTAATTGTGTGTTCGTCAGCTTTTCTGAGACGAACAGCCTTTCACGTTTCCTGTGAGATGAGCTAGAAGACATTGTTCTATGTTCTGAAGACAATCTTTTTTAAAAAGAGAGATGAGAGGTAGAAAGATGCCTTCTGGGCGGGCAGTGTGTGGCTAGGAAAGGGAAGCACGGGAAGACTGGTGATTTGATGGGTAATTGACTCCCAGCGGTTCTCACGTCAGAGGAAAGTTTGAATTTGCACTGATGCTTCCTGCTGTCACTCTAAATAATGTATTTCTGTGACTCAAGCTGCTATCAGTAATTGTAAGTAGGTATGTTTGTGACAGGTGGGCCCCGAGAGCCTCGGATGACAAATATGTTCTTGGCTTCTGGACCCTCCCCGGCTGATGTGGTCAAGGTTTGCACTCGTGTCTTCTCTATCTCTCAGGCCTAAACCTCTTTTCTGAAGAACTGTCTAAGAAAGGAGCCTGTTAGCGCTCAACTTAAGTGCTTGGGGTTTAGCCTCTGACTCCCAGTAGCCACCAGCGAGGTATATGACTAGGCAGATTTTCAAATTTTTGGCATTGCATTCCTCCACCAAGGATTTGAAGGGATTTTGACAGACAGTGCCTTGAACTCACAGGAATACTCTCAAACTGAAGGTGTAAGCATGCAGACTCCTCAGCATGGCACTATAAATGTCTAGTAAATGTTGGCTATTCTTCTCAGTTTGATGCTTTGGGAATTCATTTAACAACCCAGTCACCTTCCATATTACTAAAACCCTTGAATATTATATTTGTAAGGAGGCTCTAGATTTGAAAAAAATCACAGAATTATAAATTACAAAGAATCAATGATTCAAACCCTTTTTTAGAACAAAGTCTGGCTAGACATCTGTTTTATCCTGTTTGTACTGGGACAAGCTATTTACTAGTATTCATTGGGGCAATTTGTTTAAACTCTTATTGGCCTACTTTGTTGTTGTTATTCATTTAGTTTTGTTTGTGTTTTCAAAATAATATAGCACTGTCCCAGTCTAATGGACTGTTGAAATAACTGAAACAGTATAAACACACCAGTTCACTCAGTGGCTAACATGATGAAGATAGGAAATTATCACTAGTTTTATTATAAATATTCCTCTACAATTTCCTTTGAGTCAGTATCTTACAATGCACCCTAACTTGGTTCCATCTCATTGCAATCCTTTTCCCTTAGCCTTTCAAGTGACTAAAATTGAAGGCATAAATCCCCATACTCTGCTAGTATTTTCTTATTAAAATAATTCCCAATAGAGTTGTCTCTGCTCAACTGTAGTAGCAATGACTATGAATCTATAAGGTAAGTGTTTCCGTCTCTAAGAACTTCACCTTTTCATTTGCTGGTAGAGTATCAATGGGTTGTATACTAGGAAGTCAATGAGTAGAGTCCTCAGGTCTATATTGACTTTAAACAACACGCTAGTTGAATAAAGTAAAAAAAAAAAGCAAATTAAGGAGTGGACTGCAGCATGAGAGAATGTGTAGACATTTTTATTAAATTGCCACCTTAGATATGCTAATTTCTTGCTAATGAAGACACAGATTAAAGATGCATTTAGGGGCTTTCTGTCCATAGAATGCATTTTATACTTATTTTTCCAGAGATAGATATAAACATTGCATCCTCCCATATAGTATTAATATGTAGCTGGGAAGTATTAATAAATGACATATAAGTAGCTATGTTTTTGCTCCTTTCAAAACAGAGAAGTTTGATTTGGTTTTCTACCAGTTTTTATCTGCCTGTGAACACAGAGAAGGAACTACATTCCCACACCCTTCAAGTCCTCTTTCTTTCTGTTTTCCCGTCCTATATGACTTGAACGTTGCGTTCTGCATTCTGTATTGAAAACATCACATTCCCTGAGTGTCACTGTTATCTTGCTGAGAACTAGAGTCTCCATTTCCCTAGATCCCTCTAAGCCCTCTACAGCCTGCTACTCCTGAGGATGTGGGATTGATGTGAAATTGAGGGTTATCTGTGCAATAGAAGAGTAACTGCTCTGAGATGTGGAAATTATAGAAAGGACAAGATCTAATACCAGAGAAGCAGAGCTCAAAATATAATTGACCTATCTTTTCTTTCTTGTGCTTTATCTTCATGGTAATCAAAATAAAAGTTAAATTTTAATATTACAAGTTAATCACTTAAAGTAGGCAAATCATTTGCTCTTACATAAATCTCAGGACACAACTCCTACCCCCATTATCTCACAAGTGATTCTTCTCACGTGGCTCATACAAGACAGATAGAATCATGCATGTAAAAGCACAAGAAAAACTGCGAGGCTGGGGTGATATCTGAATTGCTGTATTCTGTGCTTTGTGTGTGTTTTAAATGCACCTAATATCTCATCTTATGATCAACATTTTGAAGTAAAAAAGCTAAGGTTGAGGGTGCGAGCTAGTAAGAAGTTACTTAAATCAAGATCCAGCTGACTCCAAGAAAATAACATATATTTATTTTATCACAATGTGCGAATACAAGATATTTTTACTTAATCATATTTATAACAACTACTCTTTACTCTGTTTAGTGTATTAAAATTCTAGCTTGCTAAAATGGAAAACAATTTGGACCAATTGTAACTCTTCAAAAGAATTATGGGCTTTGACAGATGTAGTAATATCGTTTTGAACAGCATATTTTATTTTCTAGTACAATTAAGATGCAATGTTTTTTTAATGCTTTTTTTCCCATATAACTTTCCAAGAAACTGTGTTTTGAGGAAGATTGGTATATCTGTGCAGTTCCTTTTTACTTTAAACTTGGGGAATAAACAGAGCACATCTGACTCTGCTAATATGAAGGATAAAGTCAAAACTTACATAGCTATTTTTCAAGTCTCTGGAATAGTGTAAATCTGACGTACATGTGAATAATGGGTGGAAATATGTGCATTGTTGCAATTTACTTACAAACGATGGTCTCTCTGCATCTCATGCTATGAAGAACAAGGCCAAAGGAAGCCGTCTTTATTATGTCCAAAGAACTTAATTTGAAAATATTCTGGAATGGTCTAGCTAGACTTTGACTTCCCGAGTTGTCCAAGAACCTAGGCTAAGTGTCAGTCACTGACGTAATTTACTGTCTGTTTTTCTTCCTTATTTAAAAATTGTATCTTGAGAAATTGATTTTTAAAATGTTTGAAAGTTGGTATTATCTTAAGTAGACATGCATCTCAAAACAGTGTTTTTTTTGGCCACAGCAGTTAAAAATCATAAGCACATTTTACATTTATAAAATAAATAAAGGTTTATGATTGCAGAAGTTTTCTGGTGTAAATAAACCTTGACCTCCACAGGATAGTTTGGAAGTTATTGTTTTTAGTAGAGTTCTTATGTGTTTTAAGTAATGGATCATTCCATGCTGATGTAATTTAATTAATGAAATCATTTTAATCCTCTAGTCCCAGCATGCTGCCAGATGACTGTTACCTTGATGCTAGCCCTCATTATCAGCCCACCCACCTACCTTCTTCTTTAATAATGGAAACTCGTTGAATAATGTATGGCTTCTGTGACATTCCCGAGAGTCACAAGAAAACAAGTGGTGACTTTAGTTGAAAATAAATTTCAGTAAGTTGCTCCCTGTATAACAATGGATACAAAATGAAGTTTATTGGTAATTACCAATTATGAGACAAAAATCATTTAAAACCCTAAGGACATGGGGAGAACAGATTTGAATAAATTTAATGTATGCTGAGGCATAGTGCCATGTTTTATGAGCAGTGTGGGTTGAGATTACTAATATCTTATGAAAATTAAATGTTAAACATGTTATAAATGCATCAATAACTTTAAGTACCCAGATCATTATTTTAAAAAATGCTCCCAAGTTTCTTGCACAAACAATATTGCCAAGTAGTTTCTGAGGCCTTCTGCCATCCTTCAACTATAGCACAGGACAAGGATGTCCATGGAGTCATAAAGCCTGAGGAAAGTCAAGTTTGTTGTTCAGTGACCACAGTGGGCTTGAGACAAGGATTAAAGGGAGTGAGTAGTTCTAAACTGATCTGCTTAGAGCACAGTTGTGTCAGCTAATGCCTCAAATCCAGGAAATTTGGTTAGTCAGTTGTAACATGAAGGCCAGCTTGTTTGTGTTTTCTGTGCCTCCCAGTACCCCACAGCTGTTTAGTCCCAGAGAAAATCAACCACAGAACTCCATAAGTTATAAAGCTGATTGGCCCTTTAGGTCAGGCTTCTTATTAGCTAACGCTCTCATCTTGATTAACCCATTTTTCTAATCTATTTTAGCCATGTGGCTCAGTACCTTTTTCAGTGGGGCAGCTCACACCCTGCTGCTTCGGTGATCTGGGCAGGAGTGCAAGGAATCAACTTCCTCCTCCCCAGAATTCTCCTGCTCTCCTTGCATCATTTCCACTTCCTGTCTGGTTTTCCTGCCTACACCTTCTGCCTGGCCAATCAGCGTTTATTTAAAACATGGCACCCACATGGATAACTGCATTCACAGAAAGCCTGAAAAAGCTTAGAAAAGACTAGAGTAAAGCATTTCAGTTTTCAGCTGTAGCAGGAAAAAAGCTGCGCTGTTTTAAAATGCTGGCTTTCTGTGCTGTCCAGCCAGGGAAAACTCTGACTCTTTCAAGCAGGCAGTCTGGACTATGGACACAATGTTGCAGCTTGCTTTCCGGCAAGGACCTTGAAATGCCTTAAGAGCTTTTGAGTGTTGTTTTCTCCATATTCCTTAGCAAATTAAAGACCCATGTGATCAGAAAAAGAGAGATATACAGTAAAGAGAGATTCAAAGAGAAAGAAAACCTCTAAATGGTTTACAGTGTGTTAAAAATATATGCAGGCTTGAAAAAAAAGGTTTAAAGCCTTAAAAATAAAAAAGAAAGAAAGAGAGTAGTTGGGTGTGGTGGAACACACCTTTAATCCCAAGGCTTGGGAGGCAGAGGCAGACAGACCTCTGTAAATTCAAGGTGTGGTGGCAGACACCTTTAACCCCCCACTGGGGAGGCAGAGACAGACAGATCTCTGGGAGTTCAAAGATAGCCTGGTTTACAGAGGGAGTTCCAGGACAAAGATGTGCAGAGAACCTGTCTCAAAAAGCCAAAAGTTAAAAGTAAAAATAAAAGAAATAGAGGTTAAAATAAAGCTATGTAAAGATGGAAAATACACAGAGAATCTTGATACTGTATGCTATTATGCTCTCTTTGAATTGTTTAAATGCTGAGGAAGGAGCAACAGCTGCTAAAAGATATTTGCTTATAAATGCTGCAGAAACAATTCAAGAAAGGTATTTTGAAAATACCTTGGCTTCAAAATTGAAGTCAAAAGGTATGTTACTGTGGAGAAGAGATATTGCTTTTGTTTCCACAGAAAATGAGAGGCTCTGGATTTATTCAGAGTTAAGAAAAATCATCTTTGACCAAGGGAGACCACCTGAGCAATCTCCGGTTGGAACAGATGGCCCAGATGTCTGAGTTCTTCATCCAGAACAGGTTCAAGACTGCTACCTGAGATGATCAAGACTCACAGGACTTGATCATAACTCTAAATTTTCTTTAGGTCCCCATAAGATTATCAGCGCCCCCAACCAGCTTGAAGTAGCCTGGAATACTACTCCCACATTCCCAAAAAATGGACTATGGATATTTTCCTTTGTTTTGTTTTTTTTTAAAAAAGGGGGAAGTGGTGTGGGAGAATTGTCTATATTCTGTCAATCATGTTTTAAATAAACGCTGATTGGCCAGGCAGAAGGTGTAGGCAGGAAAACCAGACAGGAAGTGGAAATGATGCAAGGAGAGCAGGAGAATTCTGGGGAGGAGGAAGTTGATTCCTTGCACTCCTGCCCAGATCACCGAAGCAGCAGGGTGTGAGCTGCCCCACTGAAAAAGGTACTGAGCCACATGGCTAAAATAGATTAGAAAAATGGGTTAATCAAGATGAGAGCGTTAGCTAATAAGAAGCCTGACCTAAAGGGCCAATCAGCTTTATAACTTATGGAGTTCTGTGGTTGATTTTCTCTGGGACTAAACAGCTGTGGGGTACTGGGAGGCACAGAAAACACAAACAAGCTGGCCTTCATGCTACAGTCAGTCCCAAAAGAATTCAGATTGCATACCTAGAGTGACTAGTGGGTAGGCACAGGGCTTTCTGTAGTGTGCCATCAGAGTTAGCCAGACCAAGGAGTTAATGTAAGCATACAGGTCATTTACTGTTCCACCACCTCCAGTGCTGACATGAATAAAACGGATTGGCAGTGCTGGAGAGACAGCTCCCTCAGTGATGAGCTTGCCTTGCAAGCCTAAGGAGTTGGGTATAAAACAGCTTACCAGTGTGCCACTCTTACAAACCCTACAGAAACCAGAACTACAAGACTTCCAGGACTAGAGAGGCAGATAGAAGAGTCATTGGTACTTTCAGACTAGTCAGTCTACTCATATCTGGAACAGTGAAGAACCTTGACTCATAAAAACAAGGAGAGGAGTGGAGCCATGACTCAGCAATTTAAAGCACACCATGCTCCTGCAGCATGCTGGATTCCACTCCCAGGGGAGTTTACTGCTGGGTTTAGAACTCTAGCTCCAGGGTTTCTGTCCAGTGCTCTCTTCTGGTGTCTGGAGACCTGAACACGCTTAGACTCACAAATGCTCACACACACACACATAAATTTTAAAATAAATTTTAAAAAGGCATATGGCTACTGGCACTGTCTTTAATACACGCACGCGCACACACACACACACACACACACACACACACACACACTTACCTGTCTTTCAGGATGATACACACAAACCTGAACAAACAAACAAACATCCAAATAAATAAACATTTCTCATGCTTGGCTGAGAGGGCTGAAACCAGAACTGACGAAGCACATCCACAGGCATTTAACTGGGAGACGAAGAGAAAAAGGGCAGATTCTCACAACTTCAACGTCCTCACTTCTGGACTGGGTGAGCAACTATCAGGTTATTTTCAAACTCAAAACAATGTTATAAGCACATCCTCTAAGCTCAATCCTAAGGAAGCGATTTGTTCCTTTTGTCAGACTCAATAGCTGATTTTTCCTAACATAACTCAGGAGGCTCTTGAGGTAATCGTCCAGTGCATGAGTCACAACTCTTGCATAAATTGGTCGAGTCCTCTTAAAATTGTTTTGTGAGGTGGCAAACTCAAAGTATTTGACTCCCCAAACCCAGGCGAGCCTGAGTTAATCGCCTCTACTGCCCTGTCCTCAACCTTCCTAACACCACAGCCCTTCACACAGTTCCTTGTGCTGCTGGGACCCCAATCATAAAGCTATTTTGTTGCTACTTCATAACTAATTTTGCTTGTTATGAATCATAATATAAATATCTTATATGCAGAATATCTGATATGTAAGCTCCGAAAGAATTCTGACTCACAGGTTGAGAAATTCTGCGCTAGTATTGAATGGGCAAGTATCTCTTTAACTTTCTTTCCCTTTTTTTGACGCTTCAAAATGGAATTATAACTTCATTGGATCTCACTCCTCTTTAAATCAGAATTAGCAGATCACAGTTGTGAATTCTGAGACAGAGTCTGATGGCTATAAATGAAGGAAATGGTAATTTCTTTGAGATTTCCCCAAGCTATGCTTTCTAGGGGGTTTCTTGGAGTGGGTCCCATTTGCTTTTACTATGATGTAAACCGTTCCCAATTGCACTCTTAATAGGAATGACTTTCCTTGTCCGGCTTCCTGGGGTCATAGAAAGGAATTTTGTACTCCCTCGCACTCTGTTGTTCATAAATTGGCCCTTGGAAGTCTCATGTGAAATTTGAATTGTGTGTATTCTGGGGATGTTCAAACTGCAAGGGGTTACAGTAGGAGGGGAAGCGTCCATGCTGGGTTCTTCAGATGAACCCCAAATCACCAGGTTTGCCCCTGATTTTACGCCCAGCCTTTATTTGTAGAACCACAGGGATTCTCCATGACTTGTCCTCCATTCTCAGTGCACCAGACTCAATAAACCCTTTTACTAAGACAGTAAGGCACTCCTGACAAAAATAAAGTCAGAGAGGTTCCTTTCTCCACACGCTTGGTTTTGGAGAGTAAGAACGATGTGCTTTTTTTATGTAAATGCACTGTTTTGACTTCCTTGGTGGGTGAGAGAAGAGACCTAGTCTTATGCTTTTGCTCTCTCAGAGAATTACTGAGAAAGAGAACTTGCAATGCAAGTGGACGCACACGTGTGGTGGAAGGCAAAGGTCAGGGGAAGGTCTGCTGTCAACCACCTGACATCAGAGGTGGCAACTGACTGAATAAAGGTGTGAAGTTGTATTGGAGCAACAATTCATATTTACATTAAAGCAATGAAAACCTATTAGACCATTGCAGACCAGGGAATCAAAGGGAAGCAAGTGTTAACTCTTATCACCATCAACTTACTGTTCTGAGATATGTTCTTTCATTGAACAGGAAGAGCCCCAGCCCAAGGCTGGTTGGCTAGCGAACTCTTGGAATCTTTTCTTGTCTCTGTGTCAAGGCTGGGGTTATAGCTGGGTGCTGTGGCCATGTCTAGCTTGTAATGTGGACAGGATTCTCACTGCAAGAGGAAGTACTTGTACCCATAGGGGATCCTCTTCAACTGCACAAGATTATTCTTTATACTACATGATTTTCCCTTGAATACCTAACTATCAGCAAGTATGGTTTAAAAATTATAATGTAAAATAAATGAAAGAGAAAGAAAGAGAGAGAGAGAGAGAGAGAGGGAGAGAGAGAGAGAGAGGAAGAGAGGACAATGTCTGAGAATTTAATTATTGTTAATGTTTTTAAACTCTAGTAAAAATTCATTCTCTAATTAAAGTGTAAAATCATATCAAAGATTAGGGAAAGAACTAATAGCTTCTAATATCAAATATTTGGTATGAAGCACTCTGTACATTATATAAAGTGTATATTTGAGTAAACTTCACACCTAGACTGGACTGAATTTGAGTAGGCTGACGGTCCTAGTTTCATCTCCCTGGCTTTGACGAAATACCCCGACAAAAGCAATTTAGGTGAGAAGAGGTTTCTTTTAGCTCACAGTTTCTGATTATACTCCATCACAGCAGAGAAGTCCCAATGTCAGGAGCTTGTGGAAACTGTCACAAAAGCAATCAAGAGCATCACTTCCTCCACTCATAGACTGTCCAATATCCAAACCCAAGGAATTTTCCTGCCCAAAGTGGCCTCGGTCTTCATATAGAAAGTAACTTAACTGTTAAGACAATTCTCTACAGGCATGCCATAAGCCAAGGTGATCTACATAATCCCTCACTGAGACTCTCAAGTGTGATTTTGACAAGTTGGCAATATAAATAACCATCACAATGCTTCTGGCTACACACCTTGCATTTTCAAAGACCATTCCTTGATTATTAAGTGCTATTACACATTCTTCCTGTCTGTAATTCCCGTGACAGTGACATGATTTTCCCGGTTAGCTTCAATTGTCAACTTGGCACAGTCATCTAACAGTGGAGCCTCAATTAAGTAATTGCCTAAAGAGGATTTCTGTGGACAAATCTTGGGGGATTTTCTTGATTATTAATTGATACTAATCAAGATTGGAGAGCCCAGTGTTCTGTGGTTGAGACTGTCCCCAGTCAGGTTTTCCTGGTTTGTGCCAGAAATCTACTTAAGTATGAGTCCATGAGCTAGTCGGTGAGGGGGAGCAAATTGCGTTCCTCCAGGTTCCCACGTAGTCCATGCCAGTGGGTGAGTTCCCTCATGAGAGCCAAGGCTCTATGCAATAGGTAGCTGTTCCCCTGCCCGCTCCTGCCTTGCATCCCTACCCCAACTTCCCTCAATGTGACCTGGAAGTGTCAGATTAAATAAGCTTTTTCTCCCTAAGATTCTCATCATGGAATAACTCAAAGGTAGTTATATGTGAGCCTTTTTGTAAGATGCTGTCTAATTATGACTGTCATCCTTGCTGTTCTTTAAAGAGTGACACGGGAATGTGCTAATGGTGCCTGAGAAGGATTAAAATTATTTTATTTTCTTTCCAGAGATTTTTTATATAATGTAAACTTGGACAAACTGAAGGATAAATTCAGCATTCATTGTGGACCCAGAGAACTATGCTGCTTTCTTAAGATTTTATTTTACTCTGTCTTCTATGTGGCTGGGCAGTAGAGACTAAAAGGTCATTTGAGTGTTTTTTTAATTAAGACACTAAATTGCAATTAAAGAATCATAACTGCTTATGGTCCTTAATTATTTTAATCATTAAATTAAAATATGTTTATTGAACGCTAACTATATGCCAGACAATGTACCAATATTTCATTTGTATTTTAATAAATGAAGCTTGCCTGAAGCTCAGAGTAAAAAAGCTGTGCTGGTCAGCCTTACAGGCCAGGCAGTGGTGACACACACCTTTAATCACAGTAGCCACACTAGTTTGCCATAGAAACCAGGTGGTAGTGGTGAACACCATTAGTACCAGCCCTAGAGAGGAATAAGATGGGAGAAGACAGCTCTCAGTCTCAGTCTCATTCTGAGATTCCCAGAGACAGGATCACCATTTTGGACTGAGGTAGAAGTAAGAGCCAGAAGTAGGCTGTTTTGCTTTTCTGACCTTTAGGTTGAACCCCAATTTTTATCTCTGAGTTTTTATTAATTGTGCTACAAGATGTGTTACTAAAGATATGGTGGGCCAAGCAAATGGCCAAAAACCTAACTGGGTTTATAGGAAACCTGAGAAATCCAAGTTGGGTGAAACTGATAAAAACTAAATAGCTCTTACAGTCTACGTCCAATAATATTCCTCAACATTCACATGTCGCTTCCTTTTCCTACTGAGTGGTTCTATGTCCTGGCTCTCTTGAAGGGAATGCTAGGGAGTATTTGAGAGGAGGTTGCTCATTACATTGTAGTGAAGACTTACTTTCTCGGCGTCAGCACCCTGCAGTCATTTGGATCATTCAATCTTCAATCCAGATATACAAATTATTTAAGACTCGTATCTGTTTGTGGGATGATTTCTGTCATTCGGATGCAAGGTGGTCAGCTCTGACTGGCTTCCTTGGTCTACTTAGGCTTCATGGAAGTCAAATCCTACCTCCTGGGCTGAGTTCCTTTCAACTTTCTGGTGGTTTAGATAGGTATGATTCTCATAGACTCATGTTTGCTTGACCATAGGGAATGACACCGGTAGGAGGTGTGCCTTCTTGGAGTAGGTGTGGCCTTGTTGGAGGAAGTGCATCACTGTGGAGTAGGACTTTGAGTTCTCATATGGCCAGTGTGGTACACAGGCTCTTTCTGCTGGAGATGGATCAAACTATAGAACCCTGAGCTCCTTCTCCAGCACCATGTCTGCCTGCATACTGCCATGCTTCCCTCCGTAATGATAATGGACTGTCTGAAACTGTAAGGCAGCACCAATTAAATGTTTTCCTTTTTATAGAAGTTGCTGTGGTCATGGTATCTCTGCCCAACAACAGAAACCTTATCTAAAACAAATCCTTTCCATGCAATTGTCCTCACCACACTGTGAACTGACGTCACACAGGTGTTCCCAGTTCAACATACTGACTGTGCCGTATCCATTTCTAGAAATGTAAAACAGAATCCAAGAGTCTCTCTAATGCTTCTGCTGCTACAGGAATAAGATTGAGCTGCACTTAGGGAACATGGTTTCTATGGTAATTAGGCTCAGGGCATGCAGTCTCAGCACCAACATCCCAATATCAGTTTTCATCTCTTAGATCAAATGGAAAGTACAAAAGGACAAGATCTCCTGAGCAAATTGGGAGCATGGGGATCATGGGAGAGGGTAGAAGAGAAAGGAAGAGGAAGGGAGGGGAATGGAGAAAAATATGTAGCTCAATAAAAGCAATTTAGAAGATAAAAGTATAGACAACAATTAACCTCCACCCCCCCCAAAAAAGAAAGAAAACATCTGGTAAGCACCAGGACCAGTATTTACTAGGTGACTTTTCAACCTTCCCTACCTTCCAGTAGTCCCTGAGACCAGAAAACAATGAGTCGAATTTGACTTCATTGGCTCTTCTACTTACACTGCCAAGTCTGGGCATCATTACCCCCTACACCATAGAAAGGGAATATTTATAGTATTTATTAAGATGATAACCTGGCTTGCGATGCTCACATGGGGTAAAAAATGCATTTTATATATCAAATGCTGAATCTTACCTAAGGATTCTTGTTTAGGTTTTCTATCCAAAAAGGAAAAGTTACTCTAATTTTTTATTCTTCTTGATTCCATTAATTCAAGTAGCTTCGGAAGAGTAAAACAATTTTTAAACAATTGTTATAAGATATATTTTCATTATCTAATAAATATATTTCTGAGAAATTGTACATTGGGGAAACATAACAGAGAAGGTATATGTGATTCTTTGTGCCATGGAGTCGATATCCTACGTGCAGAGATGGGTATCTGTGAATGCAAATAAGATGAAATGAAGGGAGTGTTATGAAATGGTAGACTAAATATTAAAGTAGACAATATTGAGAGACTGGAAGGTATTGCATAGCCCGGGTCTCCAGCATGTATCTGGAGGAGCGGAGCCTTAGAATGGTTAATCTTCCAGTCACTAGCAGTCAGACATAGAGGCATGACTCTAGAATTCTTACAAGTGTTACAGATGCATAAGAAAATGAGGGAAGTTATGGTTCTCTCATGCTTGCAGGTCAGAGTGACTTGTGTTCAATAATGTGTAGCATTTTAGTTTTTAGCTTGGTTTAATGCTAAGGATCAAACCCAGAGTCTTGTGCAAGCTGGACAAATAGTCTACTACTGAGCTGCATGCATAGTCCATGTAATATGCCATTTCAAAATCATTTGGTTTCCAATTTGCAAAACTGGGCCAATCTAGGCCATGTACTAAACTCCATGTCTTGTTCTTCCGCAAAGCTGCAATCTCTACTCACCTCTAGTCATTATCAAACGTTCTAATGCATAGATCCTCATAAATCTGATTGATTGGATTCTCGCTCCAAATGGTATCAGTTTGCAGAATAATGTTACGTTTAATTTTCACACTATCTCAACCACTGTTTTTTTTTTTACTCTGAAGTGGAAACTTTCTATGGTCTAAAATATACAGACTTTGATCAGTGATGCCGATAAATAATTGGCGAATGCATGCACGAAGTGTATCAGGAGAGCCAAGGATGCCGGATTGCACTGATTTTTTGGCCTCCTTATCTGATCTAGTTAATGAAGGACATTGGTTCTGCCTTTGTTGACAACACCATTGATTTTAAGAAGACAAAAAGACCATCAGAAACAAAGATGTGACTAATTATAATTTGTATATAGGGATCAGAGTCAAGCATGACTAATGAAGGGAGCCAAAGAAAGGGAAGATCTGCGTGAAACCATTTTTTTTCTTTTCTTCTTTTTTTTTAGCACAAGCTGAATAAGGTGTGGTGTCTTAGCGACAAACCCTAGGAAAAGCTTTTCTACTTCACAATTCATGACACGGTGATGGAAAGTTCTGTGTGCAGGGTATCAGGCTGCAATGCCTGTCGTGCGTGGTAGTCGGCAGTCTAGGTACGGGGGAGTGGAAGCTTTGAAGCTCACGATTAGAAACTTTAATTATATTCAGGGTTAGATAATTGGGAACCATTGTCAGCTTCTCAAAGGGGGAACTTGAAATAACAGTTGTGGGGCAGACTTGTACTCCCATCTTCTGCTCATGCTGGTCGCCCATCTGGTGGCTTCTTCGCCTTCCCTCCCAACCTCTCATTAGCCTGTATCTTGAAGCCTCAATTCACATCCCCCCATCTCTGAAGCTTTTCTGACAAATCTAATCAATGATTACTTTTGTGTCTCTGTCTCTTCTGCACCCTCTGTTTTCACTGCTTTGGCTACAAATCCAGAGCCTTCCTCCGTTCTTTACTTCCCAGTCAACTCCTTGAAGGTGTTTTTAAAATGTTGTTTTGTTCAGTAGTTGAGAGCCTCTTGTTCATACCGTGTGAAAGAAAACAGTCTTTGCAAGCAGTTGGTGTGTTTTGTTTATGTGTGTTCCATCTGGCTCCTGTTGATGTCAGCTATGAAATCAACAGTCCTGGTTTCCCTCACAACAGTCTCCACGGTGTTGTCTAGCTTAGTCCCGCACTGTGTTCATACACTTGCTCTGAGTGAAACGGGTCTGAGAATGAGCAGTGGGAAACAACAAGGGACGTCTCCTGGAGCTAAACTGTATCTGCTAGGGAACGGTTTTCAGAGTTTCCACTAAAATATAATTTCATTTCATCTAGTTGTTTTTTTTTAAATTCCAGTTTTATTTTTCTTGACAATAAAAGCCATTGTATATATGTACTATGTTTTCATTATCCATTAACTTATTGTTGCAATCCAGACTGATTCCATTTTATTACTATTCTAAATATAGCACAAGAAACATAGATGAGCAAGAATCTGTGTAGTAGGATATAGAGTCCCTTACGTATGTGACCCCTTAGGGTTAAGGTCCATTACACGGGAACTTTATTTTCTAGTATGTGTGAAGACTCCTTCATGATGACTTCCACACAGTAGCCGCTACCAGCTTCCACTATAACCAGCAGTATAAAATGGATCGATCCTTTTTATCCATATCCTTATCAGCATTTGTTTCAAATGTATTCTCAATGATAGCTATCAAAGTAAACTGAGTTACTGATTAATGTGTGGTAACTGACAATATAATTTAAACCCTTATTTTAAACAAAATTTCATTATGTGAAAACCAACTTTGTCAAGTGCAAAAGAACTTTTTGAATGGAATTAGATAATAATTATAGTCAGGTACAAATAACACATTGTATACTGTGGATTTGGCATATTAAAACTTAGATATTTTTCATGTAATAATTCGGAAGCAAAATTGAAGTTACTGCACCAATATCAAAATATGGCATTATTATGATCCATCTTATATTTAGTGATTGCAGATAGAAAATTTCCATTTGAAAACAATGTTACCTTAAGCTCATTAGAATTTAAAAAAGGAAATGATTCTGCTTCTAGTTTGTCTTTCTATTAAAAAATAAGCTACAAACATTTATTTGGCAGTTACCATGCTTCTGTTTATTGTAATGTCCATTTCTACACAATTAAAAAAATCAATGATCTCTATTTACAGCATGAAAATTAACTGATAATTATTTCCCTAGCCCCCTAAATAACACATGATTGTTGTAAAATAAAACAAGTGATCAATTATGTCCTTGAAAATATAAAATTCTATATAAATGCAAAATGTGTCTTTTTGACTGCATTTTTCTGCAACTCAGAGGAAAGATTGGGCTTATCAAGTATCTGCAGTGGGTGTTGAACAGCCTTGGTAACATACTCCTTTAGCATTTATATTGAGCATTTTAGAAATGTGTTTGATAGCTGAGATTTGGAAGTGCACAGGAAACTACAGAGCCCCGAAGGCAAGGATGAGCTTCTTGAATTTAATATGAACTAACGTGATAATACCTTACACTTAAAAGCTAAATTTTTTGCAGGATACTTAAAAGACTTTGGTTGTATTAGTTCTAATCCTCAGAATGCTTCTCTGCAAATGGTTTCTGTGCACAGGGTTAAACACCCTGGAGAACCCGATGGAGATGAGGAGGTACTGCGCTGTGCCAAAAGCAAGTACCTAGCACTAATATCCTCTCCAGTGCTGAAACCATTCAAATCAAATCTCCTTGCCTTTTTCCACGGTTCAAATTTGTATCCTAGAGAGATTTGATACATGATTTCAAGTGTACACTGATGGTGAGAATAAGAATTAATTATGCAAAACTGACTAAGGAATCTTGTATGGTAATTTTGTGGGAAATGACAGAACTGCTGATTCTGACATCTCAGAGCAGACTGAGATGGATTGCTGGAGCCTGCGGTACTGGAGGTAGTATTTTGGATGACTGATACACCATCTGTGAAGTCAGTCTTTAATATATTTCTGGAATGTGATGATATTTTAAGCAAAAAACAATTCATGGAAGAACTGAAGTAAATTTTACCTACCAACCCAGGAAAACAAATGGCCCTATTCAAATTGCTTCATCAGTTGGTACTTAGCATATATATGTAGCTTGAATAAAAATAATCAACAATAATGAATAGTGTAAGAGCCAGCTCATTTACCAACCTCCCCAAACTGTTCATAATGTTACTTAAAAGTTAACATGATCCAAAAATTATTATGATCCACTGAAAGAGAATATTTCTTGCTAAACCTTATATCAACTGCCTAACATTGTGACTACTGTATCAGAAATTTAATTTATTTAGCCTTTAGTCTCTTAAATAATAGCATTTTTTTGCAGATATTCTCCTCTACTATTGTCGAAAGGAAAGAAACACAAAAAATAAGATTCAGGAAATAGTGAAAGGAATATGAATTGTATTGGGAACAAATGAAACAGATGATTTTACTAAATTAAACAAGGATCCTTTGTGTTTATTCTTGTTTTTTGTCTTGATTCTGTTAACTTTGATACTCTAAATACTTACTTGTTTGTTTTTTTTTTTTTGACTTGAACTTTTTAGACTGAATCTCACATCTAGCTCTGGCTGACCTAGAACTCAGAGAAATTCACCTATTTCTTCTTTAATTGCTAAAATTAAAGGTGTATAGCAACATGGATCACTCTAGAGCAAATATATTTTAAGCGAATTTTGGAGGCATAATGAGTTGTAAAATAGGATAAAAGGTGATTTAAGAGCTATTCACACAGGGTCTTATTTTAATCCAGGTGTACAGATGGACTCTTTAGGGAAAATCCAAAGGAAATTCTTATAGCTAAGATAGCTGGTAATCAAATCCCAATTTAGGCAGAATAAGGCAAAATAAAAATGATGCTTGGGGAGCAAGAATAATGAAAGAACGCCAGAAATGTGTGCAGTGATTTATCACAGTGCCGTTGGTGACCCTGGAGACTCAACTACTTGTTGAGCTTCCACTGAAACTCAGGGTTATTCTCTGTGCTCTGAATTCGATGAGAACTGTCAATTATGTTCTTTCTTCTTTATGTTTAAGTCCACGATCCATTGTGGGCAGCTAAGGGCAAAATACAAAAAGAGGAGACACTGAATAAAACGTTATCTAATATAGGGTGTAGACCTGTCTGAAAATATTTGGGCCCATTTTTAAATTTCCTTTCTGCTTTGATTAAAAACACCCTGATCAATAGCAAGTGAGGGGAGAAAGGGATTTATTTGGCTAATAATACCAGGTTACTGACTGTCCTGGTGGGGAAGTCACAGCAGCAGGACATTGTGGCAGCTGATTCTGGAATCTTTATAGTTAGGAGCAGAGGGAAATGTACGCATGTGCCTGTTTGTTTGCTTTCAGCAAACTTCCATTTTTTATCCAGTTCAGGGCCCAGCCCATGAAAACATGCTGGCCGAGTGGCCTTAGGACTCCCATATCAGTTAACAGTTAAGGCAGTCTCCCACCGAGATGCCCATAAGCCAGCCTTAATTAGAATACCCCTCTCTTAGAGTGAATGTAGGTTGTGGCAAGTCAACATTGGAACATATCACAGATTGCTAAGAGTAGATGAGTGTTGGAACCAGGTGGATGATATGGTTTATATATTGTTGCCATATATTGGGGGCACAACCATGGGAGCAACACTAAACGTTTTCAAGGAATCAGTAACTGGCTTTTGCAATAGAATGCGTTTTATTATAACATTGTCTTATGGTGCAGAAGAAACAATGCTGGGCAAGGTTTTGTCTGTTAGAGTGCACAGCTGGATACAGAAGGCAACCTTGAGTGCATAGCTTCTCATAGCAAGACTGAAAACATGTCATATTTAAAAAGATGCCATTGAAAATCTAGCTTGCCTGGTAGATTCCAACACTGTCAATTTAAAGAGAAGATGACAATGCTGGGACTCACAGCCGAGCTGCACCACCCCCTGAGTCTGCAAGTATAATTTCCTCTCATTTTGACATGACGCTCATGCATTGTGCTCAGAGTCAGTTTCTGAAGAGATTATGAACATAGGTGAATTACAAATGGGAAGAACATAAGTATTTCCTGCCAGAAGGTCTCCTTTGTAGAGTGGACACAGATTTGTAAACTTCAGACACATCAAATTCTACTTACAAATCCTACGTTTATTTTCCTGTGTCCTCAGAAACTTTGTAATGACATATGTTAGGCCTCATAGCCAAATGAAAAATTCAATTCATTTGTTCTTAAAACGAGATTCTTTGTAGCCTAAATAAAGAACCCAGCAGAGTTTTTTGCATGAAAAACTACCTTATCATAGAAAGTAGTACAGTACCTGTCTGTGGACCCAGAAGTACCCTGAAGACATCAATTTATAATTTAAAAGATTCTAAAGAACTAAGAATTATCAATACAATCACCACTCAAGTTTCAAAGGAGATACTAATAAAGATCTTTAAATAGAAAAAATAGTTGTTCATTTAGGAAATGACATTTAGTTTCCAGGTTGACAGACAAAAATCCTCTGCAAGAACAGCACACCTACTGGGGACTTTTATTCCCACACTTTTTATCCTGCCATTAATTGTTCTGGATCACTGATAATGTGTGACATGCAGATCTGTTCCTCACGTCACACCCTTTGGAGCTTACAACTTTCCAACATTATTTTTCCCAGCATACCACGCCTAAGGATTTTGTGTGTGATCTTAATTTTATTTTTATTGTTTGATCTTTTAGTAGTCTTCCACATTGTGCCTCATTTCATCTCCCACATTTTAGTAGTCTCAATGGTTAAGAACACTGCCTGCTCTTCCAAAGATGCTAAATTCAATTCCAAGCAACTACATGGTGGCTCACAACCATTTGTAATGATATATTGTGCCCTCCAGTCCTCCTCACCTTAGACCATGCACCCAATATAAACAAGTTCATCAGAACCACTGTATACGGGCTGCGCATGCCTGCTTCAGCATTGCCAGGGCATACATTTCATCCATTCATTTTAGTCATCTACCACATTTCGCCCATTTTTATAAGAATACCATCTGAAAGCAGACCTCAGCTTTGTCTTCTCCACTTGTGCTGAAATCCTGGGTAGTTTCATCTTTTCTGACCATTGTTTTTCCTCTGCTGGTCCTTTAGGAAGATGCTTTCTCAGCACCTGCCCTATATGTATGAGTCATTTATTTGTGGCTCATCATTGTGTCTGAGAATAAGCTAAGCTCCAGTCATGTTGACTTAAACCCTCGAATTACTTAATGAACACAATTTAAGAACAAAGATTGAACAATAAGACAGTGGCAACTGCCCCCAAATACTTATCTCGCACTGCTCCTTCATCTCTGCTAGTCTCACACCTTGACTGCCTGGCCTCTGCAGTCTATCATGTCTCTGAGGCACGGGGAAGCCTGTGGTAAGCTCTCAAGTTGTAATTTGAGAAAGTGGTTAGCAAAGTTATCCTTCCACATCCTGCTGAGCTGCCCTTCCTTAACCACTGTTAAAGGACTTTATTGGCATCCATCCACTTCTGAATCAATCATCAGTGACTCAAGAATTAAGTCATCTTGAATTAAATGTGCTCATGGTTCATGAAGAAGGTTATCCAAGTATTAAATACAAGCCAACAAAGGCCAGGTAGGAATCCCTGTTTACTCTTGCCCATTATTGCTCATTTCTTTCCACATGTTGTGTCTTTTTCTTTGTCTCCACCTTTGCAGAATCTAGCACATCCACGATGAAAAGAACAACAGTTTGACTTATTTCTTATAAGTTTAATACATAACCATTTGATTGGCTAGTGAGGTCCCATAGACCCCTAGATATTGCAAACTATTTCTACATCTCTTGGTCACTCTCCTGAACTTCACAGGAAGACCTTACTGTTAGAGACATGACATACGTGAATCATAGAACATGGGAAAAACAAAACGGGCACTAACCAGAAGGCTTCATCTCTACTGGCCAGCTTCATACACACTACCAGAGGAAAAAAGTAACCACCAGTCATGTCCTGCTTTGAACCTTGTGGGCTACCACAATGACTGCCCTGGTTAGAAATGCCCACTGGTGCCACAGAAGTAAACCACTTTCTGATTGGACTTAAGAATTGCTCTGTAAGAAGAAATCCATACTTGACAACTATTAATACCCCAAGAACTTATGGCTAGATAGGCAAAAGTTCCTGGTGTGGAACCTATTATTAATATTCTGCTGAATTCACATAGTGTTAAACCGACTCCTAATGGCTTACCATTGAATCTATAGATCAAAGCACTCCTCAGCTCAGCTCTTATCATAGAAACTCTATTTGATGGGGATTAATTCGGAGACACACAAATGGCAAAAAAGGAGGCAATAAGAGACCATGGAATGCTCAGCCTTAAAGGGAACACACAACAGCACCCATCCTTTCAGGGTTTAAGAATCATTGAGGAAGAGGGGTAGAAGAGTGTGAGACCCCGATGTAGTGAAAGGAAACAGCTTCTCGTGGACACAGGGAATTTGCACACTAAAGTATGCCTGCACAGACAAGACCTGTGTAAGTCCAAGCCAGACAAAATCCCAGCATGACAACGGGGGTTGGGTGGGAAGTCTCACTACTAGGTGAAGAACCATTAGATATTGTTAGCTACTGAAAGAAAGAAAGAAAATTTTCTCTGAGAATGTAGTCTGTGTTAAGTTGACTAGACTCAAGGTCACACATGCAAAATTACTTGGGTAGCACAAATTGATCTTGAAGTATAAAAAGCAGAAACATAAAGCTAGGTTGATAACAAAGGGAGAATAAGGTTTGGATGAGCATGATCAAAACAGGAAATTCTGAAAGATGTAATAAACAGTTTTTAAAATAAGAAATGATGTTTTATATATAGTGGAAAGAAGGAATTTTTGTCAGCTAGGCTTGTCTCCATGGTTACATTAAAGACTTACATATTGACTTATAAGGTATTCTATAGACAAGTACACAGTAAACATCTGACCAGAGAACTACAATTCCTACGCAGTCATTACCTGATCAGGATCTTAATGAGAAGGAAAGTGTGCTTTCCTCTAAGTATGCTCGGCCTCAGAGACAGCCATTATTAACCTCCTCATTCCCCACAGTCATTTAAAAATGGGAATGGATCGAAGCTAGTCACTCATTCTAGTTGCTAAACATATCTCACATGTATGGCATCTTATATTCGCCAACGTATATGTTCATATTTTAATCTTTTCAAAACCACATGCTAACATTTAACAGAGCAACATGGCATTGCCCTAGAAAGACATAGGATTAGGGCAGCTTGCAGTAAAACTCTGTCTTTATTTTAATGTTTTTGTTTCCATAACATAGTTCCTGGCTATTTGTCCTTAAAAATACATGATTAGTTTTTCTTCCCAGTGATCAGTATCTATGCCATTAAATAGAACAAATACACTGCGGGTCCTTAGTCTAGACCATAAATTAACATCATTTAAATCTGCATGATGATGACAGAGATGACTATAAAGGAACTGTTACTTGGGCTTTCTTGTTTACTTTTGTAAAGTGTTTTACTAAGAATAAGAAAGTAAATTATAAATGCCTATTATTTATTGATAAAGAGAGGAATCATGAGAGGAAGTAGTATTTTATGCCCATTCTATTAGGCAAACCCCTTTTGTATAAATGCCAGTTAAATTACTCATCTTTAAAGGATACATTTAATTTTCCAATTATTGGTGTCTTGTTAGTGTTTGCCCTTGTGAACTGAATTGCAACCAGTGGTTCGAAATCATTAAAACGAGGCTTAAATCATGAGAAAATTGTGTTTCTGTGTGATTCCTTTTGTGTTCACCTAAAACCCCTTTTCCATGATTTAGTTTATCATGGCCACATATTCGTAGGAAGACACTGCTTTGTCGTACAACATGGCTGATTTGTGGAACTCTTTAGGTGATTATGTAACTGTTAGACATTCAGTAAATGCCAGGTGATGATACCAGTGCTAGTGTTTTCTCTGAGAAAAGAAAATGAAGAAAGAAGTATCACGTTTTAACCCTGCCTTGTCAGATGCAAGGTTCGTTTTGCTTTGCAATTATGAACATGGCCAGTGCTGGTGCAGATGTTCTTCCAAATTCCTGCCCCTTCATTGATGTGAATTAAAAGGCCTTTCAAATGACTCCATTCAAGAGCTCTGGCCATCTAACAGATTCTGGTAGCATCAAAGACAGGGATAGTAGACATTGCTTTTAGATGCCCAAAGCCTTGCTTACTCTAGAAAGGTTCAAAACAATAGAATTTATCAGTTTCTGTATTTTTTCAAGTTCTTAAGCATGTATCTTATTCTGTATTGTGCCCTATGGAACATATGAAAGAAATGAGACAGTAAGTAGCAATGTCTTTGCTAGATTTTATTCTGTTGTGTTTTCTTTTGGGCCACCAACCAGCTTCCAAGTGAAAACACGGAGACTTTTTATTAGCTATGAATACAGCATAGCCTAGCTTAGGCTCACTTCTGGTCAGCTCTTTTAACTTAATTAACCTGATACTCTTTATCTGCCTTTTGCTTCTGTATGTTTTATTTTTATTTCCTTCTGTGAATCTTATTTTTAGTGCTCCTCATGTCTGGCTACTGGGCTTGCCTGGCTTCTTGACCTGGGCATGTCTCTCTCGTTCTTCCTCATTTTCTTTTCCTTTCCTTCTCCTTCTCCTTGATCCTAGATTTTTCTTCTATCTTTCTCTCTGCCTGCTAGCCATGCCTATCCTTTCTCTGGGTAACTATTGGCTGTTTAGTTCTTTATTGGATCAGTCAGGTGCCATAGGCAGGCAAGGTCAAATAAATGTTACACATCTTTACAGGATTAAATATACATCCTTATAGTGTTAAACAAATTCAGTATAAACACACATTTACACAGTTAAAACATTCCACAGCATAAACAAATGCAACACATCCATCTTTGTCCAGTTAAAATAATATTCAACAACATATTATTTGTCTTATGGAAGAAAATTTGAAATTCTGGTTATGTTGTCCATACTTACACTTATGAAATTTATGCTTTCCAAAAAGAGGAAATTCATAGAATATCTTGGTATTGTGTGTTTTAGTATTATTTCCCCATGCATTGAGAGGAAATTAGAGTTGATATTTAGAAAAAACATTGGAAAGTATACGAACAGAAAACAAAATTTGTTTTAAATTCTTATTTTGTTGTTGATCGTTTTTGTTTTTATTTTTGTTTTGAGACAGGAGTCATAATGTTGCCGTCATTGTCTTGAAGCTGACTGTGTAGACCAGGTTGGCTTCGAACACAGAGAGATCCATCTGTCTTTGACTCCTGAGTGCTGGGATCAAGGATATGTGTCAATATTCTGGACTCCTTTTAAATTCTTAAAAACAAAAGGGATGAGGATTCTTGACACCCTTTCCGTAAGAAATTTATAGATTTCTCATATCACAAATCTATTATACAATACCTAAAATCCTTCAAAAAATCCCAGGAAAATGTCTTCATTGTTCTATTGTGCATGTCTGAGAAAGTCAGCAGAGAGCCTACCTCATCAAGACCCGAATAATGGGTTTTGATGGATTTCTCATGTGATGAGGATGGTGCTGAGAATGTTCAAAGGAACTGTGCATTTGCCTCTGCTTCCCAAGTGCCCTGAGTTTAGTAACTTTATGTGATATTCTCTTGTCAATTAATTGAAGATTTACTTAAAGTTGCTCTAAAATTCCTCTGATTTAGATTAATACTACATAATTTGTAAAACTTACAGATGATCTCACTCTTGTATCCTGCAGCATATTTATAGATTTATTTTATGTCTTTTATTTATAACCATTCTAAAAATAAACTCTATTATTAAAAACTTGCAAATAAATAAAATATCACAAAAATAATCCAAATTAGTCAGAGTCAAAGTTTATAATACTGATTGAACTTCCGTACTTAGAATACATATTTGATACAAAATGCATACCTTCACATTAAATATTACATATTCAATAATAGTTATATTTTGTGCACTGATCTACCATGAAGACATAGAAAATTTTGTAAGAAAATTAGAACTATTGAAAGAATTGAATTTTTATTCTCCTTCATAACTCAGGCCTATTAACGGCATTCAATCCTTCCTCATTCCATTATGTTTAGTCTTTTTCTCATGTCTTCATGTTAGACATTACCTATATGTACACTTACTTATATAAATCGACAAATGATTGATCACATTCTGCATGTGAGAAAACATGTATATTTTTTCATATATTGTATGACCTCAGTTAATAATATACATTCTAAGACGATGTAGTTCTTAAAAGATTTGTTTTTTATTATATGTGTATAGGTGTTTTGCTGTGTGTCTCTCTCCAGCCCCGCACAATGTTTATTTAATATATTCTTAAGTAAAATACAATTACATCATTCTGCCTTCCATGTCCTTTTTTCAACCCCTCTATTCCCATCTGAGATTGATAACTTCCTTTACTTTGATTATACATATACATATGGATACATGTGTGCTTTTGTACAAATATAAAAGTAAAACTTGTAGATCCCATGTTCTGTTTGTCCTTATATGATTTTAGGGTTGACTACTTTTTATTTGACAACCAATTAGAGGACTCTACCGTAAGAAAAGCTAATTCTTCCTTGCTCAGCAGTAATTAGATGTTTATAGTTCTTTGTGTAGGTGTGAGACACTGTGAAGTTCTCTCCCTTTTACACTAACATGTTTATTTTTATGTGATTGTTTAGATTTTGTTTAGGCAGTCATTTCCGGAAGACACAGTCTCACAGAGGCATTTCTAGTCCTATGGTACTTACTAAGTATTACTGGTCCCTTGTCCATAATCTTCCTTGAGTTTTAGGAGCAAGAATTGTACTGAAGATCCATCTGTTAGTGGCTGTTTGCTCATGATTCATTGTTCTCTGCGTTGTGTCACGTTGTGGTTTTCTGTTTTATGAAGTGTGATAACTACATTTATTTGTGAATATGAAGTGTTTTAAAAGTTTCGTTTCCAAGATCCATGGCTTCATTAGGTGTGGCTAAGTTTCTTGTACCCAGTATTAATTTCTCTCCTGTTTGGTCTGAGTAGACAGCTACTGATCATTGCCAGATCTGAGTGCCGCTACCACTCCTTTCAGGCTGTCCTGCCATGCGGTCATTGTGGTTCATAGGCATTGCTGCTGTATAGGATTTGACTGCTTCCATCCTTTGGCAGCTTTCATAGTACTGTTGGGTTGTAAAAGCTGGACAGTAGGAAGGAGGCTGCTTTCAGTTAGATTTAGCTCAAATCATTCCAATTCTGTTTCCTGCTTGTATGTTGTCTTCAGCAATCGTCACCTGCTTTCAACATTTGCAAGTCTTAACTTCAAATCTTCAGGTTTTAATATATAATGAGGAGTAACCACAGAAATCCTGAAACTTTTAAATTTTAATTTCTTTTGAGTTAAATAGTATCCCATTTTATGTACATAAACATATGCTTATAACTGTTATACAAATAATAATAGTCTGGTTATTAAAATGTGTTTCAAAACAGAACCTGGATCATTGAAAACATTATACCTCACTTAAAAATATCACCTGAGGTTTTAGAGGTTGTTCTAGGACAGGAGTTCTGTCCCAGCTCCCACATCCAGCTACCCACAGCTGCCTGTGGTTCCAATGGTAGAGAATCGGCACCCTCTTCTCTCCGAGGATACCTGTACCCATGTTTGTGCACACACACACACACACACACATTCATGCATGTACACATGCATGCACACATGCAAGCATGCAGAAGCCCGTGCACACACACTTAATAATAATTAATCTAAATGTACAGTTCTCTCATATGAACAAATGCGTATTTTATTTTTAAAACTGATCATGAATGCATCATTATATAACTGTTTGTATATTATATTTTCAGCAACACAATTTCTATATCTTTTATTTTTCAAAATTTGGATTTGGGTTGTCTAAATATGAACCACATTTTCAGTAACTTTCTAATACAGAAGAATTTTGAGGGAGGATGCTGCCTCTACGTTTGTTTTGCTCTATATCCCATCTTCCTTATGGGTTTCTCATTTCCAAGCCCAAATTTCATGATCATTTACAAAGCATGAACATAGGATAAAGGAATCTAAACTAAATGTCACTGACATGGTTTAAAGAGGGCATCTATAAATTTTAGGCCAAATCTAAAATCTGTTTGACATTAAATATGTTAGCCTACTCTTGTCAAATCTTCTCTCTTGGTTTGTTCTGACCTTAATTTCCACCCTGATATTCTTATCCAAATGTGTCATGAGGGCAGACAGATGGTCTGATTTCTTTTCAGGGCTGCAGTGAAATGCTCTGCTGTGTTCTCAGGGATTATATGAACATGCTGCTTCTGTAGTGGATATAAGCACCAGTGTGTTTGCTGCCTTTCTTGTTGCTATGGCCAGTGACTGAAGAAACCACTTAAGGGATCAAGATTTATCTTGGTTCACAGTTTGAAGCAGTCCACCATGTTGGGGGAGTTATGACCACTGAAGCCAGAGGCAGCCGGTCATACTGCATCCAGTCAGGGACCCAGGTAATAATACTGGTTCTCAGTTAGCTTGTCTCATTGTACTCATTCTGACATCACAGATAGTGTTGTCCATACTTAGGATAATTCTCAATACCTAAATTAACCTAATATAAATCTTTCTCAGATATTTCCATAAGTTTGTTTCCATGGTGATTCTAAAATTTGTCATGTTGATATTACTAATCTTCACAATAAGTTTCCTTTATCAGTAAACTTAGCTACAGAATGGAAGTTTATGACTAGCCTGATTTGAATCTCGCTACTCCGTGGTGTGTGTGTATGTGTGTGTGTTTGAAGCTACATGTCTTCCCAGATTTATCTCCACCTATATATTGATAAATGTCTCTATCACTTGAATGCAAAAATCACCACATTGAAGAGTATGTGTAGCCTGAGAGCTTTTTGGATCTTCTGACAATTCCACCTGGGTGTTGGCATTACAGGCAGGATGTTACATACACCTGGCATTTATATAGAGTGCTGAGAAGTCAAACTCCTCCCTGGTAAGTCCTTTTTTCACTGAATCTTCTCCTTTCTCAACTCCCTCTCTATACCTACGATTCTACTGTATCCTGTGCAGTATCTGAGGCTGTAACTTCTGGGTCTCCGCTATGGAACCGTGTTCAGGAAATATGACAGAACCCTTTATGTTCTGCTGTTCAGAAACAAAAGCAAGCACAAAAGCACTGGAATAGCTAAGGATCCCTTTGTGAGGACTGCCCAATAGCAGTACTGTCAACCGCCTCTTCAGTGATGCGCTCTTCTCTACTAGTCACTTAAGTAATGAGCTCTTTTCTACCAGAGATGTGGTGTGGACGTGAGGGAGAAGTGTCCACTTTTATGAGATTGGAAGAAGATGGGAAAAGAAACACAAAAGATAATTTTGCAAGTGGCAGAATATGATTGTGCATAGAGCCACAAAGGATGATTTGTCAAGTGGGAGTTTGTGGTGAGCAGAGCTAATCACCTATTGAGTTGAGCACAGTCACACTCTTGCCAGCACGACAGGACACACGCTGTTAGTTATTCATCTTTTGTGAAGATGAGTAGATGTAGACAATTGAGAAAATCAGAATAAAATGAATCAGATTCCCCAAATACACAAACTACATACTCTTGGGAAATATTCTAGCATATTAATGTTAATTGTATACTTCCTGAAATTCTTGTAAATGTTCTCATGTTAATTATAACTATAGGAGTGATATCTTTTCTTACTTTTTATAAAATCCAATTTCTTCAAAAATATAATTTTGAAAGCAATCAAAAAAGTCACATCAGTTCATTTTAATTACAACTACATCTTACAGAAAACTGTCTTGTTATTTATGTGAACTTGGGTCACCAACTTTCATAAGGCAAGAAAAGATGCTTGCAGAACCCCTCTGACCATCGTGCACTTTATAGTCTCCAGGAAGAAAGGGACAAATTCACCATCATTAAGATGCTATGACGGATCAGAGCCTTGGTTCTTTATGATACCATAATGAGTTTCTTTTACTGAATGCAGAAATCCTGTCATTTTTCGACTTTGCATAGCATCTATTCATAATTAAGAGCATTTTTAGATGAATTCTCTTTAGAAATAAACCTATATCTGCATTCTTATGTCTAAAGGTCTAATATCTTTCACATTCATTCCTTGCATATGAAAGAAATTTCTATAAAAGGTGGAACAGACATGAGGAAGGGCAAACTAATTATTTCGAAGACAGGGAGAAGGATGCTGGATGCTGATACTGTATTTGGGAGTAGAGAGCGCTCCTTTACAGCATACATTCATTGTATATCCTGCCGTGCTTCAATAGACATTGTCTCTTAAGTATGTGGAATTCTATGGATATGCTGCCAACCATCTCAAAGTTCAGAGTTCACAACAGTGCTAGAGAAATCCTATGGAAATCATTCACCACTTTTTGAAGTGTATGTACAGATAATTCTCTCACCAAATATGTCTCGCCCCTAAGGCTATATAAAGGAACATTGCAGATATGGTTGTGCCCCTTGATGTGGCACATTAATCTGCATGGCCTCACTTTAGTCGTGAGGATCCTGATAAAGACATGTGAGGAGTATCAAAATTAGGGAAGGTTATGTGTTCCTGGATACAAAAGCTAGAGAAGTGGGGCCAGAAGCCAAGGAATACGAGGAACTGCTAGAAACCAGTTACGATCAGGACTTGTAAACTTTAGTACTGGCTAAGGTTATAATGTGTAGCCATTAGATGATATCTATATCACGGACTTAATTCCTCTGCTGATTTCTGAAAAGCACGACCTTGACCACTCTGTTTATTCCCATAAGATGGAGTTTAGATTTCTGACTTTCAGAACCACATGTTTTCAGAACAGTAATATACTGTTGATGTTCTAATCCACTAAATTATGGCAATTTGTTTATTGAAAAGGAATAGACATTTCTTAAACCAAATTTTCCCATCAGTCATATTGTGGTTTTAATTAGACAATTTCTTGAGCTTCTTTTTAATTTCTTCTGTTGGAGTTGGAGAGTAAGTTAGTGGCAGTTCTGCACTCCCTTTGAGTAATGGGAACAAGGAGCAATGGGCTAGTTGGAGAGGACACAGCTAGTTTTGAATAAAATTAGGCCAAATTTGAACATACAAATGATTCTTAGATAATGCAGAACTATAGCATAAATAATAAAAACCCAGAGTCAATTATTGGGGTGCAACCTGAAGATCAGAAAAACTAAACAGCCAAGTCACTAGAGAAGTCTTACTTGTACCAAGTACGGTGACAGCAGACTAAGCAAACTTAACAGACTAAGCAGACTAAGCGGCCTGACCCTCCCTTTCCTCTCATTTTATATTCCCATAGTACTGGGATTAACGGTGTGACTCCCTAGTACTCAGATTAAAGGTGTGAGCCACCACCATCTGGATTTGTTTTTGCATTGATCTTGTGTAGCCCAGGATAGCCTTGAACTCACAGAGATCCTTCTGCTTCTGTCTCTCAAATTCTGTGATTAAAGGTGTGTATCACCACTACCTGATCCCTAGTGGCTTAGCTTTGTCCTTCTGATCTTTAGGTAATCTTTATTTATTTAAAACATAAATAAAATATCATTATACATATCTGCCAACATTCCACCTCTGAATCTTGGTAAGAAATACTTGTGTGCAAAAGTCAGACTTGAAGAAGGACTTTACAATAGTGTGAAGGCTGACTAGGGTAGAAACAAGTGAGAGACAGGGCACAGGTCTCTGGGACAGGTTCACTTATGATCAAGTGTATGTGTGATCCAATTACCATGACAGGCCATCAGTAGTGAACCCACAAGGAAGGCTCAACCCTGAGTAACCTGTTAGAAAGACAAATACAAATAAGGATGTTTATAACTTCCAAAACTGTATTATTCTTAAAAGTTCTCTATTGCTAGATGCCAGGAGTTATTCCTTTTCTGTATGACTTTTGAATAAGATAGTGATAAAATGGGACTTAGTTCCATTAAAAAATTCCTTGATTTGAGCTGACGTTCTTACCTTCTGAAGGCTCTGCCATCACCGTTCCATTGTAAGGAGGATGTGTGACTGCTCCTGCTTTGGGAGCCTCTCTGTGTATTTTAGAAACCCTGGTTTGTTGGCAGCACTTCACGCAACGCCATCAGTTTCTATGGAGACACTAACTATTGTGCAGTTAAGAGCAAAAAAGATTCCTCAGCTTCCCCATGGTTCTGAGACTGTGTTTATTTGTCTTTCCATTCTACATATCAAAAATCAAATTAAAATGGTTGTCTTTTGAAGCATCACCATTCAGGTGCTGGTAAGATGCTGTTTCCTTTCACTAAGACTATGGAAATTTGTGAATTAAATATCTCCCTGGGCCATCCTTTTCTAGAAACAAAGTCTTTGTGAGACTGTTAATGTAAAAAAAATCACTATATTACTTGACATTAAAAAAATTCATCTTTATTAAGCACTGCCATGACCAGGGTTTGTTCCTTTGCGTGGCTGTGGCATACATAGATAACGCCCATTACCATTCTCTGAAGAGACATCTGCCCCCTGGGTAGAGTTAGGTTTGTGTAAAGCAGCAAGAGAAAAAGGAATCTGTTCTACTTAGAGGTAGATGTGATGATTCAGATTCAGGAAATCTAAACTAGTGTTGCTTTTCAGAATTCTAATAAGTTCATCCTGCTGTCTTTTGTACCATTATTTTAAAAACTCCAAAAATGTTGGACAAATCAAAGACATCAAAGACAACTTCCCTCTTTTTGTTTTATTTCTCATCAGCCTTCTCTTTTGGCTGGGTATCTGAATCCATTTTAATTCATTCTTAAATTCAAGAATGTATGCTTAAGGAACATGTTTTTCGTGGTCTAACCATTTTTATTGCTGAACTGAAGTGTGTCAGTTAAGTATTCTGATTGGCAGGGGCTTAAAATTTCTCCTAAAAACAGACTGGAGAACTGAAAACCACTGTAGATTCTTCCTGAATTCGTCCATTGAAATCAAGTGTCTGTTGATTTCAGAGTTGAATATTAAGTGTTACCCATGATTCCATGGAGAGCGTGTCATACTTCGCAGTGTAAGTACCTTTAAGTAACACAAGGTCTTTTAACATAATTAGTACAGAATATTGAACTCTGCCAAAAAATACAGGATTCGTCATTAAATTTAAAGGCTGCTTTATCTGTCTGAGTCTAATCATGTGTGCAGAAGACTAATTGTTAATGGCACAGACTTTATTGCTCATGGCTTTCTTTTATTTTAAAAGGAATGGTCTGCTTTGTGAGAAATAATTAGGTTTTATAGGCCTACCTGCACGGAGTCTTTTGTTGAATGTCTTATGGTTTTGCCAATTCAGATCCTGAGAGCAATTAGAGGCTGGAGCTGAACTGTCCCTTAAATCACACACATATTGTGTTATCGCCTCCTTCAATTTTTGTGCTTAGTGGCGGACGGGAACTTCACTCATTTGCAAATACAGAGTAATTGCTAGGCTGTGCTTTGTTTGGGAAGCATAAGCACTTGTTAGGGCCTGAGCTTCCTACAGAAGTCTGGCACATGACAATATTCTGTGTCTGACATCACCTCCAAATACAAAGTGTCAAAACAGCTTTTTCTTAA
Source organism: Myodes glareolus (assembly GCF_982192425.1). Classification (NCBI taxonomy): domain Eukaryota; kingdom Metazoa; phylum Chordata; class Mammalia; order Rodentia; family Cricetidae; genus Myodes; species Myodes glareolus. Next base: position 57,210,383 of record NC_142045.1, read on the forward strand.
AAACATGGCCCAACACTAGTGGGGGAGGGCAGTGGTAGTGTTTGAGTCCGGCTTTGTTCCTGAACACAACAAAAATCAAAAGAGCCAGCTCTGCTCTTGTATGGATTTCTGGAAATGAGATGATGTTTGCTCTCATTGTCAGCTGGAAACTCTTTGTTGCTCACTGAAGTAAATGAGAACATTTTTCAGAAATTCTCATAACAACAGAAAACGCTCAACATTTCATTTCTGGAAGAAGGTCTATGTGCTGAGTCACAGTCTTGACTTGGGAGATCTGACACAGGTGCTGCCTGAAACATTGAGGAGTTTGGTAATCTATGGGAAAAAAAAATCTGCTATGGTGGAGCTGTCTGGTGACTAATATTTCCCGTTGTTTGCTTTCCTCTGCCATGACACAGGATGATTTAATCATAGTTCTGTTAGTGGCTCAGTGAAGTTGAAAACTTTGTCATTCTGACGTTAGAATAGGTGGACTTTCACTAACGCTACTGATGGATGTGGTAGCCACTGCTGCGGCATTGTCTCTTCAGGTTAGGGGCACTCACTTGAACTATTTGCCTCGAATGTGACGTTTCCTCTGTGTCCATTCCCATGTCACCTGTTCGCTGTGTGTCCAGGCCAAAGTTGAGATGGCTCCGCTTCTGCCTCTCCTGCTGCCACCCAATCATTAACAACCAGGGCATTTTCAATCTAGACACATTCTTTGGTGGGAAATTCCTTTGCATTATCTCACTTCTTTTCTCCTCCTCCTCTTCTACCCCCCCATACCTTGTGTCATCATAAATGAGTGTGGTTCCACACACGCTATGAATAGCATCCTCGTGGAGGTCAGACAATACCCTCAAGTGTTGGTCCCCATTTTGTTGTTCATCGCTGCATGTACTGTGATATGTGCCTGGCTAGCTGACCCAAGAGAGTGTGGTGATTCTCTCTTCTCCTGCCATCTTGCCATAGGAAACCTGGATCTACAGACACAATTCCCCTCTTCCAGGTTTTTTGTTGGTACTGAGAATTTAAATTTTAGCCTTTAAGCTTGAATGGCATTCACTTTGCCCATGTAGTGATCCCAGCCCTCCATTGGGATTTTAGCCTTCGAATTTTCACGCATTTCCTCTCAAATCTATGATACATGCACTAGCCTCCCCAGAGACACTGGTCACCTTAGACATATGCGTGTACAAATTGATATTTGTTTTCAGTTAAGATTCTTTTGAAACGTTCTTTAAAAATGAAGTAATAGGAGCTGTATGAACCTGTGATCTACATCTAGTGGCAAGTTTAGTGAAGTATGAGAAATGTGAGGTTACAAAATCTGCAGTGCAATGCATTGCTGGGATTGTAACACCTGTGGTGTGAAGACATCAAGAATGCATTACTGGGGAGTGTGTCACTTGTGGTGTGAAGATGTCGAGAATGCATTGCTGGAGAGTATAACACCTGTGGTGTGAAGACACTGAGAATGCATTGCTGGAAAGGGTAGCACCTGTGGTGTGAAGTCATCGAGAATGCAATGCTGGAGACTGTAGCACCTGTGGTGTGAAGATTTCGAGAATGCAATGCTAGAGACTGTAACACCTGTGGTGTGAAGACACTGAGAATACAATGCTTTAGAGTATAGCACTTGTGGTGTGAAGACATTGAGAATGCATTGCTGGAGAGTGTAACACCTGTGGTGTGAAGACATTGACTTTGTGAAGTGTTTTTAAAGCATAGAGTCTGTTAAGACATTTAGTTTCCAGATTTTCTTTTTTCCTTCCCAGTGTTTTCTCTCAAATACTTTCTTTAGATAAGAGGAGAATTTAGAAATAGCGATATTTTAGTGGCCAGATCCCTTTGGCATCAGCACTTTCCAGATAACCAAACAGCTGGTTGCTACTTTGAAATGGTATGAGAGGGTTATAGTTATATAAGAAGTAACAGTCAAAATGTTGTTAGATTAATTGAGACAACATTTTTATAAAAAAAGAAAATAGTAAGAAGAGAACAGATAGTTTTAGCAGATAGTTTAAAGATTGAATTGGTGTTATGAAAATGGAGGAACTATTTACATTCATTAAGAATGAAAGCCTCACTTAGGGCTAGAGAGTTGACTCCGAAATTAAGAGTACTTGTGGCTCTTGCAGAGGACAAAGGCTTATTTACCAGCACCCATATGGTGATTCAGAACCATTTTATAGCTCAGTTCTAAGGGATCCAACAACTTTTCTGACCTTTATGGGCAGATACCTGGTGTCCACACATGCATATATGCAGACAAAACATTCATACACTGAAAAAATCAAATGAAACCTTGAAGAAAGACAAAACCTTAACTTACTGGTCCTAATTTAAACACGAATCTTTTTCATCTTTATCATTATTTTGCAAACAGCTTTGTACTTTTTAAGACACTAGGAACCCATTCCCCTCCACCACAAAAGAAATACTTCTTTTGTATTCAACATGCATATGATTCAAGGAACCTCATTGAATCTGTTGTATCAAGACCACCTGGTAGTGTTCAGATGAAATATAACTGAGAGAAAAATTGAAATGCATTTGCAATTGAGAGAACTACATCCTAAAATTAGTAGGACCTCAGCAAGAATATGATTACATGAAAACTTATAATTAACCTTCACATCAATGAAACTCAAAATATGCAAACAATATGATTAGCATAGTCTTTGCTGTCAGTCAATGTTATTGTTAAATAGACCATGGCAGCCAGGTGTGGGAGTTCATGACTCTAGTGTAAGCACTTGGGAAGCCGAAGCAGGAAGATTTTAAATTCAGGGCAAGTCTGGACTAACGGAAAGATACTGTCACAAAACACTAAAGGAAGTTGATGATTTGCATACTCCTTTGCGTGCTTTATAAGCAAGTATTTTCACCTCTTAAACACAGATATACTGAGTTTACTGTTCCGCCATTTCCATGTCTACTTAACAGGATAAGGAGGATTTGTTAGTAGGTATGGATCTATGACATTTGAAAAAGAGATGTACTGTGATTTAAACAGTTCATATTACCTCATTCCATGCACAACGATAATGCATGTTTCTTTCCACAGGTCCTTTTCATTGTTGTTGTTAATTCCCTTGCTAGTGTAGATTCTTTCAGATAGATCTGTCGACTCGCAGGTGTCTGGGCAGAAATTCTACTTCACCTTGTCTCCTACAGGAATCTTCTCACTTCTCCATGCAGCATTGTCTGTCGTCCTAGCTATGTTTATGTTGCTCTGTCTTACTCTGTTTTGCCTGCCTGGTCTTTGGATCTGCTGCTTTCTGATACTTATGGGGGGTTCTCATTTGGGGTCTTTGTATTCATTAGTCATTACCAAAGTGTTAACTATCCATAAATCTGGAGATACCAGTCTTCAAATAGAGATCAGACAGGTTCAGGTTTAGTTAGACACATGTTTCTATTTGTAGTCATTTACATAACGATAATGACAGATTTAAGACAGATGAGGACTGACACTCTATGTATTTTCCTATCACTGATCCATTGACTTTATTTTTATTTATTTATTTATTTATTTATTTATTTATTTATTTATTTATTTATTTTCTTGTGTATGCAAGATGCACATATTATAGCATGTATACAGAGGTGAGACGGTAACTTGAAGGAGCTGGTTCTCTCTTTCCATCTTGGGGGGTCTCAGTGAATTCACATCTTTGGCCTTGGATGGTGCCATCTGTTAGCCTTTGTGACATTATTTCACCAACCAAAAATCTTTGTCTTTACACTGGGACAAGATCCCAGTTCCCCTCAGTCTGCTACACTTGCCTTTGCAATTCTTCCCGTGCGTACTCTTATTTCTTATCTTAGAACTCTGGAGTGTGTACTCGTGATGGCATGCTCATTGATTCTGTGAGCCTGTCTTGGATTCATTATTGGAAGGGAACCTCTTTAATTACAATAATTCTATCCACCCTGTGTATTATCCATGGATATCTTCTGATATGAAGCTATTTGTTGATTTGGGGAAGACGCTAAATCTCAGTGTATGTTTGCTAATTTCCATTGCTATATCCATCAAATTCGTGATTTGAGAAACACAGGGTTTTAGAAAAGTTATTAGTTTAGACTTTGTCATGTAATAATAGTGTGACTGAGAATAATATCATCCGTGGACCTCAGTTTAGTTTATCTGTGCAAGGAAAAAAAGAGCATACTTCACAGACGTGTGAGAAAGCACAGAAAGACAGGATCTGGAGATGGCTCAGTGGTTAAAAGTGTCTGCTGCTCAACCAGACACCCACCACTCAGTTTCAGCCCCCCACCTTGCTGGCACACAGGTCTGTGTATCTTTAGTACCAGGGGGACTGATCCCCACTCCACATTTGTCTTCTGTGGGCACTTGCAAAGTAAATACACTAAAATTAGTAAGACCGATGTGTCCTAATTGCTTTATAAATTTCGTACAAATATAAATTGTGATTATATCTAAAATCCCTAATTTTTTATGCCAGTAGAGAGTAAAACAGTGTGTGTCCAATGCCATGCATCATAGGCAACTGGATGAATAGCAAGACTCCAGAAGCAAAAATGTGGCCATATGTGGCCATCAGAAATTGTTTAGTAAAAGCAGAAAGAAAAATTAACTAGCAAATAGGGTTACACTCTCTGTTCCTGTATGATAGAATAGTTAAATTAATAGCTAAATCTAATTAAGAAACTGAGAAATTATAGAATGCTTGCTGCCAATACTAAACCCAATGGGCTGTGAGACAGGGGTATGGTAACACTCAAAAGTTACCTCACCTTTGTTGAATATTAAGGGGATTTCATCACCTATCCCTGGAAATAAAACAGCCCTCGCAATTACATTTTGTAATTTGTTATTGGTTCAAAAATTAACGACTTTTTGTGTAGTCAATGGATCATCACAGGTGACAAAGCGCAGATTTAATTAACAGTGACAGGTAAAGCCCCTTAGAGTCAGAGTGGATTTATAATAGCAATTATATAAGAAATTATATTTTGATCGTTACCGTTTCAGATCTAGGCCAAGTGTACTAATCATATGGAGCTGGTTCTAGCACTTTGTGTTACACTGGCAAATATTTAAAATCCTGAGATATGCCCACAAACTGTTAAACCTCATGGCCCACTGCCTTGGTAAATATTCCATCTTAGAGACTGGTTTGCATTTAGAAAGTTGGGGCTGTTGACTTCCACTTAGTGTCTTGTTGCTTGACTGGTTTTCCACATCGCCTTATCTGAGAGCAGCAGTGAGAAGCCTGTGCCCCCAGTCTAGTAAATCCCACTGGTAAGTGTTATCAACACCACCTTCCACCTCTACAGAACGGAATGCCAGAGAGACTTCTGTCTGGAGAATGTTCGTGCTGGTAGTGCATCCTGTTTGCTTGAAGGTAGAGCAGGAGTTAGGCTTGCTCACTTCCAGGTTGGGTTCAAACCATTAAGAGATTAAAGGTCAGGGAACAGAAACACAGCCCATCTGGTAAAAGCATTGGCCTTCAAGTCTGATAACCTGAGCTTCATGGCTGGGACTCACATATCAGAAGGAGAAAACTGATTCTTACAAGATGTTTTATAGCCTTAATTCATGCACTGAAACACACACACACACAATCTCAAATATCTCTATACACACACACACATATATATATATATATTTTTTTACTGAGAAAAGAGTTTTGTTTCATACTATATATTATAATTTCCCTTCCCCCACTCCTCCAGTAATCCCCTCCCCTTCTCACCCATTCAGCTCCAAGCCTTTTTTTCTCTCATTAGAAAATAAGAATCTAAAATAATAATAATAATAAATACTAATAATAACAAGCTAGAATAGGAAAAATCAAGCAAAATAAAGCTAAAGAAAAAGCACAAGAAACACACACAAATTGAGACACACCGATCTTCACACAAAAACCCATGAACACAAAACAAGAAACTACAATACATAAACCAAAGATCTATAAACTTAACAAAGTTCTGAGAAAAGCTGTTAGACAAAATACCTCCATGAATATCGTAGACATGGATGCCTGGACAACAGCCAAAGAAGAAGGTATTGAAAGCTGGAGGTAGACACATCTGCTTGCTCCTAGAAATTCTTTGTCCCCTATTGATGAACTGGAGGAACGATGCCTATGGTCTTTTAGAGAGTCCAGAGACCCACACTGCTTAGAAGGCCATAGAGATCTTACAGGAAGTACATAAGCATATTTCAGAGACATCAATGATTTTTTGACCATGACGTATTTGATTTATTATTTTTATTTAAAAAATGGCACTCACGATTTCTTGGTCACTCAGCTAAGATCAAGGGCAGTGTCTGTTCTTGCCATTTTAATATCTGATATATCCTTTTCCAGGGAGACTATAATAAAGGGCTTGTTGAAGCTGGGAGATGAAATAGGAGCTTACTCTGTTGGTTCCACCAACCAACCTGGCACTGTAATACCTCAGAGAGTCATGTCCTCCTTCAGGAAGCTTAAGGCATCTTGTACAGTTGGGCTTTACGTTTTAGCTAAATTTTCTGTTTTGGGAAGGAAAAATAGCACTCTCTATTGCATATTTTTAAATTGAATATTTACTTATTGTGTGTGAGTGGTGTGTGTGTGTGTGTGTGTGTGTGTGTGTCCCACACACCATGATGTTCAAGAGGTGGACAAATTGTCAGAGTCAGCTGACTCCTTTCACCCTGTGGGTACGGGCATCTACCTGAGGTTTTCAGACTTGGAGACAAGTACTTTCCCTGTCCAGCCTTCTCACTGCCCCACCCCAATGGCACCGTTTCTGTTATGTTGCATTATTTTTTTCTTGTTTAGCATACTGTTTGATTTTCCGTTATTGAAAATAGTAGTTTCTGTGCATTATAGACACAGAGCATGTCAGATAATTTAGACATACACGTAAACACAGCCTTTCGTGTCACAAGTGCACTGGCCAGCTTGGTCCAGCATTTTGTTGAGGAGGTACTGGAACTAAATCAGTGATTAGAGAAAACATACTTTTGCCTAGTTATGACTAAAAAAATTAGTCATGACGTCCATTGGTTTTGTAATGATAATGAGGGAAAATATTCATGTATTAAAGCCAATAGTTGGTTTTATAGTGTATGTTTGTATATGTCTAAGAAAGCATAGAAAAAAAATCAGGAAATTCACATACCAAAATCTGAGGGTGAAGTGAGAATGGTACGGAAATTTTAACTATTTGTTTCTTAATTCAGCATTTTTAAGATATTTTTAAAACTGAAGATATATAATAAATTCAAACATAAATATATATAATATAGTGCTAATATATTGAACATTTTATCTAAAATTAATTCTACTCTTAATGCGCTGTCAAACTGGTGATACACTTGTCTTTAGGTGTAGATTTTGGTAAAAAGACCATTTACAGATTAAGTGAGTATATGTGTGTACAGCATTTATTATAAAGCAGAGAAAAAGACATAGTGAAGGAAAGGACCAACAGTACACTTATTTAGCATATGTTGGCTGCTGGCAGAGGAACAGTATGTTTTATAATTATGTGACCACCCCACACCCGCAGACTGAACAAACCAAAGCAGACCCCAGCCCCAAGTCTAGCTGCAACCCAAACTTGAGCTGATAGGAGAAAAAGAAAGCAATCTCAGAGTTGGGTGGGAAGGGATAGGGAGGGGGAGGGGGAGCTGAGGAGAGTGAATATATTAAAAATATAATATATGAAATTCTCAAAGAATAAAATATATTGTAAAGTTTATTTTCTGGGGTTTGCAAGATAGGTCAGTAAGAAAGGTCTTTTCTGCCAAGCCTGGGAACCTGAATTCCATGCCTGGGACCATTTTGTGGAAGAAGAAAATGAACTATTACAAGCTATACTGAGACCTCCACGTGAATACTTGTCTCAGGCATACACCTCCACACGAAAGGACACTAGCACAGAATTACATGTAAAAATTAAATGCATACAATTCTTTGTGTATAGGCAGGGTCTCACTCAGTAGCCCAGCCTTGTTGGGAACCTCTAACTCTGCCTCAGTCTTCCTGTGTTCACTTTGCTGATGGGAGCTCTCACGTGCTCTTTGGTCTTCCATACTTCCCTCGATCACAGCCTACTCTGTATATTGGCTACCGCTCTGCTTAGCGCTTCACCTAATACCATCCTGCTGTAGTATTCCTTTTCATGTTCAACTGGAAAATCTCTCCGGCTTCATGCATGTACTAGCTGTACACCAGTCTGTATTTTAACACTTACATCTATTTCACCACGAAGTTTTCAATGCCAAGTGTTGGAACCATTTTCCATCCCCACTACCAAAAGTGAGTCCTAACACTTAATCACTAAGATTCGGTTCTTGAGTACTTCGTAAGTCTGCTCTACAGAGCCCATTGGGTGTTCCATAGAACATAGTGCTCTGACAGTATGAGTCTGGGGAAGTTAATGAAATCTCAAAATAATTGGAAATTTAATTGCAGCTGTAAATTTCTTTATTAACTGAAGATATTTTAAAAATAGAATCCCTTTACATGTTTCATATTGGATTTAGTACCTTCTATTGGACATCACCAATTCAGGTTTTATAAACTCAGGGCATAATATGAAACAGTTAATTACGAGACAGAGTAAGATGGGGCGTTCATAGAAAGCAGAGACCGTGGTAACTGCTGTGTCTTGAAGGAGCAGTTTTTTCTTAAAGGCATTTCCGTTAGAACTGTTTTGATGCATGTACTAGCCAGACTAAATATCCTCAAGGGTTCTTACCCTTGAGAGGTGAGAATCTGGCTCTGATGTCAGAACTAAGCTCACAAGCTTATAATATATGTTTGTTTATTATTTATTATTATTTTATTTCATATACAAGGAAATAACTATAAATTTTGTATTCTAAATTTTGCAATACAAAAACAAAATCAAGAAGCAGAAATCTTTCAGAAAGACATCACTGATTTTAGGATGGGTGTGTGGGTTTGTTACTCTCACCGCATCCACTGCTTTGGCTTTTAATGACTCAGGCTAATTTGCAGAATCTCACTTAAATACTTAGTGGCTAAGAAAAACAAATAAGGTACATTGGAAGAAGAAAATCACTATATTACTTGTTTTTCAGGGTCATCTCCCAAGTAGAAACTTGTATGAAGAAGTTAAGGTTTTAGGAAATGCAAATTATTAATGCTATAGCTTGCTACTTCTGTATTTCCTTTCATAATTACATGTATAAGCAGAAGAGTGCCTCATTTTCATATTTTGGACATGAAGCCCAAAGAAATTAAAAAATAGAATGAAAGCTGTATGTTTTTCGTTTTATCTTTGGGAAGTAAAAGAGTTAGTCAGAAGACCTAAGTGAGAAAGAAGGGTGGAAACAAGCTTTAGCCTTTAACTACTGAGTGTGTGTGTGTGTGTGTGTGTGTGTGTGTGTGTGTGTGTGTATGTGTTTGTTCTTCTATTAATCTCTACCTTCTTTTTTGAGACAAGGGCTCGCACTGAACCAGGAGATTATTGATTAAACTCTAATGACTGGCCAGTGGACTCCAGGGAATGTCCTGTCCCCACATCCACAGCTCTGGGATCCCAGGGGTACATAGTATCATCAGAGTTTTACAGAGGTTCCCCGATTCTAGTTTAGGCCCAAATGCTTGCATAATAGGCAATTTTATTAATGAACACATCTCTGTAGACATGCAATGTTAGCTTTATATTATCATATCTTGTGATTAGACTACTAATAACTATCATTTTAAAATAACTATAAGTTTTTTTTTTTTTACTTTTACTATCAATAATCCTGAGCTCAGTAGCAATCGTTGCTTGGTTTACTCTATGATTGATTTTGGACAATCCCTGAACCTTGAGGAATTTTTAAGTTATGGTTAATGACACACAAGACCCTTGTGGAAATTAAATAGACTAATAGGTGGAAAGTGTTTAGAATACAACCTTGCACCCACACTTTATGAATTTCAACTGTTAGTAGTAGCTATTATGTGCATAATTACATAATTTAATTCATTTTTAATGAGGTATCTTATGTATATATACCTATTTATACTATAAAATGTTTAAGGGATACTTGATTCCATATATGACCTATTAATCAAGATTTACACTCATATGCTTTATTTCTTATTAAAAATTGAGAGTTGGATTAGCAATGCATTCATAAAAGAGAAAGATAAAGGTTACACTGAACTGTGGAAAGGAGAGAAGGAATTGTGAACACAAAGATTATTGCAAATAGATTTAAACTACTGTCTATAATATTAGAAAATTGGTGTGGGACAATGGTCTGTATTCTGTCAATTATATTTTAAATAAATGCTGATTGGTCAGTAGCCACACTGGAAGTATAGGCAGCACAACCAGACAGGAAGCAGAGGCTGGCCAATGAGAACAGGAAAATTCTTGGAAGGAGGCCCATTCCTCTGCAGTCCTGGCCCAGTCACAGAAGAAGCAAGATGTGACTGCCCCACCAAATAAGGTACTGAGTATGTGGCTAATACAGATAAGAATAATGGGCTAATATAAGTTATAAGAATTAATAAAAAGCCAGAGCTAATGGGCCAATCACTTCATGGTGAATGTATCCCTCTTTGTGATTTCTTTGGGACTTAACGACTGCGGGAACCGGGCAGGACAAAAAACCACAGACAACAGGAAATCATGTTTTTATGTACCTTAGCTTCCTTAGTTTCGATTACAACCTTAAGTTGAATATAATGATTAATTACAACAGTGTCTATTAAGAACACTGGCATTCTTTATGTTCTAACGTTGCTCAGCTGAGAATGTCTTGAAAGTGACACCTGCAAGCTTCTTTCAAATTGTGCAAACTATTTTCCTGGATAAGATGCTCATTGAGTTCTTTTTAAAGAAGAGGTGTGTAAATGAGTAGTGTATAGAATCAGATGATTGAGTACTCCAAATTAATTCATATTGTGAACAATTGGTTTAGAAATTCTGGAGGAAACTCCCTGGTAAGCTGAGTACAGCAGAACTGCTTCAATCAGGAGTGTTTTGTCCTGAGTACCAGAGAGCCCCAGAATGATAACAGGGCAAGAGGAAAGTTTGAGCTCTCTTTCCTTATTGGAGAGCTGGTGAGGGGGACAGGGTTCTTTGGGGGTAAACACTTTGTAGAGCTTCCTGAAATCCAGCAATATGGTGGCTGTACCTGTTCAGAAGCAAGTGAGAGCCCAGTTAGAGGGACGTGGTTGGTCCTGTGCAGTTGGAGTCCACAGTGCTAGGGATTTCCTTCTTTTTTTTTTTTAACTGCATTGCAGGGTTTTCAGGGTTTGCTCAGATATTTTGCATAACCATTACCATGTGAGTTCCTGCTTACAAATTAGACAACAATGATTTGGGTTTGTCTGATAAGAATTAAAACACTCACATTGGATGGCCCATGTATAAACGTCTCTCTATGCTGCGTACATATTTGTGTAGAATAATTGCTTCCTCTTGAAATTTATTATCAAGGCTCACTCTGATACCAAGAGAATAATAAGCAAAATCAGCACGCTTCTTCTGTTTTCCTGTTCCACAGGCAAGGAATGATTTTATTTGTGAATTATCTCGCTTGCTAAAGAGCTCTAATGCTTGGGAGTGTTTGGTTTCCATGATTACAGAAAGAAAGGTGGCAGAGACGGATCCATAAGCTATTTTTTGCATATCATGAAGAAGGTTTTGTAATCCTTTTACAACAAGCAAACTTGACTGTGATTTCCTCATTATTTTCTCTGTATTTAACAGTGTGTGCAAGCTCTTATGGAGCTTCCTCATATTACTTTGCTAAGATAAATCGAACAATTCAAATAAATCTGGCTTTGCAGATAAAAACATTTTGGAACTATAGACTTGTCTACAAACTGCTCTGGTTTATAATTGAAGTGAAAATGAAAAATCAAATCTCTGCTCTGTTTATTTCACTTTTATGTTACAATGCAAGAAAAATAGCTTAAATTTTTAAAAGTATATTCATTTATTCAGATTTTGATTAACACTTTTCAACTCTTGGTGATTGGAAGTTGTCTTCTCAAAATGACAGGTTATATAAAATTTATTTTGGAAGATTTTAGACATGACCAAGGAATAAAAACATACATATCCATTTTTTTATAAATAATAAAATACAACAATTAAGGTGTTTCCCAAAACAAAATTGGGCAAGTATACCATGGTTTGGTTTCTGACACAGATGTGGAATGAGCTAGTAGAGACGGTGTGTTTTCACTTTTAGAGGACTGTAAGAGAATGAATTGCTATGGACACTATAATTTCTGTAATGAGCTATGGCTTTCTGGAAAGCTGAGTGACTGATTTCATTCACATAAGCAATGTCACTTAAATATGAGAGAGTGCTTATGTATGATGCACATGCATACTGTACACATAGCATGCATACCTTACACATAGTATGCATACCTTACACATAGCATACATACCTTACACATAGTATGCATACCGTACACATAGTGTGCATACTTTACACATAGCATGCATACTTTACACATAGCATGCATACTTTACACATACCATGCATACCTTACACATAGCATGTATACTTTACACATACCATGCATACTTTCCACATGCCATGCATACTTTACACATACCATGCATACTTTCCACATACCATGTGTACTTTCCACATGCCATGCATACTTTCCACATACCATGCATACTTTACACATACACATGTGTACTTTCCACATACCATGCATACTTTACACATACCATGCGTACTTTCCACATACCACGCACACGTTCCACATACCATGCATACTTTCCACATACCATGCATACTTTACCCATATACATGCATATTTTTCACATAGCATGTTTTACATTTCCACCTGGATCGTGTCCATTTTATGTACTTCCCGTATGTGTATTCTCTGTAAGACTGTGACGCACTTAAACCCCAGCCTGCCCTTTAGAGAAGCTTAAGTGCTGCTTTTATACAGGAAGCAGGAGACAGCAGGGTCCTGTGTCAGGGAGACCTTTGGATTGCGCCCTTTGAAGCTCATCAGAGCCCATTCAAGTTTATCCCAAGGGGTCAGCTGATGGAGGCCTGAGTTACTTTTTCCCAGGGGCTGAATGCACAGCTTGGGCAAGACACCCAGCTCCTGCTGACTGGAGAAGTGTAATTTTAATGATGATTATAATGAGCTTCAGTGTTGCTGGGAGCCAAATGTATCCTTAAGTCCAAGAAGGAAAGCTGCAATCAGGCTGAGGTATAATATAGGTTAGATTATCCTTTGATAAGTTGGCCTTTTAATTAAGATTCCCCCCTTTCCTATACCCGGTTATCTTTTACTATTACAAGGTGGATAACTGTTAGCCATATTTATGAAGATGTCATAGCAACTGGATTTCAGTGAATGCATGAGGTGGGAGTGGGGGATGTCTGCCTCAGACCATTTATCCTGACACATGAATCGATGAAACTGCAGCTTTGATCTCAGCACCTGGGCATTCCCACTATTTGTTTTCCCTCCAGCACCCATTGTCACTTTTAAAAACAACTCTAGCTTTAGCAGATGGCTTTTTATCTACTCTGACGAACAGGCCTGAACTGCATTTTCTGAAGAAGGTGATTAAAGAAGCATTTAATGAAAGGTACTTAAGTTAGACACTGGGATATGATGGCTAGCAATCCTTAGAGGAGGTAGATTCTGAGAGGGAACCTGGGTGTTAATAGAATTTGATGGAATCTCTTCCAAATGGCTGTGTTTATCTTCTGCCAGACTTTAGTATGAATGAAAAGGTATATAAAAAGACTAAAGTTTTTTTTTTTTTTTAATTAAGTTGCTTAAATCCCTTTATGGGAAACATAGAGACTTGGTAATTGTTCATTTAAAAATAGGACTGTCAATCCACTTAATACTGAGACTTCAAGAGAAGTATGGGATGAAAAGAGCTAATTCTGCTTACTTTGAATAGCTCATGACAAATGCTTTCCAAGTTACTTAAGCTGTGAACCACAGTTAGTACCTTATTTTATGTATATGTTTCTTAAGTGTTAAATAAATATTTACAAATAATGCCCCAGGGCAAATAATTTTCTCCACATTCCATTGTCAACTATTTCGTTACCAAGAAACTATATAATAACCAAAAAGCTGCTTTATAATTCATACGGATCTTAGTTTATAAGAAAGTTCTCCCCAGTTGTGCACACAGCATAGAAAGAAGGTGAACATAGAAAAAATTACTAAATAATTTTTTTAAATTATAAAAATCTTACTGCAGATTAAATATAAGAACATATTTTTTGCCTCAACTGTCATAAACTGGTGCTGTATTAAGTAAAAAATACTTTGTTTAGGCCAATATGTACACCACTTGCCTGTATGATTGCATGCATCTGAAGCATGCTCCCATTCACAATGTTAATAAAATAAGTAATAGCATGTTGAAGTATTAAAAAGGATCATTTTTAAGATGCCAAAAATATTTACAAAACAACTGAAATTCGATGCTATTAGATGCTGATACATAGGTATGATGATTTGTGATGCGAAAAGTGACAAGAAAAAAATAGGAAAGTCAAGCCTGTAACTACGATGACATCATAGATTACCGTGCCCAGATAAATGGACCTTGTGCAGTGAATGAGGTACTACTCTCTTTATACTGTCATTTCTCTTACCAGCACAGAGCAGGAAGCTGACACAGAGATGTCCTGGGGTTAGGCGTCACTGACATTTTTCAGATCAATTGACCACTTTTCCCCATTGAAAGCCAGGCATAATTCAGGAGCAGGGCATTTGTATTTGTTATATATTTTTTCTGATTTCACGGATATAAATGTGTAAAAGGATAGATGACAAGTCTGTGTAGGCTGAGAGGCCTGGAGGAAAGAGTGAATCTACATAGTCTCTTCCCTTGTTCAGCTTAAGCATTTTTCCTGGTTTCTCTAGAAATCTTTTGTTTAAACATAAGGGGGATGGGGGTAAGAGGGATTGTACCCAGTGTCTGACATAAGCTGATGAAGGCACTGAACTATGTCCCGGAATTCAAACCTTTTTCTTTGAAACTGTAGCTCACTAATTTCCTACCCTGACCTTGAATTTGCAATTCTCCTGCATCATCCTCTGTTGACTGAAGTTTTTTGTGCGGCCCAGTCCTGCAGCCATTAAGTCCCAAAGAATCACACAGAGGTCTACATTAGTTATAAACTGATTGGCCCATTAGCTCAAGCTTCTTATTTATAATTTTTACAACTTACATTAGCACATCATTGTTGTCTGAGTTAGCTACGTGGCTCAGTACCTTTTTTTGCGAGGCAGTCACATCTTGCTTCCTCTGCAGCTGGGTCATGACTTCAGAGTGCAGAATCCTCTTCCCAGAATTCTCCTGTTCTCATTGTTCCGCTTCTCCTTCCTGTATGGTCTCCCTGCTGGTACTTACTGCCTGGCTACCAGCCAATCATCATTTTATTGAACAAGTACACAAAGCAAATATTTACTGGATAAAATCATTGTCCCACAGCAATCCTCCTTTTGTAACATCAGTCTATGAAGAAACTTTCTTTTAAATGACCTTAGTCTCATGGTGGTCATTTCTCCTGAAGGTGAGGGTGCAAATTTTGTGTTCAGTGCAAAGCATTTTCCTCATGGAGCAAATACATATGACAATATGTTTGAAATATTTAAGGTCATGATCAAGGTGACCCAAGTCACTTAGTTTTCTCTCTACTTCAAATGGATTTTTTGATCACGTAATGTAGAAGCAAAGTTTAATCAATAGAAACTTACAAAGAATTCAAAATTACTTGTCAAACCTAATCAACAGTCTGTATATATGACAAGCAGAACCTGCTTACAGTATACCACAGATTACTGTCATAGAGAAGACAAGACAAAATATATGAAGTAAAAGAGAATTAGATTTTGGTTCATGTTTTAAAAACTCATCATTAACACATTATTGGATAATTCTATGAAGGAGGAAAATGTGTCCTCCTTTATTTATTTTTAAATAAAATATTTAAAAACTAAATATTTTATTTGTATTTCTGTATAAATGTATTTAGCTATTAGATATTACAGACTTTTCACCTTACCATTTGAGTGTCAGTATCAGCAAGAATATTGAGAATTTAATGTGAATTTTCCATCAAAATCTTTGACTATGTTTTGCAAACACAGTGTTAGTAACCATTGATATTCTAAGAAACAGATTTGACAACTCCACTTACATAGTTTTTGACTGTTAAGGAAATAATTATTGGTAGAATTTATTTAAGTGGATTTGTGATAAGCAGAAGTCAAAAGTACATAAGAGAAGAAGAGAGTTCTCAATCTAACTTGGTAGTTGGGAAGGGAAGGGAGCTATTTCTCTGACATCTGCAATGAGAGGTAGTGGACCAGGCCAAGCACTAAGGAGTGCCATAGAGAAGATATAGAACATATCCTTCCATAATTATAGGGCTGCTTTTGTGTGTTCAGATCCAACATTACTTTCCCATTGAGAAAATCTATAATCCTCCAAAGACAGACTGTCCTAGTTTATTTCTGCTGTTGGAATAAGGTACCCTGAGAAAAGTAACTTAGAGGAGAAAGGGGGTGTTTCAGCAAACAATTGCAGGCATAGTGCAAGGCAGCCAAGGTAGGAACTTTAAAGAGCTGGTCACATCATGTCCACAGTCAAGAGCAGAGAGGAATGAGTGGGTGCATGCTCATTTTCTTGTCCAAGTTTGTCTTGCATTCTCCACTCTTCAGTATCATCAGATACATTCATTATCTTCAGATACATTTGTCAGTATCTCTTGCCTATGATGAAATGATACTATCCACAATGGGCTGGGTTTCCCCATGCTAATTAAGGTAATGTCTTCTAGACACACCACAGGACAACAACATGTACAAAGTCCCTCACTGAGAATGGCTTCCCAGATGTATCTAGTTTTGTCCAATTGGCATATTACCATCACAAAGACCATTAACCTAGAACAAGCTATTGTTGGGGAAATCCCTTGAATATTTTGTATAATGTATCCAATCTGCAGGTATGGAAATATTTAGTGTCTGGAACCTTAAAAGATAGCAAGGCCAGTCTGAATGTTTTTTCATACTTGACACACTTTAAATCTTTCTTCTATGTTAAATAATATGATTTTAACCCCAAACAACAATTCTTAGCAGTTTGCTTTAAAATTTACATGGCTCAACAATCTATACAATCAAAAATAAAATGTAATAATTTATAACAATCTGAACTCTAATAATCTATACAAAGCACTCATTCCATGTCAAAAGTTACTCTTAGCATACACATGAGACATATTATTTCATTTTACAGCAACCCAGTGGGTTTTCTAAAGCAAAAAGAAATGTTGTTTATATTTTAGGTAATTGTTTGTAGAAGCCTGAAGGTAGTGTAAATTTTGGATGCAAAATTGTGCTTATTGCTGTTAAGAAGATAAAATAATTTTAAATTCTCTTTGCATCATAGTATAAGTGGTAAAGTGTGGATTTCTCTGACTTTGTAGAGCTATTCAATTACTTTAATAGATTGAGAAGTTGGTATTGCTTGATCAAGAAAATACCAAGCATAGTTCAGTGTAGATGCAAAACTGGTATGATGTGTCAGACTTAGGAAATAGAAAGCATGCTGGATACAAAAGGACCAGAGTTAAATGTTTAGTAATGAGGGTTTCAGAGTCTTTGTCTATCTTAGGACCCTGCTATCAAATCAGCAGAGCTCAGAATGAAAAGACCTTTATGTCTCTCAGAAAGTAACAAGATAACATAGTGGATTTTGACAAAGGCCCAAAGTTAGTATCTTCACCTTGGTTCAGTGGTTATGGTCATCTCTGTCACTAAGTTTGCAATAGCTTGTGCATGTAAGTGGCATTAAACTGCATAGCTTCTTGTTCTTTATCCTGTCAGGGACCTGTTGTCTGCACTCACATTTGGGAGACAATAACAGGGAAGTGCCCATTGTGTGGGCAATGTAACTACAAATTGTTTGAAATTTCTGAAATTTTTTAATTAGTCTTGTGTGTATGATAATAGTATCCTTATTAATGGTAATGTTGATTATTCTAAATTGTTGTAGAACTTCATTCATTAACGCACTCATTCACTCAGCTTCTAGGGTACTTACTATAGTTAACTTCAGTGAAAGAAATAACAAATCAGAGAATGGACTAAGTATAAAATATTTAGGGAAATCAATTTGAGAAAGGTCACATGATATAACCATATCAAGTGTGTGGTATCATTTTTGCCACATACTTGTAAAGAGTAAATCTAGTTAATACTCAAAATAAGGTCACTGTATAACACAAAGATCTATATTCACAGTGGTCACACTTCTTTTTGTAAGAAATACTTTTTTAATAAAAATTTTATATACTGCATTTTTATTTGCTTTTATTGACTTTTATACACAAATGCTGTCCTTACATCATTTCCAGCCTCCTCACCCCCAGCTCCTTCCTCTTTCCCTTCTCTCACTTCTTATTTGGGTATTTTCCTTCCAGTATAGTCTAATATTGGTGGGAATTGGTGAAATTTTTTCTCTTTATATTATTGTGAAAAAGGAGATCATGGGTTATGAGTGAGAAGTCATGATGCCAATATTATCGTGTGACTGTAATAAAGTAATCTCTCATCCATAGACTTCATTTTCAATTCAAGATAGCAGTCTCTTTCATTCCCCTTATCATAGAGCTATTAGTATGATGTAAATAATTGGTAGAGATTGAATTTGAGCTGTTGAGTGGTATAAAGCAGCAAGGCATCGCCACCCCCCTCCCCCCCACTTTCCTCTGGATTGATGATGCCCTGGTTCTCTGAGTCTTCACTGGCTGTCTGTGATGACTCAGAATGAGTAGTGGTTTTTGACTATCGACTCATTCCGAACCTTGAGTTCTCAGATACTTAATGGACAAATAATGGAAGTGTTTTTGCATCTGCTTTGTACGTTCCGAACCTTAGATATTTCCCTTCCTTTGTAAAGTATGTTTGGTGTTGTAAAATCAGGTAGCAGGTGTATCGCACTGTGTACTAAAGGACTTCCTTATGGCTTTGCTGTTTCCTGAAAGTTCAACAAAAGCTAAAAGTAATGACACCCAGGAGAGGGAATGGAGAGAACCGAAGTTATATTCCTTGCTTTAGAAGGAACTCACATTCCATTTTCTCACTCAAAAAAGAATATGTATGATTACCAACAATATTTTTCAGAGAGAGGTTTAAAAAGGGGAGTCAAGAGGAAAGCAAACAACCTTTTCAGCATAAGACA
Source organism: Myodes glareolus (assembly GCF_982192425.1). Classification (NCBI taxonomy): domain Eukaryota; kingdom Metazoa; phylum Chordata; class Mammalia; order Rodentia; family Cricetidae; genus Myodes; species Myodes glareolus. The sequence continues at coordinate 57,229,583 of NC_142045.1, forward strand.
ATATCTATTATCTGATGACAGAATTGAGAATTCATCTTCCATGGATGCCTCCCTTCCCATGCTCTGAGCAGAGAGGAATCCTGAGCCACTGAGCATGGCAGACTTACCCACACACAGAGTATGAGATTGCCTCACGTATTTCATGGGGCCAGTCAATTGGAAAGTGCAAGCTTAATTTACTGTCCCCAGAGATCTGTTATATATGACACTGACTTCCCTAGGGACAAACTTATTTTTCTTTGAAGACGAATATGCACTTTGCAGTTATTAAAAAGTAGAGAAACATTTATCATAGACATCTTCAATTGGAAGGCTTTGTGGCCAGCGCGTTCAGTTTCACCTGTCACTGTCGAACCGCCTTTGGGGACTCCTGCCCTGCTAGCATTTCAATTGATCTCTGAGAATTGATATTGACAGAGCCCAGATTATCTTTTGCCACCCACCAGTCAGTAGAAAATGAGTATTTTCTTTCAATAGAAATTTGAAAAAAGTTAATTTCTAGCCTTTCATGTGATCTGTGGTCCAGGCCATTTATCCTTCCTCATCTTTCTGAGGGCATCAGTAACTTGCATAGGTCCCCAGTTCACTGAGTGTAGCAACCTCTTCCTCATCTGTTCAAGGATGTTATTCTAGTCCCTGTATGTTCTGATTTCTCTGAAACCGGGTTGAAAGTGTTTTTCCAAAGAGAAGCCAGAATTTCTCTGTTCATACTGTGATGCTATTAAGAAAGGTTTTTTGTCAAGTATTGTTCTTGGAAAAGTAGTGAAGGAGATGGTGAAAGCAGGGGCTATAATGTACCCAGATTTGCAAAAGATGAAGTTTGCAACTGAGTTATAGAGGGAAGTATCATTGAGTTCATGAACAGGGTCAGATTATAGACGTCTTCTGAGCTGGGCCATCACTCCTTGAGCTGACAAGGAACTCCAGGAAACAATTTTTAGCTTTTGAAGTTCTTTAAGAAGCAGTTGTATCAGAAGCAGTAGTAGATTACATGTCCCTGACCTGTGAATCATATGTCCTCAGGTGTCAGGTCGATACAAAAGCCTCATTTGGTATTTGTATTCACTAATTCTCTTGGGTTTGCTGTCTTAAGACTTTTATAATATCCAAAATTATTTTGTTTAATGACAAAATTTATGTGGATACTCTAACATATACACACTTTTATACATTTCAAATTATGGTGAAAAAACAAGCAAAATATTTTGAATCATTCCCGTTTATCCTTTCTGACAATAAGTGTTTTGTAGAATCATTCCTTTACCATGTGTAATCACTGCTAGTAATGAAGGATAAATTCTGAAAAGAAATTAACATTTAGAAACATTTATTTTATTTTTAAGATTGTAATATAATTATATTATTTTCCTCTTCCCATTTCTTCTTCCAAACATTCCCATATACCCCTCTTTTTTCTTTTTCAAATACATCCTTTTTTCACTAATTGTTTTATGTATATGTATATATATACATGTATTCTTATCGATTATTTTTAATGGAGAAAGTTGTCAACGGTAAGGAGCAGCTTACAAATACCTTTTCTAGGCATTATTGTTTTGTACTAAATGCAATTCTGATTATACATTATTCATTGTATAAATATCTGGGCTATTGAATCCCTACATAGATGGCCTATAATAACATGAATAATAAAATGAACATGTTTACTTTTTGTCAATGTTCAGTTTGCTCTAATTCCAGCTCAGCAGCCACAAGTTTCTAGTGGTGTCTATTTTGGACAGTGTATTTCAATGTTCCTCTAATTCTTCAAAATGGAAGAAATCGATAACTCATTTGTAAAATGGGGGAAAGTGATATAAAAAGCAAAGGTGTAAACTCAGCTATGTTTTGAATAATGTAGAGCAAAATATTGCTATTTTGTATTCCCTTTGAAACAAGTAAGCAAATAATAATTTCTGAATTTATAACTATGAAGAAATATATTTTGGAAACAGTGTCAAAGAAACTGTATCTTTCCTGAGCCATCTAGAATGCCCAGTTACCTTGGGGTTGGATTTTCTCTTGGAGATCACCTATAGGGTGATGTCACCATAAAGCCTGTGACTGCTCTCATCTTACATTCAGGTATTTGGGAGATCGAATGACAATTACTTCCTTTCTCTGAAAGATATATGTATTGCTGTATACATAATTTATATTGTTCTTAGATTTTTAATAGAAAATTAATTTCCTCAAATCTTTTCCTTTAGTTTTAGTTATTGGGTAAACATACAGTGACACCGAGTGTAGACAGAGGCGAGTGGCTTTGTCAGTTTGCTGTTACTATTTCAAGACCGTGTTCAGTTTGAGTGCTTTCTTTGAACAAGCACAAGTAGTTCAGAAGTGTACGTGCTGCGGACCCCAAGTCTCACTGGCCTGAGAACACCGACAGTTGTCACTCTCAAGTGGGAAGACTGGGCCCCTACAGAGCTCCTGAGAAGAGGGAGGGAGGAAAGCGTGGCGCGTCACTGTGTGCCGTGGTCAGCGGGTTCTAGGAAACACTCATCACACTTGCTCTTTTGTTCCATGTACTGCTTATTTTTCTGTTCAAAATCAAGTGTTAGTTTTTAATCCTGAAAGTAGTAGAATAAATTTATTTTTCTTCCTCCAGAAGAAAATATAATAGATAAAAATAAATAATATATCAAAGCAATGTTCTGTGTCTATAGTTTATGGAGGTATATATTTGCACATAGGATATATATTTAAATATAGAAGAGACGTATAGAACAGCACAGGTTTCCTTTCTTGCAGCATTGCAGAAGCCTGCAGTATACCTGTGCCTAATGCTCTGATTAGCCCACGGCTAGCAGAGTAATCAAGACAGTAAAGTCACTGAACTATTGACAAAACAAATTCATTAAACAGTAATCATAATTTCATCATATATGATATTACAGTTTTGCAAAAAAGAATAAAAATATTTGTAATTTTCTTATTCATGCTTCCAATTTACCAATGTAACATTATATTGTTTTAATCTAGTTAATATAAAATATTACATCATTTAACCTATTTAAGCCCCCCTTTCTGGGATTTTAAATGCCCTGGTAGTGCATCTTAGCATAACTAGATGTTTTCTATCTTTTAATTACTGTGACTAATTTTTTACAGCTCGGTAACAAACCCTTGAAAATAATGAACATGGTGACGCATTCTTAATTATAATGGTACGAATAGCAGCACTCTAATTTCAGGCTTACATTGAAAAAGAATTTCTCTGGTATTGAAGCTCTTCTGATTGCTTTCCACATCACGTTTTAAACAAACACTGTGCTGTTTTAGCCATGACTTGGTTGCCTAGGATACACAGTTAATGTAGCCCTAAGATGCTGGTACCAGTTAAGCTTTGAGGCCATGTCTGTAAGTGCTGCACAGTTGCCTTTAATAAATTGGAGAAATTTAACCCAGTCCCATAGTGGGCTGAGCATTTTGATTAATGAAATAATTGGATGTATATTTTAGCAGTAATATAGAAAATGCCTGTTTATATTTTTTTGCCTTAGTTCTCCACGAAACGGGTGGAAAGTGTTTTTTTTTTCTTTAAAAAAAAACAAATGCAAAATTGATTCAGTGACCTAATTCCAAGACATTCTCAAAGAATATAATATTTATTGTTGCAGTACTGGAAAAGCTAACTAGCTAAATCTCAGCGAGTCATTCTTACAAACATCATCTAACAGTGTCTCCTGATGGTAGATGCTTATTCAGTCTGTGTAAGAACATTTCACAGCTTGTTTTTATTAAGACATTGAAAGTCTCAAATATATTAACATGGAAGTATAATACAAAATGCAAAATTGTTTGCAACGGTAATTAATGAGAGCATCGGTCCTGCTGGAGGAACACACATTTGAACAGTATATGGCAGGGTTATTGAAATTCTCACATTAGCAAGTTATTTTTCAATAATAGCATACTGTTCGTATTTTACCATGGACTTTTGCTTAATTATTGATCTGGGAATACAAAAGGAGCAATATATTTTAGCAAAAGTAAATTATCTTCTCTTAAAACATTAGTTCTCCTCTTGCTGTAGTCCTCAAAAGGGCTTGGTGTAGGATAAATTGTCTTCTTTGCTGATTTGAATGCACATAAAATTGGACTTGTGTATTGAGAGGGAAGATCCGGATTGAGCCAGCAGGTGGTGCTTGGGTTTCAAGTGCACTTAGAATGGAGGTTTTGCTTTTTGTTTCTTTTTAATTTTAAACACTTCAGAAAATGATGTCTTTCCTTTTTTTCTCCTGTAAATCTGATTACATTTTGGAATGGAAAATACTATTAAGGGCTTTGGGATTATTACTGAGTTTGGACAACGCAGCCCCTTTCTGTGTGTTCTATTCCGCCTGCTCTCTAACCACTCCTTGCTGCTCTGCAGTAGTTTTTGTGGGTTGGGAAGATGGGCAGAAGGCTGATTTTTTTCTTCAAGCTGAGCACCTGCATGGTGGGAGTGAGAGCAGGTTATTTCTGTATTCAGTTTTCCTAAGAGTTGTAGGAAACATGTATTCACCTGGACAGCATTCAGGAGATTCTTCACTCCATCTTGAATCTTCTGCGTCTTCAAGGCCCCACTTGCCCTTCCATGCCTGGGCCTTTCCTCTCTACGCTCTGCTCCTTAGAATACAGACCTCGTAACAGCCACTTGATTTTTTTTTTAAGTCCTCAAAATACAGTTATTCTGTAGCTGGAATGACATTTCTTCATTGAATTCCATAGAAAGTGATGCCCATTTGGCCTAATTCAACAGGAAAACATGCATTTTTAAGAAATTATGCATGTGTGTTTAGATGTGAGAACTCCAGCAAAGGACAATGATACATTTCCCGGGTATTAACTATTAATTCTTTTTATGAATGTATCAAATATATTTTAATATTATAGTTTGAATTTTTAAACCTAAAACTACTGTGATGTCTCACATTATGACAGAAATTACTGGAAAGAAGCTTATAACTATATTTCCTTACTTTAGAAAATTTCTTGATTAATTGTTTTATTAAATAACATTTCGTTCTGCAGTATTGATAGTTTTAAAATTATAATACTGGGAAGGCCCTAAACTATAATTTATTTGATGTTATATTTCTGACATTAGTTAGGATGATAATGCTTTATATTCTTAAAGTAATAGGTGTGCTGTTTCAAATCCATTGTAGATTATATCAGATAATCAAGATAGGTAGATTGTTAATTCATCTTAAGAAGCTATCAGAGAAAATTATATTTTTCTTCAGAGAATAGCTCCTTCTCTTCTATTTTTCCTTAGCATGAATTTCTCTGCCAGAGTGAGTATCTTCAGCTTGTTACTGCAGTGGTTTTCTGATTCAAACAGATCAATCCAGCTGGCTTTGGCAGCGGTGAAGTAATGAATGTGGTCCTTCTTTCTTTTAGAATTGTATACCCTTTTTCATATGTGTGATGAGCATGACGTCACACCATTGTCTGAGGAGATTTGCTTTATACTACTGCAGCTAATACATTGTTTGTCACCTCTTAATGAAGGACTGCACTTAGGGGGCTGCTAGGGCTCTGACAACGACCATGAGTCTGTCTGTCCAAAGGTGCGGTCACGGCTGGTAGGCTAAAAGGCTCTTTCAGTGTCCACGTTGTTGTCATTGTCTGGATACGCAGAGTTGGTAGTTCCTTCAGATTCTGTTGCAAACCACAGCAACAAAGTGACCAAATCACAATCCAAACCCTGATTATTTGTACCTTTTTATTCCTGTTGTCTTGATAAAATACTTGGAAAAACACAATTTAAAAGGAAAGGATCTTCTAAAGGCTCAAAGTTCAAGAGTCAAGTTCACCATGATAGACACATCAAAGAAGCAGAAATCTGAAGGAACTGGTCACCTGCCATCCACAGTCAGGAAGAAAAGTGAGAAATGCTCATTGCACCTCAACTTCCTTCTCTCTCAGTCCAGGATCACAGGCAGAAGGTGGAGTCATGTGTCTGGTGGGTGTCCTCACCTCAGTTGAGGCTTACAAGATAAACTCACACAGGTTACACAGAGGTCTGTCTCGTGGATAATTCTAGATTATGCCAAATTGGCAATTAACAGTAACCATCACAACAATCCAATAGTGACTAGTTTTGCTTTTGGTCTTTTACATGGGAACTTATTTTCATCTCTAGTATTCTTAAGGGTCATGCACATCAGAAAGGGTGAGACAGATTCTCATTTTGAAGCTTTTTTGGCCAGTTGAGTTCACTACAAATATAGCAGAATGATATAAAATACTGGTGACATGGTTCCTCCCGACATCAAAATAACATGGGAAAGATGCAGTTTATTACTTTGGAAGAAAGACTAAAATTCCTACACAGCTTGTGACATGTATTCAGCTTTTGACATGTGTTCAGCTTTTCCCATTGAAGGCCTTTTTTTCAGGTGACAGTCCCTTGCACTCCAGACTGGGTCTTCTTTTAAGAGTAAAAGTCCCTTTGCCGGTGAAATTTGCTTTTGTTATTTATGTTATTCATTTTTCACAGGATGTTGTATAATAATTTTCTCCTCCAGGATCTTAAAATAACATCAAAGATTGACAATCCAGTAAGTGTTGTTACTGTTGGGCCAAAGTCGACTCAGCTAGCTCAGGGGAATGGGATGTCCACATGACTTTTTAAAATGCCTTCTTTTATATAAATATTATTTTTCCAATTACAGGTGGCATTTTGAAATGCTTTACTGTGTTGTGAGTCATTACAACATGATATATATATATATGTGTATATATACACACATACATGTATAACACACATACATATATACACATACATACATATATATGTATATGTATGTATGTATGTATGTATGTATATATACATATATAGTTCTTAGAAACTTCTTTCTGAGGCAGACACCAGGTAGATAGAAGCACAGAAACACTGGAAGACTTTATGCTTAGGAGACCGGCAGAAAATGAAGGAAATCAATGACCTACATTAGACATACTAAGCTAGAATTGTATAGAAAGAGTCAAAATGGATTTATCTTGATACCCTTTAGGTTTTCTATGGGCTATTTCATTCAGTCTATGAAAGTGAGAACGCTTTCTACCTAGCCTCAATCTTTCTGCCCGCCCCTTTGTTTCCCCACCTCTCCTATGCTGTTGAAATTGCTTGTTGATTTCTGTGCCTGCCAGAGAATTTTTTTTTCTGTTCTCTCCTCTCATTCTATCAGTCCATAAATTATAACTGAACTTGTAACAGCATAGGATGTTTTTAGTGCTCTCTCTCTCTCTCTCTCTCTCTCTCTCTCTCTCTCTCTCTCTCCCTCTCTCTCTCTGTCTCTGTATGTGTGTATATACTCGTGTGTGTGTGTGTGTGTGTGTGTGTGTGTGTGTGTATAGGATATGTACAGGGCTTGAACAGGTTTAAGTCACCATGTCAATTAGGTTTGTGTCAGTTACCTTTACCTACTCAGTTTTCTCCTTGCTTTCAAATCATAATATTTTAGCACATTCATCATTGCAAAGAAAGCCAGTAAGACTGATAGCCACCATGCATTTCCTCAGAATACCCAAGCCTGTGTAGACTCTGTGAAACCACTAGTTTAATTTGTGTCTCTCCATGTTAATGGAATAATGCATGCATATTTTTACCCTCTAGTAATCTAGTTTTAAATCTATTAGGTAATTGCAAGCAAATATGAAGGAAACATCTAATTTTATTCTCCTCTAAATAGTTATATACTTGATCCAGTATCATTTATTTAAAATAGTAGTTTTCCCTATTACATGTTCTTAAAACTTTTAGCAAAAGTTTTCCATGTATGCATATAGATTTGTTTCAGGCTTTTAATTGTGTTACAGCTGATCTATGTTTAGACCTATTCATTTTCAGCATCATTTTGGCAATTCTTTGACCCCTGAACTTTAGGATCATTTATTAGTCAGTTAACAATGAAGGATTCTACTGTATTAGGTTTCCATAGTACCCTCGAAACGGCCCTTAATTTTAGCTGTATCTCCTATATTCCCTACCTCATAGCCACTTTCCTTCCTATTCTCCACTTGGTCCTCCTGTTCCGACCCTCATTCATCCATTACTGTCAATCTGTCAGTCCCTAGCCCGAAACTTGACTCTGTAGGTCTATGGATTATAGATTGCCATCATTGACTTAAAAGTTAATATCCACATATGAACTAATATATACCATATTTTTCTTTTGAGTCTAGGATACTTCACTCACGATGTTTTCTTTTCTAGTACCATATATGTATCTGTGAATTTCATGATTTCATTTTTAAGTAGCTGAGAATATTCCACTGTGTAAGTACATCACTTTTCTGTATTCATTCTGTTATTGAGGGGTGTCTAGTTTTTTTTTTCCAGTTTCTTGCTCTTATGAATAGAGCAACAGTGACATGGATTAGCAGGCTTCTCTGTGATATAATCAAATATCCTTTGGGTATATGGCCAAGAACAATACATATAAATATACTGTTGGATATTGAGGTAGACATATTAGTATCTTCATAAGGAACCGCTCAGCTGATTTCCATAGTGGCAGTATATGTTTGCATTCCCAGTAGCAACAGATGAATGTTCCCCTTACTCCACATTCACACCAGCATCATCTGCCCCTTGTTTTGTTGATTGTAGTTATTCTGACATGTGCAAAATAAAACCTCAAAGTAGAATTGATGTGCATTTATCTGAAGGCAAAGGATGTGCAAAGAAACCATCTTGAAAGAGAGGTCATAAACAGACTATTCGTCTACTTCTGCTTTACTTTCACTCAATATTAACCACAGGAACAAAAAGACAAAAGGGGAACTGTTTGGTATTGTCTATGCTCATAGCTCTTAGTGGCCCGACTGCAAACACAAACCATGAAAATCGTGTCTCTTATACCTACCAAGCTAAAGCCTGAGTAAAATAATTTTTAATCTGTATTTCCACAGACCAGAAGGACATATATAATTCTAATGAAGGATAGAAAATAGAAAGATATAGAAACAGGGATAAATCAGATTTCTCTATATCTATCAATATAATTAAAATATGACATTTAAGGAATATCATGTTTTAGGTTCTGCAAGAAAATCAGGGATTATTGCAGCAAACTTTTGTTTTGAGAGAATTATATTTTCATTCCAGAAAAACAAACATTCAGTATTAAGAGAGTAAAAACTATAATGTAGAATAACATAACATGCTTGTTATAAAATGTGTGTAATGGAATCCTGTGCAATTACAAAGTAAGGAAACTTAGCTTTGGAGAAATAAAATATAAATATATACAAAATGCGGCTGCCCATGAAGTATAAGTAGACCCTGAGGTTGGAGATGATCTTATCAGACTATGTTGCAGAATATTGATAACCATTCAGGAAAAGGAAAACTTTGTAAAAAATGCTAAATGAGACAGGATGAGAATATCATGGGCCCTGCCTCTCAAATATCTGGTAGTCAGCTTGACTGGATATAATGTGAAATAAAGTCTCAATTATGATACTACGAAGTTCTGTAAGGGACATGCTATTAAAGGGACCAGGAATACTAGTGTGCAAGTTTAGCCTGACCCCAGAAGGTCCCACAGGGGCTCTGCTCTGTTGTGTTGAAGATGTAGATTCAAGATCAACTGGATGGAGAATATTCATATAAGAAAAGATTTTAGTTCCCCAAAAAGGTTACCTGATAGCATCTGGATTGTGACACCTGAACTTATAGATCCTTTCTAAACAAAACAAAATGTTTCAGAAACACTGTTTGTCCTGCCAACTGAAGAGGCTTGCTTATATTAAGTCAGGATTTAATAGCAAGCTAAACCATAGGGAACTGCTACCACGAAGAAAAACACCACTGGAGTTCTCTTGAAAAAGGTACTTGTGATGTAAAAGACCTCAGGGAAAGGGTTCTCGGGAAAATATAATTAAATGTCACACTGTGGCCAGGACAGCAGTAAAAAAATAATTCCACTTGGAAAAATGACAAAATACAAAGGTTTGGTCAAAATATTTTTATGCTTTATGAAAAAAAAATGGACCACAGTAGATTGCATGTTCAATCAGCTAGCCTCAGTAAGTAAATTCTGTATGAAACAAGAAAAAAAAAGTTGATATTCTTTAACTTTGTCAGGCTAGACAATGTCTGGAAATTCTTGAACTCTCAGTGGAGTTCGTGAATTTTGGCTTTATGGAATGACAATAACCTAACAAACTGGTGCATCCATGTTATATTTCCTATCAGAGAGCTTAAAGTAGGCTGTGGTAAGAAGTAATTGTCAAGTCTTTCTAATTTTCTTTGGTTCTGTTTGTTGATGGAGAGAGAGAGAGAGAGAGAGAGAGAGAGAGAGAGAGAGAGAGAGAGAGAGAGAGAGAGAGAGAATTATATAGACGTAGAGAGACAGACAAAAATACAGACTAGAGATAGAGAGAGACAGAGACAGACAGACAAACATATGGACTAGAGAGCGAGAAATACAGAGTGCTAGAGAGTGAGAGAGACAGAGAGATATATAGAGAAAACACATATGACTGCTAATCCAAGAAAGACTGTTAATATTCAAGCGCAATTTATCACCCAGAGAGGTTCAACCAATTGTGATAAATACATAGAACATGAAATTAGGTAAATTAACCTGCAGTACTTTGCATCTAGAAACTATGATAGAAGTCAAGCAACTGAAGATACTGGACAAACTCTGAACTTAGCATTTAGATTTGTAAGTCTGGAGATATTAGATTTAATCGTGCCTTAAGATGAGCTGAGGAGTTGTAAGTGCTAGGGTACCAGATACATCACTTTCTTCAGTGAACTCATCTGAAGAAATGTCAAAGATGGGGAAGAGCCAAATTACAGAGGATGAAAGGTGAGATCAAGAATGAACCCAACTATATTCTGTGAAATTTTCAATATCTACAAAGAACCTAGTTTTGAATTTTCCAAACTCATATTAGCATGCAGAAAATATCCTGTCAGATTTATAAAAACCCAGCAAAGATAACTCCATTAATGTACAAATATGACTAAATACACAGCAGTGTAGTTGAGTCAACAATTTATAAACTAACAGATTCTAATTAAGGCAAGTGTCAGTGCCTAGTCCTTTTTTTCATTATTATTTAATTGGAATTTTACATTCCAATCCCAGTTCCCACTCCCTCCCTTACTCTCACTCTCTCCACCTTCCCCCCATCCCACCCCCATCCACCCCTCAGTAAGGGTAGGGCTTCCCACTGGGCATCAGCAATGTCTGGCACCTTTTTGAGACTGGACCAAGGCCCTCCCCTACTACATCTAGGCTGTGCAAGGTATTCCTCCAAAGAGAATGGACTACAAAAAGACAGTTCAAGATAAATACTGGTCGCACTGCCAGTGGCCCCACAGGCTGCCCCTGCCATCCAACTGTCACCCACGTTCAGAGGGCCTAGTTTGGTCCTATGCTGCTACTTCCCCCGCCATCAGTCTGGAGTCAGTGAGCTCCTATTAGCTCAGGTCACTTGCTTCAGTGGGTATCCCCATCTTGATCTTGACCCCGTTGCTCATATTACTGCACCCCTTCTCTTCAAGTGGACTTTGGGAGCCCAGCCAAGTGCTTCTCTGTGGATCTTTGCATCTGCTCCCATATAGCTGCTAAAAGAAGGTTCTATGAAGACAGTTAAGGTAGTCATCAAGTTGATTGCAGGAGAAGACCAGTCCAGGCACCCTCTCCATTATTGCTTAGGGTCTTGGCTGGGGCCATTCTTGTCCATTCCTGGGAATTTCCCTAGTGCCCGGTTTTGTGCTAGCCCCATAATGGCTCTCTCAACAAACATTTCTATGTCCTTGTTCTCCCTCTCTGTCCTTCCCCCATCTGGACATTCAGTCATGTTTTGTCCCCCGTCTCCTTCTCGTCTTCCCCTCCTTTTTCACTCTCCCTTCCCCCCTACCCCCATGCTCCTAATTTTCTCAGGAGATCTTGTCTATTTCCCCTTAGCAAGGTGATTCATGTATGTTTCTATTAGGGTTCTCCTTGTTAGCTAACTGGGGTAGTGGACTATAAGCTGGCTCTCTTTAGCCTTATATCTAAAGTCCACTTATGAGTGAATACATGCCATGTTTGTCTTTCTGGGTCTGGGTCACCTCACTCAAGATGTTATTTTCTAGTTCCATCCATTTGCCTGAAAATTTCAAGATGTCATTGTTTTTTTTTTTACCACTGAGTAGTACTCCATTGTGCAAATGTACCACATTTTCTTTATCCTTTCTTTGGTTGGTTGTTTCCAGGTTCTAGTTGTTGCAAATAATGCTGCTATGAACACAGCTGAGCAAATGTCCTTTTGGAATGAAGTGCATTCTTTGGTTATATACCCAAGAGTGGTATTGCTGGATCTTAAGGTAGATTGATTCTCAATTTTTTGAGAAACAGTCATACTGCTTTCCAAAGTGGCTTTAAAAGTTTGCACTCCCTCCAGCAACGAATGAGTGTTCTCTTTCCTCCACATCCTCTCCAGCATAAGCCATCATTGGTGCTTTTGATCTTAGCCATTCTGACAGGTGTAAGATGGTATCTCAAAGTCATTTTAATTTGCATTTCCATGATGGCTAATGATGTTGAACATTTCCTTAAGTGTCTTTTGGCCATTTGAGATTCTTCTGTCGAGAATTCTATGTTTAAATCTGTACCCCATTTTTTATTTGGTATCTTAACCATGGTCAGAATCAGTGCAATGAAACTACATTAACTCAGTAATTTACTTACTTTAAGTAACAGCAATGGCCTGGAGCCTGGACAATGGCTGAGACATGATAAACAGTCAACAGCTGTTTCTGGAATCAATATATTAGTAAGTTCCACTCCATAGACTCTACAGGCATATATTATTCACCTGGAGACAGAAATATTTCATATTTTCCCTTTATATATTGATAAAAGACATATGTTGATGTTCCAAGGTTTGGCAGTGTTTGAAATGACATAAATTACCACTGTCTTTTATTTATTTGTATTTCCGTGTGTGTGTGTGTGTGTGTGTGTGTGTGTGTGTGTGTGTGTGTAATGTTCACATATGTGGATGCACAGTGTGGAGGTATATGTGTGAATATATGTGCATTATGAGTAAAAACTCAAAGATGAAATTGGGAATCTTTCCTTATCACTTTTCATAGTATAGTCTTTAATACCAGCATTACAACTTGCACACACACTCTCGACCTATTTATCTTAGATTTCTGTCTCTGTGGAAAAGATACTTGAGGGCGTCAGCATATAGGAGGACATATTTTTTGGATCCTTATTTCAGGCCTTCGTTATTTATTTGGCTCTGTTGATTTTGATGCTCTAGTAAGGGAAAAACCATATGTTGGAGAAACTTGGTGCAGGTCAACTGCTCTTCTCAAGATGTGCAGGAAGCAGAGAGCAGGTGAGGGAGTGTAGACGGGAAAACTAGAGACCCTGCTAAAGCCTACCATATGCAAACTCCCCTCAAGAGGGACTGTCCCTTCTCCCAATTGAGTCATGTATCACTGTATTTCTACCAGATTTTCAAAGTTCATTCCATTTTGAATTCATCAATGGATTAACCTGTTGATGAGATCAAAGCCTTTATGATCTGAATACTTACCTTACTGAAAACATTGCTGCGCTGTGGACTAAGTTTTAACACAGTTTGGGGCCATCTCTTCTTAGGTGGACATTTCAGACCATTCAATCATAACATTTATGAAAACCCAAACAATGGCAATGCCATTACCCAGGGAACCTGTGCCTTTATTACTGATGTGCTCACAATGTCTGCCCCCTTGATGGAAGGTGACATTTATCAGTGTACTGCCCACAGTGCCTTTCCTCCTTTGGGAACTCTGGATTATTGTGTGTGTGTACTGAAGCCAGTGTATGCTCTATTGATGGAAGGCATGCATTTATCTGTGTTCTGTGTACTCAGAACTTGCCATCACCATAGGATCCAGAAGGACCAGACTCAGTTCAGCTTTTGTATCAGCTAACTTATGGAAACAGCAATTCATCCTGCAGTGTTCTCCATCCTTTCCAGACTATGATTTGTTTCATCCATCCTTCTCCATGCCTTCTCTCTAAGGATAGCTGTATTAAATCGTAGGAATGTGCCATCTATAGCCCTTTATGAGGCTCTGCTGGCAATTTTATTTTGAAACTTAGGACTCATCCAACCATCAAGGACACAGGGAAGGAAGAGCAGATACGACTAGAAGAAATCAGGTTCTCCTTCAGTCATAAGGTTGATGTCACTCTATTCGGTTATAAATATATGTAATTTGTCTATTTATTTCAATTTAGTAAATGTAATAAACACTTTTCAAAGTGCTTGTTCTTATTGAAAATAAAAAGTGAGAGAAATACTTTACAAAACCTCTTCTATGCTATGTATTCTATATGCATGTCTTTTTTAAACTCGGAGATGGTTTTCTTAAGGGGACAGTGTATAAAATTTCACAGGTAAGGAGACAGAATGGTGATGTGTCTTTTACTAGAATATAATGAGAGTTTGAACCACAAAGTCCTAATCCTTGTATTTTTCCTCATAACACACTGTTGGATGCTTATGAAAATTAAGAATGAAAAATTAATTTTTTATTTATGATATTAATATGAAAAAATTTCCTTGGGAATTCTTGCATATATTTCTCCACCAATTTTTATTTGTGATTGACTGTTATATAAAGCAGCAGAAGTTATGATTTTGTAACCATGAAAGTAGCTCTTGGTCTCTTTGTTTTATTCATTTGTTTGTTTGTTTGTTCATTTGCTTTTGAAATATGCTTCAAGTTGTCATCACTGCCATAAAATAACATGAAATAGATTCATAACATTATGATTGAAATATATATAATATATATATATATTGCATATTTGAGAAAGTTATGTTTGCCTACAGAATTAATTATTTTTATATATTTCTATTTAAATGAATTTATGCTCCATCTTTGATTGTCAGATAGACCTTTGCTTTGATGGTAACTGCTTGGCTAAACTATGGTAGAGAAGATCAGCAATTGACCGTCCCAGATGTTATGACTATTGTACACGAACAGAATAGTGACCGGGAAATTTCTGTGAATCTGCCCTTGGTGCAGCTGACATTTCAAGACTCACAAGAAACTGAGACTAGTCACATACAGAAAGAGTTAATTTATATTGTCTATATTTAATTCATTTTTATTATTAATAAATGATAGTGGCATTAATATTTAAAATAGTTCTAGTCCTAACCTGTCGTGTCATATTTAGAATCCCGAGAAGCTTGTTCTAGATGTCGTTTAAATTACATTCTCTGCAAGGACAGTGTCATATGACTGGGAACTCACCAGCTCAGTGCCAGTTACCCTACCATATTATATTTCCTTCCTTTTTCCTCTGCTACTTATTCGTATTCCTCTGTGGACCTGATTTGTACTGTCTGCTATATCATAATGTTTACTCAAATCTTTTTCTCTTTCATAGTTTAATAAGTAGATTGTTGTGTTTTTTGTAATTTGCTCTATTTTTTTTAATCTTTAAAATTTATACTACCAACATTCTGTTTTCTGTATCTAAGGATTGTGGGTTTTTTTGTTTGTTTGTTTGTTTTTGTTTGCTTTTTCATTTTTCCCTGCTGGGGATAAAGGAATTCACAGCGGAAGCAGCAGTCAGTTGGTCTTTCTTTGGACAGTTTGATGAGACACCAGAGCATGATGTCTCCAGGTGACTGTGATGCTCCCCTCCTGGGTACTCTCACGCTCTTCATGGTGAAGTCCGGTGTAAATGGCTGCTTCTCCTGCTCACAGATTTTAATGTTCTGAAAAACAAACTCGGGGTTCATTTATCAAAATTTTCCCACTTCCTATCGTAAAACATGTTGGTGAGGGAATTGTCAGGGACCAGGTGTGACTTTTGCAGAACCAATTTTGTCTAAGAAGAATTCAGCTGGCTTCTGGAATGTTGACAGCTGACATGGTGTGGCGGGGGTGTTGAATATGCACTGATCGCTTCCAGACTGAAAACTGTTTATACCTGTGTTCACCCCCTGGGAGTTATGGAACCTACTACTGAGTTTGATCTCTGAATTCCAGGCTTAATGAGTTAACAGTGGTCTCCAGGGGCTGTTGGAGACCTGTGTGATCAGGTGTACAAGCATAATTCTTTTTTCCTACCCTCCTCCTGCTCCTTCTTGCTCCCTCTTCCCCCCTCCTTTCCCTTCTCTATTTCTCTTCTCCTTCCTCTAGTTCTTTCCCCTTCCCTCTCTATTGCTGCCTTTCCTACCTATTGTACCTTTCTTTTCCTTTGCTTTTGTTTCCTCCTTTCTCCTTCTGCACTGACTCTCACTTCCTCCTTCCTGCCCTGTTAAGTGACAGACTTACACTGACTCTCACTTCCTCCTTCCCCTCCCTGTTGTGTGACAGACTTTTTCTGGGGAAAGGTGATCAAATGTTAGCTCACTCCAGACAGGGAACCAAAGGCAGAGTGAAGTACAGATACCACCAGAGTCCAACTTAGTGAATCAATCGTTTCATAGATACTACTTTCAGGAGTACAGGTGAGAGGTATTTAGAGATCCAAAAATGAGTCAAATAAAGCTGCATCACCAAAGAACACCCCAGCACTGGGGACAGCTTACAGAAGTGGGAAAACCAGGAATCAGTGCACACTCATCAGGCAGCTTAGAAGGGCCTTTTCACTGACTTTAGTGACCTGAGCCTCCTCCCAGCAGATGAACTGGTATTTGGTCTCTGATTTCTCTTTTCTTGGCTATTTATATGGTCTGTACTTTGTGCAAACAGTATGGCGGGTGAGGACCATTGTCAGCAGCATTGATGGTTTATACACATTGGAGGAGGTGGAGGACAGCCCTAGGCACTATGTTTCGGGTTAGCCAGATGGAAAGAAGCAAAAGCAGGTGCTGTATCTGCACACCAGGAGTGTTTTATTTGGTGAGGAGACCCAAAAGAAGACAAAACAATAACACAAATAGAGGCATGCATTCCTAGGCACACACTCCAAGAGAGAAAGCCCAATGAGAGTATGTATTGGAAGCTTAGCATTGTCAAAAAGTTTTGATAAGAATTCGTAGGAATGGTGAGGCCGGAGTTGTGTTCTGGGAGATAGATAGGAAATAACAGGCAAAACGGATGGGAAACCGACAGCATTATTCTGTTATCATTATCATTAATATAGATCATGATTGGATGAACCATAAGCTTCACAAGCAAGAGAAGTCCAGAGAATAACCCAACAGGAAATCTGAAATCTGAATTTTTTTCACTACATTAATTATATCCTCGGCTCATCTTTATATTTTTCTCTATAAATCTTATCTATTGTGGAAGCAATGGATTGTAAGTGTGCTGAAGAGGCCATGATTCATCTCTTGGCTTCTTCATTGCTCTGTTGGGATTGGCCTGATCTATCTCCATCCACTACTAATGTACCAATTAAAACATCCCTCTCTCCTTCAGCAAATTCACATCAATCATTCTTTGTCCACGTCGCCAGCCGCAGATGTTCTCAGCATTGGGAGCAGGCCACCTGTCTTTCCTTGTGCTAAATTGAACTGGGATTTACAGTTGAATCACTAGCACATTTTCCTAATGACCCGCTCCTAACTAGGGCATATGGGCCTTACATATGGGCAACGTGTGGCAAACAAGTATCTGAGTGTCGTGGCTGCTACCATCATCTGCTGTGCAGTGTCTGTAGAGCACTGGCGTACCAAGTTAGCTGTCTGTGTCCACGTGTCTTTTGGAACTGGTGTCTTCTTTTACCTAGGTTAAAGGAAAAAGGAAATGATGAGTGGATTGCTTTATTGTCAACAGAAGAATATTCTTGTCCATTTCCTATCTCAAGGTGCTCATTCCAATACTCTGCCAAATATCAAATTTTAAGAGGAGATATTATATAATTCATGCTTAATTGGATTAGTGATTTTTATAGTCTTTATATATAATTTGTTAAATGCCTTGATTAGTTCATTTTCTACATAAGCATAAATGAGCTTTCTATCATGAGCTCATGACTGTTCGTATATGTGCTTTCCCATTTTAGACAGAAGTAAGTTCAGGCAAATAATTGTGCCTAAGCTAGAGAAAGGTTGACAGTTTCCTTTGCATTTTTATTTGTAGACTGAAGGGAACACCTAGGACCATCAAGTCCACACTTCTGGCTAATATGATTGGTCTTGCCTCAGATCACATAGCCGGAAGCTAGGGAAGTTTTAGGCTAGGTGTTTCGATTCGGTGTGACAGGACCAGTGATGCTTCAGTTTGCTCAACCCAGACGACAGCTACTCCAGATGGAAGGGGGCTGTTTTCTTTCATTTATTTATCATTGACAGAGACACATTAAAATATTGGGCTGTTATTTCAAACACACTTCCAAGCAGCTACAAATGAGATGCATTTTTTTCATAGATAGGGAAACTAAACAGGGCTCAAAAATGTTCCTTATCCAAAAGTACATTTCTAATTTGCAGTCAGGATACTGCGTTTACTCAAAACTAGCTAGGTGTCCAGTGAATGCTGTCTGTTAGACTAGCTCTACATGAGGCAGTAGATTATGAAGATAATTACAAAGACTTTCTCTCTGAAGACTGGTAGCTTGCTTTTGTTTGTTTGTTTATTTTTGTTTTGTTTTGTAGCTTTGGAGACTGTCCTGGAACTAGCTCTTGTAGAATAGGTTGGCTTGAACTCACTAATATCACCTGCCTCTACCTCCTAAGTGCTGGGATTAAAGGTGTGCACCGTCACCACCTGGCCAGGAGCTTGGTTTTTAATTTTCAACCAAGAGAAGGTTTGTATTTATCCATTAAAAATTGAATCTGGGCTATGGTAACTCACATCAAAACTCTTCTTCTTGTCTACTCTTATAAGTCTCAATCTATAAACAGTAATAACAGAGCCTTATAGAAGTGGCCTTTTCCTTTTAGCATTTGTGACTAATCTCCTAATATGTTTTCCTCCACTCACTGGGTTCCAGTCTTAAAATCATTGCCCTTGTCTCTATCTTATATTTAAGACCTCTGCATGATGATTCTTCACTCTTGCTAATTCTAACTCATTCTTCAGGATTGAATCTTATACTTCTGCAAAACTGTCTTTATTGCTGTCTAGTCCCAAGTATCTAATTTGTCCTATTCTCTTTTGTATGCCCTGGCTTATTTGTTAGAGTCAGAGATACATCCACGTACTTACTTCTGTAATTATTTACTTAGTCTCACTCTTTATCACCGGGAGGTAATATATAACCTCCACAAAATGGGAGCCATGTTTTATATTGTTGTCGCCATCCAATAGATTATCCCTAAAACAGAGCCTGGTGCATATTTAAGCCAGTGAACATAGCAATTATTCTGTCCAGATAAATGAATGAGTCTCTGTGAGAATAGCTTGTCCTTGCTCCGCATATTGGCAAGCAGTTCTGTTCTAAACTCAAGGACACATTTTCTTTCCTGTTTTTTTTAGAAGGCATCTTTTATATATACTCATTCACTCAATGACATGCATTTTCTTGTTACCTGCTGACTAAGACTGAGTATCCAAAACTAAATAATATACGCTTTGTTCCAAAGCAATCCTAACTCTCCTTCATTTTGAGACTATTCTTGGGATAGGTGCAAACATCAGGAATGTGTGAAGACTATAAAGCAAAATCATCTTTCTCTTGAAAGCTTACATTTAAGAGCATAAACACAAATTGCATTGTGATGCAGTTAAGATGCAAATAAAACTGCACTGTTTTATTTTGAGGTTAAAAAGAGAAAAGCTTCATCGAGAAGGGTAGAATCAATAGGAAATTTCAAGGGCAAAGGAAGAGAACACAGTTTAACCCTTGGATTTATACTAGTTACTTTCTTCTGATTTCTCCTGGTGAACATTATTCTGTTTGGCTGCACAAGGCGGATACTATTACATAGAGGAAATGCATTCATATAATTGCATAGCAAGGAATGAGTCCCCAGAGTAGCTTATGGGATGAAGGTGTCAATATGGATCTGCCTAGAGTTGTCTACTGGTGTGTGACCGGAGAAACTGGTTGAATTTTCCATCTCAGTCTGACCACAGTTGCTTGCCTTTCCATAGATAAATAAGGGGACAGGGAAAGGATTAATGTGATAATTTGTTCTTGTGGCTGTACATATTAATATAACATCCTGATATAATAATAGAAGCATCTTTCTTCTCAAGTGAACACTGCCTGAGCATGGACTTTGTAGATTTTTTTCCAGCTAGAATATTCACTTTGTAGACATCTACATAGCTGCAAATGTAAAATACATGTGTCCAAGTAACTTAACTGAAAACTACACATGTAGATCAAGCTATAGTTGGAGTATGTCTGTTCTTCCTTTAAGAATATTCTTGCAGCAAAGAAAGACTGGATTGGGCTAATAAGGGTGCTATTTTCTAATCCAAGTTATAGAGAACTCAGGTTGCTATGGGACCTCTGAGTGCAAATTCTGAGAATTCATGAAATGTTTATAGTGTGAATAAGTTCATATGTATAATAAAAACAAATATGTTCAAATGCTACATTCTTGTACCTATTTAGCTATATGGGAATCTTCTGCATGATTAATGCTACCACTTATCAGCAAGTATTTATGCATCTTCGACATATTCAACAGTTCTGGCTTATGAATCAAATTCTTCTGAATAGATTGCATGTTCTCTTATCTGACTTGGTCTTTGGTGATTTTCTGTTCACTTTATTCTCCTGCCTTTCCTCATCTGCATTCTTCGCATGAATTTCTTTCTCTTGTAAACCAAAAATATTTTAGAAAAGAAAGTAAATTTCTTTAACTGGACTTCATTTTATTATATATCCAATTTGCTCTAGTTATTCCAAGTCTAAAAAGTGAAGGTGAAAGTAAAAGGTACAGAATCCTATAATTGGACAGAAATATAACCTACCTTGGGAAAAGGGTTTTTTATTGCCTCTTTTTTAAAACTAAGTACCATTTTGCTGTAATTTAGAAACCTGACAAGTCTCAGTGTAAAATGGCAAAATGAGGTACATCCTGCTAGAGTTATAAAGTTACTTTTCTTTTTGATCAAATAGTTCAATCAATGGACAATTGAACCTGTATTTTTTGATGCTGGGTTGGTCAGTTTCTCTCAGTGAACCTTAGTTGCCTTTTAGGTAAAATTATATTGTTTTAAGTGAATTGTTAATTTACTATTTGGAATCTTTCTTCTTTATATGCGATTACATAGCTTTAGAATTTGACACATTGTTCAAAAATTTTAAGCACGAGAGATAACAAATCGATTGCCAAAGTGTAACTATTTCAATAGTTTATTGGAAAGGACTTCCAAACAGACCTCAGCTTTTCATTTGAGTCAATCTTAGAAACCCTTATTCTAGACTTAAGATATGATTCCCTTAACTAAGAATGTTATCTCTCTATCCCCCAAATTAAATTATATTTACGTGTATGTTAAGGATGTCTTATTTCTAAAACTCATTATTTCTAATCATTATGGGCATTCTGGAGTGATGGTTGTTATGTATTATTAACCAAACCTAGAATGAAGTGTTTTCCCATTACTAAGTTCCCCAGGACTATCTCCTATTTTAACAGGGTGGTTAGATTTCAATATAATCTTCAAACCAGAATTGAGTTGTCTGAAGAGCCTGGGGTACAGGAGTGGCCGTGTAGTATTTCTGGTGAAATTTGTATCTTTCTTTTTTTATTCTTTAGAGCAAGTGAAGCAGCTCCTAACCTAAATGGAACAGGCATTATTTATCTCCAGTATCGAGCTCTAAATATACTATAAAATATAATATCATGACCTAAATTGAATTGTTTCTGCCATTTCATTACAGAAGTCTTCAAGAATGCATAACATTTCCTGACCTAATTGGCTTCAGGCCAACACAGTCTTTCTTTGTCCTTGGGCCTTTTTCTGATAGACAGTCTTATCTTCACCTAGACTCTTTGTAAATTTTTGCTTTGGATATTTTTGAAATCTACTTTGTATTGTCAAGACAATTTGAAAGTTTTTTTACTTCATTTGTAGCCACAATTTATCAGGAAAGTTGCCGTATTCATATTCATATGCTCTTGCTTTCTCTCTTTGTTGAAGTCTGTGGTAAGAGTGTATCACCAGCTTACATTACTGCTGCGTGCAGAAAGTTAGTAAACTAAGATAGAAGCCCCATTTTTATGGCATAATTTGCATATTAAGTTTTGTACTTTATAGCACTTAGTAGAATGTTAATTTAAAGACTAAGGGGCTTTATCCATTTTCTAAGAAGGGCTGCACAATATGGTATAAATAGTAGACACATACTAAAACAATTGTTAATCTGTTCAGAATTTGGATTATACTTTGTGTTTCAAGTGAGTCATTATAAACACTAATTATTGTTGTAAATTGCTGAAATAGTGGTTAGTAGAGGTTGATTGCTTTAGAAGAGCAGATAAATCAACTTCTTGTATTTAATCCTTTGGGTAGTGCGTAATACTTTGATGAAATGTCTATTTTCCAGCAGTTAACATTGAAGCTTAAACTCCACAGGAGTTATGATATGTGAAAGAAAATTCAAACCCACAAAGTCCTTTGCAATGATCTTAACATTGGTGTCACTGGCATATTTCTCAGACCGTATAAGTCTATAGAAACTGAAATGCTTTACCAAAGCTAACTATGGAAGTTGTGGCAAAAATCATAGTAAGCCTAATTATTTCAGAGCTCAAGAAAAGTCAATTGGAAGCCCAACTCTTCATTCTTGAGTCAGTCCATTTCTTGAAACACTGAATTCTTGACACATACTACAGAAATACTGCTGCAAGTCTGAAGTCATGACTATAAGATCCATTGAATAGGAGGCACACATAAAACTAGCTACAATAAGGTTTGTGTAAGGGTAGTTTGCCCTTTGAAAATTCAATAGTACAATTTCATGATTCACTTTCAAATGACCTGTTGATTTGCAACTGTTATACCAAAGGTGTTTATACCAAGAATGATAAAAACAAAAGATATGTTTACTGATTTTCCAATTTACTTAAAAGATGAGGACCTTAAGTTGCTGACTTAATACAAGAGAGCCATTATTTTTCTGTGCCTTAACATAACAATGTTATATATTATATCCCCTTAAAAGGGTGTTTGCTGCATCCATATACCCACACCACTTAGACAGGCATCCTGAATAAGTCTAAGATGAGCCAAGACCAAGATGTCTAAAACAATGGATATATCTAGTCAGTACTGGAATTTTTTTCATATAGAAGAAATGATTTTTTTTTCATATAGAAGAAATGATTTTCATATCTTTAGGAAAGATAAGACAACACATGACCTGGAATACTTTAGTTTAAGGGGATTTGAGACTGAGCTAAAATAACAGTTTCTAAATACAGTTATAGTTGAAGGCAATGTGGTGAGATATTTCTCCTTTATGAAGATATACTCCTCTTGAGTACAGATAGCTTACACTTCCAATGACTCATGGAACTGTGCCTTAAGTTTCACTAGGACTTTAAGGAACATGTTGGTTAAAACACCGTCTTACATTAAGTGATATTACACAGTGGAGAAACACAATTGCTATTCTCTCAGATTAATAATGGCTTTGTGGTTCATAGCTGTAGTTTCCGGTAAACCAGGCTGGTCCCAAAGTTTCTATGTATGCAAGGATGTCACTGGACTCTTTATTGCACTGTCTCTGTCTATTGGTCTGGGACTGCCTGTGTGTGCTCCTGTGTGATGTTTATGAACCCCTGGTGAGTGAGCCCAGGGACCCATGCATTGGAGGCAAGCACTCTTCCAAGCCCCACCTGCAGCCACTGTTTTCTTTTTGTTGTTAAGCTTTGTTTATTTATTTAAATTGTGTGTGTGTGCTTGTGTGTGCTTATTCATGTTTGTGTGGGGGGGTTTAAGCACCTGTGTGTGGGGAGAGACGAGAGGAGAACATTAGACCCTCCCCCACAGGCTACATGACTTCTCCCTGTGATGGGATGACCTCTGTGAACTGGAAAGCAGATCCACTTTCTTCCCTTAAACTCCCTGTCAGTTATCCAGTTACCACAAAGAGAAAGGCAACCAAATCAGTATGCAAGCGCATTACAAATCTCAAGCTTTAAATTTCTCATTTTAAATGGGTATTTATTCCTTCATTTATCCTACTCAGACTCGTAGGCTTCTGTGTAAGCCCCGTCCTTACAATGGTGACATCTAAGTCTTGTGCTTCTCTTCAGATGGCTTTTTTTTCACCACTTGCTGAGTAGTCACCATAAAGTCAAGGTTCAAACGTTCAGGTTGCTCCTTCTTTTTAGTTGTCTAGCCCTTCGTTACAAGTTATCCCAAACTTTTTGACCAGAAATTATACAAATGGTAGCTTCAAAATGAACAAAATTTGAAAGTTCTTAAAATAAATAAATAACAATATTAGAGGAGAGAGACACATTTAAGCAGATTAAAATAAATTGGAAACTGTATAGTTGCCCATTGATATATGCTATGTATGGCTAAATTTAATTAGTTAAACAAATTTTGAGAGCTAGAGAGGTGGCTCAGCTGTTAAGAGCATTGCTGGTCTCTTCCAGAGGCATTGGTTCACATGACCCACATGGCGGCTCCGAACAAACAGTCGGTAACTCCAGTTTCAGGCATTTAAATGTCCATTCTAGTTTCCGTGGGTACCAAGCTTATGTAGGGCACATAGTCATACGTTCTGGCAAAGTAACAATAGATACATAAAATAATTTAAAATTTTTTTTTATGTAGAAGCCCAGGGCTGGAGAGATGGCTCAGCAATTAAGAAATGTCCTGTTCTTACAGAGGACCTGATTTCTGGTTCCTGCACCCACATGACTAAAAACAACCACCTTTTCTTCCAGTGCCAAGGTATAAAAGGACATCATCTGATTTCTGCAGTTACCTTCATGCACATGGTGAAAATATATATGTGCATGAACTCACAGGCACATAAAACAAAAAATAAATTAATCAGATTTTAAAGGCAGTATATTTCAAATCAAAGCTTTTCATAACATATTCTTTCTCAGCCTGATTTAGTCCTAGGTACTCATGAGTCACGGTTCTCTGTGTCCCATGATGACCCAGCCATACTCAGTCATCATTCTCTATGTCCTGCCATGATGACCCAACCATATTCAGTCACCATTCTGTGTTCTCCCATGATGACCCAACCATACTCAGTCACTGTTCTCTGTGACCTATGATGACCCAACCATACTCACATCTTCATTCCTCCTCAAAGAACTTTGACTTAAAAATTTTGGGATTTATTCTCTCAATTTTCTAAAGTTTTCCTAAAATCTTCCTCAAAATATTACCTGTAATCTTACTCAAACCTTCCCTCCTTCTGCTACACGAATCTGCTATGCACAGCCCCCAGAGCTCCCAACCTCCTTTCTCTGCTGTGTATTTCCATGTGGTATTATGACCAACCTAGACACCACACAATTCCCTTATTTGCCTTTGTTGTGATAATTCTATTAGTATTATATTATGGGTCGTCATATATAGCTTTTTCTTATGTTTAGAATAGTACTTAGCCTAGAAGAACTATTCAGTACATATTTCATAAATTAGTGAATAGATTTGCAGGAAATAAATAATAACTCTTTCACAAATTCAATGAATGCAGGAAACAAGTATTGAAGAATATTGTTTGTGATTAAAGAAAGATTATGTTGAACTATAAACTTCATGTACTCTAATAATATTTTCCTTTCTCTTCACTCTCTGCTTTTCGATCACACATGATGGTCATTTCAAGAAAGCCAATATTTATATTAATATTTTTATGACAACTCTTAATCCCTCATACTCATTTGACTAAGCTTATACATGAGTTTCAGTATTTGTCAATTCCAGTCGCTACTCAGCATTATCTGAGCTCCCATACAAGTGTGAGAGAGTTTGTAATCTTTAGAAAGACTCAGTTGTGAAAGAGGGACAGTGATTCTCTGCCAGAGGACTGTGACAAGGGCAGAGTGGGAGGAAAGTCAGCCATGGAAACATTTCTTGGTGGTGTTCACTTTAGAAAACCTTTTTAAAATCAGCAAAGCAAACATACCTGTAGTATATTGTGATCTGGTTTTGTTGATGTGGTTAATATATTTATTCCCTTTTATAAAATTAGGGCAGAATCATATTACTTGTATCATATTTATCAATATGTGTTATATTAATGTAATGCTAATTCTATGTATACATTATTTAATATCAAATCAAAGACTAGAAGAGCAGGCATAACTATGACATCTTTGTTGTAGTGCAATTTGATCTTTCTTTTCAAATAGCATATACAGAGATAAAACACAGACTAAGCCATGAGTCCCTTGGTGCTTGTACTTCTGACACAACACTATATTTTGTCCTCATATAAAGACAAGAAGTACAATTCAAAGAAATTTTCAATTTCACCTAATGTAATGCCTAGAGTGTATGTTAGGAGCATTTTTAACAATATACATAAGAGCTATTTGGTACAAATAGATAAAGACACTGGCTGGTTTTTGATGCAGTATTAGGAATGTATAGGCAGACTAACAAATGCAGATAATACAGGAAGGGCCAACATAAGTGGCAAAAACAAGGTACACTCTTAAAGGAACAAATCCCCAAGTCAGAGTGAGCAAGTGCAAAGGTAAGGATAGAGAGCCACACTAAAGAGAAGAAGGTGTAAGGAGAAATGGAAATCACATATTTTGTCTTTTTTGGGTTCACTTATTAATGAAACACATAGTTGATTATATCCAGCATACATGTATGGGGCGCGTAGGAAATAAAATAGCATTAGCAGTGTTCCTTGTGGATTTCTATTAACATATGCCTAAATGTCAAGGCTGCCTCCATAACAGATACTGTCAACATTGATCAAGTTGTCAAATCTTTCAGTTGACAAACAGCTATATTAGAAAGTAAGGTATTATTTCTATCTGTAGTATTCTGTAGGTTATTTATTTGTTATGTATTTGTTCACGTTAGAAGTAGAGGCACACTCCATAGATCAGGGTGCCTTGGGAAACACTGTGTTGCACTAACTGGTCTGGATCTTAGGTTGAATTCCTGCCTCAGTCTCTCAAGTACCAGGAACACAACTGTGAAGTGCAGGACCCAGATTTTACTTTGATCTTTTACAATTTTACAGTCTTCTTTTATTCAAAATTATTCTAAACAAGTCGTTACCAACATTCCTTAAACTAAACTATGTAGTTGAACATGTTAATAGCGGTTACACTGATATTTTAAGGTTTGGTCTCTAGGAGTTAGTATTATCTATTAAGCATTTAGAAAATGTCATACTCTAGAACCAAAGAATTTTAGAATTTTTCAAAGCTATGTTATTTTTTCTTTGAGAATTTCATACAACGTGTCATGATCAAATCCATACCATTCTCCCAACTCTGCCCATGTTTATCCATCTTTTCCCTGACCAACCACTCCATTCCTTACTAGTTTAATTCTTCAAGACCAGTTTATGCTGCCCATGTACTAGATGTGTGGTACTCCATACAAACGTGTTAAACTACTTGATAATACAGTCTCCCACTCTGTCAGAAGTTGACAGTTGCCTGCAGTTCTGAGTAGGGGTAGAATTTTGTGCACACGTCCCCTTTCTGTGCTGGGATTTAGTTTGCATTGGGCTTGCACTGGGCTTGCACACCTGTCATAACCACTGTGAGATCACAGGTGCAGCTGCCTTGCTTATAATATATCACTATGTTCAACTCTCCTTCAACAAAACCTCCTCTCTGCGGCCCCTTAATAATGCCTTTACCCCTGTAAGTATTCCATGAGGAACAAGCCTATCTGAAGTTTCAAAGCTAACATCCACAGATGAAAGAAAACTTATGATGCTTGTGGTTTGGGTCTTGGTTACTTCACTAAGAATGATTCTCCAGCTTCAGAAATTTATCCATGGATTTCAAAAGTTATTTTTAAGAGACGAATTAAATGTGTATATGTACCATATTTTCAATATTTATCCATAAATCAGTGGGTCACTGCACTACTACATTTCTTGGCTACTGTGGACTAGCAGGTGTCTGAATAGTAAGATATGGACTCCTTTAGGTATATACTCAACAGTAGTATACCTCAATGGAATGGTAGATCTGTGTTCAGCTTAGGGGACATGTCACACAACTGATATCCACAGCTGCTATACCACTTTGATTTCCCACCATCAGTGAATAATTGTTTCCCTCCTCCCCTTTTATCCACAGCACTGTTTGTCATCTTTATTCTAAAACACTCTGCTTTGGATGAGATTAAGTCTCAAACAAATTTAATTTGCATTTTCTTAATGTCAAAGCACTTTGAACACTTTAATGTGACTTTTGGTCATTAATATTTCATCTGTGAGAACTTTATGATTCATTCTATTCTTCATATTTTAGTTGAATCATTTGTTTTCTGTTTGTTTCTATTATTCTAGGTACTAATTATCCATCAGATGTAGAGCTGGTAGGTTTTGTCATTGTGTAAGTGGTCTCATTATTCAAGAGATGGTGTCTTTGCTGTACATAATTTTTTAGTTTCATGGCATCTCATTTGTCAGTTGTTACTCCTAATGTCTGTGCTGTGGGATGCCATTCAGAAGTTCCTTTACTGTACCAAAAAGTACAAGAATATTTCTCCCTTTTTTCTCTTTCATTGTCCTATGTTTAGGTTCTTGATACATTCAGAGTTTATTTTTCTGCAAGGTAGGAGAGGAAGACTTAGTTTCACTCTTCCAAATGTAATTATCTACTTTGACCAGAACCAAAATATATTAGACACAGTGAAAGTAGTCTTAAAAGGATGTTTACAACACTGTGTGCTTATGTATAAAGACTGGAAATAACTATGAATGTGAAAGCCTTAGAAAAAGAAGAAAACTCAGAATCCTTAAAAATACATTGGAAGAGATAAATGAAATCAGGGGAGCCAGGCGTGGTGAGTCATAACTATGATCATGGCATTTGGAAGGCAGAGAAAGTGAATACCTGTGAGTTTAAGAACACTTTGGTCTATGTAGCAGCATCTAAAATAGCCAGAGCTACATAATAGAGAGATCTTGTCTTAAATGGACCAACCAACCAACCAACAAATAAATAAAAATCAGGACTGAAATTAATGACATATAAATGGAAGATACAATATAAATAATCCATGAAACAAACAGTAGGTACTTTGAAAAGATTAACAAAAATTACAATTATTTACCCAAAGTAATTTGAGAGATGAGTGAGACAGTCCAAATTAATATGATACTTGAGGAGCTTTGGTAAGAGCTGATTCTTGGTGGACTTTCTAAGAATGGTGAGGTTTGGAACAGCTGAGTGAGATCAGAGTGCAGATTCCCAACATCCCAAACTTTTTGGATATATATGGGCACCCGTTCAAGACTGGCTACTTCCTTTTGGCAAGGGACGACATGGGGAGGGTGAAGTCAGCAGTCAGTGGGCTCACATTCAGTGGAAGGTGTGGGTGCTGAAGCGTTTGCTTGGCTAACATCCAGGAGTCCCTGAACGTCTCTTCCTTGAGGGAACAAAGGAGACAAGTTGCTATGAGAAAACATAGACTATTAACACTGGCCCGATGAACAAATCTAGCCGTGGAAAAAGTGATAAATGCCAGAAAAAAAATTAAATGGAGAAGTTCCCTGGTTTTACAGAAGAGGAAAGGGTGAATGAGCCAGACACAAGGGCAGATATGCCACTTATTGGGTCATTTTGGGCCTGGAGAGATGGTACCAGCACCGATGGCTAAGGAACTCAGGAAATGGCATGTCAAACCAGGGGACTATGTGTTCAGGAGTAACTGAGCCATCACATCTGTTGTTCGCTGGAGGAGGGAAGTGCCTCCATCTATCCTGTACAGGTGTAAAGAAGAGTTAAGAGACAATGGAGCCTTTTTATGAATGGTCTTCTGGGTGAAATCAGCCTGCCAGTACTCACCCAGTTAGTGTCCTTGGAAGTAGTGCAGCCTGGGCTTGGCACAAGTCTGCCAGGAGGAGAAGACCTGTGAAGAGGCTGATCATGTTTTACATAACAATTATATATAAAATATATGTATGTGTGTGTATCCTACTAAAGTTAAATCAAACTGAAGTAAATTTAAATAGACTCATTATACCAATACTCTTCAAATGATTTCACAAAATGGAAAAGAGAGGAACATTTTTTAATTTCCTTAATAAGAAAACTATTACTCTGATACTAACATCAGAGAACTAATAACCAAAATACCAAAAAAAGAAAATTATAGACCAAAATCTCTTATGAATATATATGTAAAATTTCTCAATAAAATTTAGAAAACCAAATTAAAGCCATTATCAAAAACAGCACTTGTCATTATCAAGTTAGCTTCAACTCAGAGGTGGTGGGATAGTTCAACATCCATTAATCAACAAATATAGTCCACTATATAAAAGAGAGAAACCGTGCAATCACCTCAATACATGTATGAAAAGCCTATGACAAATACATGAGAAGTTTATAAGCACAGTACTCTATAGCAGAAGGGAGATAAAAGAGAGATCTCGCTCCCTCTCTCTACTCTCTGTAAAATATTCTATATTCCAAAACAGCAGTTATAAAGAGAAGTACACAAGGTCATTTATGTAATGTTATTTTATCTTTATTTATTTATTGTATGTATGCATATATAAACACACAAGCAGATGCCAGAGAATTATAAATACAATAATGGAAACAGCATGGTATTGGCATGAATTCAAACTAATTGATCAATGCATTAGAAGGGAGGACCCACACACAAACCCACAATTCTGTAGCCACCTTATTTTTAAGAAAAAATCCATCAGTACACATTGAAGAAAAGATTTTATTCTACTACAATGATTTTTAGCTTTAAAGAATATGTTAAAATAATAAAAAGCAAAGTATAAAATTTTAAAGATGTGTTGTTTATAGACAAATATGAGCTTATGACTTTTCTCTTTTTCTATGCATACATACTCTAACGAAAGGGAAAACAAGTGATAGATTGATTAACTAATGCAGATATGAAGCAAAAGGTAAGAGCAAGATTATACAAGTTTGAAAACTTTTATCTCCACAGTATAGAGCATCAATTATACACGTTCAGGGGTTTGTGTGTCAAGAGGACCTAGAATATACAGGAGCAGGAGCCACAAACACCCAAAAAATGTTCTTTTCTTATTAATAGAAGACAGTGATTCCTGGGGGAGTTCGTTTTCATAATGAGTCCTGTGTATAAGCCATGTAAAATGATATGACAAAAAACAATATTTTTTCAGTGCTGGGTTAAGGCACTAATCATTAACAAATAAAGCCAATGAAAGAAAAGCCAATGGGAATCTGGGTCACCATATTAACCCACTGATCACACTGAGATTCAGAAGCTCTGCTAATATTAAGGACATAATGGACATGTGGGTCTTATACTTTGTAAGGCAAAATACACAAAGTCATTTATGGGATGTTATTTATCTTTTATATTTATTTATTGTGTGTATGTGCACGGAAGCACACATGCAGAAGCTAGAGCACTGTTGTGGAATTGCTTCTCTTCTACCATGTGCGTTCCAGAGATGAAACTCAGGTCCCCAGGCTTGTCAATGAGTGCATTTATCAGCTACAGCACCCTAATAGCCCAGAAATAGGCCTGTGAAATGAAAAATTTGCAGGTGGATGTAATCAAGTACTTAGATTTATTTGATGGTATAAGAAACAGACAACTTTAGAACACATAAAAGTCCAATATAATAAATAAAAAACATGTATTTAAATTGCAGAACTTTTTCTAGAAATCAATCAAATTTTATAATTAAGCTTAATTAAGATAGAGAAACGAGGGTGGGAAAATATATTATATCAAACAAAATGTGAAATAGCCATCAATGACAAGATATAACCATTGTCCCTCTCTTTGCTCAGAAAAGAACAAAAAAATAACATTTTTAATGTATGAGAGAATAGATGTTAAACATTTTTAAAAAGAGAAAAAATTCAAAGTAAGTCACTAGTGACAACTATCATTTTCATTAGCTGTAGAAATGGTCCACTGTTTACATAGCCAACATGTGTTTCAAGATGGTATATTGTAAGCTGCCTCCACCTATAATGTGATGTTTTGTTATTTGTTTTGAGAATGCTTTACAACAAAGAGTTAGAATACACTGTGTAAAAGTGACAAATCTTGGTATCTGCCAAAGTTATAAGATGACTCCTACAAATGAATCTGTTTCTGTGGTTCAGATTTTTTGCGGGAGCACAGCTCTCCCAGGGGCGATATACAGACGAGTGCACGTAGAGGCCATGAGGACGCAGCTTGTAGTTCTTGTTGACTTTTGTTAGTCACTTTATAAACATTAGAGGAAAACTGGAGAGACTTCCTTCCTCTCTCTACTCATGCAATTACCAAAGGCGATGTGGGGACCCAGGAGAGTGTGGCTGTCTGCAAGTAAGAACGTGGTCTATCTCCAGGAGCCTCAACCAGCTGAACCAGTGTTGGAATCAGGCTTCATGTTAGTATATCACCTGATCACATCTTTCCTCTTTTACAGATATCAGGTGCCTAAGTCACTACTTACTTTTGACTGTTTAAGATATGTTTCTTTCTACGCATTTTAAATATTTATATAGCAAATTTCTTCATAGCTTCTAAAATGCTGTGTCATTCGTGACACACCCTCATTATCTATGTCACATATATAATCTCTAAATTGCCTTTTAGGGTTTTTATTGTTTTATAATTATGTCTTTAATCAATCGGAATTGGGTGAGACAGGAATGCAATGTATTTTCTTTGAATGCATAGTCAGTTATAACATCCATTTACTAAATTAGACCATCCTTCACAAATGAATTAAAATACCTCCTTAGTGATCCATCACATTCCAGAATATATTATCATCAATTATGTGGCCATGTGCATGTCTCTTACATCGCTCTAAAATTTTTCATTCCTGTAAAATCTCTTACTGGTTGGAAGCTCAATCTCCTTGTGCTGTAGTGATCCTAACATTTTCGTTCTCATTCTTGAAATAATGCTCTCCTCTCTTGAATTACAGTTCTATATGTATGTATAAATAGTTTCTCAGTTTTAGTATTTAATTCTTGAAGAAGAAAAGAATAACATCTAATATACTTTGTGATTTCCACAGTTCCCTAGCCAGTTTGGAAAATTACAGCATTTCTCAGTGAATGTGTGTACTAAGGAATCTTTACATAACTGTGCATGTACCTTTGCGTGACTACGTGCACACTGAAACCCCAATTGGAAAAAAAGCTCTTCATTTCAGACAATTTTAGAAGCCTAAAGTGATGCTACTTATGGGCAAGATACAGCTTTTTATTTTATTGTTTACTTTAGCCAAACAAGGAAAAGGTAGTTTCCTAGAATTCTGTCCTTAGTTGTTGCTTTGGGTGTGTACATTTGACATAATATTGTAATGCAGATGGCACTCCTGTCTACGCTGCTTATTGATTAATGCCATGGAATCACATAAACTATGGCATCTCTGTTAGTAGGAGAGATCTATTAAGAAGATGATCTAGAAGCTACCTAGCATCACTAAGCTCTATCTTTGGACCTGTAAAAGTCCAGGTAGAATAAAAAGAAAGACTGCTGATTTGTGTCACCCACCAAGAAATCCTGATCTGACTCAGTCCAGTCCTTTGCGCTGTAATATTCCCTCTTTATGCTCAGCATACAAGTCAGTGTGTCTTTAATCCTCAAATTAGCAGGAAATGACAGAGTTCTTAAGCTATGCAGCCTTTATGGTTTTTTTCTAAAGGAGGAGGCAAATAATTTTCTTATTTCAGGATATAACTAAGAACCTACAGAAGTGACCCATTATTTTCTTTTCCAAATAGAAGGAAATGAAGCTCTTTCCCCAGTGGACAGCAAAATTAGGAAGAAAATAGACACATCGGTTGTATAAGCTGTGCCTTGTCAATGGCACAGGGAGCAGTGTCAACAAGCAAGACCTGCTGAAAACTATTGTAGTGGAGAAGGAGCAGAGAGATCCAGCTGAGGCCATGGAGTTGCATGGTCCATGGAAAGCAGCCACAATGTATATGTTACTTGTCTACTTGGGGCATCTCCTACTGAAGCAGTTTACTAATTTCTGAATTCATGGGATTACTAATGGGTAAATTAGTAATTTATTAATTTATTACTAATTAGTAAATTCATGGGATTTACTAATATTCTGAATTCATGGGATTAACATTAATGTTTTAATGAACCTTGGTCCTGGCATCCTATGAAAATAGTTCTAGCAGAGTGCCTGCAGATTCTCTGAAAGGAGGCAGACATGCCTTGGACTCCGCTGTGTGTGCAGTAGCTATGGCTCATTCTCTTGGCACGTCTCTCCTCTTATTTAAGTTTTCAACTGAGACAGAGTAGAATTTTCCTACCAGAAAAAAAAATGAATTATGTAAGTCTAGCCTAATAAAAGAAATGAGCCAGGTCTTACCACTGTAACATCAGGGTCCTCAGTTCAGCTCTCGCCATGAGCAGACAGAAACAATTAATTCTGAGTTCAAGGTGAAGAAAGCAAATGAACAGGGAAGAAGTAACGGGAGTGACGTTCGCAGAGCTTGCTAGTGGTTACAGCAATGCTCAGCATTATTAATGTCTTCTTCCGGCTCAATCTGATTATTTCATTGCATATCAGGATAAAGACAAAAGTGTCTCAGACTATTTTCAAGCAGAGAAGAAAGTCAGAGCAATGACTGTGTGGACAAGAAGGGGAAAGAATGACAAATGGTTCATGTTGGTGGCAGGCTCCAGAGAATCCTGATGTCTCTTGAACTTTCTGAGGCCGGCGTGCCATCTCTGATAACATAGTACTATTTGCTCTTAAGTAAAACAAATGGCAGCTTGTACAAATAGGTGACCTCTCTTTAAAGTTATACAGCAAATTCATGTACTTTCTCTTAAAAATGAATAAAGAAAATACACACAACTGAGGGTTTCAGTACCCAAAATCTAAGTGAGATGAAATACGCAAGAGCTATGTAAAATATGGGAATGATATGGGCTTTTTCTTCATTTACTGGGTCTTAATGGTGGGGGAAATAATGGACCTCCAATTGATACTAAAAAGAAACTGTTTTATTATGTTTACTACACAATGAGACTGCCTAAGGCATTCCCTAGTTATGTTATACATTATTAACTGTTATAAACCATTACTCTGAATAGTACCCAAGTGGCCTGGAAGTTAATGCATCTCTTTAAGTGCTTAGCTCACTCCAAGAGAATACTTAGACACAGAAAGTGACTGCTTATTCATTAATGCTTATTCCGCCAAGATTGTGATAGAGTATGTAATGGGGTTGAAGCTCATCAGGAAACATACACAGAACAGGACACAAGGTACATGTATTCAAACAGCAATTTTTAACATTAATTCTATGAGAGTGTAGAGATTCATATATATTATACATGTATGTGTGTATATGTCTGTGTGTGCATGTTACTTATGTTTCATCTGTCTATCATCAATGTGTTCATTATCAATCTGTCTGTCAGGTCAGTCACCTGTTTTTTATATATCATCTCTATCTTCATCAGTATCCCTTAAATATTTCAATATGCTTTTAGGAAGCACAAGGAATGTAATTATTTTGATTCTCCATCCAGAATTCACTTTCCAGCTTTACTTCTTAAACAATTAAGTGCATGTAATTGCCGGACAAAGCTTGTTGAGCCTGTTTCCTCCTCTTTCTTCCCCATCCGTTAAACCTGCGCATTTATTATGTTTCTTACTCCTTTTGACAAAAAAAAAAAAAGAATCTTAAAAAAAAAAAGAATCTGACAAAAGCCACAAAAGGAGGAAAGGATTTAATATGCCTCAGAGCTGAAGGAGAAACAACCCACCATTGTGGGAGGCATAGCCAAAGGAGCGTGAGGCCACAGTCGGGAAAGAGAGAGTAGACTGAAAGCAGTAATGGGCAGTCAACCAACTCACCCACCCACCCCAGCAACTCATTTCTACCAACAAGGCTCCATCCCCTAAATGCTTCCCAGTATTCCCAAGCACTGTCCCCGCTGGGGGCCCGCTGCTCAAACACAGGAGTATAAATAAATATTTCACATTCCACCCACAACACTACTAGGTCAGAAACTGTTCCCGTTTCTTTTAGACCATGAGGGAGAGAAATGAGTCACTCTGTTGACTACTTCATGGCTGTTGTCCTGGCTAGTGTTTAATTGACTTGACACAAGGTAGAGCTTTGGGGAAGGATGCCTGTCAATTGAGACAGGACATCCTATCGGGCTATAGGCAAGTCTGCTGGGCATTTTCTTTATTAATGGTTGATGTCAGAGGGCACATCTCATTGTGCGTGGTGCCATCTCCTTGCATGTGGTCCTGAGTTATATAGGAGAGCAGGCTAAAATAGACATAAGGAGGAAGCCAATAAAAAGCATCCCCTCTGCTTCAGGTCTGGCCTCCCAGTTCCTGCTCTGATTACCCCCAGTGATGGAGGGTGGACTGAAACTTGTAAGCAGAAATAAACCCTTTATCAGCAAGTTGTTTTTTTGGTCATGGTGCTGTATCACAGCAATAGAAATCTAAGACAACTGTCATCCCAACATAGGGTTAAAAGGATGATCCCTCCTCCTCTTTATCTCTACAGGCAAACAGACGACTTTATAAATATTCACCACCTTATAGGATCTATCTTATCATCAGGTATATTTTATGGACATAATACACAATAGAGAATCATGAAATATATACAAAAGAAAGTGAGCATTGTTTGAAAAAATTAGATAACACAATGGAAATTCATGACTTTTACTTTTCTGATTTAGAAACAATTTGATAAGGCATTTGTGATTTTTATTTACTCTGTTGTGAACTGTTTCTATATATTTAAATTTTTTTCTTTTAACCTTGAATGTCTTTGTTTAACTTGAGTATATAGTATAGGTAATGGAATTGGAGATTTTTGTTTTAGTGCTTTATTATATGAGAGATATGAAGAGATTTGAAGGAAAAAAAAATCCTCAGGGAGACAAACAAAGAAGGAAGAACAATCAAATGAGAAAAAGTATCAGAAGCAATACAAATATCTAAAGGAGATAAAAAACATAGCCATTAAGCCGGCAATCTCAAACTTTCATTTATTACTTTGCATATTAACACTCACTTATGCCAAATATTTATACAAAAATCTTCACTGTATTTAATGAACAGATACCAGAACCACAGCATTTGAGAAATTATATGATGATATTCTTACATTGTTTTTATAATTTTTATTGAGATTGTTAATCTTTAAATTAGTTGATAGAATTTTTATATTTTCACATATGAATTAAAAAGTTACAATGATCTCTTATAGCCCATGATAGGGATGCATTTGATCATAGCTCTTTAAGCAAAAGATTGACAGGAGTATTTAAAATGTGTCAAAATTATGGTGTGGCTATTGAGAAACCATACATGGTCTTTTCTACTGTAGAAATGTGTGCAGAGACAAAGTGATGATCATACCCTAGCTGAGCACCTCTTCCTCAGGTCTTGTACATACAGATCATCACCCTTTTAGAAAGGTGTGATCAACAGCCCTTGTTGGTTTACCCATTGATGACAATAGAACTACATAGATCAGAATATCCAGTCTTCCCGGTATTAAATGTCTGCAGGTGGCAAGCATACAGTTTATCCTGTGGCTCCCTGAAGTCAAATAGAAAGACTGAGAACATTCCAGTTCCCCACAAACAATGTATCATTACAAAAATCTACAATGAATCTGGGTTCTTCAAACGTTTTATATAAATTGTCACGTCACAATTGGTAAACCTTGAGAATGGCTTAGTGTGAATATCATTGAAAAGACCATTTCATCAGGTAGAGAATTAAGTGAGAGAATTTATCATCTTCTACTACAAGACAATATTTCTGATTTTGGTGTATAAAATGAATATTTATATTTAATGAACAGTACAATATTTTAAAAAATATTTGTCATTAAACCCTTAGACATCTGTGTTGTTTTTATGTAATGTCGATTTCAACTTATGTTTCACTGTGTGTGGTAGATATGACTTATTCAAAACAAAATATCTCTGTCAATCATTTAGCACTTGATCTTTAGAAAATGAATATACTAGGAATTCTACAGGTTAGCTGGGTGTATGAACACATCAGTGTAAAATGCTGTATTTCCAGAGTTAGAATAGGAAGTCATGGCATGCCTTTAGATTCATGAAGGGGACATGGGAGAGAAGAGAGGGCTAAGAGAAGGAAGTGTGGAAGGAAGACAGGAAGAAAGAAGAGACATAAAAATTTGGGTTTGGTGAAGACAGAACATTGTGCTGTTGGGACTGAAAAATATATGAAAGGAGCAGTCCATTGTCTCGATAAGAAAAATAATTAAACAGACTAGGAATGTTTACTGACTGGACCAATCAGTAAGAACAAACCAATGATGCTCTTATGGAGATGCTCAATGATGCTCTTATAAACAAAATTATATGGAAATGAACTAAGAAAACTTAACAACAGTGACAGAAGGGTCACAATCAAACTGTGATTTTTCTTTGCTTTTTTTGAAGAAGGATTATTTCTGTTTCAGTTTGGATATCATGTGTCCCTCCACACACTCACATGTTTCAACATGTATCTGGGAAACATATGGAACCTTTATGTGGTAGAACCTTCCTGAGGTGGTTTGAAAGAAAATAGCCCCCAAAGGGAGTGGCATTATTAGGAGGTGTGGTCTTATTGGAGTAGGCATGTCTTTGTTGGAAGAAGAGTGTCACTGTAGAAGTGGACTTTGAGGTCTCATATATGTTTAGGCCACACCCAGTGAGACAATCCATTTCCTGTTGCCTGCCAATCAATATGTGGGACTCATGTCCACACCATGTCTGTCTGTACATTACCATATCCCACCATGACAATAATGTACTAAACCTCTGAAAATGTAAGCCACCACAATTAAGTGTTTTCCTTTATAAGAATTGATGTGGTCATGGTGTTCGTTCACAGCAATAGAAACCCTAAGGCAGAAGTTGGTACCAGGGATTGGGTTGTTGTTGTGATAGGCCTGACCATGCTTTTGTGTGAAGGAGTCTGGACTTTGAGACTGTGGATGAGAAAAGCAGTAGAATTCTTCAAGTGCTACTTAGTGGGTCATCCTAGGAGGCTCACGGAAGACAGTAGCGCTGAGTGTGATTTGTATTATTGGTGCCTGGTACATT
Organism: Myodes glareolus; assembly: GCF_982192425.1. Taxonomy (NCBI): domain Eukaryota; kingdom Metazoa; phylum Chordata; class Mammalia; order Rodentia; family Cricetidae; genus Myodes; species Myodes glareolus. The sequence continues at coordinate 57,268,707 of NC_142045.1, forward strand.
ACGATTCGGAGGAGAAAAATTTTAGTGTGCTTCCTAGAGATCATTCTTGTGATATTTTGGTGAAGAAAGTGACTGCTTTTGACCCTTTTCAGAAGAGATGGCTGGAGGCTAAAGTGAAGAGTTAGGGATTAAGTTCATTGGAGGAAGAAATCCCAAAACAGCCTAGTACAGAGAGATTCTGTTGTATGGTTATTAGTGGTAACACTAATTAAGATGTACAGTGTAAAGGAGCAAGCTGAGCAAGAAAAATACAACGTGGAGAACAATCTGAGTAGAAAAGGAGAACCAGGCAGTGGAATGCGGTTAAGTCCTGTGTCAAGGAGATAAACAGTGTAAGTGATGGAATAAAGGGAGGAGTGAAGATCTTGCAAGATGCCACCCAGCTAAGTTTCCAAATTGTTAAAAGAAGTAAAGAAAAACCTAAAGTTGTGTGGTGATGAATGCTTCTAACCCTAGCACTGGGAAGGCAGAAACTGGCTGATCTCCGAGTTTGAAGTCAGCCTGGTCTATAGAGCAAGTTCCAAAACAGCCAAGTTCAGGTAGTAAAGGACACCTTGAAAACAGAAAGTTGGTGAGGGTATAGTTGAACAAGAGGGCCTTCTCCCAGCCACAGGAAGCAGCAGAACTCTGCAGCATTGGCTACATGCTTGACTTTCGAGCCAAGGATAGAAGAAAGGCATTATGGGATCTGAGCCAGGCAGGTGTCAGGGGTGTTCCTGAATGGAGGCTTAGAGAGGCCATTGTGTGAAGCTGTGAAGTAAAGCCTGGATGGCCTTGGAGACCCCACGATGTTGGAGATGCCAGAGACATTGGATACCTGTGAGGAAAGCTGCTAACAGGGCATGGGACCAGCCTGAGAGAAAGAAGTGTGGTGCAGTCAACAGAGCTGAAAGGGGCTGGAGATCTGATGAGCATTTGGACATCAGACATGGAGATGCAGAGTCTGGAGTTTGCCGGCTGATCTTCAGTCCAGTGTCTCCGCCCTGTGCTCCCTTCCCTATGTTTTGAAATGATAATGTTCATCCTGTGCCATTATATGTTAGAAGTATATGATCTGCTTTTTGATTTTGATTTTACAGAGTATTATACTTAAGAGATTGTATGAGTCTCAAGATACTCTGAACTTTAGACTTTTAAATAAGTTTGAGACTATTATAGACTCTGGAAACTTTTGCAGTTGGGACTAAATGCCGTTTTGCGTTATGATAAGGCTGCAAGCCTTTGGAAGCCAGGGAATGGAATGTGGTTGTTTGAAAGTAAATGGCCCCCAATGGTAGTGGTAATATTAAGAGGTGTGGCCTTGTTGTAGGAAGTGTGTGACTTTGGAGCTAGGCTTTGTGGTCTCATATGAACTCAAGTCACACCCAACCATTCACTTCCTGTTTCCTGCCGATCAAGATGTAGGGTTCTCAGCTCCAGCATCGTGTCTCACCACAATGAAAATGGACTAAACCCCTGAATTGAAAGCCAAGGGTTCCTGTTAAATATTAAATATTTGCATTTATGAGGGTTGAAGACCCTTTACAGCAACAGACACCCTAAGACACTTGCTGAAAGAAGTGTCACCAGATTCTGATTTTGTGATTTTGTTGCCTGGCCCAATTTTGCTGTTTTCTCTCTTTGGTGTGGAGGCTAGCCTAGGGATCTTGCTACCATTCCTTCTCCACCATGACTATAGTTCTCTGGAACTATAACTCTAAATATACAGTTTCCTTCATTTACCCCAACAGCAGAAAAGAAACTAAGATGCTGTCCTCCTGGAACTCTTATTTGAACACCAGCAGTTTCAGTTAGTGCCATGGAAAGTCGAGCATCCCCTTACGCGACTTCACAGTTCTCCTCATGACACCCACGCCATGGCCCTGTCTGGGTCTTTAAGCATCGGTAGTTCCTTTCAACACCTGTGGGAAAGAAGAGCAGTGTGATTGACATCTCCCTTCCAATCACTTTATCCCGATGCATCCTCACGTGGTTCAAGAACCTCTTTTATAAATTCTGCTACGTGTTACTCCTTCCCCCAGTTTGTTGCCATCTTCATTTACCCTCGAGTTCCTTGGAGGTATAGAAGGCTCATATTTATGATGACACTAGATAAGGCAGATAGTTCAGTTTCTAAATAATGATGCATTTACTATACTGACAAGAACACCAAGGAGCTTCCTAGCTTTCTACTAAATTTCATTTTTCCTTGTCCTTTCTCCATTCCTATCAGCAGTAACATAGCAGTGTTGCTGGCTCTCCTCCTAGTAGTAGTAACACAGTCTCTTCAGCTGATGAAACACAGTGTTTCAGGGATGACTTTTCATCTCGCACTCATGTACAATGCTCAGAAGGAGCTTTACAATATTATTCTTTGCACATTTTATGTGAATGCAAACAAAAAGCTAAGTCTTATGGTTGGAAGAGCAGACCCTGCACACTGAATGAGTCTCAGACTCTTTATTATTGCAAGTTAAATATTCAGGACTTGTAAAGTTGAGAGAACGGGTTTTAGTAAATATCGAAATTTCAAAGAGTAGTTTGTCTTGCATATATACATAACTCTAAATGATTTCCATTTTGTAATGTAGTAATAAGGGTATAAAGCTAAGCTAGATTTGTACTAAAAGAAGCTTTGTGACTATTATCTTAAGTAGATAACATCATTTATTAACTCAAGAACTAATATGAAAGGTTATTTTTATAAAGTTTGTGTCTAGATAATGCATTTAGATATTTTGGTAGAGAATTCTCTGCTGTATCCATTAAAATATCTTCTCATCTATATGCCAGCTTTTAGATTAGTAACAATAAAATAAATAGTAATTTCAGTTTATCCTCAGCGGTTGTTTGACAACATCAATTCTAAGTAGTGGGAAATGTTTAATGGGCAATTACAATGTGAGAATAAATTAAAACCTAGAAAAACAAATGAAGGAACTGACATATTTTTCTTCAATAATGAACATTTGTCTTCTAATAAATGCTGCACTAGAAATGTAAAAATGTAGAATTCTTACTTTAAAAAGATGCTTCTGTCTAGAATGATTCCATACACTGAAGGACACTTTTGACTGCTTCTCTTAGTAAGAAAACTGAAATTTAGCTTACACATAGTTGGGACTTGAGAATTTGTGGCAAATATATAAAGTGATGGATACCATAAATGAATTATGGCTTGATTTTTTTCCTTTACATATGGAAATAATGAGTGGAATTTTGAAAGTTACAAGGCTATCTTCTAGAGTGATATCTTCTAGTAGGCATTCTTACTAGAGATAAATTAAATAGTAACGACAAAGATTTATTCAGCTGAGCGCACTGCCTAATCCAGATATCTCCATGAGAAATCTATTATTGATTTAAATTATTGTTATAGTCATTATGCTATATAACTTGTTACGATTATTCCTTTTATTTTTGGGATTATACTGAACCTGAATCTTTATTACGTCCATATACTTCTTGTTTGCTTTCAAATTCACGGACTGTATTTTCATTACTTTTTAAAAAGATTTATTTATTATGTATACAGTGTTCTGAATGCATGTCAGAAGAGGGCACCAAATCTCATGGATTGTTGTGAGCCACCATATGGGTGCCGGTAATTGAACTCAGTCCCTCTGGTAGAGCAGTCAGTGCTCTTAACCTCTGAGTCATCTCATCTGTGACTATACATGTATATGTATATAGTCTATGAAATACACTTTTATGTAAATTTAGAATTATTTATTTTTTTCTATTTTAATTAAAACGTATTTAACAGCAATTGTTCAAATATATTTTAATTGAAACAGAATTGCATTAGTTTTCCCCCTCTTTCCTCTCCTTTGCACTTCCTAATTACCATCTCTCCCAGTTCTCACATATCTCTACCAACTCTCAAATTATCAGCTTCTTTTTTTGATTGATTATGTGCTTGTACAAATAAAGCTAGAACCACTAGCTTGAGTCAGCTGTCTCTGTGGTTTTCTCAGTCATGATCTTTACTCCCCCCACTTGCTCATATGATCCCTCCTCTCTATTTCTGTTAAGCTCCAGAAACTCAGCCCAGTGCTTGGCTGTAGATCACTGTTTGTGCTTCTAACAGTTACTGGACATGGGTTCTATGATAACAATTAGGGGAAGACCAGTTCAGGCATCCTCTCCACTACTGCTAGAAGTCTTAGCAGAGGTCATGCTTGCGGATTCCTGGGAATTTCCCCAGCACCTGACTTCTCCCTAACCCCATAATGGCTGCCTCTATCAAAATATCTCTTTCATTGCTCTCCCCTCAATCTTTCCCCCAACTTAACCACCTAGAGCCCTCATATTCCATTCCTCACCCCCTTCTACTTTCCTTCCCAGTTTGCTCGGGAGATCTTAATTACTTTTCTTTCCTGGGGCCCTCCATGCGTGCCCTTTTTAGGGTCTTACCACTAAGTAATACTCCATTATGCAAATGTACCACATTTTCTTTATCCATTCTTTGGTTGGCATCTAGGTTGCCTTCAGGTTCTAGCAATTATGAATAATGCTGCTATGAACATAGTTGAACAAATGTCTTTGTGGTATAATTCTGTATCCTTTGTGTATATGCCCAGGAGTGGATCTTGAGGTAGATTGATTCCCAGTTTTCACTGGATTTAGACCAAAGAAAAAACCCAAAAGGGATTTCAATTAAAAATTATATAAAAGTAAGAAATTAAATTTTAGAAAACACAGGATTTGATTCCTACTATGTAAGTAAGCAAAGAGACAGACCGTATGAAGCTCTCATCTAAGAAAGAAAGGATTCACTCATCAGTTGCCAGTTTCTTAGATAATACAATAGGAGCCAAGACAAAACTGCTGAAACAATTAATGTATAAGGAGATCATTAATAAATCAATATCACAATAAAGCACTCTATAAATTCGCCATTCATTACAAGATTTTATCTCAAGCAGAATCCTTTCAAAAATATTCAAGTATGTGGAATGACCACCTCTCACTTTACATACAGCATATGCTAAATATTTTCTCAAGAATGTATTTCTATTAATTGCTATGAAGATTGTGTATGAAATATTCAATCAATAATCTTTCCATCAAATCATTTTTTTATTTCATTTTTATCCTTTCAGTTAAAAACATGAAGTCAATCATCAGAAAACAAGTTTTATGTATGTAGTGTTAGTACTGAATTATTACCAAAAGCAAAACAGGCCCTAAACCACAACTGTTCTTTTCAAAGATCTTGTTGGGGTTTCGGTACCTTGAAAAACTTCTAGACACAGTTTGAAGGTCATTAATGGTGAACTCTTCTTCCCTTAGGACCTGTCTTTTCGCAAACCATAAGAATTTTGTACTTACAATAAAGCAAAAATGTCAAGAATTCTTCTGTGAGTTACAATGTCCTCCAGGGAAAAGACCAACCTAAATACCATGGCCTATACAGGCATGCAACTGTTCCCCTGCCATCATTGCCCAAACCACAGCACCTGTGCAAGGAATTCTACTAGGACTATTGGAAGCACAATTCTTCCCCGACACCCACACTCCTGACACACACTAGAGGCATGGAAACCTGCTAGTCACATTCATCCTTCTGTCTCTTTAAATTAGCTCAGAAAGCTTATGAAATTCTCTGCATGGTTCTCCTGACAAGTCTTTGTGTGTTTGTGTTGTAAGAGGCCATTTGTTGGTTCCGGCCACTCAGCCCCGAAATAACAACACAGATACTGTATTAATCAAATCATTGTTTGGCCCATTAGCTCTAGCTTCTTATTGGCTAACTCTTACATATTAATTTAACCCATTTCTATTAATCTGTGTATTGCCATATGGTTGTGGCTTACTGTCTGTCTCCAGCCGGGTTATGTGGCTTCTTTTGACTCCACCCTTCTTACTCTCAGCATTCAGTTTAGTTTTCCCCGCTTAACTAAGTTCTGCCCTATCAACAGGCCAAGGCAATTTCTTTATTCACCAGTGGTACTCACAGCATATGGAGGGGAATCCCACATCATGTATGCGTGTGTGAAACACAAATATGTATCACTTTGTCTTTTCACATGTTTAACCTCCTATGGAGGTTAGTAAATGTTTATAGGATTAATGACAGTTGACTCCGGACCAGATATAAATAACAGAAGACAGAATAAGGTAAGAACTAAAGCTACAGACAGAGGTACCGATTTACAAAAAAGAGTGTAGACTTTAAATCAATCAACTTAATAGCTTTTTTTCACTCAGATGCTGATGGATAAATAAATGCAAGGGGAAGGCCTTGCCATTTCATTTACTTGAGTTTCCTATACAAAAGGAGATAATCTGGTAGCTTCTTTAATGTGCTTGCCTACACTCACACTGTTGGTAATAGCTAAAAGGGAGCATATTCCTCCAAAAGATGACAATCATTATCCAGGATATTTCTTTGTTTAATGCTGAGAATCTTTAATTCAAAGCTCATGGAGAATATTGACAATGCCTCAGCTGCCACCCAAAGCCAATAAGTCTGGAAGTTAGACTGTCCTACTAGAGGACGGGAAAATGGTACCCTCTAATCCAGAGGATTCTGAGTTGGAAGAGAAGTGTCCCAATTTCATTTCTTGTTGCTATGAGGAAGTTGTTTAGGGGATAGAAAGTTTATTTGGTTCATAGGTCTAGGTTGCAGTCCATCATTGCAGCGAGGTTGAGGCAGCATGACCTTGAAGCAGGTATTTACTTTACATCCAGTCAAGAGCAGAGAAGTGAATTTGGCATTCATGCTGATGCCCAGGTACCATTTTCCACTCTTAAACGGTTCAGGAGCCTGAGTCTAGATAATGGTGTCCCCATAGTAGGTGGAATTTTACAAGTCAATTAACAGAATCAAGACAAACACCCAAAGACACACCCACAGAACAACCTGCCCTATACAAGCTCTCATTGAGACACCCTTGTCATATTCTCTACTGTGTCAGGTTGACAAAGCTAACCCTTACAGAAGCTAAGAGACCTAGGACAAGTTTGGACAAGAGGCACACCTTGTGTTCTCTTTCATGGGTGAGTGTACAAGGGAAATACTAGTACTGTCATGATAGTTAAGTCAGCATGCTGCTTCCCAACGCTGCACAATTCAGACAGAAATAATGCTAGATAACATAATATTTGCGTACATAAAATACATATTTTAGGCCAATGAGATGAGATGATTTTCCATTACATGTTCAAACATGTAATGGTGTTCTAAGGAGCAGGGCACATATGATCTGCTCCAACTTTTGTCCTTTGTTTCTTTTAATTGTTATGATGAAAATTTTTAAAGCACTTGATGTCTATTTTTCTGTTGGTAGAAGAAAATACTTCAAAGAATAGATTTGAAAGTCTAGCTCTGGACTGTTCCTCATGGAGTCTTGCTTCATTTGAAAGTCAGAGCTGTGCAAAGACCAAGAGATGGGATTGATAGATATATTTGATTAATGGCGCTAGTCCTCTACTTATACGTGGAATCCGCAATGTTAGGCACCCAACTTGTAGGTGGGATGCTTTTCTAGCAGGCATGAGGACCTAGTTAAAATCTTAGCCACTACCCAAAGCAAAACAAAACAAACAAACACAAGGAATCATGCACACAAAAAGTCATTAGATTCAAAACAAACATTAACAAATTAATCTTTTTAAGTCAGTTTTCTTCTGTGTTAAGTGGAAAAGGCAATACTCTTCTCTCAAAAGTCTTTTAAGTGGCTGGCAGTGGTGGCGCACACCTTTAATCCTAGCAATCTGGAAACAGATGCAGGCAGATTTCTGTGAATTTGAGGCCAGCCTGGTCTACAAGAGCTAGTTCCAGGACAGGCTCCAAAGCTATAGAGAACTCTGTCTGAAAACCACCACCCAAACCAACCAACCAAACAAACAAACAAAAACAGTAAATAGTCAAAACAGAGAAGAATGAAAATCCTATCACTTTGTCATTTTGCTGTGAACCCTTTGTAGAGTTCATGAATCAAAACCACAATGTCAGAGTCCATTCAGCTACAAAGTAGCAATCCTTCCTTGCTGTCTCCTCCCCTGCAGAGCTCACGTATGGTTTTCACTGCAAATCCCTGTGAGGTTTCAAGGTTCAATTCATACTGATTTCCACAAGAAAGCCTTTCCTTTGGGCTCACTTAGAAACCTGCTTTTCTCTTCCAGCCCACAGGACTTTCTGCTTTCAAATCTTTGATTCCACCCATCCTAACTCTAACACATTCCATGTCTTTCTGCTCAAGATATAATGAAATCCGTGAGCATCTAAACACACTTTTCAGACATAGTAGGCTCTTTCTTTTTCTTTTCTTTTTTTTTTTTTTGCAAGTCTGTGGAATCCAATCAGGTGAAAAGAAGATGAGGAAGCCATGGTTGTGTGACTCACAGTAATTTTGCAACTGTATGCTGTCACTGAAGTCACATCTAGAAAATTGGGATGCAGATGTGATGATTAGAGGATTGGAGCACATTGAAGGATAGAATAATCTTAGAAAAATGTAGAGGAAGCAATTTTCCTGACTAAAGAGCAATGATAAATTTACTCCTTTTTAATTGGTAGGCTAAATGAATACTACTTGAATGAGTAAGCCATTGAGAGAATAATGAACACTAGGAATTGCGCTAGGTCTCGTGTGGCATTAACTTCTTTAAATGTGCTAGTAAACAGTGAAAATGGAAGTGTTTGCTTTTAAATTTCTGTATTCACATTCTATTGGAATACTTCATGGTCTACATTAGGATTCTGGGATTTGAGGGGCTGTTAATTCTCATCTTTCAAGAACTCAGTCTCATTAAATGATGAAGGAGGGCCATCTATCTATGTGTTACTTTCATTGGTTAATAAAGAGACTGCCTTCGCCTTTGATAGGACAACAGCTTAGGTAGAGCAAGTAGACAGAACAGAATGCTGGGAGAAAGAAACAGAGTCAGGGAGAGGCAGAGAGCCGCCCACCATGAAGCTGCCAGGTCAGACATGCTGAATCTTTCCCTGTAAGCCACGAGCTTGTGGTGACATACAGATTATTAGAAATGGATTGAATCAATATGTGAGAGTTAGCCAATAACAGGCTGGAGGTAATGGGCCAGACAGTGTTTAAAAGAATACAGTTTCCGTGTAATTATTTCGGGTAAAGCTAGCTGGGCAGGCCACCGCTCCTTCTACAATTAAACATTGCATTGGGGTGGAGAGATAGCTCAACAGTTAATAGTGCTTGGTGCTCCTGCAGAGGACCTGAATTCAAATTACAGTACCCATTTCAGGTAGATCAAACTCCCTGTAACTGCATGAAGTTCCACGAGATCCAGGACCTCTTCTGGCTTCTGCAGTCACTATACTCATGCATGCATATATACACAGAGGAACACACATTCACATACATAATTTGTTATCTTAAACATAACAGTATTGCAAAGCCCTTCACTTGGTATGCCAGACTTTATCGACTCTCCAAGGGAGGTCTTACAACCCCACTGAGGAGTGAATGGGGCAGGGAGTGGGGGATGTGGGTGAAGCACAAATATAAAAACTCAGAGTCAGATATTAGGATTCATCCCAAAAACCAGAAAAACAAAACAGCCAAACAACTAGAGAAGTCTTACCTCGAGGTTGGACGACCACAAACAAAGCAGACTAAGCCTCTCTTCTCCCCTCATTTTATATTCCCTCTAGTGCTGGGATTAAAGAAGTATGATTCCCTAGTACTGGGATTAAAGACATGAGCCACCACCACCACCTTGATCTGTTTCTTCATTGATCTTGTGTATCCTAGGGTGGCACTGAATGCACAGAAATCCATCTGCCTCTATATCCCAAATTCTGGAATTAAAGGTGTGTGTCACCATTACCTGACCATCAGTGGTTTTGGTGGTTTTTAGCTTTGCCTCTGGTCTTCAGGCAGGATTTATTTATTAAAATACAAATGATATACTAGTATAGGTGGGGAGAGTGGGAGAAGGGGAGATAGGGGGAATTGGGGTTTGGAATGTAAAATAGAAAAAAATAAATAAAGAAAACATAATAATATTATTATTAGACTTCTTAACTGAAGATACTTTCTAATTTATTTTTCATTATATGAAATGGTAGTTTGCTGTGTTGACTTATGAAATGCTTCTGAGATGTGTAGGGAAACAAATGACAGTATAATTTTGTTGTAAAAATGTATATACACTCTTACATCCTTAGAGTATCCCAATGTTTTAGATTTTCTGTGTTGTAATTAACTTGCATTCTTATTAACTTGAGCTCAATGAAAAACAATGTCATAACCCACTGTGATGGATGTACCGATCATTACTATTGATCATAAAAGGAACAAAATCCATGACACATTTTTATTAGTTACATAAATGTGTTTTTTAATTATTTAAATGGAGAAGTGAAAGATTTAAAAGGTTATTGACTCATTTCCATTTCCCTTAATGTGACTGTTAATCAAATTTCTGACTCTATTCTTTCCTTAAATACTGTGAAATAGAACATTATCATTTTTATTTGAAAGGTGGTTTTTCATTATAGTGATGTAAAACAGTCAAATGTGTCCATAATTTTTTTTATATTTCATAGTGGAATTTTAGTAGGTGTTCTGATTTAAAATGAAATATAAAAAATTAGTAAGGCAAAGTTACTCTTCTTTTGAATTCATACTGTATCAAATATTTTTACATTTAAATTATTTCATTTTCCAGAAATTTACTATACTTGAAAATAAGCAATTTATGTTAGTGTTGCAAAGTTTAAAACATAGAGACAATGTGATTATACATAGCTACAAACACCACTTAAAGTTAAAAACACTGACTCCTACTTAATTACACTGAGTTTCAGAAACGACGCTGTATCAGTGTATTTGCCACCATTTCCTCCACATCTCAGTGCCTGACTATGCAAACACAGTATCATTTTATACACATTATACAATGTATTTTACGTACCCCTTCTTACTTTTCCATTTGTCCTGTGTAGTAAGTTAATATTTGTACCTCCAGTACATTTGCAGTTCTCCCTAGACTGATGGTATCTTGCTGTTTTGGTGTCATCTTTCCTCACCATTTACAGGCTTGCTGAAATGCTAGCTTTTCTCTTCTTTGAGCCAATCTGTTCGAGTCATTCTTACGGTTTGATTTGCTTTCTCATGAGCACTCCAAGCATTTTTCTTATTTATTTTACATACTGAAAATACTGTATCCTGAGTAGCTGGAGAAAAAAAGAATGAAAATACTGTCTTCTGTTTTTGTAGGTTCACATATGCTTTTTTTCTTTTCCTTTATTTTTTATGGTGTGTCTCTGCGTGCTCGTGTGTGTGTATGCATGTGCGTGTGTGCGTATGCATGTGTACGTGTGCATGTGTGTGATAAAATTTCTTCATTTTAAACACAATGAGTGACAGGGATTCGTTGTGGTGTGGGAACTCTTCTCCACTCTTTGCCCTGACCCCCACTCCATTTTGGGGTCAGGAACTGTTCTTCCACTTGCTAAATGTAAACATTTCACCATCCATTGAATGGCAGCATCGGCTTGTCACACTGAGGTGGTGTCAACAGTTCAATGGTAACAGAAGTACACAGATCACTCTCGTGATGAAAGTGCCACATTCCATTCACAGTTACAGTGTCTGTTCCCAGGACTGGCTTTTCTCTGAAACCTGCAGCCAGGAAGGCATGAAGGCCTCTTCCTCACTGTTAATGCTGCTCTTTGAAGGTGATCATCTCTCCACACTCAGGAAGCCTGTTCTTTCTTCTATGTGGAATGCCCTCTCCTTCAGCCAGCAGACTATGATCATCTTAGCCTTTGGTTCCCAGAACATCCCTTCAGCTTTTTATGGAAAAGCACTCTTATTCTGTCAGAAACCCATTTGAATAGACTCTTCTCCAAGGATCCCTGGATCAACTTCTGTAACAGCAACTTCTTGTCCAACCCCTGGAATACACATCATAACCCATTTACCAGGGAACTGCAGCTCCAAATGCTGCCTCTCCGTTCAGCCTCATACAAACTGCTGAGAATTCTTCCCCAGTGCCTAGCAAGTGTCTCACAGACAGCAAGTCCCTAGCTGGAGTTTCAAGCAGTCCAAACACCTGGATGTGAAGGGAAATGTCATTCTTTCTTCTCTTGGGCACAAACACATCAACACACAGTTTCTCCAGAGAAATTCATCTCAAAATAAACTCCTCTATGTGCCCTTTTCTGCATGTCTAGTATTGGACTGGGATCACTCTGGATTCTGTGCAAGTTTTACACAGAGGGGTTCCAGCTCACCTGGTGACTGTATTGTTCTTGGTCTTACTCTAGATAGAGACTGTTCATATTAATATCTTGTTTAAGAATGGATTCCTGTGCCAATGTGTTCAAGTGTACTTTCCACTTTCTCTTAAAAAGCTTTGCTGTGGGTTCTGCACTCAGTTTTACTTCTAGAACAGGCTTTTTCCTGCCGTGCCCTCTTTCCTTCATGCTAGGTTTTAGGTTTTTTTTTTTGAATTTTTTTGTTTTGTTTTCCTGAATACTTTTGTTAGAGTCTCTTCACTCAAATCAGTCCAGTTTGCTGCCTGCTTTTATTCCGTCATTTGATGTTCTGAGTTGGATTTCTGAGACAGCTTAGTTGAGTGAAGCAGTGAGCCTGCAGTTCCTGCGTTCTCCAACTCATTCTCCTTTAGCTCCACTGGCATTACCATTCATCGACTGTGTGGTTTTAGGACCTTAATCTGGCAGTACTCGAAAAGTTCTAGGCAATTAAAAGTGAGGGCAGACACAGACTTATTTTGTTAAAAATAAAGTATTAGATGAGCACAGCATGTAAATTAAAAGAGCAAAAATTTGTTAATATAGATGAAAAGAAAATATCTCACCAAACTACAGTCACCAAATAAAGGAGTTAGAAAAGGATACAGACATCCCGTAGTAGTACTGCCCTACACTGCAGACATTTAACACCGACATACACAGACATCAGCTCTTCCAGTCCAGGTTTCCTGCAGGCGTGCACAACCCTGCACCGCTTTACCCCTGTCTTCACTCACCCTGGTCATTTCTGCACATGCCCTTCCTCTCCTCATTCTGCACCATCCGCCATCTTCTCTCCACTGAGGGTCTTCCTTGCACTGAAACTTCAACTGGATTCATTTTAAAATAAGTTCAGCTTCTTGAATTTTCTTTTCTGTCTAGAAGCCTTTATGTTTTACTCTCTTTGTTTATTTGTAATCTCTATCAGTCATTTTCCAGGAGTCCTAAGATAAAAGACAATAAGAAAATGAATTGTATGTAATTAATATAGATTATATTGATACATTCTTTAGAAAGCATAGCTTCTGAGAAATTATAATTGCAAGATCATACCTATGTCATTTACATATTTAACACTTAATTGTTTGTGGAGGTTTTGGTTACCTTTACGCTAATGGACATGATTAGTTTGCACTGATACTCCATTGTGTGGACTCTTTCCACAGTTAGCTTTCTTCAGGAGCTGCAGACACTCTAGGACAGCAATTCTAAATCTATGGTCATGACTCTTTGGGAGTCGCATAGCAGATATCCTGCAGAGCAGATATTTACATTATAATTCCTAATAATCACAAAATTATAGTTATGAAGTCACAACAAAAATTATTTTATGGTTGGTGGTCACCACAGCACGGGGAACTGTATTAAAGGTTTCAGCGTGAGGAAGGTTGAGAACCAGTGCTCTAAGATCAGGGTGAGAAACAGCCTCCGGCATCACATTCACAAGGCAGGAGAAAACACTGAAGTGATGAAAGGAATCTTCTCGTACCTTTTTGCCCTCTGATGTAAATTAGAGTCCCAAGGGAGTAGCATGAGTGGCTCAGCTAGTGTGTTTTATGTATAAAAATAGAGTGCATGAAATTACAGTAATTCTCTATCAGTGTGACAGATTTTACTGAAATCAATGGAGAGAGCTTTCATTTTCCCATATAACTGATTAAAAAATAGCTATTATAATAAGATGGGGTAGATTGATTTGGGTAGGAACAGAATAGTCCTTCATAGTTCATTGTCTATTAAACTAAACATGAATCACACCTGTATCCTTGACTTCATTAATGTACAAGGCATGAGCATGCAGTGGTGATGCTGATTAATTTAATCTGAAAAATTCCAAAATTAGTAACCATGTAACTAGTAAAGCTGAACTGGTGATTAACAGTTCAAGATCTACAATAATTACTGTAGAGCTGGAGGGATGTGCCGCTGTTGAGAATGCATTTTCCCCTAGCTGAGAACCTAAGCCTCGTTCCCAGCACCCAGGTTTAGTGCCAGACTGCCGAGAACTCTATCTCTCGGGATCTGATGCCCTCTTCTGATCTCTGAGGGCACCCATGCGCACACCCCATACACAAATAAACATACACTCACTCAGATGCTTCAGTCACTTTTTTTGACAAACTGTGTCATCTTTTATGTAGTTTCTCCCCCTCACTTATGATGTGAAGACAATATCTCTTACATCATTTATGGGCTGTTTTCCCCTGCTGGTTGACTGGAGAGTAGTCAGTAATGTGTCAACAGCAGCCATTGTGTATGTGCATGTGTTCATGTATGTGAATGTGTGTGTGTGTGTGTGTGTGTGTGTGTGTGTGTGTGTGTTCTCGCTGTAATGGATTGCAGTGGTCAGGGAACACGCTTTAGGGTTGGTTCTGATTTTCCACTGTGTTGAGGCAGCATCTGTTTTTGTCCATTGTGTCCATTGAGTTCTGTCCTTTGTGTGTCTGGGGAGCCTCCTGCTTCAACCTTCCATCTCAGCATAACTGCGACGGGAACACAGATGCCTGCCTACTCATATGTTGAGCCCGATATGTGTTCTGGGGATTTGAACCCATGTTTGATTGCATGCCAAGAGCTTTACCCATCAATCAATCTCCTGGACCTTACACAGTATAGTAAAACAGTGCTGTAAGTGTCCAGGGCTCGCACGGCATCCATGAGCCCACCAGTGTGGATAAGTGGCAGAATGCACCACTGAACACTGAAATGAGGACTTCTAAAGAACATGTATCTTGCATCACTGTAATTTTTCTATTTCCAGATACCTTTTATCTTGAAATAAAATTTTTAGATTAATACATGTGTGCAATGAATTACTATGCTACCATAGAAAGAAGAAATCCTGTTATTTGTGAAGAGGATGGAACTACAATTATCATGTTAAAAAGAAAAAAGTAAAAAAAAAGTAAAAAAAAGTGAAAAAAGTAAGAAATAGTAAGGCCAACACATGTCTCACTAATGTTGAATCCAGAAAAGAGTAAATCAAGACTGTCCTGGAGATGTACCTGCAGACTAATCTGGTGTAGCGATTCCTCAACTGAGGTTCCCTTTTCCCAGATGACTCAGTTTCTGGAGGGTTGCAAAATCTAACTAGCCAGTTGTCCTGATTTAAATATTACATAGGGTATATATAGATATCTAATATGTATGTACATATTTGAGAAATAAGGATCAGAAATATTTATTTTGTTAGTTAAAAATAAATAAAAAATATCTTCACACTCACTAAAATTGGCAAATATGAGAAAAACTGCCAAGTCCAAAGACTTTGCTGCACCAGACCACATTAGGCAATGGATTTCAGGAGCAGGACTTAAACTTCCAATGCATGCCAGTGTGGTCCTCTTTGCTGCAGGTGGCTCTTGGCAGGAGATCAGAGCAGAGGGAAGCCAATAAACTTGTCTTCCTTTCACTAAGAATATGAGAATAGTTAACATAATTTTTTTAAAAATCAATTATTGCTATTAGTCTATTAATATCTATTTGTATTAGTTAATTTGCAAAGGTTAGACCTCCATAGTTCTTATTAAGATATTTTTCTAAGGAGGCAATATATATTCATAGGTAGAAAGATATATAGTTGCCAAATAAATTTTTCTCTGAGCTGTTCCCTTATTAACCATAAGGTTAATTCTACAGAAACAAATGGCAAAAATCAATTTAACTGGCAGCTTATATTCTCACCATAAGAAAGTTAAATCACTTCATGTTATTCAAATGTATAAAAAAGGTAAAGTTTAAGAGTTCCAATTATGAAGAATAATAATATGGTTAATTAGTGGAGATAAAGAGTGGTGTTCAAACAGTTTAGCTCATAATTTATAGTGGTTAAATTTTCTAAGGCAGTAAAAGTAGGTACAAATTTATGCAATTTAATTTGCATATATATTATGTCCTTGCTATAATAAATACTTAAAAAGAGTAGGATGACAAATTTCTAGTGCTTTATTTTTTAAAAATACCAGGTACTTTAAAGATTAAAATATTTTTTTAAATAAGAATTCATTACAATTAATTTATGCTATAGCCAAGTCTGTGGAAAATATAGGTATTGTAAAAGAATTTTGATAAGCTGGACAACTTTTAGGATTGGATTTTGTCATTTATTACATATTAGCTCAAGATTAATTTTGATTTAACACCTTTTCATGATGTTTCTAGAGAATAATAGTTGATTTTTCATAATGAGTATAATCTGCTGAACACAGTTGCCCTTTGTTTTAGTTTTAATTTATTGAGATGTGTGCATGTATCACCTTCTCTGTATCAGTTATGATCCTACCTGGTGGCAACTATTGTTATTCATGAGGGGAGATATTGTCGAATCCTTAGCTCTGGATTTTTACACAGGAATAGCCTTCTGTACAAGTCGGATGGTTTGCCAGGCATTGCTCTCCCAATATTTGCTTGGCAACTATTTATTTAGTCCTACAGTATATCAGAATAAGACCAGGACAGGGATCCTAAGTACAAGGTGAATCTGCCGTGTATTTCCATGGGATGTTTGAGGCTCTTAGAAGAAACCGGCAAGCAAAACCCTCACAGCAGAGAGTGACGGGGGACTAGAGTTGTTATTTGAACTAATATGGAAATTTAGGGCTGGTGGTATGGCTCAACCAAAAAGTGTTTGCCATGTAAATATGAGGACCTGAGTTCATATCGCCAACACTCATTTATGAGGCCAGGCATGATGTTCAGGACTCCATCCCCAGCACCGGGAGGAGACAGAAGGATCCTTGGGACCTACTCTCCGGCTACTCTAGTTAAAGTGGTGAGCTCCAAGTTCAAAGAGAGATTTTGTCTCAAATAAATGTGGAACAAGATCAGGAAGACACCTGACAACAACTTCTAGTTTCCATTCGCACAGACAAACAAAAGAACATGTATGTGTGCTCACGCACACACACACACACACACACACACACACACACACACACGATCAATTTATAATGTTTCAAAAGAGATTTTTTTTGAGGCCAAACTTTTGTGTAGAACTCATTGCACCATACCCTAAATATAGCCGAATATGTGGAAAATAATGAGGCTGGTTTTGTTGATTTTCCCATATCAACTATAGTTTTTTTACACTTTGAAAAATAATCATATAGTGACTCTACATTTTACAACTTATTTTACACAACATTCTAATATTTTTAATTTTATGTATATATTTATTTTGACACAAATCTTACCCATTTCTCTATAAGGTTTGTGAGTCAGGAAATTAAGACACATAAATAGGTTTTGAAAAATAACATGCATTAAATGCTGTACATATTCTGGACATCTGTCTATGAAATATGTAATTTGTTGTTTGAAAAGTCCTTATTTAAGTTTACTCTTGACAGTCTGTCCTTAGTTCGCACTGCAATGCTTCTCTCAGGCCCACGCAAAAATGCGGGGTAAATGATGTGTTAATCTGCACTGGACATGCTAAAAGCTGGTTCATATATTTAATGAGAACTCAAAAATGTATTGTTTATAGACTCCATGGAGAGATGCTTGCCTGCATATGCCTATGTTTGGTTATGAATAGATCAGAAATTGAAACGTTCTATCCAAACAATGAATCTTAAATTACTTTTCAGTGAAATAATACTGGTACAATGCAAAGAACCAGAGTTTAAAGTTTTAGAAACAAACACTTTTGAGTCGCACTTTAATGACACACACCTGGTGATCAAAGTAAGACCATATGTTTTGATAACCCAATCAGAAGACAAAGCTGAGGGGTCATTTTACTAAGGAGGCCAAACTCCACTACCATTGTTTCAGTCGAGTACTATACATAATTGGAGCAGTTTAATATTTGCTATAATTACCAACAGAGATTTAAGCAGGTAGTGTCAAAGCTTCAAAGAGCAGGAATCGATCAAAGAGAAACAGACATGTAAAGGTCTCTCCCATGCATTTAGTTTATCTGCTCTGTATTTAACAGCAAATCAATAGTCAAACAACAAGAATTTAAATTGCATCAACAATTGTTAGGTTCATAGTTTGGGGACAATGACAGTGTGGTTCAATCAGCAAGGCGCTTTCTTCTCCAGTATAGAGCACTGGGTTCAGGTCCCAGAACTCACGTAAGTTCTTAGAAGTGATTACATAGACTTGTAATCCGAGCACGGCAGGCACAGAGACAGGGGGATTCCTGGGCTTACTGCCAGCCAATCTAGTCTAATTGCTGTACCAATAAAAGATCCTGAGCAGAGAAAAAGATAGAATCATGATGCCCAAGGTTGTCCTCTGACCTTGTGTACACACGCACACACAGCAAAACATACACACATTCTATTATTCTTTTAAAACAGCATTCAGTAAAATTCATCCCGTTTCTTCATATCACACTTAATACTCAATCCTTATCAGAAAAGACTTATGAGATATTCTTTTAGGAAAAACCTACACATGTGTTTTAAAAACTGTGTGCTTAACCTCTTTCTACACAAACAGAAGTGTAGTAAGAAGGCCACTTGGTTGTTCAAGCCACTTGGCAGCTCAGACCCGAAACAATCACACAGAAACTATGTTATTTAAAACACTGCTTGGCCCATTTGCTCTAGCTTCTAACTAACTCTTACATCTTAATTTAATCCATCTCCATTAATCTGTGCTTCACCATGAGGTGGCCCAACAGCAAAGTCTCAGCATGTTTGTCTCTGGCAGTGGCTCCATGGCTTCTCCTCCTCTGCCACCTTTCTCCCAGTATTCAGTTTAGTTTTTCCCGCCTAGCTAAGTTCTGCCCTATCAACAGGCCAAGGCAGTTTCTTCATTGACCAATGGTATTCACAGCATACGGAGAATTCCATATCACAGAAGGAAACTTTTAATACTGTTCTCCAGCTCGCCTTATTCAGGGAAGCATTAGATGGCACTGCTTTAGAATGTACACATATGTTTTCATTTCATTTATCTATTGAACAACACTGTGCTGCCTTGGCTTACTGCGGGGAGCTCAGCTCAGTGGATAGCTTAGTTAACACACTCATTCCTTGAGGGATCACAGGCCACTTGGTTGTTGAACTTCGTATCTCAGGCTAGACTAAATTGAGTGTCCTGAAAAATACTGGATCAGGACAGGAGCAACAAGCTACTGCTGGTGGTATTATGATGAGACAGGAACAGTCAGATGTAAGCGTGTGAGATTCTGTGTGTGAGAAGGACACATCCGAGGGGACACTTGAGCTGCAAGCATGTGGGATTCTGTGTGTAAGAAGGACTTGTTGAGGGGGCACGTGAGCCCTGATGCACAAAGCAGCTGCCTCTCCCAGGGACGCAGTCAGTGCTCTAGTGTGTTGAAAGTTGTGAACTGCCCTTAAACTCCTTTGCACACCCTTGCTTTAGTAGGACCAAATCTATGAGTGCAAACCCAAGCAGTGTTGAGTGACTCAGTCATCACAAAGGGACTTAAGGTAATTTTATTTCATTAAGTCTCAGTTGATCTGAGATTTAGGAGAGGTTGAGATCTCAGGAGACAACAGGCAAAGAGTGGTAGATGAATTTATCTGTCGTTACTTCTCTAGTTACTTTCATTACAAATGGTCTTGTGGGTGCCACCAAACCAATCTTACTGTCAGGGATGATTCCCACACTTTCATTTATCTATATCTAATGTGTATTGTAGCTACAGAGGAATCAGGCAAATCAGACAGGAAATCTAATTTTGCTGCTTTGGGGCAATCTAGGAAAGAGAGACAGCTGAAAAAGGAGAGGGAAAAAAATGTTTCCACTGCAAGTGGAAACAATCTGACAGACTCCTGGCATGAAAGCCTTAATTCCTGGGAGGAACTGATGAGCAAATTAACTGCAAGGTAGGAAAAGCTGTTGGCAATAGAATTTCAGGCAAAATATAAGACTTTCACATATATCTTTTGTTTTTACTGTAAAGTAATCACACTTTGTTACCAGAAATAATAAACACCTATCTGCTTGTGTGTGCGTGTATGTATGTGTGTGCTGTATGCCATGCCCATGTTTTTATAAGCTGATATGCTACCAACACTTACTAACATTCAAAATGTTAAATTTCTCCACAACATCCCTTATTTATATACATTATTTGTATTTTGTCGAGGTTTTTTTCCTCATAGGAATAATAAAATAGTTACAGGTATTTCATCCACTCACTGCTGCCTCAGGCAGCCCTGGGCGAGCTGCAAGGTGGCAGAGGCAGCCAGGCAGCTTTCTGGCTGTGTTCTCAAGCTTGAGGAGTTCTCTGTCTGTTCCTGCCACCCTGGTTTAAAACTGGTATGGAAAATTTTCAAACTGCGCCCTGTTATTTGCTACCTTTTCACCGCTGCAAAAAAACTCCAGACCGAAGGAACCTAAGACAAGACGTGCTGACTTCCGCTAGGATGTGGAGACTGGAGAATTTTCAAAGTGGAACTTAAGATGGCTACCTACTGTATTGCATCTGCAGTTGTGAAACAGAGAAATGGGTTCAGGCTCCTTTGTACTTAGTTGGGATCCAGCCCATGGAATAGTACTGTTCACATTTAGAGTGAGTTTTCTCACCGGATGGAAACCCAATTTAGAAGCTCCTCAGAAACTTGTCTAGAGGGTTGTCTCTTAGGAGGGCTTATTCCCATGAACTTTGCAGTCAGTATTAAACAACACACTCTGGTATCTTGAGCAGGTTTCATTTCCCCAAGTTTGAACTAAATGTTACAAAAATTAATGTCTTTAGAAAATTGTAACATGAAGGCTGGCTTGTTGGGGTATCTGTCCTGCTTGGTACCCCACAGCCAGCAAGTCCCAAAGAAAATCACAGAGTCTACATTAGGTTATAAACTGATTGGCCCATTAGCTCAGGCTTCTTGTTAACTCTTGTAGTTTATATTAACCCATTATTCTGATCTATGTTAGCCATATGGCTTGGTACCTTTTTCGGCTGTCAGCTCACATGTTGCTTCTTTGGTGGTCTGGGCAGGAATGGAGGAGGGAGCTTCCTGCTTCCCAGAATTCTCCTGTTCTCATTGCATCACCTCTCCTTCCTGTCTGGTTTTCCCACCTATATTTCCTGCCTGGCCAATCAGCATTTATTTCAAATATGATTGACAGATTACAGACAATTCTCCAGTACCAGAAAATATTCTGGAGAGTGTCTAAACTGGCCTTGCCCTGTAGTCATACTGATGACTATCTTAAATGTCATCATAGAACCTACATCCAGCAACTGATGGAAACAGATGCAGAGGACCACAGTGGACTATTGGGCAGATCTCCCAAAGTCCAGTTGAAGAGCGGGAGGACCGAGAATATGAGCAAAGAGGTCAAGACCATAATGAGTACACCCACTGAAACAGTGTACCTAAGCTAATGGTAGCTCACTAACTCTGGCCTGACCGTGAAGAAATCACTATAGGATCAAACAAGGCTTTCTGAATGTGGGTGACAGTTATTTGACTGCGGAAGACTGTGGAGCCACTGGCAATGAGACCAGGATTTATCTACTGAATGTATGGCTTTTTGGAACCCATTCTCTTTGGATGGATACCTTGCTCAGGCTAGATATAATAGTGAGGGCCTTGGTCCTGCCTTGAAGCAATGTGCCTTACCCTCTCTTAAGAGGGGAAGGGGGAGTGGAATGGGGAAGAGGAGGGGGAAGGGAGGAGGAGGAGAGGGAATGGGAAATGAATCCGGCATGTAAAATGAGAAAAGGGAGTTTTATAGAGACAGAGACCCACATTGGAGCACTGGACTGAGCTCCCAAGGACAAATGAGGAGCTGAAGAAGGGAGAACATGAGCAAGGAAGTCAGGACCGCAAGGGGTGCACTCACCCACTGAGATGATGGGGCTGCTCTAATGGGAGCTCACCAGGTCAGCTGGACTGGGACTGATGGAGCATGTGATATAACCAGGCTCTCTGAATGTGTCTGACAAGGAGGGCTGACTGAAAAGCCAAAGACAATGGCACTGGGTTTTGATTCTACTGCATGTACTGGCTATGTGGGAGCCTAGTCTGTTTGGATGCTCACCTTCCTAGACCTGAATGGAGGGGGGAGGACCTTGGACTTCCCAGAGGGCAGGGAAACATGACTGCTCTTTTGACTGGAGAGGGAGGGGGATGGGGAGTGGGGGTAGGGGAAGGAAAATGGGAGGAAGGGAGGAGGTGGAAATTTTTAATAAAAAAAAGAAAGAAAGAAATGCTCTGGGATCATCATGCAGCTATGAATAAAAACTGGCTATTACTGTTAATGATATCTCAGATATATTACTGAGTAAAAAATAGATGAGTGAAAATGTATCTTTTGTGTAAATGGAAAAAGAATTGAAATTAATATGGCATGTAATTGTTTATATCTATGTAGAGATTTCCTTCCTATTGGGTAGAGAGCAACCTTGGACAGGGTAGCTTGGGATGAATGAACTCAGAATATACTTTTAAATGTGCACTGAAATTTATTGTTTGGAGTTTTCAATTTTTATGAATGAACTACATATCAAAGTAATTTTAATTACAAATTTAAATTACAATCTGGACCACCAACGCCTGAGAAACAAGCTATGCTCTTAGCTGAACATGGAGAATTTATATATATTTGCTACTATTATATGTAACTTGGGTATTCTTAACAATCCATCATCTGGCCTCATTGTCCTCATTGATCCAGATGTGAAGTTGGCAATCAAGTATAACATGATCTACAAGCCATTTATGGAACATTTGAGATACTATCTCAAGTTTACATGCTCATCTGATCCTCCCAGAGTTTCTACAGAGCTGGATTCTGTGCCATTTTTACTTGATCTAATATTGTTATAAACTGGAGTTGTCAGATTAGTAACATAGGTCATGAGTAGCATGAAAACATATGTGATAATGTGCTCCATCCCAAATGTGGCTATAACATTTCATTGAAGAAGTCTGTTCTGTAATGTTCCTCTGGTTGATTTAAAAAAAAAAAAAAGGTACAACCGTTCCATGAAATGTGCTTTTAAAAAGAGTTGGGAGCTGTAGAGATGGCTCAGTGATTGTGAGTGTTGACTGTTCTTTCAGAGCTCAGCACCCACATGGGCTCATAACTACCTGTAATTCCTCTTCTAGGAGACAGAAACTCTCTTCTCATCTCTGCAGGATCTTATATGCATGTGGCACACATAAAATCTTCAGACATACATATGTACACATAAAAATAAGTAAACAAAAATTTAAAAGTGCTTGAGTATATATATATGAGGGTTTCTCAGAGGAGCTGAACTTGAATAAAATTTTAGCTGATGCATGTGCTCTGATCAAATTTCATGTCCACAATACTGACCACAGAATGTACATGTGTCCACAGTACTGATTATGTATTATAATGTGCTGGGAGCTTAATATTTGTAATATTTTTACTCAAATCCTTCAATATGCACAATTTTACTTTAGAAAATAAGGCTTAGGGACTTTTGAAATGCAGAGTAGGTATTCAAAAAATAAAATTGAATCTCAACCAAATGCATTAGAATACATAAGAAGAATGTACTATCTATCCATGGGTGCAGCCACTGCTTCTCTACCTTGAGTCCGTAATGACAGGTGCTTTTTCCACTAGTATTTGTACTTACAGTCTGAAAAGAGGTAGTTCATGAAGGCTTTCCTGCTTGGCTCCTCCACCCCCACAGGCACATTCAAATGGGCACACTGAGATACTTACCCTGTGGTCCTCATGTAAGTGATACACACACACACACACACACACACACACACACACACACACACACACAAAACAACAAAAAGCATGTGCACATGAGGAGAGAGTTGTACAAAAGAAGAAAATGAAGACAGGAAGGCTAAAGGTCTTTATTCATGCTGTAATGATAGTCTAGAAGTGGCTGTGTTTCATGACTCTTGCATGAGATCATTCAAGGTTCTTGTACCTTGGATCAAGGTGGCCATTCTTGTGATTTTGATTTTTGTTTAGTTTTTAATGTTTATAGAATAAATTTTCTCTATATCTCTCTCTCATTGCTTTTGGATACTTATTGATACTTTTCACACTTTAATTTGTATTACTGAATGTTCCTAAAAAACTCAAAATTTGGTTGGATTCATTTATTTGTATAACTATTATGATTCACATTCCAAAATTTGTTTTTAGTAAAGACTGTATGATATTAGGTGAATATACTTGCTTATTGGAAGACCCCAGAGATTCTAGCATATTTTCAGCATGAAATAATTTTAACTTGAGAAAAAATGTGTTTGGAGAGAAGTTATTTCTTGATTAGATTTTTAAAAAGATTTATTTCATGTGTATGTGAGTTCTTTTCCTATAAGTACAGCACTTGCATGCCTGGTGCTTATGGAGGTCAGAAGAGGGCATCGGATTCCTAGGAGCTAGAGTAATAGATGATCACAAGCTATTATGTGAGTGCTGGAAATCGAACGTGCTCCTCCACAATAGCAAGTGCTGTTAACCATCTCTCTAGCCCTTGGCTAGATTTTCAGATGCAAAAGCAGAGTAACAGAGCCATCCAATTTTAATGGCTCATGTTTTATTTGCACACCCATGAGACTGTGTATCTAGACGTGTCCTTCTGTATATATACATATATCTAGCTATAATTCATTTAAATGCTTGTCATAGAAAAACTTTGCAAAAAGAAAACACATTCTTTTAGGGATTTCTTCTTAAAGAGAACGTGGTTTTGAGCTCAGCCTGTGATTACATTTCTGGTCAAGGCATGCGGAATATGAGCGTATACTGTTTGGTCAGTCTTTCATACCCACGGGCTACTTTTCATCTCAGTCTTCAGTGACAGTTTAAGTAGTAAAATTCCAAGATCCATAAATAGAAGATGCTGGATTCTGAGTTTATTTCAAATCGTGGTGCATAGACCTCATTTGTTATTGTTGTGTTGACTTATAGGCTGTGTACTGCCCTTCTCTGGGGAAAAGAGGCTTAAACATAGTCATTTTTAATAAGATCTCTTGGTTTCTCTGTCTCCTTCATGCCAGAGAACCACCTTCTAGATCACAAAATTCAATTGATTGTTATTTATTTTGAACAGTAATTAATTCAAAGGATACCATCAAATGCAAAGGGTGGGTGGTTTTGGAAAATGCACCAACCTGGTTTTGTACATTTTTGTACATTTTTGTAATTTTTCTGAATATTATTCATCTATTTTATTCCATTTATTTATGACTGAAATGTTTTATCTTCCTTAGATACAGTTTTGCCTTATAATTGTTGTTTTTTCCTAACCTTTTGCTTATAAAAGAGTGTCTAGATAATCCATCTGTCTATAGAAACAAATTTCAACCAAATAAGAGGATCATTCATTCTTTATGTAAAGTTATCTTTATGTGGACCACAAAGATTAAGTCAAACCATATATCATGTGTGTACAGACATTTATCTTCAAACATATATGAATATTTATATTTATAAACTAATCCCTAATTTCATCTGTAATATTCTATGAACAAATTCTAGCCTAGTTAGATGCAATCAAAATAATAGGCAGTATTTTACCAAATGTTAGAAAATGAGTCTTTTTTCTACTAAGTGTATTGTTTTACAATATTAGTTTAATATGTGTTATACTCTTTTATGTTGCAGAATATTTGTTTAATGATGCAAAGATATATTGCATTCTTCTGTGTTGCATTTGTTTGACTCTATAAAGTTGTGCTACTTTGCCTGCCTAAAATACCTGATTGGTCTAATAAAGACTGAATGGCCTACAGCTAGGCAGGAGAGGGATAGGCAGGGTTGCCAGATAGAAAAAATAGGAGTAGAAATCTAGGAAGACAAAAGAGGAAGGAGCGAGGAAATAAGGAGAGGAAGACACCAGGGGCTAGTTACCTGGCCACCTAGCCAGTCACTGAAAAAGAAGGGAAGAAAGACATAAAATAAAGAAAGGTAAAAATTCCAGAGGCAAAATATAGAAAAAGAGGAATGGAGTAATTTAGGTTAGAAAAGTTGGTGAGAAAGAAGGCAAGCAATGGCCAGACATTTTTAAGTAAGAATAAGTCTCCATGTACTTATTTGGAAACTGGGTGTTGGGCCCCCAAAGAACAAACAGAATAAAAACAACTACTGTGTATATCTTTAATTTCCCGTGAAGTGAAAATTGGGGGAGCCAATGTTTGGGAGACTGCATGATTGTTCTTCTTGTGATAATTTTGCTTATCCAAATAACTCGCCAAAGGATGCTCATCTTGTTACCTTTCTTAGTGTATTTAAAATTATCATTGATTCATGTGTAAATGTTTGAAATAATTCTTGGCTAGATTGTATTGAATATTTAATGCTTTAAATTTTAATTAGTTATCTCCAACTACCCACATAAGGTAGAAAGGATCTATGATATTCAAGTATTTTTGTATAAAAGTAAGGTAGTTTAAAATCTCAAAGATATTTTTCACATATTAAAAAAGCACCTTCTTATAAAAATGGAGACAAATGAATAGAAAAGCATTTAAATGGTGAAGATATTCTTCTTCAAAGGCAATCTTGACTGCCAGTGGCCAAATATTAGTATTAAATATGTTATCTTT
Organism: Myodes glareolus; assembly: GCF_982192425.1. NCBI lineage: Eukaryota > Metazoa > Chordata > Mammalia > Rodentia > Cricetidae > Myodes > Myodes glareolus. The sequence continues at coordinate 57,295,422 of NC_142045.1, forward strand.
GATAAATACTATTATGAACTGTCTTACAAAAGCTGCTTGATTTGGGGCATTTTTAGTAGCTTCTTGGGAAGAATGAAAATGAAGAAGAAATCAATAAAGCATGGGCCTCTTATCCTGTATTGATTCCCCTAATCCAGCAGCCATTAAATACTTGAGAGATAAGCCTCTTTTAAGATGGTCTGTTTATATTTTGAAGATCAAATACCTTAATTTTGCTCATGGGTTTCCAAAACACAGGATGGAAGGTTAGCTTTCAGTGACCGTCTTTCCTGTAGAAAATGTCTGTAAGTGAAGCCTACCAAGAGCGTTCTGTGAGAGGACCCTCTTCACGTGATTGCTCCTGTGGAGCTGGGCGCACAGATGGCTTGAAGTGCTGCTATGCATCACACAGAGAAAGAGAAGCAATGGCATCCCCGAGGAAGAGAACTGACAAAACTGTGTGGCTCTATCTTATTGGAACTATGAGTCTTTGGGTGCAATTTGGCTTTAACGTTTTACCTTTTTAAGTCATTAGACCCTTATTCCAAACCCGCCCTCTCACCATAAGATGTACTATTGACAATGAGAACAAAAGACAGCACGGCATTTTGTTTTCAAATCCTCTTTAATGTGAAAAATCCAAATTTGCCATTTTGTCCATAAATCACAATACTGTTTATTTTTGATTTCACTTATAGTGATCAATTTTTAAACTTACAATGACTAAATTTTAAATAGTAAAATGAACAACAAAAACTCTAATAAAAAGAAGTCTTTTCTTTTTTAAATATACTAAAATTACCCTTTCCTTCCTAACTTTTAAATGTTATATAATTTATTTTGTTCTTTTTAAAGAACTGTTTATTTGAAAAAAAACTACTTTAGCATTTAATCTCATATGTGACACCTCTGGAACTCTTTCTGATCTCCCTAATTCACAGTTTGTACCCTTTTCATAAAGAGGTCCCTTACTATTCACAATTTTCGTTCCACTGAATTAATTAGGATTGCTTAAGCCTATGACAGGGAAGGGCTATTTGCTGGATGTTGAGCAGCTCACAGGCAGCCCCACTGTTGATGATGATGTCACCCTCTCCTGCCTTCTGTTGTAGTCGGTAGTTTCCAGTAGTTCTTCAGAAACGACTGCAGCCCCTAGTTATGATGGAATGTTGAAAGGCCATAATCTTGTCCAGGGCTTTTGTGGGCAGGCATAACTGCTTTTTCTTCATTATTGCTACACCATGCTGTATCATATTGTTTCACAGACTCCCCTCCATCCCCCACATCTTACATTCTTTCTGTCTTACATTTTCTGTAATAATTCTCGGGTGGCCACAACATTGATATAGATCCCCTGTTTACAGATAAGCATGCACGTCATTTGCCTCACCACACAGACAAGATACAAGACTCCTCATTAACCTTCACCTACTGCCAAAAGGAGAATGTCTGCCCAAAGAAAGTAACACTTGTCTATGGGTTCAACAGATATGTAGAATGCAGTTTAGCATGTCCATGAAACAAAACAACAGTAGTTGGTTCCATCCTAGGGTCTGTGGCCTCCATATATACAGGGTTTTTACTGCTTTATAGCACCCAGAAAATATCATTTCCCCTGGAGCAGGTCTCAAAATCCATCCAAAAGACAGTTAGTATTCCCCAATTGGCAAGCTACTATTACCCTAGAATAGCATCAAACCTGTCTCCAAAAATACTTTACAATTCATAATAGTAGCAAAATTATAGTTCTGAAGTAACAATGAAAATAATTTCATAGTTGGGAATCATCACAATGTAAATTACTGTATTAAAGGGTCGAAGCATTAGGAAGTGGTTCAGAACCATTGCCCTAGAAGGAATATGTTGCCTGGCAGCCTCAAAGTATTATACCTAAAAGTCTGTAGCTAAAAGAAAAAATGGAAACAAACAAAAAACCCACATTTTCTATCTAAGCAGTTGACATGGTATCACCAGGTACTATGTACCATAGCTAGCAGGAAAGAGCTTCTGCCTCAGTTTTATCTTGATTTCTTTGTGTCCTCACACCAAAACACATGGTATTTCAGTATCAGCGTTTTAATATCTGTTCTAGAGGGCAAGTAAGAACACTGTAGGTGACTGCTATTCCCTGCCATGTGAAATGTTCACTCTTGAGTGCATTAATTATGTTATGGTGGTACATCCTAAGAAATGGGCTGAGTCCAGATGTTCTAATATTGAGAAGATTCTGACAACTCTGGCTGGTACCTATGTACTGCCCTAGCAGAATATGACACTATTTTCTTCCTCTTTTCCACCTTGCTAGTCTTACTCTTTTTAAGGGAAGTTAATTGTTCATTTTTCCAAACTTTAATATCACATTAAATAATATACATTACTGAGAAATTATCACTTTTAATTGATATTACTCATTTGCTTTGATTTCTTGAATCTTTATTTGGCCAAATTTATTATCTTAAATTAGTTTTATTTGCTTCAGTTTTGGAAGTTATTTTTACATGTTTTTCTTTTAATTTAAATTACAACATTAATCTCATCTGAATCAAGTGTTGTATTGAAGGTCTTTAAACTCTTTGTAGTTTGGGTCTGGTTATGATGGAATGAGTGACACAGAGTTTATCAGATGCCTTCTTAAATCAGTACCCATCATTCATATTTTCCTCTCCCTGCCTGTCTATTATTGACTTGTAAAGGAACCACTAAACTGTGACAGATAGCTTTGGGTCTTAGGTAAAATCAGCAAGATATTCTGCATGCACTTACTAACTATGAGTAGAAGAATATTGAGCAGTTTCTTTGCAGGGTTTCTTTTAGCCACACCTTCCTGTGGATCTGGGCATTTAACTCTGGATTCACAAGGACTTCCAGAATAATGAGCATGAGCCTATTGGTTGTTGAAACAGATAAGAAAGGAGGGCATGCAGAATTGTGTCCCCAACAGCTTCTTGTCTGCTTGGCTAGTAGCACAGGACACAGAATGAAGACAGTGAAGCCACCCTATTTAGGTAAGGAACTGAGAGCAGGATGGGCACATGTGAGAACGGATGCTCAGGTAGTCACTGAGAAATCTATTATCAGAGAACCTGAACTTATTCCCTGTGTCTACACAAACACTACAAAGACACCCCAGAAAATAGGATCTTTGTGGTTACTGGTTCCATCTGTTCACCTCATTAATACAGATAAAATTGAATAATGTTGCAGTTTAAGTTGTCTTCTCAATTAGATCTTGCTGGACAATACAGAACTGCATCTCTCATTTTTATCTCCATGATAGCAATTAGGGGCAAAAAAGGTAATAATCTCTCTTCCCTTTATCCCCCTCAGAGTTAAAAAAAATCACATGTTTTTCTGTAGGTGGTTCCCTGTGTCCAGCTCCCATTCTCTCTGAGGTGAGCTGATTATAATTAGAACCTCAAAGACTGAACCATATGGAATAAAACACAGGGTGGGAGTATCAGATTACTTTTTGAGCAAAAATGACAAGTTTCAGAGCAGGAAAATATATTTTGGAAAGCAATGTGAGGAAGATCAAATCTTGAATTAGTGATGAGTCCCACAGGCCATGCTGGGACAGTTCACTTTAAGTCAAAAGGAACAAAGAACTGCTAGAATTTAGCAAGGTAGAGGTACAATGGTAGTCATTTTCAGGGTCAATCATCTACACTGGATTTAAAACTATTTTAAGGGATATTTCCATTCAGAATATAAAATATATTATTTGTGCTCGTGGATTTCTAAAGCATCGAAACTGATGTTATACTATATTTAGCATTAATCTGTCTTGCTGCAGCTGTTTTAAAACACACAGAATAAGATTCACCATATCCAAGTGAGGTAGCCCTTATATTTTGTTCATTTAAAGCACTGGCAGGTTTAATCTTAACAGGAGCTGACTGTGTGTGCAGTTTAGTTGGTGGTGATATCTAATAATCAAATCTTTTTATTTCGTTTAGAATTTTCATGACTTTTATGTACAACTTTCAAAACTGATGGAACACAAGGTGGCCTTGGAAGGAGCATGGAGTGTGCGGTGACAGTGACAGTAATGAGTAAGCACAGGACAATGGTGGCCACAGAAGAGGTCTAGAGACTGGGGAAGTATAAGAGATGAGGTTTCCCTTTGGAAATTGTATATGGTTTGATAAGATCAAACAAAGCATACTTCTGTATGCTAAGGAAGTTCTGAGAACAGAGTTATGCTGAGAGGTCAAATTGTCTTTGATGGCAGAGATGAAAGGTATCAATGCCATCCTGCCAGTGAGGCCGAGGCACCCCAGCAGAAGTGTCTGGAATGATCTGTCTTGGTAGAAAGGTAAAATCCTGGACATATGAACTCTTGACATGTTAATTCTAAAGCAAAGTTGATAACTTCAAATACATGTTTAACCAGAACTATTGACTCTCATAAAATCCTAGAATTGCTAGAGTCTTGGATTTTTTTTTTTGGTGATTTTTTTTTTCATTATCAGTCAGAAATGGTATTCAGCTTCATGCTAAGAAAGACATTTCTGTCTCAAAAGAATGAGGTGCAGCCCTCAGTGCAAAATACTCTTGCTGATCTCCTAAAATAATTTCATTTTCTTCTGATGTTTTTGCATAAGATTGAAGTAGGTCAGAGCCTTTCAGGATGTGTTTCAAGCCTGTGAATGTCTTCCCGTTGCTTTCAGGATTTAGACAAAGACTGGGGTTCAGTCTCTTTCATGGATGTTCATGTAGCTCTCTCCCTCATCTCCCGACTCTCTTTTTTTCTCCATTGTTAGCCATAAAGACTGCAGGGTCTCCTGTCATTGTGGGGCTCTCTGCATGGCAATCTCTACAGGTAAACTTTTCTTGCCAGTCCTTGCCTAGTCCCCAAGCTTTCTCCCATTGATGTCTTCTCCTTTTCCCATTTAATCAATGAGGACCCTACAGATTATCAGATTTCCCTGAAGAAATGACTTCTCAGAACCCTAACGTGTTCTTTGTTGACATATGTTCTCATTTGTAAACTTACCTGTATGTGATGACTGGTTTAACGCGTTTCCTACAAGAGTTTGCTCTCTCCAGAGAAGCCATATAGTCTCCTCTATGCACCACAAGTTCTGAACACATAGCAGAACAACTTGAGTGAATGCTAGGGCCTTGTCAGAGTGGCCAAATGATTGCTACCATCACAAATGTGTCATTACTGAGATATCTCATGATGTTTGGAACCTCCAGCGCCTTAACTCATGTTAATACCTGTGTCCTCCTCACGTGCCTACCGCAGGAAGATCTCTAGATGGTATATGGAGAGTTGGGAAATGGTGAATGAGCAGTCACAAAGGGCTAGTGTTTTATTCAGGACAGAGAAGCAGACTAGAGGGGAAAGGAATGTTATTTTGGCTTTATTAGTCCAGTAAAAAATGCATCTTCCCTTTAAAGTAAGCAAATATAATATCAAAGAAAGACATTATGCAAACGGTGATACTCAATGTAAGGTGAGCTCAGTTTGTTTGCTTGCTTTCTTGCTTTTATATGGATTTGTATGCTAGATCCTGTTAATTCCAGATAGGATCTGCTATTTTTTTGAACTTCAAAGTATTGTAATCAGGTACTTTTACAAAAAGCTGATGGTTTTCTAATAAACAAAGATTTTTCTATGTCAATATTCTAGGCCAGGAAAACAAAATTCTTTGTTCATTTCCTGATTTTGAACAACAGATTCTCTCTTCCCAAATGCTGCATTGTAAGCAGTTCTATAACTCTGAAGAACTCCTGAGGAAAATATATTCTGTGTTCTTGTAGGTGTTTTCTGCCAACACAAAGATAAACATAGAGCATGCCTACTGCCTTTAGGAGGTGGAACATGGTCCTTTCCAAATATACATATATGAGCTAGTAACCAAACAGGCAGCTCACCAAGAAACTGTCACGTGTCAGAGCCAACTGCCAAAACTGCACATATTTAGATTCTTCTGAGATTATAAATTATTTCAAAATTTGCTTTTAGTAACCCATCACACTGATTTATAATGCATTTTTATTTTAGTATAATGTATATTTAAGGAATTGTTCACAAATTTTGACTGTCTTTAAAGTTTTTCCAGGAAGGAAATTTCTTTTCAACTATAATTTCTTTATGTCTAGTCATAAATAATGAGCTACTTAAGACATGCAATAACTTATGTTCAATAAGTATAGAGATATGAATTACTAGGGCTTGCAGTAGTAACCAGTGTTGTAATTTAGAAAAGGCAGCGAGAGAAAGATGCCATTCGATGGAGCTCACGAGGGAGAGAGAGAGAGAGAGCGAGAGGGATAGAGAGAGAGAGAGAGAGAGAGAGAGCAAGAGAGAGACACTGACTGTAAGTGGCCAAGATCTACCTTTGAAAAGGCAACATAGCAAACATGCGCAGAAGGTGCTCTCAGTAGCTGCTGCCGAGGATGTGGACTGTCAGGACCTCAAGGGCAGGCTAGTACAAATGCCTGAATGCCAACTACTTCCTACTTACATGGGGGCATCATTCATCTTTGGAGGACCTGAGAAAGCTCGGTTGCTGGCCATGTTCTGGAGTATCTGACTGTTCACTTCACTGTCCAGACTCGAACTATCAGGCACTATTTGGACCTAAAAAAATGCTCTTTGAGGTGAACTCACGTCAACTCTGTAGGCTTGAGGCACCCCTTCCTTTCCCATCCACATCACCTAGACACTCTCCAGTCTACCAGGAAAACAGGTGGTTGATACTGAGAGCAGTCACTGTAGAGTTAGCACCTCTGAGGAGCTGCTGGTTCCCACCACCTGGATATGCTTGGGAGTCATGAGCCTCTCGCTCTATAGGCAACAGCTGTAGTCCTGCAACAGCAGCTAACTAGTTTGATTGGAGGCTTTGAAAATGTAATGGGGGTTATATAGAGAGGGAATTGATGAAGTAGGGTGGGATTAGTGTAAACAGAAGAACACATGAAGCAGTCTGGGGGAGGGAGAGGGGTCAGGAAGGAAAGACTATGGGGTTCCCAAATGCAGCATGAAGCCTTATTCTTTGGAAATTGGAAACAAGCCAGTTAATTTGGGTGTCCTCTGAAACTTAAGGGACAGGGTCCTGTTGGAGTTGCTGTGTATGAGGAAGGATTAGCTTGAGGTGGAATGGTAAAGAGTTTGAGGTAGGACACGTGAACCCAATGAGGGAGATTCTCAAGCTTAGCCAGTGCAGTCACAAGACTCACTTTAAAAGGGCTCTGCCATTTAGGGCAAAGCGTTTTGCAACACGAGGGCCTGCCTGTTGGAGTTTCGGTCCTGCCACCTGGTCCCATAGCTGTCTGGCCCCAAAGAAAATCACACAGAGAATCTATATTAATGATAAACTGATTGGCCCATTAGCTCTGGCTTTGTGTTAGCTCTTATAATGTATATTAGCCCATTATTTTTATCTGTCTTTTTCGGCGAGGCAGGTCACATCTTCCTTCTTCAGTGTCTGGACAGGACTGCACTGATGAAAGAGCTTCCTTCTTCCCAGAATTCTTCTGTTCTCATTTCCACACCTCTACTTCCTGTCTGATTGTCCCGCCTATACTTCCTACCTGGCCAATCAGCGTTTATTTAGAACATACTTGACAGAATACAGAATTGTCCCCCACCAAAGGAAGGACACTTGGGTCCCAGACAAGAAAGGCATGAGCCACCCAGTGAAGGCAGGGGCCTCAAGGGCTGATTCTGAAGGATGCTTTGTCTGAGAGAAAAGGAAGGTGCCCTGTTGTCTCATAAGGGGCTGGGGCAAGGGTCTAGGCCTGAGGGACTCTTGGGCCCAGGAGATGAGAAAGACACCTTACTCATGTGAAATGGCCAGAGAAAAGAGGCTCACCAGCCCTGCCAGTGTTAGATAGAGAGGTCCAGAGATTCCTTAAGTTAGAGAAGGGAGGCTGTTGTATATGGACCCTGTTTCAGAGACCTGGCATGCCTCAAACTGCCAGTAGGCGGGAGAAAGTGCCTTTCCCAGTCGGAGAACTAATGTAATTTAGATCAGAAAAAAGTGGTGCAAGAGAAAGAAGCCATGTGACAGAGCTCATAGAAAGAGGATGATGATGATGATGATGGTGATTATTATTATTATTATTATTATTATTATTATTATTATTGGAACAGAAAAGGGGAAGGGGAGAGGAGACACCCACCTCTGGGAACAGGGGCAGCAGAAAAGATGAGAGAGGCAGAGAGGCTGCTGTGAAGCAGAGAGGTGGACAAGGCCAAGGCCCATTTTCTAAAGGGAACACAGCAAACATACACAGGGAGTGTTCTTAGCGGCCACAGCTGAGGACCTGTCTTGTCGGGACCTCCAGAGCTGACCAGTGCAGATACCTGAAATCTAACAACCACTAGAATGATAGTAGTTTACACATGCTATGCTTTAGTGATTATCAGTTTGATAAATGAGAAAATGTTGAATAATAAACTTTGCTGCTCTTAAATTCTAGCATTGTTTTTCTTACGGAACACACAGATTTTTCAAAAACTTGATCTGACTTTTATTTCCTAGCTTTTGTCTGATGGTTAAAGAACACTATCAGCGCCCTTAAATGTTTTCATTCTGTGTATATGACCTTAAAAATTATTCATAGTCAGTTTATATTAAAGGCCCTAGGGTCAAGAGGGTGAGGCAAGACAGCTAGGTCATTAGCCTTCTCTTTGTCATTCTGTGACCTGCAGGGGGGCATGGAACTGTAAATAAACCTCAGAACTTCGGAGACCCCTCCCTTGACAGGGGCGTTTCTCATGGCCAACCTTCTAAGGCCTGCCCGTGTCAATCTACGTGACTCAAAGCCTGGCTAATTTCAGATGAATTGAAACCATAATGAAGGAATTTATAATCAGTTCTAATGTATTTGAGAACCGAAGTGTATTAGCCCTTCATCAAAGAGAATGATAAAAAGCAGCATTAATATGGGTGGATGTAATTATTTCAGAGCTCATAATTATTCTCAAGTTAACTACACAGAAATGCTGATATTTTTATTCCTCCTTAAAAAATAAAAGGCATCTGTGGTCAGATTCCAAAATGTAAGAATGCATTACTCGTCCTCCACACGGGCCAGGACTTTAGTTGTATTTATGGAAATCACAAAAGAACTCTTGAGATTAAATGAGTTTGAAGTTCATGGTTGGGTGTTCACTGTAGCTAGTTTAACTGCTGTTGCTTTCCCACTGAATCTATTTATTGCCTATAGGAGATATAAAATACAGTAATTACTCTTACTCCCTTTCAAAATGACATGAGGTCTACTTTCCTATTAACTCTAATGAGAGTTATGTGTGCATTCCTCTGGGAGTAGAGACCCAGTGAGTTTCAAGGTAAAATAAATCACTTCTACACACAGGCTGGAGTGGTCACATTTGCTTTATAGTTGATGTTCTGAGATAGCTGTTTAAAGCTGCTGATGCCGAGGTTGCCCTGCTTGCTGTTGGAAAGAAGCATAAGTTGTGCTTTGAATGTGGTTAGTGACTCTGATTCTTGTTCAAAGGGTAGAAATTTACCCTTGGGGACGTCAGGACGCTAAACTTTTTAGGAATGCATGGTGAAAGGGTGAGAGCCCAGCTGTCACAAGGACACTAACACTGCTATGTGTTTACAATTTTATCTTTCTGTTAAAAAAATTTAAAAATCAGTGGGCATATCAGTTCTGACACTTTAGGATAGGGAAACAAGAGCCAGAGTTGCTGATAGGCGGTGGATGCTTGCTTCTAGCACTGGTTTAGGGACCCTTGAAATCATGTGGAGATCCACTGTGAACCCCAGGCTGTGTTTTCTCCATTCAGGTCTCCTTAAAGAAACCAATTAGTTGAGTTCTCTGTTGGACCCGATTAGGTTGTTCTCAGTATCTTTTGGCAGAGACCTGAGTGAAATCTGTTTTCTTTATTTTGACAGTTTTCATCCTGAACTGTTACCCTTTAAACTTTAGAAAAACATTAGATAGAAACTCCCAGTATGTTCAGGTCACTAAAACACAGCTATAACCTGTACTGGAGTATCAATTTGATCACATAATAAAATGGTATTATTTAATATATCAAAAAAATAACTATTTAGTTGAGATAATTCAACTTTATCTTCCTCTGACGCTGTCTTCAATTATTTATGTACTGAGTAGGAATCTATGTCTGATGTAGTACTCAGGCTGACTGTAGTACGTAGGTATGTAAACAGTGTCCTCTATTAAGAAGCACACAGCTTCGTGCGGATAGAAAGGAACCTCATCAACTTACAGAAAAACTCCGTCAAGCATTCTAGCCTTCAACCTTCTCCAACCTCCACCTAAAATGATTTCCATGACTTCTCTACTTAACTACACAGCAATGGCAAATTAATCCCCACATGCAAAGCGGAGAAAGAAACTGTTTAACAACCCTCTCTGACTGATGCATCTCACACAGGCTCCTGAGGGAACCTGTCGGCATGCAAAGCATGTGAGATTGTTAACTCAGGAGCTGTGTAGCCTAAATGGTTTTCAATACATACTGGAGAAGTTGCATTAGATACCCCAATGTGTTTTCATTCAAATTGTCTCAGGGAAAGATTAGCATAGAGCCTGCGCAAGATAAGAGGAGTAATCTCAAAGTGACAGGGTTTACACTTGCCTTCAATATTATCAGACTAGCGAATCAGAAAAAAGCTGATTTCACTAATTTTTTGAAACCCAAGAATTTAGAAACTTGAGTAATTTAGTGGACACTGGAAAGTTAACAGAGATTTATAAGCAGTAACATTGTTCTCAATTTGTATTTCTTGCTAGCCAATAAGTATTTTTTATTTATTTTATTTTTATTTTTTAAGAAGTTAACAAACTATCTTTTTTTCTTATACATACCAAACCCAGTCCCCACTCCCTTCTTTCCTTCCATTCCCTCTGCCTATTCCCCAACACCACCTACCACCCACTCCATAGAGAGGGTAAGGCTGACTGCTTTGAGGAAGGTCCAAGGCCCTCCCTACTATATCTAGACTGAGCAAGGTATCCATCCAAATAGAATAGGTTCCCAACGAGTCACTACAAGCAGTAGGGATAAATCCTGGTGCCACTGCCAGTGGCCCTGCAGTCTGCTCCAGCCATACAACTGTCACCCACATTCAGATAATTTGGCCCTATGTTTGTTCATTCCCAGTCTGGCTGGAGTTGGTGCGCTCCCATTGGCTCAGGTAGACTGTTTCAGTAGGTGTATCCATCATGGTCTTGACCTCTTTGCTCATAGTCTCACTTCTCCAACTCTTCAGCTGGACATTGGGAGGTCAGTCCGGTGCTCCAATGCAGGCCTCTGCCTCTGTTTCCATCAGTTGCTGGATGAAAGTTCTATGGTGATATTTAAGATGATAAATATTATTTTAGAATTTGAAGCATATTTTGAATTGGAAATGTTTCAAATGTTCCAATTCTACAATTTTAATATGAAGAATTTAAAAATATTTGTATTTTAAGGAACTGATTATTAAGTTAATAGCGTCAGATAACCCTATGTGCTTTTTTGCACTTGAACAAGATCTTATTGTGTATGGATATCTGTGAATTTACCACTGAGAAACAATTAGTATGGACTCTTCCTCTCATCTAGGTTTTTTCAATAGAATGATATTTGCAGATTTGTTTATTAAAGCATAACTATATTATTTTTGCAGTTTCTTGTCTTTAATTTTAATGACCTTGAAACCACGACCTTGTAGTTAAAATATCTTTCTATCACCAGTTTTTAGTTTTCCAGAGTTTAGATCCTCACCGGAGACTGATATTTGCAGTAGTATTTCTCTGACCTGAAAAAATAAAATCTTGTTGTATCTTATTTTTCCCTTCTGTTCTTGGTTTGGTTCTTTGAGGGACGTTATGATAGGTTTTGCTTTAAATTGCAAATGTAATGAAAAGTCCTTTCTGAAAAGGTGGACAAATCTCTCTCGAATGTTTACCAATGCTTTCCAGTGCTGGATGCTTATAGTTATTGCTTGCTCTGTTGTTCACGTGGTTGGGATCAAGCCATGACTGTCCATTCCTTCACACTGTTTTCTAAGACTCTTACATTATGCATGACAAAATTATTTTGATTATTGCTATGTGACTGGCTGTCTTTTTAAACAGAGTGTACTGTGTTTGTAGTGATTGCTTTGCATGAGGATTATGAAATGTCATACAAATGAAATGGTTGTGGAAATAGAAAAGTATTCTGGGGCTTGACTTGCTTTTTGTGTGCTGAGTATGTCAATGTGTGACACTTAAAATTACTTTCATGTGGCTTTCGACTTCCCCCTTTGGTGTGTTCATTTCTGCTGGCAGATTAACACTGTTAGGGATAATAAAAACATGGATTAAACAACGTTCACAGTGTTTCCTACAGTCATTCTTCTAAAATACGATCCTATCATAAATAAGTATACTGGACTTCAAATCGCACAATGGCATGATTCCATTGTTTCATAAAGTTGATTTTGAAGTATTAGTCCAGACTGTTCAACTAATTCCATAGTTAAACATGACTTCTACTAATGGTACGTTTCTCTCTTAAGTAACAAAATTATTTGTTGATATATTCCTGCATGTGGCAATTGCCCTAAATCCACAACTAACATTTAAATTAAAACACACGGGGGAGTACTTGTGTCATGACAAGTAATTTTAAAAAGTCACAGTTTTTTTAAATGTATAAATTAAAAATGTGTAAAATACAAGTGATAATGATCATACGAAGACAATTTTTAAAGAGCAGAAAAAGAACAACTTACAAAGAGTTTCTGTCCTTTTTTTTTGTCTAGAGTTATTCTCTGGTCCCAAGTTAAAGAATAGTTTGACCTGCTGTATCTTTATGACTGTTATAAATTTTGATTAGACAGGACATTGAATAAATTAAGTATATTCAACTAATTAAACTGTTTACTTTTTATATGCAGTGGTATTTTTCTTACAAAAATCATTCCTTTGGCCTATGACTCAAATACTAAGTCATAGTATATTTTGAATGATGAAAATATTTGGAAACCAAATCTATGAGATATTTTGGGGAAGGGGATTTTTTTCTTAAAAAATAAATCAACTATGCTATAACCACTTCCCCACTCTTTTTTGAAATATCCTTGATAATTTTAATATTTACACTTATTTTTCCCCCTCAGTCTTGTTTATTCTTGAATTGTCTTTTTTTTTTTCCCTCCATTTCTCCGTTCTCAATCCTAGGTCCCCTTACAAAGAAACAGACAGATGATTTAGGTGATAATGACGGTGCTGAAGATGAAGGTATTTTTTTCCCCCACCAAATCTATTTGCATGACCAGGGTTCCAATCACTTTTCCCACTCCTTTCTATTTTTTTACTTCTTGTCTGTTTTTTGAAGAGTTCTTTTTTTAATTCTTGTTTTTGATGTGTTTTGTCTTCTTGCTTGTTGTTACATATGAATACGCATTTTAAATTTTTTTTAAAGTGATTGTTACGTTTTACATTTTGATGCCAACCATTAAGATGTTTTAGAAAGAGGGGCATTTTTTGCTTTTTGGTTTCTTGAGCTGACTTTTGATATGTTCCATCCCTGTTTTGACGAACCGCCGCATTCTTTGAACTAACAATCCCCCGTGTAGCCCCATGTGCCCATTGCATGTGCTCTAATCTCTGGAAATATTTTGACCAGTTTGACTGTGTATCATTTTTACATTTTTCTTCCCTTTTCAAAAATACTCCTTGCTCTACTAAAGGAGAGGTGAGCTGATACAAAGTGTTTCTTGAGCAATGTGATTTATGTTTTTTTTTAAAAAAATCCTGTTTTGTGTTGCTATTCCTAAATATCACATCAGTTAAATGGTATTACATAAACACCGCAGGCACCACAACTGTTAGGCGAGTAATGAAGGGTAAGCATGTAGCCCCTGGTCCCTTAGTGTTGATTCATGATGCTGGAGACATGTTCTGGGGTGAAGAACTGTCTGTTCTCTTACAGGACCCGAGTTCAGTTCCCAGCACCCATGTCAGGTGTAACTCAGTGATCTGTGCTCTCTTCTGGCCACCCTGGGTACCTGAACTGGTACACATTCACACCCAAACACAGATGTGCAGACATATATTATTATGAACTAAAAAAATATATCTTGTAAATATTTTGATAAATTTAATAGGTATTTCAGATACAAGATTACAGATATATTTTTTTTCATTTAAAAACCAAGATTACAGGTATATCTTTTCATTTCAATAGCCAGGTACATTTTATATAATCTAATAATATGAAATAAAATTTCCTAACATTCAAAGTATTATCATCCTCATATAATTGAAGATTTTCTACTTCATTAATAGGGGAATTCTTTTCTTTTTTCTTAATTCTTACAGCATACAGTTTTGATCAATTGGTAACTCTATGCACCTGCTAGCTCTCTTGAAGTCTGTCTTTCTACCTGGAATTTAAGTTTCTAGAGAGACTGCTGCTTAATTTAGCCCAGCTTCTTTCCATTCAGGTTTTTATTTTTAATGTGCATTTTGCTTGATTTTTGATTTGCATGTTACCCTAATTATAAGTTTTAGAGAGGTGGTTAATACAATGTACAATTTTATGTTTTCCCTCAAGCCTTTAGATCTCAAAAATATAAGAATGTAGGAAGGAATTTCTGAAATAAAATCATCTATTCCTAGGTCAGCAGAACTACTACCCTCAACAAGTTGAAGAAATCTATGATTAAATCACCTTCATAAACAATTTGAATCCATTTATTTAAATTTTTTGATACATATTCAACAAACTCTTCGACAATAGAATTTTAAATGTTAGAGGTAAAATATCGAAAGCTTAATTGTTGCATCTTCAAATTTGTATTTTATAACATTTAATGGGCTGGAAAGATGTCTCAGAACTTAAGAGTACATACTAACTATCTTAGTGTTCTATTACTGGGAAGAGACACTATAACTAAGACAACTTTTAAAAAGAGCATTTATTTGGTGGCTTGCTTACAGTTTCAGAGACTTAGTCTATTATCACGGCGGGAAGCAGGCAGGGTACAAGAGAAGAGGATGAGAGTTCTCTATCTCATCAATGGCAGCAGACAGAGAGACGGACAGATAACTGACCTTGTCCTGGGATTAAGTCCTCAAAGTCCACCCCCATGCCACAACTCTGGCAAGGCTCAAAAGTCCCAATCCTTCCTACATAGCCCTTTAACTGGAAGGAAACGTGAAAATATATAAGCCTATGGGGACCAATCTCATTCAAACCAACTCTCTGTTTTTTAGAGGTACAGAGTACAGAACCCAGCTCTTACCTGCATGGGCAGCTCACAAACTCTGTTATTCCAGCAACACGAGGTCTCATTCCCCATCCCCTCAAATATCCTAGGTGTGTGCTTGCATACACACACACACACACACACACACACATACACGTAAAATAAATAATTTAAAAAGAATTGTGGTTATAGTGTAGTTATTGCTATTTGATTATATATTTATTTGCCATGGATCCCAATGTAGAAATAGGCATTAAACACAAGCTAATCACTACTATTAATATTAAGTAGTTAGATATCACTGCCCAAGACACATAATTTCCAGTGCTAAACAGTTAAAAACTGTAAACTTATGCTGTCGGATATACTCAAAGATTCAGAATATTTCTAGGTTATTGTAGGACATAGGTGGTGTTTAAGATTATGCTTTAAGAAATTGTAAAATATATAAAAATCTAATATCCTATACATTGTTAGTATAGAGACCTGCATTTCATAAAATCCAAAATTTAGTAATATAGTCTCAAGACTAGAATAACTCATTACTGTAGTTTAAATTTTTTCAGGTACTGAATCAATCAGGTTATTTTTTCCATTGAGAACAATAGCTTAGAGTAGGTACCTTTGAGTATTGATAGTGAGTTAAGCCCAGTAGCACCTATATCTAGTGTACAGATCACCTTCGAATCCCATTTACCATTTTTAGTTCATTATTGAAAATAGCCTAAACACTGGTTAAAATGTCAGGTCTCACTCAAGGCACGGGAAGCCATTACCAGGCTATCAAGCTAAGGAACACTTCTTTTCTAAATGTTGGAAGCTGTGTGCTTTTCCTGCACTCGGTTCTATTGCAGTCCACTCCTCTGTTGCACTGGATAATTACTGCAAAGCAAGAAGGATAATTCAGACATCCCCTGAGAAAACGTGCAGGAAGATCTGATGATCTCCTCTTCAGTGCTCTTAGAATTATTTTGTAGATGTGATGCAAATCAAAATAATCTAATAAGCAGTTTGGATTTGTGGCGAATGTTGACTTGGCGTCACTGGGCACAGACCAAAGGGTGAAAAGTCACTGGAGTAAGGCTTCTCTCCCATGCTGGACTCCAGGTTGTATGACAATTCTCCACAGCTTTCCTGTGGCCCCTGCTTCCCGGGCTTGTCTCAGCCACTGCACTCTGAGTTCCCTTTTGACATTCAGTGCCCTTCGTCCTGTATTTCCTTAGCTGCACTGCAGATTTCTCTGCATTATAAACTGTTACTTCCCATTCCTCAACTGCAGTCATCTCTAGACCAAACACAATCATATCATTTCTAATTTATGACTTATAATAATCAAAAGAAGTATGTGTCTTATAGCCTAATCAGAAGTCATAAAAATGTTTCAAAACAGTATCCAACGTTTCCCTCAACATAGTATAGGAACTTACAAGATTGCAGAGACATATTTAATTGTGCCAAGAACATCCCAATACTAGCACTTTAACATTTAGACAATTTTATTATCTCTATAGAGATTCAACTTCTCTAAACATTGATCTTTAGATTCTCACTTATTTTGTAAATTTCTGTTTTGCATTAGCAGTTCTGAAAGATAACTGGCACCCATAAACATGAATGAAAGGCATGGCCATGTTTTCAAGTGTCTCTTTGTATGTCTCAGACAAAGATTTAATTATGGCAATGCTTCACAAGTTAGAAACTATTAAATCTCCAAAACCTCTAAAATACGGACAATTACCCAGTCCACAGTCCTTAAAAAAGCAACAAAACACACATTTAAAGAATTTGCCTACCCGTTGCTCACTGGCCATTGAAAGGCCATGATGCTGAGTCCTGCTCACCAAGCACGGACTCTCTTATGGTGTTAACATTTTCTACTCTGACCTAAAATATTTGTAAATAGGATGCCATGGTTACTAAGGCTAAAGGTTAATATTCCAAATGTATTATTTCATTAATCTTGAAATCTTAGAGTTCTTTCTTAACACTTTATAGGAAAATGATCCTCATCATAGGATTTTCTTCACTATTCCACCCTTCTCAATCTCCATGTGTCTAACAAGGCCTAAATCAAGCAAAAGAATTATGAATATGCTTGTGAAAAGTTACATTTTGATTACAACTAAGCTAATGTTTTAAGAATCCACGAAGTGCCAATTTTAGTAACGTCTGAGCTAACTATTTATTCAAAATAAAAAAAATGTAGATAAAGCATAAAGTTCCTGTATTTCATTTTTATGTAGGAAATGAAATAATAGAGGTTTAAATGTACTGTGGCTCTAAACTATTCAATATTAACTACTGAAAACTTCTAGTGCAGGAACTGAAGAAAATCCAAGATACTGTCAAAATGTGATCAGATAGCAATCAGTATTATGGTATCTGATATATCAATTCTGTTTATCAATATCTTGTTCTGTTTTAATAAACAAACTAAATAGTTATGATTTTAACTGCTTTTTATTAACAACAAAAAGACTTAGAGATTATGCAGACAAAGGAAAATGGGCCACTCAGACAAAAATTGGGCCACTAACAGCAAATTCCAGTTATTTTATGTTAGAGGCTTCCAATGTGTTACAGAAGTTCCCAAATAGTAAATTAATTTACATTCAGTAATTTTAGTTATCAACACACATTATAGTATTTAAGTTCAGAATCACTTTAAAATAAAAAAAGGTACATAGCATTACAATTTTATTGAATTTCTTACAAAGAAGAGCTCAATATTCCAACTTCTTAAACAAAACCAAAAGATTTGAAGAGTTTGAAAAATTGAATTAGAAATTCAAATTTACCCAAATATCTATGATTCTTTTATGTATAAACTTCAAGGGAGGGGGGGCGAAGGAGGGAGAGAGAAAAAGAGAGAGAGGTGAAGGAGGGATAGAGATAGAAGAGAGAGAGAGAAAGGAAGAGAGAGAGAGAGGGAGAGAGAGGGAGAGAGAGGGGGAGAGAGAGGGAGGAGAGAAGGATTTGCCTGGGCACAGACCCTAGATTCTTCTGAAAGGATTGCCCTTTTAGGCACTGCCCATGTGGGTCTGCCGCAAGGTGTGGAAAAGTCTTCCCCATGTGTGCTAGTATTGTCTTCCAGGTGAACAGAATGGCTCTGCCAAGACTTCATTACTGTTCACAGTGGGGGCTTTGTAATTCTATGTAATTTTAATTAAAGGAGAATTCTGAAACAGCCTCCCTCTGTGCTACCTCCAAGCATACAATTAGCAGAGTACAGTGTCTGCTGCGAACAGCTCGGCTAATGATTTCAGTTTAATAATTTATTATTGCTTCTTCAATGCCAACCATACAAGAAGAAATAAGAAGCTAAAATTGTATGCAGCAAGCAGGCATTTTAGGTGTGCAGTTTAATCATCTTTGAAGGAATTCCTTCCTGTCCCCATCTAACACCTCCACAATCCCCTGAATCTTGATATGAGAGGGAAGACCATGGGCTGGAAAGTTGGCTCAGTGGTGTAGAGCACCCAGGTTCAACTGATAGCGTGGCCCACATGGCCACACATAACTGTCTGCATTCCAGCTCCAGAGGATCATGGACTCACTCTGGCACCTTAGGCACTAGGCATGCATGTATACATGAAGGCAACACACCCAATACACA